>NC_140580.1:273610684-274210684 GCF_964204655.1 Triturus cristatus
TAACGTGGGCACGCGGTGCGCGTAGCACACCGCGTGCCCACCGTGCGTGCACGGCACTAACTGCGTAAAGTGGGCGCGCGGTGCGCAAAGCGCACCGCGTGCTCACTGTGCGCGCACGGTGCGCGAAGCGCACCGTGCGCGCACGGAACGAACTGCGTTAAGTGGGCACGCACGCCACGAATGGCGTAAAGTAACTTAGCATTTAAAAAACCGTACAAATTCACTGAAAAAACCATAGGTTTCACACACGTTATAGTTAGGAATTAGCATTTAAAAAACCTTGCAAATTCACTGAAAAAACCATAGGTTTCACACATGTTATAGTTAGCGGAAATTTTACTGATAAAAAACCAATGAAATTCCCCCGTTATAGTTAGTGCAGGAAACTATAACTCACGCGACCGCAATCTTCTGCTGATGACATATGTGTCTTTATGAAAAAAAATATTTGTAATATATGTATAGCTAAAAATTTATGGAAGAAGACATGGGCAAATAAGTGTCTAAATACAGTATTAGCATCAGCAGAGGATTGCGGTCGCGTAAGTTATAGTTTCCTGCACTAACTATAACGGGGGAATTTCATTGGTTTTTTATCAGTAAAATTTCCGCTAACTATAACATGTGTGAAACCTATGGTTTTTTCAGTGAATATATATATGTGTATATATATATATCATTCGTGATAAAATGGTGCCCGATTCTGGTGTAATGCTTCAAATGGCATAAAATTAATAAATGCTGGAATTTTCAAAACCCTGTTACAAATACTGCCTGCAAAGGTTGATGTAATTTACATGCATCCATTCATTCACTCAGTGCCGTTCATGTATTTACCAGTTTATCCAGCCAGCAGCCACTGCACTCGCCTGTTAACATTCTATGAATTTTCTCTTTGTAGTTACACATGTACTCAGCCATTTAGTGATAACGTTTTTGTTAATTCGGAACCCGATCATGTAGTTCTTAGCCAATTCTTATCTCCCCTGAATTCCGGTGGCCTGGTGGACAGTACATTAGTTCTTGTTGGGAATGATATAGTCATGGATGGTACAGTTTTTAACATATTATCTTATCATATTCTTGATAAGTGTTCATTAATAGGCAGGTGATCTCCTAAGAAGAGCTTTGTTAACCTCTAATACCTGTCTTTTTTAAACTTTGGCTTTACTCCTCCAACATCCATATGTCCAAGACATCTGTTGCCAATTGCATAGTGTTAGTCATATAGTGGCATCATGAGTATCTGAATTGTGTGTGTGGAGCGGGAGTAGGGGTATCCAATGGGCCCAACTAGCTAATAGGCTGGGTTCGCAAAACACTACTTAGATTTTATATGGGCGTATTTTGTCTGAAAACATGCAGGAAAAAAAAAGCATAAATAATGATGGAAACGGAAAATTATGTTAAAAATCTGGCTGACTGTCCCAGGGCTGTCAAATTACCCAAGCATGGTGAAGGAAATGGAGAAGTTGGTTTAATGAAAATGGTTGTACATTTTCAGATAGAATGGGAAACAAAGCCAGGCAGGGAGAAAGAGAAAGGCAAATGGGGGATGGGAGCACACTGCCTCACCTCCCAGCACAGTTCGCCCCTTAGCATTGTGGTAAATGCAGTTCACAGTGATTTCTTACTTGAATTTTAGCTGTAGTGGTTCACCAAAGTTGGTGCAGGTTAGTGCTGTGAATCTCTAGACACATGTGTTTCTGGATATTATCCGTCTTCAGTAGAGATAAAAAACGAAAATTCCTTCTGGGGTTGCTGGAAAGGCTGCCATAGTCTCTCAGGTCTCAGTACCTCTCTGGCGCACAGGTGCATCGCCAAGAGCTCGTCAGCTCAGTGGCTCAAGGGAGCCTTTTCAAACAAATGGGGGATGGGCGCACACTGCCTCACCTCCCAGCACAGTTCGGTCCTTAGCATTGTGGTAAATGCAGTTCACAGTGATTTCTTACTTGAATTTTAGCTGTAGTGGTTCACCAAAGTTGGTGCAGGTTAGTGCTGTGAATCTCTAGACACATGTGTTTCTGGATATTATCCGTCTTCAGTAGAGATAAAAAACGAAAATTCCTTCTGGGGTTGCTGGAAAGGCTGCCATAGTCTCTCAGGTCTCAGTACCTCCCTCTGGCGCACAGGTGCATCGCCAAGAGCTCGTCAGCTCTGTGGCTCAAGGGAGCATGTACTCAGCCATTTAGTGATAACGTTTTTGTTAATTCGTAACCCGATCATGTAGTTCTTAGCCAATTCTTATCTCCCCTGAATTCCGGTGGCCTGGTGGACAGTATATTAGTTCTTGTTGGGAATGACATAGTCATGGATGGTACAGTTTTTAACATATTATCTTATCATATTCTTGATAAGTGTTCATTAATAGGCAGGTGATCTCCTAAGAAGAGCTTTGTTAACCTCTAATGCCTGTCTTTTTTATACTTTGGCTTTACTCCTCCAACATCCATATGTCCAAGACATCTGTTGCCAATTGCATAGTGTCAGTCATATAGTGGCATCATGAGTATCTGAATTGTGTGTGTGGAGCGGGAGTAGGGGTATCCAATGGGCCCAACTAGCTAATAGGCTGGGTTCCCAAAACACTACTTAGATTTTATATGGGCGTATTTTGTCTGAAAACATGCAGAAAAAAAATATATAAATAATGATGGAAACGGAAAATTATGTTAAAAATCTGGCTGACTGTCCCAGGGCTGTCAAATTACCCAAGCATGGTGAAGGAAATGGAGAAGTTGGTTTAATGAAAATGGTTGTACATTTTCTGATAGAATGGGAAACCAAGCCAGGCAGGGAGAAAGAGAAAGGCAAGAAACAGCAGGTGGGAAAGGAAAGAAAAATGTTTGGGGGGGGAAGAGGAAGAGAGGAAGGAAAGGTGATGGGAAGGAAGCATGGCTATGTGAATCTGAGTACAAATTGATAGATGAATAGAAGGGTAAAATAATCAGTGAATGGAAAGGTGATAGGATGTGTGCATGGATGGATAGAGCGATTGAAGGGCTGTACTTGTTATATCAGAAGGGGAGATAGTTTAATTTTATGGCTACCGCTTTCAGTCATCGCCAGGTATTCCTAGTCACTCAGCCATAAAGCTAAACCTCACCCGTGGGAATTTTAATGCCCATGTTATTTATGTTTGTACAACAACAATATGATCCGCTTAATATGTTCTTCACTTGATATTTCAAAGTGCATGTATTTGTCCCATGAAAATGTGGTCAGATTGTGTACAAAGATTACATTCAGCAATGAAGCAGTATCATTCAGGAAGTTAAACAGATGTATATTCAACTTGTTTTTGTGTTGCAGGCATTGTTGGGGAAGCCGATGAAAATGGAGAGGATTACTTCCTTTGGACTTACAAAAAACTAGAAATAGGCTTCAATGGAAACAGAATTGTTGATGTAAATCTCACCAGTGAAGGAAAGGTTAAACTTGTACCAAACACCAAAATCCCAATGTCTTATTCGGTAAGTAGTTAAATAGAAATGTAACAATGAAAAAGTACTCATAATACCCTTGAATTGAGACCTTATTTATAGCAATCATTTTTATTGATTTTCAGAACAAGAGTATCATTGCACATGTGTAGTCATACAATAACAAGTAACTGCCGGGCGTCCCCCGGCCATAGGTATCTACTGAATGCCCCATAGGTGGTTCAGATGCTCCATGTGCGGTCCAGGGGAACCCCTCCTCAGACTCCTCTGGTACCCCATCCCAAAACCCCCACCCCCGCCCCACTACCCCCCTCCCACCACCCCCCCCCAGAGGCAGCTGCAAATTGAGACCTTATTTAAAAGACCTTTCTGATGGATACTTCTAATTGCAAATTCCTCTCCTTGTGTATACCCCATTTTTTAAAATCTGTTTATTAGATTTTTAGCATATGTGCTACATTCAACAGGCAGTAGGCAGTCTCTGAAACAAATTATTCGAAACATTATAGCGGAATTTGAGCATATAACGTATACCGATCCAGATCCATGTCGTATATTACCTTATCCCTAGTATACCAAGTAAATAAAGTCAATCCAAGTATGTTGCATTTTCCTCACTGGAACACCATACAATCGTATTATACCTGTACATATTAATACTATACATACATCTTAAAGGGTTCCACTCAACCCTGCCGCTTTGACCGAGTGGTCGAGCAAATTGCCATAGATATGGTGCTTGAACTTCAAACAACCAAATGAGGAACAGGAAGGAAGAGCAGGCAAACCTTGGTTGGGGGGGGGGGGGGGGGCTGAGGGCGGTCGATGTCCATTGTAATATTGATGATTACACATTTGTACATAAGCATACCTAATCACCATTCCTTGTGTATACCTCATGCACCAGATTGAACCTGTATATTTTTCTCTACCTTGCTCCTACCTGCCAACAGGTGGTGCAGCTGTGCGTGGACTCCATCCCACCCCAAAAGTGATACAGAAGCCACAGATATCTGCCACCCATGCTTTTGTTTTTTTCCTCGTCAGATGAGATTTTTTGTAACATTCTACTTCAGTGAGAAAGAGAATGTATCCCCACCTAAAACCACAGGGTTGGGACTGTCACAAGCAGCTGTCTGTGATCGCTTCCCACGAAATCTGCCTCAGGTGTCCATGGTCATCACACAAAGCCAAGTTATGCGCCTGCATTAATCCCAAGGGGATCTGGCACAGTGAAGCACAACTCTCACTGCACACAGGCGAAAGGGTTGGTAAGTTGAAGCGGGATTCCTCCCCATCCCGCCACTGTTGTCCTGAGAAGTTGCACGGGCATCAGGGTTCTTCTCAGTTTAAATCTCGGCCATTGTCCCATTCCGAGTAATTGGTTCATCAACTTGTCCTGATGCATACCAAATTTCTGGGTCTTTTAGCGTCATTGCAGCAGATAAAGGCTTTAAAAGAAGCCATGCTGGCCATATTAGACACCCTGCCGGCTCCATCTGGTACACCTTTCGGCTCCTCCGGTCATGGAGGCCTCCAGTTTGGTTACTTCAGTGTCGTCTGTGCCTCATGTCCCTGCGGCAGTGTCATCCCGAATCTGAGGCAGATGAAAAACCTGAGTTCTGTTTGTGTTCCATTCCCCACGATGTTCCCTGCTATGTCAGTGCTGGCCAGATGTTGCTGAGGCTGGAGGATAACCCAATGGTATTGTATGACTCCGAAACAAATCTGACTTGACTTCAACTGGTCCAGCCTCAGATAGAAAACTTCCCATAAAGGGACATTGGCCACAAGCCCTTCACAACTTATTTTGCTTTGACTGACTAAAGCCATCATAATCGTGGAAATGGTGTTGATGCCATGAATTTGTACATGGATTTGTAGAAGACCAGTTGTTTGGATACATCCCCTGACAGTGGGTTGAGTCCCCACCACTATAATGAAGGGCAAACTGACACATTGAGGGTTACACCTTGCTCTTGCTGCCAGTAAATATGCAGGCAACCAGTCTCCAGAAGTCTGCCCCAGGAAACTGTCTTCCTGACCTAGCACCCTATTTCAGAAAGCCAAATTGGCCAGGCTTCTACAAGCAAAGTACATCCAATATCCTTTCCTAAGACTCCTCCTGACAGAGAATCTGAACATAAGGAGGCACTTTAAAAAACAAGTGTTTTCTTCTGCCAACCTAACACTTTGCTCGGTCAGTGCTGGCTGCCTTTTAAGCAGATAGTTACATTCTTTGTGGGATTTGGTTGGTGAGCTTTTGCTAACAGTTTGCAAAGTTTCACTCCAGTTATGTGCAGATCTTCCAAGATGATCCTGGATGCAGTATGTGATACCTTATGGGTTGGACACTACTGACTGCTTAAACAGGGCAGTCGGTACCAGCATGGTGCTTCTGCTGCATGCATTGATGAGAGCCCCAGGCTTTTCAGGAGTTGTCCAATCATTGTTACGAGACATGTCATTTGAGGGCACCTGTGTCTTCGTGTTTAGGGTGGACTTTGCATTTGGAGCGCTTCAAGGAAAGCAGGGCCACAGTGTTCTCCCTAAGCCTTTCTGCTGCAGTATCCCCAGCAATTTTTTCCCTTTCAGGGCTTCAGAAGGGGTTGAATGCAAAGATATTTCCAAGGCCCACTCTAGCAACAGACCCCCCACATACTTTTGAGGCTGGGGTTGGGTGGCTGGCCTACAACGCCTGGGCCAGCAGGAGCAGCACACGGCAGAGACCTAGCTTATGCTCCCAAACCACTTTAGTTTGCCCTGTGCGGCATATGACCGCCCTGTAGGAGGCAGGTTTAGTTACTACATCCAAGGGTGGCAGAGCATCACATCCAACTAGTGGGTGCATCAAATCATTCACAATGGCTATGCCTTACCATTCCTGTCAGATCTGCTGCAACCCAGCAACCTGAGCGCTGTTTTCGGAGGACCATTTGTCCATTCTGCAAATAGAAATGAAGACTCTTTTGGACAAAAGAGCCATAGAGAGGGTCCTGGCATCGCATATAAGAACTGTTAATTAACCCCTTTATTTCTTTGCGCTGAAGAAGGCAGGAGGCCTTTGTTCTCTTTGTCCTCACTTTCTATCTGAAGGACAGATTAAAGATGCTTACTTTGGCCCAAGTTTTGTCTGCCCTGGATCCAGGAATCTGGATTATAGTGCTGCAACTGCATGACATCTATTTTCACTTGCCCTTACCTGCGTTATCACAAGCTTTACCTGCAGTTCAAGGTGGGCCAGGAGCATATTCAGCTTTCTGTACTCAACATAGCCCTTATCTATCTATGCCCCTCAGGTGTTCGTAAAAGTGATGGCGGTGGTTGCAGCAAATATTCAGAGTTTGGGGGGAGGGGGGTACTACTCTTCCCCTAGCTAGAAGACTGGTTGGTAAAGGCGGCTCGCTACAGTTAGTCGTTGACCACCTCCAGGCAGCGATTAACTTCAATCAATATATTTGCTGAAGTCCCACCTGACTCCTTTACAGAGGTTCCCGTTTATCAGAGCCAGCCTGAATATGATGCAGTTTCAAGCCTGCCCTCCGGTCCCACAAGTCCGGCTTTGACTGACATTCAGTCTTAAATCCTGTTTTTTTTTTTCCGGCCTCAGTCCTGTGTGTCGGTGAGATTGGCTGTAACACTTATTGGACTCTTGACATCCGGCATCTTGCTTGTCAACTAAACCAGAAGGCATACGCAGTGGGTTCTGGGGTCTGTCGTCTAAGTAGCAAGGGAACCTGTCGGATTTCGTCCAGGTTGTGGAGAAGATTGCAAAAGATCTGCAGTTGTGGCTGCCCGAGTGCAGTTGGACCGGTGGCTGACCCTTCTCCCTACCACACTCAGATCTGAGGCTGGTGACTGATGGATCTCTGTTGGTTTGGAGTAGCTGTCTGGGAGTGGAGAAGACCAGAGGACTCCGGTCTCCTACAGAGACCCAACTCAACATCAGTTTTATGGCATTGCGGACCATTTGCTTGGTGTTTAAATTATTTTACTGTCCTTCAAAGGGAGTCTGGTTTAGATTCTCAAGGACACCACCCCCCACCAGTATTATTGCAACAAGCAGGGCGAGTGGGGTCCTTGGTCCTCTGTCTGTTGGCACTGTACCTCTGGAACTGGCTGAGTAGGCAGGGTATTTCCCTGCTTGTGAACCACCTGGCCCTATCTGTAAACCCCAGGTGGAGAAACTCAGATGCCGACATCGAGAGGATCATGATTGGCGGCTGCACCCAGAGGTGGCTCAGGGCAACTTCTGGCAGTAGGGAAAACACACAATAACAGCATTTTTTTTTTTTCGTACGGCAGTAGGTCCGGATACGAAATAAACTGGGAGAAATCCATTTTATATATGCTCCGAGGCTCCCCACCGCGGCTTCCGCGAGGCTGTAACATTCTAGTAGCTCACGACGGGTTCAAATATCTTGGCGTGTACGTCACGGCCGATCGAGGCAAATTTGTCGCGGAAAATCTAATGAAGCCCCTCCAACGGCTTCGCACCGACGTCAAACACTGGCGCGCCTTGCCACTGACATTGCTTGGAAGGGCTTCGCTCTTTAAGATGCTCGCCCTCCCGAGATTCCTCTATGCGCTGCAAAATACCCCCTTCCCGGTTGCACCCTCTTACTTCACGGCAGTCAACGCTGAGATCACTCGTCTTCTTTGGGAGGACAAGTCGCCTCGTATTGCCCTCCACAAGCTTACCAGTGGCTGGTATGATGGAGGTATAGCCCTCCCAGACATTAAGACCTATTACTGGGCGTCACACCTCATGATTATTAACCAGTGGCTCCATGTGCCGGGGGATGACCCCGCATACCGCATGGATCGACAACTACTCGGCCCCGGAGGGGTGATGGGAGCCCTTTACAACCCAAAAAGGGGTCGCGTTCCGGCAGGGCCCGCAGCCCATACCCTCCGGATATGGCACGCGGCGCAGCGGGCGATGGGCTGGGCTGGAAAGATCACCCAGGCAACGCCGCTTTGGGACACTAGGCAGCTCGGGGTACTTCGCACTACCAAGGGGTTCCACCAGTGGGATCTTATTGGTATCTCCAGGGTTGGAGACCTCTGGCGTAAGGGAGAGGTGATCACTTTTGCCCACTTGCAGGCGGATTACGACTTGGCGGACACCGAACACTTCCGATATTTACAAGTCCATCACGCTCTTCGGGCGGCGATTCCATGTGGGACTCGGCTCCCTGAGTCATCGCCCTTGGAAGACCGGCTCCTCATGGAGCATCTGCTCCAGAGAGCGACGTCCCTAACGTACCGGAAGATAATAAATAACCGCCCCGACCCTTTTTCTGCCCTTAAAGGGAAGTGGGAGGCAGAACTTGGAGAGTTTGATGAGACGGACTGGAATTCCGCGCTCTCGTCCCCCAGGGAGGTGGGCATATCTTCCAAGCTAAGACTGGTCCAACTTAAAATTTTGCACCGCACATACTACACCCGTACCCTCCTATTCAGACTCCACCGGGTGGAGTCCCCGCTGTGTCTCAGGAACTGTGGCCACGAGGGGACCTTCTTCCATACCCTCTGGGAGTGCCCTGTCGTTGCGATTTATTGGAAAGGGGTGTTGCGTATCCTCTCCCAGGTAACCAAAATTCCCACGCGGCCGGAACGTCGGCTGTGTCTCCTTAATGTCTGGGAACAGACGGACCACAAGAGAGTGACCCAGCTTTGGGTGACTTTGGGGCTCATGCTTGCGAAACGTAATATAGCCCAGAAGTGGGGATCGGGGCAGGTGCCTACCCTGACGCATTGGATCCGAGATATGGACCTTGCAATGGTGACCGAAAAAACTGTATATGTTCATAGAGGGTGCCCCAAGAAATGGTCCCAGGTCTGGGGTGGATGGAATGTTTACAGGGGAAATATCTGTGAGCCCCCACCGGATGCAGCAGACTCGGATCTCAGTGACCAGGACTAGTGGCTCCACCGCTGGAGATGGGCGGGGAAGGAAACGATGGTATGATATCATTGGGCTGTTTATTCCTCTCTGTGACACCTGTACTGTCATTGCTCCGAACCTTGGTATGCCATGCCTTGCACTAAACGAGTGGTGTTTGTTTTCTGTGTTGTTGATAAACTCAATAAAAATATTTCAAAAAAAAAAATAACAGCACTTTTCTTACTGGAGCACCCTAAAAGTCTCCCTTTCTGATATATAGTCTGCCTCGAGTGGAACACAGAACTTCTGTGTGCCTGCTCGCCTTTGCTTCTCCTTCACAGAGTTCTGAAGATCAGGAACAACCAGGCCCAAGTCATCTTAATTGCTTGTTAGTGGGCCAGGAGGCTGTGGTATCTGGAACTTATTACCATGAGCATCTGCACTCTGATCAACTGTCACTTTGGGAGGGTCTCCTTTTGTAGCAGCAGAGCAGGGCTCTGCACCCGGTCCTGTGCAATTTACACCTCCATGCGTGGGTTTAGCGGTGACAGTTTACTACTTTTGAACTTAAACTATTTCGGGACAATGTCATCTTTTAGAGTCCAGGTGACCAGTCACCATAATTATTTATGGTGAATCCTGAGATAGGTTTGTTGCTTAGTACACTCCCGGTCTACAGATCTATTACAGGTAAGTTGTATGTTTTGCTTTTTGTACTGTCTTTAGCCCAGGAAGGACTTTCTTTGGGCACTGTTAAAGGTTATTTGTCTGCCCTTTTGCTTCGCTGCCAAGTTTTCATTTTGCCTTATGTATTGCATTTTAAGAGTATCTGTGTGACACCTAGTGTGATACTTTATTGTGCGTGGAAATAATAGAAGTATCAGGTAAAACGGACTTTAAACAATTAAATGGTTTAGAAATGGCCTTAACACAGACCGGAATCCAATTGTCAGAATGAACGTTTCAGTCATCCAAAGCCCAGGACGTCCTGCCAACTATGTCATGGCTTTTCACCTTCCCAGCATGCCCCCATGCATGAGAAGAAAAATAAATCTCTCTTGCGCTTGTTCTTTCTCTCTAATACTGCAATTTGGTTGTTTAGTTTACTTTTAGTTTACTTTTGGAAATGTAGAGGCTGTAAACATCAATTTAGTTGTAGCAAACCACTAAACTCTGCTACGGTGCTAAATTAATAGGGCTGAATCAAAACTACAATTGCCAGAATGAAGTATGTTATTAAATCACTTCTCTAGATGGGGCCAAGCTTTTCACAATAGCACCACAAGGCTACTGAGTATCCGCAGTACTCCTTCTCTTCAGTTTAGAAGTTGAAAGGTGGAGTAGTCCCTGGTGGGAGCATGTGATCTGATTATGAACAATATTTGGTAGCAAGGACTTAAACTACTGAGCTACATTGCAGTAAATTGATATCATACCATTAATTATCAAAGAGAATACAATCGTCCAAGATCCCTCTAAAGTGATAGGAATTAAATATAATTTCTCTGAAGCAGAGCGATAATCAGATTGTGAAGTACTCCTTTGGTATCTAATCACAAGGTGAGGAATCTGCAGTTAGAAGTATCTACCTTCTGTAACGCTCTTTTTGGTAGACACTCTATTTAACCACAGATTCCTCACTGCCCTCCCACCTTCCCGTTCTGCGGAATGGACTTTTCTCCAGTATTGTATCTTTTACAGATTCACATGCTTGAATTTTCCCCGCCGCCATGGTGGGAGTCCCTCGGTAAGAGTAAACAATAGCAGTGCTAAAGCATTAGCCTTAATCTCCATTGAAAACATAGTATTTAGCAATCTATTTACATTGTTTTAAAACATCCAAACTTCATCCAATCAGAGTAGAGACCCAAAGTATTCATACCCTGAAAATCCACCATACCTTTTTTTTTTTTTTACTGCATGTTGTGTCTTAGGGAGTCTCCCTGAGCTCTGCTCAGTCAGTGTTTCTTTATTACCCTTGTGACTTCAGCTTCCAGCTATCATTTCATCCCCTATCAACATCTAAGGTACTGTTGGATTGTGTGTTTGACTATATTCACTCAGAATGCAAGTCTTTAAAAGGGCTGTTTAGGCCCTGCAAGACCTGTGGAAAGAGCAGACTTTTCTCTGAGGATCCTCATAAGAAGTTTCTATATTGCCTCTATCCTGACTACATACCCAAAGAATGGAAGTTCTGCCATACGTTTTCCGCCAAAACCCTCAAGGACAGAGAGGGTAGACAGCTTCTATGGCTCAAGAGAAAAAATGTCAACCTCTGACTTAGACTCGGAGCGTGAGGTGAAGGCTCATTCCTCACCCAGGAAGAGCAAAGGAGAATCCTCTTCTACTCAAAAGTACTCATAAGATCAAAGTCTTGTGAAAAAGAAGTTTCTGAGGTGAAAATAATCTAAAGACTAGTCTGGCCCTTCCACTACTCTTCAGAGGTCTAGCTCAGCACCTCGTACTCCACTCATTACCTCATTATGTCATCGAAGATTCTGCAGTCTACAGCGATGGTCTCGCCGGCGGCGCCAAGGATCAAAGCATAGATGGCAACAGTGTTGTCCAACAAAGAGATGAGTTACTCCATCGTCGACTATGACTAGACCGTCTCTGCTGACGAGGCAGTCATCGTCTGTCACCTCACAGTCTACTGCTGCATCTATGACTGTCCCGCTGACAAAGACACCTCACGCCGCATCTTCGACCTAATAAAGATTATTTCATGACGATGATGAGTTCAATCCATGTTTCCCATTAACTTGCATTTCTAACTCCTATTTTACACTATGACCTCTCCTCTCCCTACCTTTTTCTCCTGCTAGCCAATCACAAAAGGTTATGGATTATAGCAACTGTTTTTTTCCTGATGGCTTTTTCCTTGACACCCCCACATTACTGCTAATATAGTGTTAGGGGCTGGTTGCTATTCTCGGTAAAAGGGTAAAAGGGCATTTAGTCTTAGAGACTCGTTAAATGCTTCTGGCTGATTTTGTCCATCCTTAACCACTTCCCATTCTACCCCAGCTCTTGACTTTTAATAAGCCCATTCAACTCTTGATAAGTGAACCAAAAACATTTTGATTTGAAGCTCCAATCTCCGCTCATGTTCACAGCGCCCTGTGGCCAACTCCTCCTTTGTGCTTGTGATCTTTTGTGCACCTCACACACACATGCAACAATACCTGTCTAGCTTACAGCTGTTTTTAAGTCCTTGGGTGATCCGGCGAGTTGCCTTTCTTTAGTCTCCTGAGAAAGTCTCATCCTTTGTTCTCTTATGCACTCTTTCTCCAGTATTGGAACTTTCATAGATTCCTATGCTTGTATCATTCCCCGTCGTCGAGATGGGAGACCCCTGTGTATACAAAATAGTAATAGAAATCATTACAAAAACAGAAACTAGGCCTAATTCCATTCTAGTTTTGTAACATATCCACCTCTTTTTGTAAAAGAGATCAAATAAAGTGAACAACTAATCAGATTAGCCTCACCCCATAGAACCTTCCTGAGAGAACCTCAGATTTTCTACCGCACATTGTCCAAGGGAGTCTCCACTGAGCTGCTCAGTTTTTTCCTGTCAACTTTATATCTACAGCTTTTTCACCTGTTTTTCTGCAAAACCTACTTAGACTTTGTGTCAAGATGTCTAATAAAGAGAAAAAAGCTCGCAATTCAATTCAAATATTTATTAAGATTTGGAACTCATATGAGGTCCACATAAAATGCATACAAATGGGTACAAGAAAAAGTTAAATATAGCAATACTCATTCCCCAAACAGCTAACAGCATAAAATGGTGAGACGTATCCTGAGAAATACAAAAAAATGCAAGGAGCAATAACTGTGAACAAGTTAAAATACTAAATAAAATCCAGAAATCATCCTCAGCAGAGTATTTGGTTTTAGCAGCAAAAAGGAATTTACAAAACATATCCTATCCTGGGCAGAAAGCAATACAATAGCAGCAGTGCATGTGCGAAAAACGCAATCCAGAATCTCACTTTAGCAGAGTCTTTAACTTGGCAGCAGAACAAAAGATGGAAAATGAACACAGCAACTCCCTCTTGTGCTAACAGCTGAGAATGGAATTAAAATATACACATAAACTCCTTAAAATTAAAAAGTTTTGAACACACTGCTTCATTTTTTGGACAAAATAGAAAATCGCGGGCTGAAGCTACATTTTAACATTTTGCAAGAACATTGGCCGTAGCCAACGACGGCGGCTCGCGGTCAATGCTGGACATGCAAACAAGACATGATCCAAGGTCTGAACACTCAATTTGCAAAGGTAACCGGTTTTTCCATTTCTCAGATTTGGGGACCAGCTTGCTGTTAATCGTTTAAAGGTAGAAGATTCATGTGACATAGCGAGAGGAATCGTCGGGTTCCATGCTGTAAATATACATATTTTTGAGGAGTTTTTGGTATGTTTGTCCTTACGATTAACTCTAATCCCTTTTTGGGATTACAGAATTCATTGTCTCTATTAAAACCGATCTTACCACTAGAGGTTTTTAAGAGAGATTTAAATTCTGAAGGAAGAAGAGTAGTCACTAAATCTTCTTGTACAGAGAAGTTTTTTTGTGCAAATAAAAAATCATGGTAGAAGGAATAATTACTTGCCTGAACACCGAAAATTTCTTGACACATTATCCCTCTTAACGAGTCTTGCTCACTATTTTTCAGCTGGCATCCCCAGCGTAAAACCCTCGCTAAACCTTGACTGTAGGAACTTGGTAAGCCAAATTCCAGCCTAATAGCAGCCGTTGGAACTAACGTATTAAAATTGCACAATTTGCATAATATCTGACCTTCGGTTCTATCCAAAAAATTCCAATCTTTAACAGGGATGGATTCAATGGCATAAAGTAGCGTTTATGGAATTTTTACTTTAAAAACCATTAATACATGTAAAAAATGCCTTCTACCCATAGCATAATAAAAAATATGCAAACTGTTAGCGTGAGATACTGCTTTACATGCGCTGTATTCAATATGGAGTTTGTTCTTTGTATTACCTGCCTTTAGTTTCCCTAAATAAGGATAGAAGTCTACCACCTCCAGTTTTTCAGAACCTATGTGGCAATTAAAATTACATAATTTTCAACTTTTCTTACATTTCATAACTGAAATTTTACTTTTTGAAACATTTATTTTCAAGAAGTGCACGACTGTATTGTTCTGCATGGAAATCAACTTTCTATTCAACTCAATAGGAGATAGGGCGTTTCCCTCAGCATGATTAAAAAAAATCGGGTAGATCAGCTATATATAAAGAAAACTGCAATGGCGCTAACAAGCAACCTTGTTTCAGGCCATTTTCAGTAGGAATAGCTTCAGATAAGCCTTGATTTCCACCCATTAGTATCTTGCACCAAGTTTGTGAATGTAGTGCAATAATTAAAGATAATAGTGGATAGGGCACGCCCATTTTTTGCAATTTTCTCCATAATAATGGTCGATCTATCTTATCAAATGCTGTTGAGAAATCTATAAATGCCATGTATACATTTGTACTACGGATAATTGTATATTTCTCCTCCTATTAATTTCAGCATGAAAATGTTGTCTAAGGTGGAATGATTTTTCCTGAAACCTGCTTGTTCTACAGGAAGAACCTTCTTCTCCTCCACCCATTCCGTAAGATGATCAAGGACGCTACGGGCGAAAATCTTTCCAGGATGTGTTCTAGGACCCTTTTTATATAAGGGGATTAGAATACTTCCGGACCAAGATGGAGGAGTCTTTCCCTGGGAGTAGCTCTGGTTAAACAGGAGAGTTAAATAAGTGGCTCCTTTTTAATTACAGTCATGGGAATTTAGTCCGGACCCATTGCTCCAGATGATCTCATTTTTTTGATTGCTCCGACTACATCATTGATTGAGTGTATATAATTAGATCAGCAGTTATAAGCTGATTAGATGTGTCAAGAGTGAACTGGTGGAATTAAAATGAGCAGAGTACAGTTCTAATAGATGGACTTTCCAATCCTCTTCTTTAATGGGAATAGGAAGAGAATTCACTCTTGTGCCACAGCAGTCGGCGATTATTTCGCCAATATCTTTTGGCATTATTTTTAGATGCAGTCTCTTTTAATTGCACCCATACTCAGTCTTCTTCTATTCGTCTTGAAGAACGTTTTTTTCTTTGTCTTTTTCTCGTGAGTAAATTTAATAAATTACTTTGTTCATGAGAAAAATTCAAGAACTGGGCCCTCACTAGTTAATTTATTTCCATATTTAGTATTAATAATGGATTAAAATATGTTCTTCGTTTAACTGAAGCTTGCGGAAGTTTACAAGATTTGGCCAAGGAGCCTATATTGCGTGAGTAGGCTTCAAATAAGTCCAATTGAAAAGGATCACTCTTACCCATCAATAATTGCTGTTGGTCCCTTATTAGAACTGTTAGGATTGCTTTTAATTTAGTGGTCGCTTGAGTATTCCAGTGGATTCTACCATTTGACACATTAAACCCTACTGGACTACCTTTAAAGTTCCAGGGATCTACCATAGCGCAACTAAATTCAAATTTAAAACAAATCAACATATGATCACCAAGAACATTTCCCATGACCTCCATATTTCTAAGTTTACAGAAAAAGCCTGCCGAAGTAATTAAATAATCTGACAGATCTCCCAGATGGCGCCTTGTGAGTATAGTTTGCTGGAATGTCCTTTTCTAACCTCCCATTAAGAATTATAAGATCTAGACTTCTCAAACCTTCAAGTAATTTGGTTCCTCTCTTGTCAGTCCTGCTTTGGTTCGGAAATTGAGCCTTGGGGATATTTAGGGCCTCATTTTTTTCAGAATTAGCGAATATCTTTATACTGTAAGATGAGACTTTAGCATTCAAATCTCCCACTAATATGAGGGACCAACATTCTTCCCTCTCCAAAGTAGAGGAAATAAAAGCAAATAAATCATTCAGTAGGTAAGAATAAGATGTATCAGGAGGCAAATATGCATTTACGATCAGCAGGGAATCCTGATTTTCTTGGTCATCCTTGTGATTTTAATTGCTTGAATTAAGTTGGAGGCGTGAAGAATTTCTTTATATGACCAACTAAGGTTTGTACTTAAGAAAACTGCAATACCTCCTTTAGCGTGACCTCTATTCACTGGAAACGCGGGCCGGCTTATCACTATATAGTCTTCAGTGGACCAGTTCTTTGTGATCCACGTCTCTTGAAGACAAATAATATCAGCGTTCTGCTTATTTAAAAACAAAAGTTTGTTTTTACTAGTGCTTAAGCCGGCAGCGTTCCAAGATAACACACTGATGCCCTTGCTAGGAAGGATTCCTACCTTTAAGGCTTAGGGATCTATTTGTGTTAAGTGCACCTGCTAGCCAGCTCCATTTCTTATTTTCCTCCTCTGCGGGGAGCATGTACTGAATATTTTTCTCTATGTGTAAGGAAACCCTCCTGCCTTCTTTACCAAGAACGACCTGCAATGTACTTTCTCTCTCTACCAAAGGTTGACCAGAGTGGAGGTTTCTAAATCAAAGTTAAGCAGCTTACGTTGGCCACTTTTTCTGAAGCTTGCTCCACGTCTGGGATTAAAACATCAATGCCACTAGATCGTAATTTATCACTATGTACCAAAATCAAGTATGAAATAGCTTTGGATATGAATGTTACTCTTGCACCCCTGAAATTATTATATTTTTGAACCTCAACCAAGGCGATGTTGTCGCTCCCAATCAATTTAAGGCCTGGAATTAGAGCAAAGCAGCCCAGCAAAAAGGATCTGTTCATATACGGTTCAAGGTAAAAAATTAAATTAAAAATCCAGGGTATTAGGGGCGAGGTGTGTAGAATAAACAAAACTGGTCACCTCGGAAATGTTTTCGCGCGGCTTATAAATGACATTATTACCTAAAGAAGAAACAAATAGAGAAGCGTTGGGATTCAGAATATTCTGGACAGTAGGAGAAACATTTAAATTTGTCAACTCTGCTTCTTGTAGCGGTTCATTTGGTACCCTTAAATTTGGAAGAGAGGAACAGTGGCCCAATTGACTGCTTTCTGAATGACCATCCTCCTTCAAAACATTTAAATCCAGTTTTATAGGCATTTTTTGAATACGGTTGGGGTCAAAGCGTAGCCGTTTTGTCCTTTTTTTTTTTTTTGCTAATCCTTCGGCGTTTTATTCTTTTTGCCTTCTTCTTTTTCTTACAGTCCGTGTTACTTATATTTACAGTAGCCTTTTCTTGAACAGAAGAGCATCCAGCTTTCGAATCTGCCTCTGTCGGTTGCTTGAAAGATCTTTTAATGGTTTTGAGAAAAATGGGGAACACCTTTTGGGATATACTTGTATTTATTTTTTCCGACTTAACTTGCGGACAAGACAGGGATACAGCCATTGTATCTAATGGCTCGAGATAAAAAAAACTGTAAAAAGGATGGGTGTAAATTATCTACAGGGTCCGTGTTTTCTTTCCAATTGGTTTTATTTTTCCCACTAAAAAATGGATTCCCAGCCTGGGTGCCAAAGTCCCGGCTTTTAACTTCTGAGGTAGCGGCAGATAAGATTGAGTTTGGCTTGACTAAGGTATTCTCTGTAAGTAGAGGATCCTTCCCTATGTTGGGGATAGTGGAGGGGAGTGTGCCAACTTTGCTTGGCAAAGATTTTTGTTCAGAGGCTATAAACTTTGTCAAGGACAAAACGGAGTCCAGAATGAAGTCGGAGTTACCTACTGATCTCTCCAATAAAGCTGGGATAGAAGACAATACTCTTTCCAGACAAAATAGTGATTCTGACATTGGTATTTTTGTCTCTGGATTGCTAATTGAGGGAAAACAGTTCGGGGACAAAACAGGAGTTAGGGAGCCCCGTGAATCTATTAAGCCTGATTCGCTAGGTGTACTGCTAAACAGATGCATTTTGACTGGACAATTCTTGACAGAAGGTGAAGTAGCAGGAATAATTACCCTAGACGATTCCAGGTTAAAGGCGTGGGACAGCTTAGGGGGCTGATCTATCCTGATATCAGGTAGAGTAAAGTCTTCTAAAATATGTTCTCCCACATCTAAAACTGGTCGAAGTGCCCCTTCGGGTTCAGCGATTCCATTTGATAGAGAATGTATAGGTAAATTAGCCAGCAAGGAGTCAGCCTCCCCAAATTCCAAGGGCTGGAGATCTATAGGTTGTGGGCCCCTGTTTTCAGACACTAAATTAGAGGTTACTGCTGGCAGTGGTTTTCCAATGGAATCTTTAGCCTCTACGTGATCTACAAGATCTTGATGAAGAGATTCCTGCATCTCTGCTGATTTAAGACTCATTTCTTTTTATTGAAAAAAGGATGGAATGGTATTGAAAATCTTCAGAATATTTATTTGCAATGATTTGTTCCTTAAAGGATTAGCTCAGAGCGCAATTTTTTTGCAGTCATAACTTAGAAATAGTAGACCTTTGGCCAAGCTGACCAGATAGAGAGGAATAAGTTAAATGCGCCAGTCCACGGATGCGCCGCTCATGCAACACCAAAGACCGGACGCAGGAGTTCCACTCTCCAACTCGTAGGTTCACAAAAAACAAGGAATGGACACAGAGCCAATACAGTCAATGTACTCAATCACTGTGGCTGGTGGGATTGATGGGATCGCTAGGTTGCTAGGGGTAACACTTTGGGGCAGGTTTTGACGATGCAGGAAATGTAGGCTATGCAGACCGACAATTTTTACTCAGTTTTATGATGATGCAGGAGCTGGTGCCACAGTTGATTGGATTAATGCGATTGGTGGTATCCTAGGGGTAGGCAGGGGGAGGTGGTAGGTGGAAAATGCTATAGAGAGTGCTCTTCTCTCATCAGTCCTCATGGTTGAAAAGAGACACGATTGGCTTTGCTTTTCCCGGTCCGCAGGTGACTTTCCGGTGCTTCTCTGCCAGCTCCGTCGAGCTTACAACAAACTGCAAAGCCGCCACAAAAGCCCAGACCGGATTCACATCCTCCAAGTCTGTAGGCGCAGAACCACATCCCTACTGAACTGGTTGAAGTCTGCCACTGCCTCTGCTTGAGCAGAGGACCAGAGGGAGCAGAAGCGGGGGCAAGGCTCTGGGCAGAGCTTAAAGCAGAGAAGGCGGGTGAACCAGGAGGCCTATGGGGGTGCGGCGGGCGGGAAAGCGGAAAAAAAGCGAGGGGAGCGAGAACAGGGAAGTGCGCTGCCGCCGCACTAACCCACCCGTGCAACCCCACGGACAGCCCGGCTTACCGCGATACCGCCTGTAGGAAGGTGGAATCTGACTAATGGTTGCCCCCAACTTTTTGCCTGGTATTTGAGTGGTTTTTGACTAGTCTGGCTGGGATCCTGCTATCCAGGACCCCAGCCTATCTGCTTTCTCCCTAAAACTAATGTGAAGTATCCTAGGTACAAACTAATTGGATGCTGAGGATGCCCTGACAGTCCCTTGTAGATGGTACCCTAGGTACCCAGGGCATGGGTCCCTCAGTAGGCCTACCAGGGCTGCAGCACTTATTGTGCCACCCTGGGACAGCCATACAAACTGACACCACCAGACCACTACTGTAGTCTGGGTAAGGTGGTGCTAGCACCCCTTACAGGGGTATAGGTACCCTATATCCCACCACATTACAACACATATACTCTCATAGGTCACCCCTATAGCAGGCCTTGGTAATCCTACAAGGCAGGGTGCTGAGGTATGTGTGAGGGGGGACCCCTACATGAGTAGGGCCTCTCTGCAACCTTCGTAAAATCATTGCTGGGTTGTTTGTAGTGTAGCCATACCATATACTCTTAACCGCATTATAAGTCTATTGCGATATCGCGATAACTTAAGAATGGCTACACAGAACCATATCGTGTTTGGTGTCAAACATGTAGGAATCATACCCCCAGTCCAGCCATGGGCATGAGGGTACGATTCCCCCCTGCTAGAGGGGCGATATGGGAAAAGCGGCAGAATTTAGACACCAATTTAAAAGTGCACAAGTTTCACAAAATGGCTACTACCCGCCACCTACACGACCCTGGCCGGCTGTTGCTGGGGAAAACCCCAGCCTCGCCAGCTGGACAATAGGGCTCCTGTGGCAGGGAGGTGCTAGCATCTCCCCAAACAGGATAATGTGGATTGGAACAGGGTGGGTGCACCAAATGTCCTTTCAGAGTTGCACGTAGGCAGCTGCAGAAGCCTCATTCTGCATACACCGCTTGGAACCGGTTCAGGGGCATCCTGCCCCTCGCCCAGGCGGGAAACACACAAAGGGGAGAGGGTGTAGCCACCCTTTCCCGCCTCACCTACCATTGGTGGACACTACTCTGGACACTCCCCTAATCTTGGGGATAAAGGTGAATAACGTGGCCCCAGAGCCTCAGATTAATCTTGAACTTTACAGTCTTGACCTTCGACTTGCTGCTGCCCAGCTGACGGAAGAAATCTCCCTTGGGATAAAGGAGTTATCCCCCTGCTTGGCAGGCACCTGAAACACTGCAAGTGACCCGGTTGGAACTTCGCTACTCTCACGAACTTCGACGACTTCCAGAAACCTTAAGGTGGGTTTCCAGCGCATCCCAGAGGCCAGTGAGTGTGCTCAACGAGTTTGGGCACCGTGGACCGCGTGGGTGCCGAGATCCCCAATACCCCAGGACACCGGCCACCTCTTGCATAGCACACGACCCTGACCAGTGGGGAAGTTGTGCTTTGGCCCGTTTACGAGCCAACCACTCTACAGCAATTGTCCCAAAGACCAGCGCCCTAGCCCCCTCCGGTGGCCCGTGGGTGCCCTTTTACGCTCGCCAAATTGCCGCCTCCCGCGGTCCCTTGTCTCTCGACTTGTGGGCCCTAGCGGAGGTCTACCTTTACAATCAAGAGTTCCCCTGGTTGCTCCAGGCCTGCTCTATAGTCTCCTCGAAGGAGACCTTTCCCAGACCTCGTGGGTCTGCACTGTAGCCGATTTGTTTATTCTTCGTGGGTTGCGGTTGCCAAGGCTTAGTGGATCCAATCCGGACACTAACACCGCAGCGACCCTCATCCGACGTGGGACAGTCGCCCTCCTGAAGCTGGCCTTCCTTGAAGCCTCCCGGAGCCAGTGGCTGCAGATCCAAGCTACACCACTTTCCACCTGAAGCACCCGACATCGAAGGACTCTTTGCTTTGAGCCTCCTGGTCACTTTGACGTGACCCAGACTCTGTCCCCTCTGCTTTCAGGTTCTTCTCTACAATCTTCACATCTTTGATCTTCACGGCATCATCGACGCTTTTGGCTAGCAGAACTTTTGACTATTTTCCCATTGAAAATCAGCCCGCGACCCGACAGCAGAAACGACCTATGCACCCGGCTTCCCTGGGGCAGGTAACAGTGGTACCTCGGTACTCTCGTGGTAGTGGGCATCTCAAAAGCTTAAGTCTAAAGTTTTAACTTTGTACTCCTGCTAGAAGTATTTTTAAACTGTTTATTTCCAACCGCGACATTTTCCATAGGCTGTAATAGAGATCCCGATAGGAGCTACTTGCACTGCACGCGCCTCCCGTGGGTCCCCTTCCTCATAACCTGGGGTGGATTCTTAAGGGGCCAGCGATCCTGAATGCCCTAGGCATTGCCTGTAGATTTGTCGTGGTTCTTATACCACTTTTTTAGTATATGGTTTGGTCCCCCCCTGGGGCCCAATGTTAATAGTGCTATTTATTGTGTCTATCAATGCTTGTTTGATATTGTAACTTTGCCAGAGCTTCATAAAGAGACTGTGGGAGTCTGTCTAGAATAAATACATATATTTTATATATATATATACATACCTGTGTGGGCTACTCTTTCATTTGGTTATTCAAGAGGTTATTATGGTAAAACAATAAGCTTAACACTCCTTCAAGACTTAGCCTGAAGGCTGCTCTCCACAGCTACCACTAGGATAGCTTTCTTTAAAGGTTGTCTTAAACCTATCATCAATAAGAGTCGAATTGGACTGGTGCAAGGTGTCCCTATAACTAGGAGACAGCATATGCCAGGCCAACTTCTCACACCGCCCGCCGCTGAACCCTGGCTGCTCCGATCACCGACTCCTAACCCGTCTCCCGCCACCAAGCACCAGCTCTCAGCTCACAGCTCGCACCGCTCAGAACTCTCGGACTGCGAAACAAGCTCCTCCTCCTCTCAGGTGTGCTCACTCAAGCTTAGCACTTTGAAGCCTGTGCTAAGAAGAGACTTTATGTGGAGGACAATCACAAGGACTGTATTTACTGTCTGTACCCAGACCACAAGGCAGCCGGCTGTAAGATATGCCGCACCTTCTAAACCAAGACTACGAGACCGTAAGGGGCGTCTCTTGACCTGGCTCCAGGAGCTTAAGTCAAGGAAAGAACCAGTCTCCGGTGACAGTGATGAGGCCTCCTCCGCTGCATCTTCTAGGAGGTCTGTGAAGAGGGGTAGGTCTTCTCCTTCTAAAGACCGCCCCAGTAAAGCCTTGAAAAAGACCTCTCATAGATCTGAAAGGCGTAGTCCTAGCAAATCTCCTCACCGAGGTGTAAAGGAGAGTGAAGGACTGTCAGTAGGAGTGACATCAGCGAGGAAATTTAGATCAGTGCCTCCATCTTCGCCGCCTGCGGCTCCAAAAGACATAGGGGCAGATTTATGTTTCCTGGCGCATCCCTGCAAATCAGCAAGGATGCGCCAGGAAAGATGCGTCACGCAAGTTTACCCTTGCGCCACACATGATGCGCCGCATTTACAATGCGGCGCACCATGGCGCAGGAATAAACAGATGCGTGACGCATCCGATGGCGTAAGGTTGGCGCAGTGCTTCAGTTGCGTCGCAAGCGCGACGCAACTCCAGCACTGTTCCAACCTACCCTATCCCTAACATGGTGCGTCAAGCCTTACGCCTGCTTCAAGCAGGCGCAGGGTTTTGGCGCATCAGCGTTGGGAAAGTGACTCAGTCAAATCTTATAGATTTGACTGAGTCACTTTTCAGGGGCGTTCCTGCGACGGAACGCCCCCCCCCCCCTCTGTCGACACGCCCACGTGAAACCTGACGCAGGTTTTACGTGGCGCAGGGCTTTACATCGTGACGCATCTCCATAGATGCGTCACGATGTAAATATGGCGCAACGTGGCGCAGGGTTTACACCGCCGCTGCGTCACAAAAGTGACGCAACGCCGGCGTAAAAGTGGCGCATCTCCAATATAGATCTGCCCCTTAGTCCTCATCTCTCTCTTCTGATGTTAAGCCGGTGACGAAAACTCACTCGTCGACGACGATGTCAACGACTCCCGTCAACGAAGGCTTCTAAGGTACAGTCTAAGTCCTCGTCTCCTTCAGTACTACCACCGTCGACGGACCCGTCGACTGATTTCATCGTCTCCTTCGCCTTTAGTGAAGACGGCGTCGACGGCGGCTGTGAGTTCCGCAGTGATGATGACTCTGTCGTCAACACCTTTTCGACGATAACGACGGCGATGACGACGGCAACCACGTCGACCACAACGACGGCGAAATCTGTGGCAGAGGTGACGACTGTCTCGACGACGATACCGTCGGCGGCGTCCATGTCTTCGTCGACGCCCTTTACATCATCATCGAGGACGATCAACGAGGGAAAAAATTGCTTTCACGATCAGACCGTGCCAGATTACCCCAGAGATGACTTCCCCCAGGAGGGTGACTCCTCTACCAACTGCACTCCTCCTTGAAGAGGATGGTTCTGAGGAGAACGAGGGGCCTTATGGGTATGCAAATAGGCCATCTCAATTGCACGTGAAGTGCCAAGACACAGACTCTGAGGAAGAGTACGTGGAGGAGCAGCATGATCCTCCTTTGGCTTACCAAGAGGATGACCAACAACAGATGGTCTCTATGCCTTCCTCCGTACTTACAATTTATGCTGTCGGACTATAGAAGGAGATTCCCAACACAATCTCCTACTCCAGTCGGGGTGCCAGTTTCAGCTCTTCCACTGACATTAGCTTCTACCCTTCAATTGCCACCGCCTCCACCACTACCTGTGGCACCTCTTACACCGTCGAACGTCCCTCTCATCCAGGATGATACCTCTGATGAGGACCAGGGCAACGTCAATATTCCAGATCCTGACACTGAGTGGGATGACTGTTATTCCTTATCCAACATCGCCTTCACCAGCGCCAGTGGATTCTCCCCCTGGAGACATAGGGGGTTTCCATAAATTGATGGAAAGGGCTACTAAGATTTGAACTGCCCATGCCCACGGTGCAGTCTGAATGTTTCCTTTATGACTTCAAGGAGCCTTACAGGAAAGCAGTTCAGACCATTCCTATAGTTGGTCATGTCTGGGACGAGGATCTGAAGGTGATGGGAAATCCAGCCACTGTGATTCCTGTTCTGCTTCGCCTTAAATACAAGGCTCCTGAGGATAGCCCGGCTTGCCTGGTTAGTCAGCCTAAACCGGACTCTGTCATCTCACAGGCAGCCCAGAGGAAGTTCAAAAATCCTTCAGCTCCCCTCACGACACCTCCAAATAAGGAAGGCAGACACCTGGTTAACGCCGGAAAGAGGTTTTCCTCCATATCCAGCCTGATGGTAAGAGCTTCAAACGCCTTGGCAATACTAGGTTGTTACGACCGGCAGATGTGGGGTGATCTTTTCCCCTATCTGGATCAATTGCCGGACGATGCAAAGGAGGAGGCGAAAAAGATTCTCCAAGAGGGTGAGCGGACCTCTTCAAGGGTCATTGACTGTGCAGTGGACAACGCAACAACTTTGTTCCGCTCCTTAGCGGGAGCTGCTGTCCTTCGTCGCCAGGGCTGGCTTCGAGCTACATGGTTTCGTCCAGAGGTCCAAAACAAAATCTTGGATCTTCCCTTCGCTGGGGAGGCGCTCTTTGGGAACCATATTGATGATGAGCTTCAAGATATTAAGAAGGATGCGGAAACCGCAAAATCCTTAGGGACTCTGCCATACTGCAAAGTACCTTTTCGTGGGGCCAGAGGCAGAAGCCAACCCACCTACAGAGGAGGATACCAGCAACAACAGTATTCTTCCTATACCTCAGCTTCTCATTCTTACCGACTGCAATATAACCAGCGGCAGGGTCAATCATCCTCTTTCTCTAGATCAAATAACAGAGGAAGACAAGGACGCCAGGGGAAGGATGCCTCTAAGCGTCAATAGCTGCTGGCTGGCTTGAACTACTGTCCCTTCTCCCCCTGTAACACCAGTGGGAGGAAGAATCTCACATTACTTCCACAACTGGAGGCAAACAACATTGGATCGTTGGGTTTTGAAAATCGTTCAATACGGCCATACTCTGGAATTCGTCCATGCACCACCTTCCAAGCTCCCTCGTGCCACCGAGTCAAAACATCTTCGTCTTCTACGTTTGGAAGTCCATCAAATGCTCCTGAAAGGGGCGATAGAACCGGTTCCTCTCTCTCAGCGGGGAGTTTTTTTTTTTTACTTCCTGATTCGGAAGACCTTAGAGAAGTGGCGCCCTATTCTAGATCTGAGGGCGCTCAACACCTATCTCATCAAACAATCGTTTCATATGGTGTCCTTGCAGGACTCAAAAGAAGATTACATGGCCAAATTGGATCTACAGGACGCATACTTTCATGTACCCATCCATCCAGCCCACAGGAAGTTCCTTCGCTTCATAGTAGCCAAGATCCACTTTCAATTCATAGTCCTGCCATTTGGGCTCCAATCGGCTCTGCGGATCTTTACAAAGGTACTAGCTCCCATGGCAGCTTTTCGGCGAAACAGCACCAGGTTTTCTCTTACCTGGACGACTGGTTGCTAAAGGCTCCTTCAAAGCACGCAGCAGAGGAATCCGTCGCGGCGTGCACGTGCCTTTTCGCAAATTTGTGTCTTACTCTCAACACGGAGTGGCGCCAAGTGGACGGTACCTTGGAGGACAAGATCTCCGTTACTGTGTCCATGAGGGAGGCCGCATCATGGTGGAGAACATTTCTCAGTGCCTCTCCTTCAGGGTCACTCCAGCTCCTCAAATAATAACCACGGACACCTTGCTGGAGGGCTGGGGAGCGGTCTTGCAAGACCTTCACGTAAGCGGCCGCTGGCTACCTCCTACAGTGTCTTCTACATATCAATCTGTTCGAGCTCAGGGCGATCCGGCTGGCTTTACAAGCTTTTCTCCCGCGGATAGAGCAGTCTGCGGTCCTGGTACGAACGACAATACGACGGCCATGCATTATATAAACAAAGAGGGCGGTACAAGGTCTCTTCTTTTGTCAAAAGAAGCTCAGACAATCTGGGAACGGGCTATCCAGCATGGGATATCGCTTAAAGCGGAGCATCTTCCCGGCGTTCTCAACGAAACGGCAGACTCATTGAGCAGACTGAAATCAGTCCGCCACGAATAGGAACTTGGACCAGTCCACTCTGGACCAGATTTTTTGCCTATGGGGCAGGCTTACCATAGAGCTCTTTGCCACACTGGAAAACAAGAAATGCCGATTCTATGCAAGCAGGTTGCACCATCCGGGATCATTGGGGAATGCGCTTTTTGGGGAATGCGCTTTCGATGGCCTGGTCAGGCGCATTTGTTTACGCTTTTCCTCCCCATTCCACTTATCCCCAGACTTCTCAGGAAGCTCAAGGCGGAGCCTTGCAAGATGATTTCGATAGCTCTTACGTGGCCCCAACAAATTTGGTTCAAATAGCTGCATCTCCTCCTCCTGGAGCATCCAATTCCATTGCAGCCTATTCCTTCGCTACTGACAGTCCCAGGGCCAGGTCTGGCATCCGGATCCTCGATCCCTGCAGTTATGGACATGGCTCCTGAGGACCGAGAATTTCTTGGTTTGACCCTTTTGACAGAATGTAGAGACATACCGTCTAAAGTGGAAACGTTTCTGCCTTTGGTGCCAGCAGGAGGGCATTCACCCCCTTTCTTCTGCACCACATGAAGTTCTTCCTTACATTCTTTTGTTAGCAAAGGCAGGGCTGGTTCACTCCTCCATCAAAGTGCATCTTGCCGCCATCTCTCGCTTCAGACGCACATCTTCTGGTCCTTCCCTCTGGTCGGCAAGGATAATTAAACAGTTTCTCAAAAGCCTTTTTAGAGTTTTCCCTCCAGTCAAGCCTCTGCCGCCTCTTTGGCACCTTAACTTGGTTCTCACCCAGCTCATGAAGCGTCCCTTTGAGCCTATTCGACGCACATCTTCTGGTCCTTCCCTCTGGTCGGCAAGGATAATTAAATAGTTTCTCAAAAACCTTTTTAGAGTTTTCCCTCCAGTCAAGCCTCTGCCGCCTCTTTGGCACCTTAACTTGGTTCTCACCCAGCTCATGAAGCGTCCCTTTGAGCCTATTCATCGGGTGGACTTGAAATTCCTCTCCTGGAAGGTGGGTCTGTTGCTAGCCCTAACGTCAGCTAGGAGAGATGGGGAATTGCAGGCTCTCACCACTGACGACCCCTTTCTCCAGTTTAAACAAGGTACAGTGATACTCCGTACCAATCCAAAGTTCATACCGAAAGTACCTTCAGACTTTCATTTGAATGAGCCGGTTATACTCAAAACTTTTTTCCCTCAACCGACTACTCCAGCAGAGAAAGCTCTCCACTCAGTGGACATTCAAAGGTGCTTAAAATTCCATCTTCAACGTACTAAAGGAAGTACTTGAGGTGACTTCCTAAACTCTTTGCGGCTTTCAGCACTTCTCGTAAGGGGTCCTCCCTTTCCAAGCAGGGGATTGATTACCAGCACTATTCAGGATTTGTCACTTGAAGGTCGGGTCCGTGCACATTTGTCGAGGGCAGTTTCTTCTTTGACAGCCCTCTTTGCCGGAGTTCCTATCCGGGAGATCTGCAGAGCAGCAACCTGGAGCAGTACTCATACATTTACAAGACATTATTGCCTGGATTCTTCAGCGCAGTGACACAGCAGTTGTCCAGGCAGTCCAGAGGAACCTCTTTCAGCAGTGGTGAGCTTTCCCTTTCATCCCTCCTTCCGTTATTGCTGTTTCAGATTTTGGCAAATTTTTTAAGTTCATTTGTTTATAGATACTTATGTTTTTTAAAAAAAAAATTGACTATTGATAGTGTGATTATGGTGAATTGGCTGTTGCTATGTTCGTGCTTATTCCTATTGATGTTTCATGTTTTTGGGTTTAAAAATCCAGAATGGTTTAATAATGATCATGGTTAAAAAAATGTGCTTATAACTACTAGCTACTCTTAAACAAGCATGGGAATCTATGAAAGTTCCAATACTGGAGTAAGAAAACAAGTTACTTACCTGTAACTTTGGTTCTCCAGTATTGGAAACTTAAATAGATTCCCATGCGATCCACCCTCCTTCCCTGGGAAAGCTCAGCCTTCAGCACCTTCTGTAGTTTAGTTACACAACGGCTACGAAAATCTGAGGCTCTGAGGTTCTCTCAGGAGTGTTCTATGCGGTGAGGCTAGTCTGATTGGTTGTTCATTTTATTTGGTCTCTTTTACAAAAAGAGGTGTGTATGTTACAAAACTAGAACGGGCCTAGGTCTAGTTTCTGTTTTTGTAATGATTTCTATCACTATTTTGCATATACCGGGGACTCCCATCTCGACCACGGGGAATGATACAGGCATGGGAATCTTTGAAAGTTTCCAATACTGGAGAACCAAAGTTACAGGTAAGTAACATGTTTTCTTACGTTTTTTATTTGAAGATTCCCTTTAGGCAATCCAATATGCATCTTACGTTTTTTATTTGAAGATTCCCGTTAGGCAATCCAATATGCATCTTTTGTATCCTACACAAGTAGGCTGTCTTGTTGACAGTTTCCCCCACCCCAGTATTTCTAGGTCTCTCCACATGTCTGTTACACGATGGGTCTCTTTGCCCTTTTGAAACTATAGGTTGCATGGAAGGATCTTGTGGAGTCCATGTGTTAACCAGGGGTCGAAAGGCCTTTCTATTCATAAGTGTTGATTGAGATAGGACTTGTATAAGAATTACTTGTCTATGTTTTACGTTATAAGCACTCAGCACTGAACTTCTTGCTTATCAGTGATCCTTTTTGGAGAAAAAGAGATTTTGACAAGAATGTCTTGGGGTCCGCTGCATTACCTACTCTCTTTGGACCTGGTCTAAGTATGGAATGTTCAATACTCCTTCTCCTTCCTTGAGGTTTATCTAGACAAACTGGCTTTCACAACGTTTTTAGGTTTGCTGTTATCAAATACGATGGCATGGTAGGTTTGGCTAGAATAAAATGGGCAAAACTGCAAACTGCAGAGGGATTTGGCCGTGTCGGTGTCTGACTGGATGGTTTGGAGTGTATCATCGATTTGCTTCCCGAAAAGACATTCCCCATCAAACGGCATGTCTAACACCTGGGCCTGCACTTCTGGGTGGAAAGTAGTGGCTTTTGAGCCATCCCTGGTGGGGCAACACTGCCGCTCCACCATCTGTCTGAAGGCGGTGGACGAGATGTCCATGACAGTGTCAATAAGCTCGGAAAGGGCCTTTTCTCCTTCAGATAGAATGTCCCTCGCCTCTTTTTTTTAGGTCTTGCGACCTGCGTTGCACTGCGCAGCAGTGCTTGCGCAGGCAAGAGTCCTTTTGTTCCGGGGTTCAGAAATCGACCTAGGAATCGCACGCGCTCGTGCGTGTGCGATTCCTTTTTAGCTCCCCCATTGGCCTTTGCGTGCATCTTCTTCCAAAAGACTGCACGCAGTTGGCATGAGGCGCGCGCATAGCTCCACCCACGGCCTATTGGTGTCTATTACGCGCACCAAGCACATAATAGACACCAATAGGCCGTGGGTGGAGCTATGATTTTGCCCAGACACAGGCGTGACGCGCGCGCCACTTGTATTTCTTTACTTCTGGTATAAGCCCGGCACCCGCGCTTTACTTTTGACGTTATGAGTAAGTAAAGTGCGGGTGCCGCGAATATACCAAAAGTAAAGGAATAGAAAAAATATCTATTTATTTACCTTTGGTATAATCGCGGCACCCGCGCTTTACTTATAACATTAACAGTAAAGCGTGGGTGCTGCGAATATACCAAAGGTACATCATTTTTTTTTTTACTGGGGGCTTTAAAATGATGTTTGTCAGGAGGTGGGGTCACATCACAGGTAAGGCGTGGGAGAGTAAGGACAAATCTGAGTAACGTCATTATCAGTAAGTACCACTTACAGTACAAATTATTTAATCTCCCTGTGCCTAAAACATGTGTGACATAGTCTGGTTCTCTTGTGTAGCGTTCTACTGTTCTCTGACAAAGTTCGCACAGTACAGAAATGCATAAAAAAGTCACCTGGACACTAGGACCCACGTTTTCTAGATTCCTTTACCCATTAAACCCCAAATCTCTTCCATTATTTCAAACACCAGGGATTAATGACTGGCTTCCCCATACATCAACACACAAACCCCATCCTCTCGCCCCATATCACCAAGAGGGAGGCGGCGGCGTGGTCCAGGGCTTTCATTTACCAACATAATGCACGTTGGTAGTTGTAGTTTTTGATTCTCAGCAACTGGACGAAACAACCAGATCACACATGGAATCATTGGTAACACATCACACTTTCTCACTCACAGTACCTCGCTTTTTTGCCGGCACCTCACGCTTATACAAAGAGAGTGCACTCGAATGAACGGGTCTCCTGTTCAAAGGAGGACAGCTACCACCCTCACCCCCCCGTTCTGCCCTCCCTCCTCAACTTTTCCTTCTCCCTTCAGACCTCCCTGCTCCCAGCACACAAGACCGCATGGCGCATTCACGCCTAGACTCCGACTCTGCCCCCCTCTGTCTTCCATCTCGGGTCTCCCGACTCTCCCCTGCGGCTCCACCTATCCTGATATCTGGATTTCTAGCGCCAACAAGCTGCGCTATAGAAAAGCAGCGCAACATAACTTACTACCCACTGCTCTCCACACATATGCCCCCACCTTTACTTACTATATCCTCTCTCAACCCAGGAGCTCCTGCGCCCCTGGCACAAGGGCGCCCTGCGCGATGCCTGACCTCCGCCCTATTCATGCACACCTAAGCGCCCTTTCTCCCAGCCCCGTCTGCCCCTCACCACTGTTAAAGGGCTGCTTGAAGGAAGCCTTGACTCCCGTGCATGCTCACCTGGGCTTCCCGCCCCTATCAGTCTGGCTCCACCCCAGCATCCCCAAAACGCCCCCCTCCTCACAGTTCTGTCTCCTGATACCAGGACTTCGTGCACTGTTTGTCTCTCACTGTTCCTCTTTACTGAGGCACAAGCACCTTACCCTCACTCCCTCTCAGCCTGTCACTCTCCCTTCACACCCCACAGACACGCCCTCCCCCGACCCGTCTGCTCATTTGCAATGCACTGCTCGCCTCGCAGAGCGGCGCTGCAGCCTATGAGCGGACCCGGCCCTGTCTCTGCCTCTCCCTCCTTGCATGGCCTGGAGTGAGCGCCGGGTGGGGGCCAGTGTCTGCCGCCGCCTGCTGCAGCTCCCCGCCCTCCTCCGCCTCTTTCTGCTGCTCAGCTCAGCCGGAAGGGAGACACCTGCCCAGACTGGCTGAATGGAGGCTGAAGGTGGGGTTGGGACCCCAGGCAAGGCACCTCTTTTTCTGTGACCCGCTCTCCCCGGCAGGGAACAGGTGTGTCCGGCCCCTGGGATGATCTGCTAGGGACATGGTATGATGCTTGTCTTGCTATGCTGCTGTGGGCAGGCTGCTAGCCTGCTCTGATGCTGCCAGGGGAGGTGGTGCCTGTCAGTAGCAGAAAGTTATGTTCGAGGCATATGAGCTGCAGATTACACACTGTGCATAGATCGCCATCTGGTGTTGGGCCCGGATGTTTGCAGTTGTTTTTCCTCTTGGAAAGTCTTTGGAAGTCACGAGGTATGTGACACCTCCCTTGGATCGTATTGCGCATGGGCTTCGGCTCCATCCTCAGATTGTTTTTTTATGCCATCGGGCTCGGATGTGATCTTCGCGTTCCGGTTCCGAACAGTTTCCAGTTCTATCGACGCGCAATCCTCACCCCACTTCGCGGTATTGTTTTCGATCGCGATCTCCACACTCGGCGCGACTCTCATCGATCAAGACCTTCGATTCCAGTCGTCGACGACGGCTTTCGGGCCTACCCAAGCTCTGGTCATGGCTAATGGAAAGGACTCCCTTCAAGAAGTGCCCTCGATGTGGGCCAAAATTCCCCCACACAGACCTTCACGAAGTATGTAACCTCTGCCTCTCCCCTGAACACGAGGCTCGAGACTGTCCGGCGTGCAAGTACTTCCGGTCCAAGAAAACCATTCGAGACCGAAGGGCACGAAGAACCATGGCACACTCGTCGACTGCGATTCCAGACTACATCTTCGGGGAAGGTGTCGACGCTCCAGAAGAACACCACACCGACGAGGGCCTCGTCAGCGCCTCCGAAGTAGACGATTCAGATGTGGAGGACATCACTCCGGCACAGAGGGTCGCGAGTACTGAATCCCCTCCCCCCACACCCTCGACGGCACCGAAAAAGGCTTCGGTCACGCCTTCGCCTCCAGGCCTAGGCAAGACCAAAGACACTGCTTCCCTCACCGCACCTTCGGGATCGGTAAAGAAGCCTATTAAGCCTTCCGGCGGCTCGGGGTCGAGCTAGCCCACCGTCGGTGTCAAAGCATTCCTCCGCACCGACGCCCAAAAAGAAAATGACCGCCCCCCTCGGCACCGAGCTCCATACCACTCGGCGCCGAAAACCAGCTCCACCTCCTCGGTACCGACACCATCCCCGGAACCGAGCAGAAGACACAAGGCCACCGACACCGATAGCTCGAAGCCGAAAACCATCTCGGCACCGAGTAAACAAACTGCCCTTTCCAAGCCGCATAGTTCCAAACAGCGGACTAGCGCAGACTCTAAAACGAGAGAACCTACGGCCCCCGATGCCTTCAACGCCCACGGACAAACCACCCTTGGAAGAACTTTTTATACCTGATCCTTTGCAAAAGACGTTGATCAAGGACCCTAAAACAGGATATTTGATGCACAGCACCAAAAAGAGACAACTGGAAAAGCGTGCCCCAGCTCCACCTCCAAAGAGGGACTCTGCGACTTCCCCTTTCAGGATGCCTTTACCAGCTCTCCCACCCCCTCCACCTTCCCCCTCCTCCACCTCCTCAGTCTCTCTCCCCCCCCCCCCCAACTCATCATTCCCCCACACCCTCTCCGGATGATGATCATGATGATGTCTATGAGGACATAGGGGACATACCCCATGACCTTCCTACAGGGGACCTCACTCCCACAGGCTCCCCAGACCCATGGGACGACTATAACATCCCTGACATTCCTAATGTCCCGCAAGATGATCTCTACCCTTCGAGACCATTCCCACCAGAAGACTCATTAGGGTTCAACCACTTACTCCAAAGGACTGCACACTATCACGGGGTGGATCTCCATACCGACCCCGTGGAGGAGGACTTCCTTCTCGATACTTTTGACACCACGCATAGGGCCACCTCCATACTGCCCATGCTCAAAGGAGTTGTCAATCACGCGCCAGAGGTCTTTAAAGACCCAGTCAGAGCCAGGGTCATTAACACGCGCATAGACAAAAAATATAAAGCCGCCCGACAGATCCCGCCTACATCAGAGGGCCAGCACCACTAGATTCCCTAGTAGTGTCTACAGCACCAAAGCGGGCAAACTCCCAAGCATCAGGCGAGGCACCACCACCTGATAAAGAGTCAAAACTCTTGGACGCATCGGGCAAGCGCACTGCATCCCAAGCTGCCAACATATGGCGCATCACTAATACACAAGGGCTACTGGCAAGATACAACAGGGCCCATTATGACGAACTAGAAGCCATAATGCAACACCTCCCTGACAAATATAAAAATAGGGCAAATTAGTTAATTCAGGAGGGCAAAACCATTACCAATACCTCCATCCGCTGTGCTCTAGATGCAGCTGACACCGCCTCCAGAGCCATTAATACCAGCATCCTCCTCCGTCGCCATGCCTGGCTAAGGATCTCATGTTTTAAACCAGAAGTACAAGCTTCCATCCTGAACCACCCCTTTGACCAGAAACATCTGTTCGGCCCAAAAGTGGATGAGGCCCTAGAAAAAATGAAAGACACCGATACGGCCAAGTCTATGGGAGCTTTACAATCACACCCTACCAGGCGCTCCTTTCGCTGCTCTTCCTTTCTGAGCACATCCAGAGGCTACTCCTCTGACACCGCTTCCACTTCATATAAACCCCCTACCCAATCCACCTTTACAAGGGGTTACCAAAGAGGCGGCTACAGAGGTAACAATAATAAAGGCAGAGGCAAGACAAACACCGCCCGCTCTGCCTCCACTCCTGCCCAATGACTCCCCTCCACTCCCCCCAGACCATCCCACTCTGGTCGGGGGCAGACTCCAAAATTTCCTTCCTGTCTGGACTACCATCACCTCAGACAAATGGGTAACACAAATAATTTGGTCAGGCTACTGCCTAGAACTAATATCTACCCCCCCAAACATTCCACCCAGACAACGCCCAATGTCACAGGAACATCTAACACTACTAAAGCAGGAGGTAATCTCCCTCCTACAAAAGGGGGCAATAGAACAGGTTCCTACCAACCAACAAAATATGGGGGGTCTACTCCCTATATTTTCTCATACCAAAAAGGGACGAGACTCTACGGCCCATCCTAGACCTCAGGCCCCTAAACAGATACATACATTCAGACCATTTTCACATGGTAACACTGCAGCAGGTACTTTCACTGCTCTCCCACAACGATTTCCTGACCACTTTAGACCTCAGACTCCTATTTCCACATTCCTGTGCACAACGCTCACAGGAAGTTCCTCAGATTTGTAGTGGACTGCCAACACTACCAATTCAAAGTACTCCTGTTTGGAGTCACAACAGCACCACGAGTATTCACCAAGTGCCTAGCAGTAGGTAGTGGCAGCACACCTGCGGAGACAACACATCCATGTCTTCCCATACCTAGATGACTGGCTAATAAAAGCCAGTTAATACAACCAGTGTGTACAACACACGCACGCCACTATCCAGCTACTTCACCTACTGGGCTTCACAGTAAACCACGCAAAGTCCCATCTCCAACCGTCCCACGTAAAACAATATCTGGGTGCCACTATAGACACCTCAAGAGCGCTAGCCTACCCCACTCCTGCCAGGATAGCAAACATTCAGGCTCTACGCGCCAAATTTCAGCCACAACACTCTCTTCCAGCTCGAGTGTTCATGCAACTAATAGGGATGATGGCCTCTTGCATATTCATAGTCCCTCACGCAAGACTCCAGATGCGTCCTTTCCAAGAGTGCTTAGCGCGCCAATGGAACCAGGCCCAGGGTCACTTAACAGATCTGGTTTTGGTAGACGGTCGTACCCATCGCTCTCTGCAGTGGTGGACCACCAAAAACCTTTCCAAAGGGCGACGGTTCCTGGACCCGGTTCCTCAGATAGTACTGACAACGGATGCATCGCTCTCCGGCTGGGGAGCTCACCTATTACATCACACCATGCAGGGCAGATGGACACCTCAACAAAAGTTACTCCACATCAACCATCTGGAGTTACTAGCCATCTTTTTAGCCCTAAAATCTTTTCAGACACAGATTTCAGGCAAGGCAGTCCTATTCCGCACAGACATGACAGCCATGTACTATATACAAAAACAAGGCGGCACACACTCCACAGCTCTCTCAGCTAGCACAGAGCATATGGAGATGGGCCATACCCCAGAAAATCTTTCTCCTAGCCCAACATGTCCCAGGAGTCCAAAACACTATGGCAGATCTGCTCAGCAGACAAACGCAACAACTCCATGAGTGGGAACTCCACCCGCAAGTCCTTCACCCATACTTTCAAATGTGGGGGCACCCACAGATGGACCTCTTCGCCACCCACCAAAACGTCAAATGCCCAAGCTTCGCCTCCAGATATCCACACCCATTGTCCAAAGGCAATGCGATATGGATGAACTGGTCTGGCAGATTTGCATATGCTTTGTAGCCTCTCCCACTCATTCCATTAGTGGTGCGCAAACTACAATAACACTCCCTCACACCAATCTTAGTAGCTCCAACTTGGGCCAGACAACCGTGGTACACCACACTGCTGGAACTATCTGTAGTACCACACCAAAAGTTACACCTCTCTCCACATCTCTTAACCCAGAACCATGGAGAGATCAGGCACCCGGACCCAGCTCAGCTCAACCTTGCGATCTGGCTCCTGAAATCCTAGAATTCGGTTACCTAAATCTTCCCCCTGACTGCATGAACGTCATTAAAGAAGCTACGCAACCCACCACTAGAGCGTGCTACGCAGCCAAGTGGAAACGTTTTGTTGTCTATTGTCACAACAATACCATCAATCCCCTAGATGTGTCCATTCAACACATCATAGGCTATTTACTACACCTACAAAGATGCAATCTAGCCTATACGTCCATTAGACTGCACCTTGCAGCCATAGCAGCTTATCTACAAAACAGGCAACATCTATCACTTTTTAGAGTACCTGCCATTAAAGCCTTCATGGAAGGCCTCAAAAGAATAATTCCTCCCAGAGTGCCACCCTCACCTGTGTGGAACCTAAATATCGTTCTCACCAGACTAATGGGGCCTCCCTTTGAACCTCTACACAAATGTGAACTTCAATTTCTAACATGGAAAACCGCCTTTCTTGTAGCCATCACTTCCCTCAGAAGGGTCAGTGAGATACAAGTACTTACCATTCAAGAACCTTTTCTCCAAATGCACCATAACAAGGTTGTTCTCCGTACCAACCCAAAATTCCTCCCTAAAGTCATTTCTCCTTTTCACCTAAACCAATCTGTAGAACTCCCAGTATTCTTCTTGCAACCACAGACCGTTGCAGAAAGAGCTCTTCACACATTAGATGTCAAACGAGCCTTACTCTACTACATCGAGAGAACACAACCTTTTCGTAAGACCAAACAACTGTTTGTCTCTTTCTCACCACCACACAAAGGCAACCCCATCTCCAAGGCGGGGATAGCTAGGTGGATTGTGAAATGCATTCAGATTTGCTACCACAAAGCAAAACGAACGCTATCCGTTCCCCCTAAAGCCCACTCTACAAATATGCATGGATGGTTACCATGTCCGGAGTTTTCTCGAGGCTCGCCTCATTTCTATGGGCATGGTGTGTGTCCTTTACCTGTTGCAGGGATTCTTAGGAGTCTCAGAACTATGCTTGGGATCATAGAACCTTAGTAGGCAGGGACTGACTCATCCTACCACCTGAGTACCCATGAGCCCGGGACCGACTAGCTGTAGTGTCTCACTTCCCCTTCCACTCGCTCACAGAGGTACAAGTGATTAGACACCCCACAACACAACATTCCCGGCCCTCTCCGGAATCGTGGTTGCAGGACACACCAGTTGCTCTCACACTTGCAGTAGTCCACCATAAGATCTGAAAGACACGAGAAAAGTTAACAAATGTTACTTTTATTGTGCTCTAGTTTGCAGTACACGTTCCACAATAAGTAAGAAGATGCCTAACACAAATACGTTCAGCATAGTAAGTAGTCCATAAATTATACAAGGAGATGTCATTATATAAGACGCAATAGCCTAACCCCCTACCCTTCTAGACAAGCAAAATGATTAGATATCAGAAGATCTCTAGGTGTTGTCAGCAGACCCCGTACCTTAGCATGCACAGATGAGAGGCCTACCTTTCAGGTGCTGTCACGGTCTCTTCCCTGGAAAGATGCCTCACCAAGTGTCTTGTTACCTATTCTGTGCATAGCTAGCTGGAAAAATACGTGTTCCCAAAACAACTGCTGCATTTGTGTGTTTTGTCTAGGTGTTGAGGGCCTGACCAGACCAAAATAGCAAGGGGCATTGTTGTTTGACCTTGTCTATGGTGTGCAAACTAAATCCCAGGAAAGAACAGAAGCGAAAACAGAAGATTATGTGTGAAAGTACAATGTGGCATAATGCAAAATAAGTTTGTATAGTAACGTGCGCAAAGCAGAGGACAGTCTGTAACGTGCTCATGCTAACATGGAGAAAATGACAGTGGGCCTGCACAGGATATATGACATGCCTAAGCCTTTGTGCGTGAGCCAATCTCACTAGCATTCTCAAAAACAGTTGTTAATCCCAAGTCATGAGGTATTTTTTATGTACTTAATCTATGGGATGTCTAGCACATTAGTCTGTTTCAGACAACCCTCTACTATTCCCCAAGTGGACCAAATTGTAACCCACAACAAGAACGGTGGCAATCCCACCTTGTCTTCTATTAAATCAAGGCCCATTCTTTTGACTAATAAAACTTGATGTGGAACTGGGAATTCCTAAGAGCCTTGCCAAAAACGTGTTATCTGCTTCCTGGAGGGTCTTTACAAGTGTATGTCCCCAGACTCCTGCACCATATGTACCCACCGACAGACATTTACTTCTGTATAGCATTATCAGTTCATTAAGGGTATACTTTAACTCCGTTATAGATGTTTCCCTAGATAGATCTCACCCACCCCTGGCAGACTCCCCGGTGCATCGCTTGACCAAGGGTAGACTAGATTGGCAGGTGCGCTGGGGACTGATAGATGCTTGGCGCGCGCAACATCCGGGAGACCGAGACTACTCCTATTATTCTGGCATGCATGAGCTACATGTCCGAGCCATAGCAGCTTATCTACAAAACAGGCAACATCTCTCACTCTTTCGAGTACCTGCCATTAAAGCCTTCATGGAAGGCCTCAAAAGAATAATTCCTCCCAGAGTGCCACCCTCACCTGTGTGGAACCTAAATATCGTTCTCACCAGACTAATGGGGCCTCCCTTTGAACCTCTACACAAATGTGAACTTCAATTTCTAACATGGAAAACCGCCTTTCTTGTAGCCATCACTTCCCTCAGAAGGGTCAGTGAGATACAAGTACTTACCATTCAAGAACCTTTTCTCCAAATGCACCATAACAAGGTTGTTCTCCGTACCAACCCAAAATTCCTCCCTAAAGTCATTTCTCCTTTTCACCTAAACCAATCTGTAGAACTCCCAGTATTCTTCTTGCAACCACAGACCGTTATAGATGTTTCCCTAGATAGATCTCACCCACCCCTGGCAGACTCCCCGGTGCATCGCTTGACCAAGGGTAGACTAGATTGGCAGGTGCGCTGGGGACTGATAGATGCTTGGCGCGCTCAACATCCGGGAGACCGAGACTACTCCTATTATTCTGGCATGCATGAGCTACATGTCCGATTGGATGCAATACTCTGCTCCCCGACAGTAATGCCGGCTATAGTGCGCACTGAATATCTAACCAGAACGATTTCTGATCATAACCCCCTGTTGTTTAGCATGGACTGGATGGCTGGAGTCTCGTGCGTTCCTACTTGGAAACTGAGACCCGAAGCGTTAGATGACCCACTGTTCCATGCAGCGCTAGAAGAGGGCATCACACACTATTTTGCAGACAATGCGGGCACAACTGCGACGAGGGCGACAGAATGGGATGCCTTCAAAGTTGTCATCAGGGGGCTCTGCATAGGGCAACATACGGGTATACGGAAAACACTTCTGGATAATCTGGCCAAAGCGGACTCCAAGCTGCGGGAGGCGGAGGTGACGAGGCCTGGCCACCCTGAGCTTCAGGAAGCGGTTAACGCAGCTAAAGAAGCGGTGGCAGTTGAAGTGGAGCGCTTGCGCAGCTTTGACCATAGAGCCTACATGTTGAGGGCCCATGCTGAGGGAGATAAGGCGGGGTCATTATTGGCTTGGTTAGCCAACCCCACAAAGAGGAGTTCCCCTATCCTGGCTCTAGAGACGGCAGAAGGAGGAACGGTCTATACCCAAAACGAAATTATGCAGTGCTTCAAGCGCTATTATGAGACACTTTATAAAAGTAGATTAGAGGACGGGGACCCTGCCATCGACACTTTCTTGGATGAGCTGACATTGCCAGGACTGGACCAAGAGCAGGCGAAGGACTTGGGGAAAGGCATAGAGCCGGGAGAAATTTGAGAAGCCATCAAACGCATGGCTCGCAACAAAACACCGGGACTAGACGGATTGCCCATAGAATTCTATGGGAAATATGCTGACTTGCTGGTCCCGAGGCTCCAAGAAGTCTATAAAGAAGCCAGGGAATTAGGTTGGCTGCCCCAATCAATGCGTGAAGCGCTGGTGATCCCTGAGGGTGATCTGGGAGGGAGAGTGAGAACGTGGCCTCCTATAGACCACTGTCGATGTTTACCGCCGACTATAAAATACTGAGTGGCATACTGGCGGCCCGTTTGCTGCAATACATGACCACGCTAGTCCATGAAGACCAAGCTGGTTTCATACCAACGCGCAACACGACTGTGAACATCAGGAGGTTGGTGCGCCTACTAGACGACGATCACCCAGAAGCACCAAAGCCAATGATACTATCAGTAGATATCGAGAAAGCTTTTGAAAGCTTAGAATGGGGATATTTGTATAAAGTTTTGCGACGGTTTGGATTAGGAGAGGGCTATCTGCAATGGACGAAGGTACTATATACTTCGGCAGTGGCCAGAGTGAGAACGGGCTCATTGATCTCACCGAAATATCTGGTAGAACGGGGGACGAGACAGGGATGCCCGCTCTCCCCATTACTGTTCGCCTTGGTGGTGGAGCCCCTCGCGGCTAAGATTCGGACAGGTCAACACTATGGGGGCCTAGATAGTAGAGACGGACGACAGTACATATCGCTTTACGCAGACGACTTACTATTATTCCTGGACGACGCTGATAGAGCACTGGCGGGTGCGGAGAGCCTACTCTCGGATTCTGGGGACGTCTCGGACCTGAGAGTTAATTGGTCTAAGACATGCCTGTTCCCGGTAAGACAGGGAGAGACTAGACCGGACATGTTTCGAGCGGTGCGATGGGAACCCACCTGCTTGAAATACCTCGGCGTACACATCTATCACACGACGGCAGATATGCTGGAGGGGAATGTGGGCCACAGTGTGCGAGCGCTGAGAGGGAGTATGGCCTTTTGGGCCACCCTTCCGTTGCCGGTGACGGGCCGCATATCCCTTTTGAAAATGGTGGCACTCCCTCGGTTATTATACTATTTTAGGACGCTGCCGGTGTGGATACCCAGCTCCACTTTCAGACTATTGAAATCGATGGTGGTATCTTTTCTCCGGGGTGCGGGAAGGCGTAGAGTGGCGCAGGCAACGCTTATACGACCCAAGGCTGAAGGAGGACTGTCGGTCCCAGACTTTGAATTATACTATTTAGCGGCTCAATTGCAGATCTTCACACAAAACGTAGCGCGGGTATTCCGGGGACCGGAATACGGGAGGAAAGGGGGGAACGCCGCGCCACGTCCTTTCATATATTGCCTTGCAGCAGAAACTAGAGCCCAGGGACCTTCTCACAGAGGAGATAACTTTCAGACTCTGCTGGAATCGGTCCCAACGCAGGGCGGGAGTGCTGCATCCATATGCTGATGGCGTTACCGCACGGCGGAGATTGGTTGCAATTACAACTCTGGGAAGAAGCGGGACTGCAGGTGGTGGGGGATCTATATGAAGAAGGGGTTCTGCTACCCTACCAAACTCTCCAAGAGAGATTTGATCTACCAAGGGGAGGTTTCTTGTTGCACGCAGCGCTTACTAGAGCGATTCATGCGCACTGGAGAGAGGGGCTGCTGGAGCCTAAGACGTCGATGGCCTGCCAGTACACCATGATGGCAGGGACCTTCAAGGCGGTCACGTGCTTGTATTCTAGAATGCTTCTTTAAAACCTGCCGCCCCTGGCTGTATTGAAGGGCAAATGGGAAACTGATCTAGGTAAAGATATCCCGGAGACGGCTTGTGCGCAGATAGTACGACGTGCCTGGAAGAGCACGAGGAACGCAAGATTTCAGCTAGTGCACTTCTATATCCTCCACAGAGCATATTTGACACCTGGGAGAATCCAGAAATATTTTAAGGTCAAAGAGGCAGCGTGTCCCAGATGTACGAGAGCTGGGGTGGAATTGGAACATATGATGTGGTCTTGCCCAGCGATGGGTCTTTACTGGAAGGAGGTGGGGGATACCCTGAATGAGGTGACAGAGAGGCGACTGGAGTTTGATATGGCCGTCAGTATACTACACTGGTTCCCCCACACGCCCAAGAATAAGATTACGAGTAAGTTCATAGATATTGGACTTCTATTAGCAAAACGAGAAATTACGAAACGTTGGAAAGCAACAGTGGGTCCCACCAGTAAAAGATGGAAGGGTGAATTTCTCAAATGGGCCACCAGTGAAAGCGCGCTGCGGTATCAATTGGCGCGCAGACGGAACGATAAGGCGCTAGAGCGGCGGCTGCATGGGAGGCGCTAGTACAAACATTACGAGACTCTGAGTCAAACGATGACGGAGAAGGGCAGGTCATGGACGGGGGGATAGCCCGGGGTACAAGAGGGGTACATCGCATAACTCAACACATAGCTATTCCTAGGGCTGCATGATACGAGAGGACGGAGACGGCTACCTGCGTTGGTTGGTGGGGACTGAGGGAGGGGGAGGGAATGTAAAGTTTTTATAGTGTTTCAGTGTAGGGACTTAGTCACAAAGGTTTCTTGGTTGATTTGACGCACAGCCCTGGAAGGACTCGCATAACCTCGTACTATGCACTATATAGTTGGTGGGGGGCTTTGGATTAATCCTCAGGGAGTATGCTGATGAATATTGAGTATGGAGTTGTATGTGATTGTACAAAAAACCAATAAACTACATGTTAAAAAAAAAAAAAAAAAAATCAGTTCATTAAGGGTATTGTGTCCTACATTTTTTGTCAATCTAAACAAAGATTCACAGGCCGCCTCCATTGACTGGGATTTTTGGAAGAATCAGATGGTCCCATTTCAAATTTGCGCTGAATAGAATGCTCAGGTAACTAAAATCTGTTGTGTTCTTTATCGGTGTATGGCTGCTAAAAAACAACTTTGAGCGTCTGGTCTTTGGCCAGCATGTTAACCGCTTTGCCGCGGCGCACATTCCCCCGCTGTGCGGGCGAATTCCACACGTGCACAAATCGGACGGTCCCCGGCCGTCCGACGCACACGCCCACCGTGACGTCGGACGGCCGGGTGCCGTCCGACGCATTGAAGAGGTTAAAATGTAGGGTTTTTTATTATTTACTTTGAGATTTACCTTTGGCATAAAACTATACAATCCATCTAAAAGAGCTTACAGACCATTTGCAGTACGTCCAGGATGACTGCATTGTCCGCCTATCATAAAACCGTGACTAGGCGCAAACCACTTTTGGGACTCTATGTACAATCTGTTAAAAAGGAGTCAAGGGCATTTATATAAAAAAAATAAATTAAAAGGGCACCAATGATAAAGCCTGTTGAACTCATGTTTTCCAACGTGTTCAGTATTATGGCAAGAAGTAATGTATACATGCTTCCGTACGTAAAACAAACTCAAAGCTTTAAAAAACAAAAGAGAATATGGATCATAACTTGTCAAGCTGACAAAATCTGTAGTGCAAAATACTCTCCCTGTATCTTAAAGCTCGGAAGAGGGTGCAAACATTTGTATATATACTACACTTTTTTTCCACTGTTCATAAAGAGAAAACATACCAAAAATTGCCACATGTTATCTATATTGTCAGGCCTCTCCTGGGGATATAAATCCTTCACATCATTACAATCTCCAACATATGGGGAGGAAAAAGGGCACTCATTCGGCCTTGGTGTCTTTTGTGGAAAAAATAAACGAACCCTTATCCATGAACGGCCTCAAGTGTGTGTGACACTGTGCACTAAAAGGGTTAATTATTAGGGTCTGGATAACAGCTGCACGTTATTTGTGAACTTATAGGTTTATAATGCCACGTGAATTTTCTGTTAACTATTTGATTGCAAGAAGAATAAAAGTGTTTCCAAGTAATTCAGATGAACATCTTTTAAATCTTGATACAGATTTACCTAAAGTAAGATTGTATTTTAAGAATTATGGTTTAAAAATAGTAATACTTGAAAACATAAGAAATCTTGACTAAAACCTTTGTAATTTTGTAATTTTCACTTGAGCTCTGATTTTTTTTAAATTTGTTTTTTTTAGGTGAAATGGAAAAAATCTGATGTCAAATTTGAAGATCGATTCGATAAGTATCTTGACCCATCGTTTTTTCAACACCGGGTACGCAGCTATTCTTGACGCATTCGTTTGAAGTATTTTTGCCTCTTCTATATTCACTCCAAATATGATGCAAATTGTTTCTGTTTGAAAGTTAGTTTAGACAATGCTCTGACTACAGTTAATTTTCCTGTTTTAGCTGTGTGTAAGAAGTGCTACCTATTGACCTAACACCCTAGAGCCATTAGAGGGTTTGTGATAATTCCCATCCTCAATAAAAAAAAAATATTTTGTCAGTTTTGACGGGTCACGTTTTGTGTACATCTGTTGAAGGACTGGGTGGTGGAGGTGGGAGTTTAATTAAAGAATGCATACAAAAAGTTTGGATTTTCTCATTTGAACTCCTCAAACGTTTACTTTCCTCTACAGCAAAATCTGTGGCTCATAATTATACCAGACTTTGCATGCATCTGGAACCTTACTCACAGTAGTGTGTTACTTGGTTTTATGCATATCTGTTCATTAGTATTTTTGAGCTATTTGCTTTACAAAGCATGTTAGGTGGGCTTTAAGGAGTCAAAGAGTCAGGTACGTCTGTGGGTGTTTTCACTTTATTCACATATCTACATCCACCAGTCCTCCCAGGATTATAAATTTAAAAAATAAATCTCTTTGGAAAAGTAAACATTGTCTTCCATTTGTCCACTATGGGATTAACAGCTCTTGAGAGGGCTGAGGATCCAGGCAATCCGATTGAATGACAGCAATTGAAACATTGAACATTTGTGTGCCCTCTGCCATTTTAATATGCCATGTGTATACAACACAAGGAGAACCCTATATGCCCACCGGAACCAGAGTAATATTATGTTAACTAAACAGTTGTCCCGTGGTGCTCATTCAGATTAATACCTTGCTTATGATTAAGAGGTAATTAAATTCATTTGGTCTGTGTGTATTCCTTTCATTTCTGAATCCTTTGTATGCAAGTACCAGGATTTCTCCTCCCACTGAGGCCGCATCCACGCAGGGATTCTGTGCGTCTTTGCATCTAGGACATAGTAATACGCTGAAGATGGGCCTCCTCCCATCGGGCTTTGAGCTTAGTATAATTTTCCATAAAAGCCCTATTGATTTTGGACTGGTTATATACCATCTTGTTGTCTGATGTGTGTAATTGGAGGGTTTGTGAAGTGAGTTGGTTAGAGTTGGCTAACCAAGCAAGTAGTCATCCCATCTTGTCCTGTTCGTTTTGTGCTTTGGTGATGTAGGTTCTATACTTATAAGTCCGGAGGCGCTCAGTAAGCACCAGAAACTTTTTCCATTCTGTTTTTAGGCGGTCTGGTGCTGCAGTGTAACTGTCAAGTCATTTCCAAGTCTGCTGGAATATACTCTTGTTGCTTGATCTCCCTATGAGTTGGATGTGAATTCCTATCGTATTGGCTATACAGTGACCTCTAATAACCAGATTGAACACCTTCCATTCTGCAAGTAGTGAGGAGGCAGAGCCCCATTGTCCTCAAAGTAATCACGAATCATGTCTCGCAGGCCCTTCTGAAAAATATGTGAATCTAGCGCTAGAACATTTAGCCTCTAGGTGAGTATACCGGGGGTCCAGTATGGCCCCAGGTGAAAGGTAAAAGTAGGGTGTTGTGATCAGAATGGGTTTTGGAAAGGTATTCTGCCCAGGTAGTTCAAGGAGGCAGAGCAGAGGAACATGTCAAATCGAAAAGAGGTCATGTAAGCCAAAATGGTAAGAGTAGGAATTACCCTGAGGGTTATGCACTCTCCAGGTGTTGCTTAGTCTCCAGTCCACAGTCCAAGAACGAAAGAGCCGAGCAGGCTTGTGAATGGGGAACGTGATCTGCCGAGTATGACATCTGCTATACAGTTTGTCTCCTCCTGCTAGCAGTGGGAATTGTGTGACCATGGGGATATGCAGTGCCATAGAGGAAAGGAACGTGGGCTGATCTGTCTTCATGGCATATATGTTGTTGAAAGCGACGTCGTTCCTATCAAATTGACCCCCACCACCATGAAGGGTCCCTCCCTGTCAATCTTCACTTGAGGAAGAAATTGGGTTTCAGGGAGTTCCCATATTTACACTCCCCTAGCAAAGGAAGAGTAAGTAGTGATATAATCTTTCACCTCCAGTGCTTTTGTTGCACAAAACTCTGCCTGAGTCCTGGAGGAATGCCACCTATATTTCTCGCCTCTTAAGATTCGTTTGAACTATGTAACGCTTAGTTGAGGCCTCAGATATTCCAAGTAATTACTCTGAAGGTAGCGGTTATTCCGGCCAGGAGAAGGGAAACCGGGATGAGAGCAAAGAGGGCTGCCTCCCACCGCCCAACCTATTCAGCCGTCCCCACATAATGAAGTGATAGTGAGCATCTTGGTGATGGCAAAAATGGAAAACTTCCAAAAGGGACAGAACTACTACAGAACTCCCCAACAACCCTCTCCCAAAGACAGTCGCGCCGGGGTGCTCCGTCCAAACTACGTGGGCCCTTTGACGAATTGTCACTGCTGGTGGCACCACCGTAGACCAATCAAGTGAAAGCAGTGCGATGGAGGTGAGGCCACCGTTTTAAACCCGTGCTCCTCTGCCCCGGGGACTCTGAACGAGCCATACAATGTCTAGACCCAAAACATTGCTAGAAGAATAACAGTGCTGGTAGTCCATCCCCGTGCTGGGGCCATCAGGGGGAAGGGGAGGTCTCAGGGTGTCCCTCCAATAATGTCATCAGCACGGACCAGGGTGAATGTAGGAGGTACAACGCTAGAATCTGAGTCGGAGACACTCTTGGATCCGGAATTGGAGTCCTCTATGGAGGTGAGGCTGGTGTGTGCCCATCAAGGCTGCTGCAACAAGAGTGTGGTTTCTGTAATAGTGTGCCTGATGTGGTGTGGGGTGCGATGGACTGCGCCTCTGTGAGCCTGGCCATTTGCACCTAGTGTTCTTGGGCGGAAACGTTTGGTGCGATGGATGAGGGCGCACAATAGGGTGATGAGCCAGCTCCAGAAAGGGTATATGGGATGGAGAGTTCTTGTAATCTGTTTTTGACAGCCAAGAAGGAAGCTTTATCGTTGCACCACTGCTGTGTAGTCCGGGAAAATTGATACTTATGAGTTCTCCAACTGGAACAGACCTGCAGTGTGGGCCTGTTGGAGCAAAAAGTCCAAGTCACGGAAATGCTAGAGCTCTGCCTCCAATGGCCTTGGTGCAGTGCCCAGGGGCGAGCAAGTCACTCCATGTACAGGTTCCAGAGCATAGAATTTTGAAAGGCCCTCTGGGGCAACTACCTCTTTCAGCCAGTCCTCGAGGAAAATGAGCATCGATGCCCTTGGGCATCCCAATTACGCAGATGGTGTTGCGTCTGGTTCTGCCCTCTTAGTCTTCGATCCTGGCCTCAAGTGCTTTCATGTGTCCTGTCATGTCCGCGCGTTGAAACGTATGGGAAGCCTTCTTGTTTTCTGTGTGTGCACCCCACAATGTTATGGAAGGTGGGTTGTCGTGGACAGCTAGGGAGGGAGCTTGCCAACTTAGGCGCCCCTTCTAGTGCAGTCATCCTCTGAGGCTCTGTGCTAATAAGGAACTTAAAGTAGCGTGCAGCTGGAGTGGAGCAACAGACTCCGACATCGAAGAAGTGACTCCAGCTCAACGGGTCGCAAGTACAGACGTCGACCCCCGACCCACTCCCTACAACAACAAAGGCTTCGGTCACACCTTCGCCTTCGGGCTCAGGTGCACACCGACACACTGCTTCCCATGCCCCGCCCTTGGGCCCGGCAAAGAAGCCTACCTAGCCTTCCGGCGACTCGGGCTCGAGTATGCCTGTTACCGGTGCCCAAACCCAATCATCGGCACCGAAAAAGAAGCCTCACCCAACCACGGGGCCGACTGCTACTTCAACCCCAAAGCCTTCGGGACCGAAGACTCCACCTAGTGAATCCCCGGCACCGAAACAACACTCTAAGCCGACGAAGAAGCCACTCCCCAAAAGTTCGGACTCACGTTCTTAAAGGCATCGACACCGAAAAAACACACAGAGACCGACAAATCGCATGGCTCCAAGCCCAAAACAGCTCTGCAGCCAGCGCCGAAAAAGCCCTTGATGTCGACACCGAACACTCTGTTTAATTGGTACCTGACAGCACATTGAGTTGAACGTGTGGATTCTTTAGCTGCTCTAACTTCTAAAATAATACCTTCTTCTATCAGGCTTTTCCCCACTTAATCTGGCAGTCTTATCCATCCCTTTGCAGGTTTAGTGGCACTCTATATTATGTAAAAAATTAATTGTAAAGAGGTTTTCTACTTTTAAAAACTTAGATGGGCTTTTGGTCTTCCTCCTCCGTAGAGCGTGTTGCCTTCCATCATTTCCCCCTCTCTCCCTTTCAAATATATTAAAACTCCACTGCTAATTTTGACAATTCACCTTATTATTTATTAATTATGTTTCAGACTGTATTGTCAGTTAGTACATTTAGTTTTTTTTTTAATAGTTTCATGATAGTATTTCTTTTCTCTATGGCTTGGTAACCTGCGGTTTTGATGGAGAACTCCTTTGGAGCCTGCCAGCAAATATCTTGTTGGCTCGATTAATTTGCTTTTATTTTTTTTCTTCTGGTCTGTACATCAGCAAATTCAGTGCTCTCATTCTTGATGATCCTTTTACAGTTTTTCATAGTGATGAGCCAATTTTTGTTCTTTGTGCGAAGTTTCACATCCTTGATTTCTAGTTGCATATGAATTAAGGTATTTATTTGCCTGTTTCGGTTCTCAATCTGGTTGAGCCAATTTGGTAGGGCATTACATATGCTTTCTTCTGTGGTTCTTATCGACAGCGCTCCTGTGTTTCAGTCCCTTTAATAGCTTTTTGTGCTAATGACTTATCAAAGCAGATGTGCTCCCTGCTGCACAAATGGTTCTGAGGCATCACCTAGGGGCTGGGTGTCATTTGATCCCTCTTAATGGTAGTAATGTGTGTTTTAGGCACTTCCTTCTTATGGCATTATGAGTTTGAATAGATGTGGAAATATTATTCTAGTATTCATGGAGTTCTGAAATTTGTACCAAGTAAAAATAGAGAAGATTACCCACTCTAGAGAACAGTGGTTACAGGTAACAATTGTTCCTTCTTTTTAATATATGCAAGTTTTTTCACATATCTTTGCTTCTTGTAAAAAGTGTTTTATTTCTTTTAGTAGTGGTATAATGGGAGAACGTCATGTTCCATTCACTGATTTGCTCATGAGGTTAATTTCCAGGGATAATGGTGTTGATGTGGTCATTACTAATGTTTCTGTTCTCGATATGTGTATGTGTTCATGTGCTTGGATGGTGATTCAGAAAAGAGCTTCAGGCAGTTTGGTAGTTTAATTTAACCTAGAAGTGGGAATTTGTATTTTTATCTGTTCTAGGAGCCCTTGTATTTCAAATGTTTCTAGCTATAAAATCACTCTAATCACTGTTATCGCTGATTACAGAACATTTTCGTGGTTTAAACATTTGGGTAATTAGCATTGATATTTTCTTTCCCTTTAGATACACTGGTTTTCCATCTTCAACTCATTCATGATGGTTATTTTTCTTGTGGGCTTAGTTTCCATGATTCTTATGAGAACTCTGCGAAAGGATTATGCACGATACAGCAAAGAGGAGGAAATGGATGACATGGTAAAATATTTTAACCTGACTTTTTTTCTCTTTTTGTACATCATACAGTTGATTTGTTCCGATCCACTTAACTGCTCCCTTACTCTCTGTTAGACTTAATGTATAATCAATGAACATGGCATATCACATGATTATTGAATATTGATGAGATTTTTATTTAACATTTTATGTTTAAGTGACACTGCTGTGATCATGTTGTTTTTACTGGGAAGTAAAGTGTGAAGATGGACACCTTTGTATGCGCAATCCTATGCTTGTGATTTTATTTGTGACTGTGATATCTAGACAATGTATTATGTAGACCAGGATACTTGCAAACTTTACTGTGTAGGACAGTGTTTCTTGAGTCCCAATTAAGTACAAGACTTGTAAAGTCTGTGTAGTCACCCCAGGATGAGGTACATCACCTTCTCATTGTTAAATCCTCACATTTGTCTGCGTTACCTAAGCGTCCAATATTAATGCAGGATTATTCTATATGAAATATATAGATGAAGAACTCTCCCTCTTTAAAAGGAATACTGAATACAAAAATGTGACATATTTGGATACTCGGGCTGATTTAGAGTTAGGGTACTCCATTGCAATGGCAACAGAGTATGAACTGTCGGAGGTCAGTCAGCAGACCCCCCCCACCACATTTACAGTGGGCTGTTGGCTGGCTTTTATTTTTCTTCTGTTCCTTAGTGAGGGACAGTAAGAAAAATAAATATTGACCCCCACACCATAGGAGAAAACTCTGAAGGTGTGTAGTCATTAGATTTTAATTTTTTTTAAAACAAGCAAACTTCTGCTTTGGGAGTTTTGTTTTTGAAAAATATTGTAAAGGGTTAACAGGCGGCTCCTGTTTTACGGAGCTGTCTGTCAAACTTGAACTGCACTGACCAGAACTGCTGTGACCTCAGTTCCTGCCAATGTTAGGAGTTGTCAGTGGGGCTGGTGGACAGCTCCTAGATTACCTCAGGATGGAAAGAGTAATATCCTCTAAATCACACCTCAGTGACATAAAACTCTTTCACTCCACCTTAACAACATCATTAAATACAGGTAGAATTTGTAAAATGTGTGTTGTATTCCCATTTTGCTGTGGTAACCAATTCTGCAGAGATTTTCCTGGACCCTTGCTTTCTGTCTGGTATCTCATTCTTAATGGAGTATTCCTATACCACACCCCCTTCGCCCCCCCCCCCCAAACCTACCCTGAAATTCTGTCAGTCATTGTGACCATCAAATAATGCATCATGACTCCATAAAAGGGGAATGATGAAGAATTTCCCCCTCGCCTCCCAAGTTAATCATAAATGTGATTTCAACTTCATCTCCCTGGTGTTGATTCACAAAACTTTGCTCGCAGTCATAAACCAGGTCAATAAAGGGAAACAATGCAACAACACTAGGTTATTATGCGTATTGTTTTCAGCAACATTAGGATTTAGACTTTAGTCCCACAAGGATTAAAGCTGGTGACTGAGATCCCAGTCATCCACTCTTCCAAGGATCTGTCCCCTCCACTTAAGGAAATTCTTACTGCAGATCCCCTCAAAGTCTAGAAGCTTTGAAATAATGAGACAATGCTTTGTTTATGCTAGTTCTCGCCACATACTAACATAAGTTTTTATAGAGTCAGCCTAACTGATGTAAACTATCTTAAGGGCTATTTGCAAAGCATGATATCCTGTTGGCGTTTTCATTGTTTAAATATGGATCTGAAAGAGACCGTTAGTTAAAGATTCCTTACTTGAGAATTACCCCCATGCATCAGACTGAATCCAGAGAAATTTTTTCTCTTAGCAGTACCCCTGTGCATTCATAGGTGGTGTTTGTCGATTCCACGCCCTGCATCGTCGTCGCCGGGATGATGTCGCGGTGCCTACTTAGATGCCGCCCTTGCGTGCTGACGTCCGTTCTTTCTTTTTCCGCACCAGCCTAGCGCAGATCTGGAGACAGCTTGCCCCTTAGTCACTTATTGACTAACCTTTTTTTAACTTTTGTCGACCTCTTTTTTTCGAGTCATCGACTCCTGGTGCGCGAATGTTGTTCCATCGACTAACCACTTTTAAGCCCTGCGAGATCTGTCACAAACTGATGTTGTGCTCTGACTGCTGGGCCATGAATCCGAATTCTTTGCTGCCGGCTCCACGTTGTTCCCGGTCATGCTCCAGAGGAAAGTCTCGGAACTGCTCGCGGAGCCCCCACACCTCATCGCAAGTCTTCGCACTCATTGGGTAAGTCGAAGCAGCAGAAGGAGAAGGCAAAGAAGCATCGTCGCTTTTTGCCTTCTCCCCCGACGGAGCCAGTCTGGGATCCTGAGCTTTCAATGTTTCCAGATTGACGCCGGTTGATATTACGCAGCCTCCCCCACACCGATCTCAACTATGACGCCCCTGGCGCCAGCCGTGTCCCTGCCCGACGCTGTCCCCATCCTCAGCCCCGAGATGAACCCAGAGCCGGATCAACGTCGACCGATGTCGAATCAGACGCCGGAGGGTACTTTTGTTCCCTTGTTCATCCCAGGTGTTCCCTATCGCACTGAAGGTGGTGATGAGGATTGGGAGGGGTCGCTGGATCCTTTGGCAGACCAGCTGGAAGAACTGGACTGGAGAGAGAGATTGGGTGACACCAGTGGTCTGGACACTTCCCCAGACCTTGACATGCTTTCTCCCCCTAACGTGGCTATGGAGGAGGGAGCGTCCTATGCTGTAGTGGTTTGTAGGTCAGCCAAGTTCTTGGGCCTGGAGCTCTCTTCAGTGGCAGTCAGGACTAATCTCCTGACGGAGGTGCTTCAACCTGCTGCAACTACCTCCAGAACCCCTCTTGCCCTTCAACAAAGCCCTCACGGATGTCCTTCTGGGCACTTGGTCCAAGTCCAGCAAAGGAGCTCCTGCGTAACGGATGATTGCCCCAACCGTCCGGCTCTGGGCGATCCTATTTTCCCCACCCAACACCCTTCCCTCGAGAGTTTGATGGCCCAAGCTTCCTCTTCCATGGGGTATTCCCTTCTACCCTTCCAGACAGGGAATCCAAGAAGGTTGATCATCTTGGGAAGCGCATGTTCTCTTCCTCCAGCTTGGCACGGCGGTCAGTGAATACTCCATGCCTCTTTAGGCGAAACTCCCATACCATCTGGGTTATGGTCTGGCAAGTGCTGTCTCAGTACCCGGATGAGGCCCGGGCCGTCCTCTCGTCAAGCGGTGGTCGATGGGAGAGATGCAGCGAAATTCATGATACGCTGTGGACTGGATACCACCGACTCACTGGGCAGAACGATTGCCACGTCAGTAGTCCTTCGACGCTACACCCGTTTGCGGACGTCTGGCTTTTCTGGGGATGTCCAAGACACCCTGTTGGACATGCCTTTCAATGGCCATCGCCTTTGTGACCAGGCAGACTCGGCGCTGGAGTGCTTCAAGGATTCTCGACCTACAACCAGATCCCTGGGCCTCGCTGGGTCCTCCTGTCCACCACAGTCTACTTTTTGCTCCTTTTGTGGCTACGGAAGGGGCCCCCCACCGTGTCCGGTCCAGTCTAGCTACTGGTCCTCGCAAGCTGCCCAGCTTCTGCGTGGCCGCAGATGCGGGACCCAGCAACCTTGCGGGTCTAGGAGCCAGCAGGCGGGCCAGTCCACCCTCCCCCTACCTGCAGCATCCTCCAAACCCTCCTAGTCTGACCTGTCAGGCCCATCAGCGGCCAGTGGTTGGCAGGATTCACCATCACCTCCCCCCATTGGCAATCCATCACGTCACACAGGTGGGTTTTGCAGATAGTCCAAACGGGCTACTTCCTCCCCTTTGAGACCACCCTTCCCTCCATGCCACCATCTTTGAACCGTAAGTCGGGGGATCATTTGGCGCTTCTCCGCCAGGGAGTTTCAGCTCTCTTGGCCAAGGGAGCTATCAAAAGGGTCCCTGTGCAAAGTAGGTCGTGGTTGCTATTCCCGCTCTTAGATACATTGTTACAGAAGGTAAGTAACTTGTTCTTTTCTTGAAGGGGAGCCTCATCAAAGTCATAAGCATTAGAATATTCCCGCCTATAGAAAAACAGAGAGCATAAGGCCTTTATTGAAGACAAAATTGTAAGGGAATGCAAAGGCAGTATTAGCCAATAGGCTGCTTTAGAAGCATAACAAGAGAATACTGGCACCATGCCTTTAAGACCTCCTGTATCCTATCATGCCCCAAAGGTGACAAGACAGCTCCTTCAGTTAAGATCCTGACAAAGTTAAAAAAAAAAATTGATCTGCACCATTGTGTACACTGCTTCTCTTGTATTGCACCCTTTTCCCATATTGAAGGAAAGTATGAGGCCTGCGTGCATTGAGCATATCTCTGTCGGAATATTTGAGAGATTGTAAGCAGGGGGGTATAGTGCGCGCACTACCTGTGTTTGTAATGTTGAAATAGTTCTCTCGTGCTCCGGGGTATCACTCACCGAATTAGAGTGTAGAATATGAATTGTTGGTGCATCCCCAGAACCTTGGGATATGTCCCCCGGGCACTGAGTATTGAGTCCTATATAAGGTTTCACTGTTATAATTCAATGTTGTACGAAAAAGTTCTTGAGTTCATTTCAATGAAAACTTTATTAGAGTTGAAAACTTCATTTCCCAGAATCCATTGTGGAAAACATGTAATTCAGGGTAATCATGGTGTGGTACAATCCCAATGCATTTCGGCAATAATGCCTTTGTCAGAGGATGTTCTGAAAATAGTAATGATAATGATAAATATACTGTGTGTAATACACGGGAACTTCTCCTCACCCAGATCTTATGGGGTGTGTTAATGTGAATTAGTGGGTATAGATGCTATATAATGGAATGGTAAAGACTAGATGCTATTAGTAAGGTGAATAACGAGGAGTAGATGAATGTACCATATAACCATTGAACATGCCAGACGGCGTGGTTTATTAACTAAACATTACCTAAATGTTAAAAGAAAAAGGAGGGACCACGCAAAGATGTTAGTTGATGGCGTCTAGTGTTTTTTATCCCGCAATGTGACACGAAGGTATAGCGTTAATCAAGTTGACTTGACTAGCTCTAAAGACGTATTGCGAGCTATAGGGGAGTGTTGAAAAAATGACATAACACCATACGTATTTAAACGTGTGTGGTTAACAATTTACTCAATAATAACGATGGTGAATCGGTACAAAACGATGTACACGTTGTAACGCTTACCGAATGTTAGTTGGTAGAGACTCTGGCGCTGTCAGCTGTGTGAACGAATTCTCGCGGTGCTTTAGATGACCATATTGACGTGCTCGGGTGAAATATAACGGAGGTGAAAGTGAGGGTAATGGACTTAAAGGGAGGACTCTAGAGTGTGCGCTTAAGGAATGGGAATAGTAGATAGACTACGGTTGGGAGTATGGAATATATAGTAAAATGCTGAAACGGGTCGCTATAACATTATATGTGAATGGCACCAAGGAACAGAGGCATAATAAACGAGGAATAAACGATTGGAGCGGTTTCATAAAAAAGATAACAAATCATGCCAAGTGTTAATTAAATCAAAGGTACAATTAATGAATACGTTTTGGCATGAGAGAGAAAAGTAAGAAGAAACGAATGTATAGATACAATAATGTCACTATGAAATATGTTAGAGGTAGCATAAAAATTCCATTCGATCGTTCATGCCAAATGGTTTCATGGAATTGAGAAGATAAATCCAATAATTTTCTCGCTGTAGTAAGAAGTTGTGGTTGTCTCTTCCTTCTTTTTTAGCTATAATTTCGAGGATACAGAATTTTAATTGGCTGATGTTATGTCCAGCTTCCAAGAAATGTTGAGTCACTGTAGATTTCATTTGCTTGGTTCTGATGTTGGATTTATGTTCATTCAATCTGACTTTTATTTTTATTTCGGTTTGCCCTACATAAATTTTCCCACAAGGGCATTTGAGCATATAGATGACGTTGGTGGTATCACATGTCGCTGTTAGTTTGATTTTAATTTTATGTCCTTTCATAGGGTGTGTGATGTATTCGCCTCTGATGATACTATTACAGTTGTTGCAATTCAGGCATGGTATGGTGCCTTTAAATGTGGAAGATATGAGTGGTTCAGTGTGTTTTAGAATTTCGCCAATGTTTCTATTTCTGGTGTAAGCAAAAATTGGTTCTTGATCAAAGACGTGATTGAAGTCGTGTTCCAGTCTTAGTAGTTGCCAGTGCTTCTTGATAATGCGCTTATAGGAGGCACTCATGGTGGAATATTTTGAAACAACCGTAAGTTTGTTCTTGGTGGGTTTTGTTTGGATGCTGAGTAGTTCATTTCTACTTTTGGATGCTGAGCGCACTTTCGCTTGTTGTAGTACCTGGTCAGGGTATCCACGAGACCTGAATCTCTGTGTGAGAATATCAAGTTGGTCGGTTACTTTATTTGGGTAACACACCCCATAAGATCTGGGTGAGGAGAAGTTCCCGTGTATTACACATAGTATATTTATCATTATCATTACTTTTTTCAGAACACCCCCTGATGAAGGCATTATTGCCGAAATGCATTGGGATTGTACCACACCATGATTACCCTGAATTACATGTTTTCCACAATGGATTCTGGGAAACGAAGTTTTCAACTCTAATAAAGTTTTCATTGAAATGAACTCAAGAACTTTTTCGTACAACATTGAATTATAACAGTGAAACCTTATATAGGACTCAATACTCAGTGCCCAGGGGACATACCCCAAGGTTCTGGGGATGCACCAACAATTCATAATATTTGAGAGATTGTCACATCGACTGGCACTTAACGTTGAAACCTTACATTGTCTACGAGCACCGGCTCCAATAGGTGGATTTCTTTGACTTAAAAAAAAGCTGTGGTTAAAAAAAAGAAAAGATCCTGAGAGGCAGAACTCCTAATCAAAGTAAGCTTCACTTACTTTTAATACAAGATTTTAAAAGGCAGTCTCCCTTTTCTCTAAGCACTGTGTTTTACGTAGTCTTTTCTTTCATTTCCTGTTATTTTAAAGTGATATTAAAAATGGGTAGTGACAAACAGTGCAACACTGTTAAAATTCTTAGAAAAGGGCTATTTTGGGTTTTTCCAAGGTGTATACTGGTGGGCTGGGAACTATTGGAAGGTTATGTATGTCCATAGGGCACGCTTGCAGTTGAAGGATTGTTACAGGTCACTAGCCATTCTGTTTTTAATGCTTTTGGAATGTGCCGATCCTAACTCCTCAATAGCAGTTGTGATAAACTTTGCTTACATTGAGTAAGTTGATGATAAGTACCTTTTGCAATTTGTTTTTGTATTGTAATTTCAGGACAGAGATCTAGGAGATGAATATGGCTGGAAACAGGTTCATGGTGATGTTTTCCGACCATCTAGCCACCCCTTGATATTCTCATCACTCATCGGTTCAGGGTGCCAGATTTTTTCAGTGTCTCTAATAGTCATCATTGTTGCAATGATTGAAGACTTGTACACAGAGTGAGTATACTTCTGCGATTGATATAGCTCATCTTTAAAAAAAGTATCCAAGAAAATAAACATTGTGCATTCAAACATAATATGTACGCTAGCTTATATGAAAATGAGAAAATGTAAAGCTTGCTGTCCTCTGTAATAAGTAGGAACTTCAACATTTTAATGTTGTGCAGTGGAAGTTACAAGAGAGAAGTATTTAAGGAAAAAGGTATTAACTTATTTCTAGCTCCACATACCTATAAAATATTCTGACAGTGAAGATTTCATTTTAGAAAGATGTACTACGGAAACAAATTAAATGTGCTTTTATATGCATAAATGTAGCCCCAATGAACATTTCTTTTTGTGTCTATTCTCCTAAGTTAGATCTTTTCAATTAAGTTATTCTGAATAGCTCATTTTGTGTGGCTGATTATGCTGAAATGCATTTTCTTTCTTTGTATGTGTTTTTGCATTAAACAAGAACCAAAAAGTCACCAAATTGCACCAGTAATTCTACTAGTAGTACCTCCATCCTTCTCATTGCATGAGAATGTTTCTTAGTGGAATGAGATCATGTGGCATAATGTATCAACACAAGGCTCTTATGTTGCCCTTCAACCCTAAAACCAAAAGGAAGTCCCTATCTTGATATGCAGGCTAGTCCACAAGAAAGCTTTAGGTTGGTTACACCAAAATGCTCTGCTTCCCCAGTCAAGGATTATCCCATGCACCATAGATCAAAGTACCTTTTTCCACATAGAAGAAAGAGCAATACATTCATTGTAAGGGATGGTGATAATCGAAGTCCATTTTGGGATTAGAAGCAAGGATGTCACGTTTCCAGATGTCACAGTTAAGATATTGAAAAATCCTGACAATTGGGTCTAACCTTTTTGTTTTCTTGTATTCTTTTTATTAGGTTTCAAACATTACAGAGTAAAGTGGATACAGCAAACATCTTAAAATTCAGTGGAGCTATGACAATAATATGTCCAATACAGAGGCTGTAATCCATACTGTATCGGTAATAGAATAAGAGAGAAAAAAAGGAGGGGAAATAAGAGATATAGGGAGAGAATTCACTCAAAGATAACATGAGGCATTTACAGGCAGGGTGTTTTGACATGTGAACTTGTGATGTACATTATTTAGCAAATACCACCAGTGTTTGAGCAGGTTTCTAACAAATAGAGACTATCCTGAGTCACCTGATGTCAGCTGCTCTGGTAAATTACAGACCCCACTACACCCCGGATTTCTGCGGGGTCACGAGCAGGTAGAGAGCAGGCCGACTGTAGGCCAAAAGACAGCAGCGCAGAGTAATTCTTGCAATGGTGATGTCTGTGTGACCAAATCTAAAGTAGGTGTGCTCAGTGTGGTTTATAGGGTAAAGCAGGCCAGACTCATTCAGACCCGCTACTCCCCAGCTCCACAGGGGGCATGATCAGGTCTAGTAGTACTGTACAAGGGGCCTCAGCTCAGCAGGTCTCACAGAGGTTTGTTATTGCCTCAACAATACAGTGGGAACAACCTCCCCGCCGCTATATTTTTTATTTGTTTTTATTTTTTATTTAAGAGATTTGTAGAGCGCGTAGCTACCCGAGGGCTTCCCAGCGCTAAGAGACTGATGCTAAATGAAGGCTAGAGGTTGGTTAGTGATATTGATTGAACAACTACGTTTTGATCGACTTCCTGAATGCTGCTTCCTTAGTCAGGATTCGAGATTTGCATGGTAATTAGTTCCATAACTTGGGTGCTAGGCGAGTGAAGGATCTGCCTCCCCACCTGGCTCTCCTGATTCTTGTAGTTTTTATAAGTCGTTCGGAGCCAGATCTCAACCTCCTGTTTGGGACACAAAGGGTCAGCAGTTTACTGACTTTTCTTGGACCCATGTTGTGTAGAGCTCTGTGAGTCATGACGAGTGCCTTGAATTTGATTCTGGCCTCCACCGGGAGCCAGTGGAGTGCTTTGAGATGCCGCCTGGTTGATTCCTGGATTGGAGCCTTTCACAGTAGCCCTGCTGCTACGTTCTGGACCACCAGAAGTCTGTTGATCAGATATTTGGGAGCCCCTAGGAAAAGAACATTTCTGTAGTCCAGGGGTGACGTGACTAGGTAATGGACCACTATCTTTCTAAGCTGTATGGGGATACGCTCCAGATCTTTGTGGAGCATTCTATGGAACCCCAAACATGTACTTACTAGTTTCTTGGCTTGGGTCACCATTTTTAGATCCTTTTCGAGCCAGAAACCCAGATATTTTTATCGATTCCTTCGGAGTGGGTGGGATACCTAGACAGTTGGGCCAACTGATTGAAGGCCTAGATACTGCCTTATTCCCGAGGACCATTAGCTCCGTTTTATCTCCATTCAATTTTAAACAGCTGTCATCCATCCAATCACTCTTTCCATACAGGGAGCTAGACTATCAAAGTCCACATTGATTCTGGGGTCTGAGGAAGTCACCAACTAGGTGTCGTCCACTTAGGAAGTCATGAAAACATCAAGCTCTTGGGTTATATGTGAAAGTGGCTCCATATAGACATTAAACAGAGTGGGACTCAGCGAGGAGCCCTGAGGCACCCCACAGGTCAGAGGCATCAAGCTGGAGAGGAGATTGTTTTCCATAACTTGGAAGGTTCTCCCTTCCAGAAACACATCCAGCCACTGTAGAGACTTGCCTTGGACACCAGTGGCTATCAGTCTATTTCTCAAAATGTGGTAGTCCACCGTTTCGAAAGCTGCGCTTTATTCAAGAAGTAATAGAGCTGCTGAGCTTCCCCAGTCCAGAGACATTTTAAGTACCTCTATCACTGTTAATAGTGCTGATTCTGTGCTGTGCTGAAACCAAATCCCATCTTCGTGGGGTGGACGCATTGGTTCGTTTCCAGGACCTCTGTCAGCGCTCAGTTTACGTGTTTTTCCAACAGCTTCCCGACAAATAGCAGCATTGAGCTGGGCAAAAGTTGGGCTTTTTGAGCAGAGGTCTGATAACCTGGGAGAGCCCAGGTACATCCTCAGCACTACAGAAGCTATTAACAGTGAGCCTATTCAGGATTGAGTCCTGCTATACACGTGGTGGCCCTTCGCTTCAGGTGGTCAAACAATCTCCAGGCAACACTAAAATCAATCGCCTCTGCGAGGCAGTACCTCTCCCATAGTTCCCCAGTCGGTTGGTCCAGCGTTAACGCATAATACATGCCGCACATGGAGTGCATTGAATGGCCATATTGCTGGCAGTTCGCTTTACAGTCGTCTGCGAGGTGCTCCTGTCACCGCAGTAGCGCGCACCTCAACATGGCGCCCAGGCCTCGGGTCCTGGTGGCGGCAAGTCGCTTAACCGTTTCGGGGGCCACACTCTGCACGGTATCTGTGTGGAGCAATGCTGCTCCCTGTCTGAGCCAAGGCCGCTTGGACATTGGCATCCAGCCTCCACTCAGCCTCCTGTTGCCAGTTCTACTACCTCCCAGGCGTTGACGTCGGAGGCTGACTGGGAAGCCGCTCATGCCTTCGCATTCACCGCAACTTAGAAAGAGCAACACAATGCAGATCATAGTATATAAGTATATAAGTGCCGGGGGAACTGGGATCGCTGTGACCACCAGCAGCAGCTTTATGGCAGCAATGTCACGGTCCCCACTCTGCATCGGCCGCACAGTCCGCCGACAGGCCTCATTCCTCCTAAACTGCAAACAGCTCCAATTCAGGGCTAAATTTAGTACATCTGTGCGTCTGGGTTCTGCGAGCACAGCGCATGGCACTATGCCGCCAGATGCCCCCATATTCACCAGATAAATGATGGATTAATGCTCTGGCTGGCAGAGCCACAATAATTTGCAGCCGGGCTCTCTAGTGCCCCTGGGACTAACCGTAGGTGCACAATTTGTTTAGAAGGCAAAGCCAATTCAGAAATTACACACTCACAAGAGAATATTGTTCTGCTTCAAAATGTCCTACTCACAATCTGTGTGAAGAACTGAAATTCTCAACTTATTCAAATGAAAAACCTTGTGAGTCCACTCTTAGTTTAGCTATGGTAAAATCTTGCCTGATTTCAGAGAGATTTGGCATTTCAGAAATGGTTTCCTCTTGACCTCATACCAGAGTCTCTGACAAGGAGGGCAGTGAATACATTGTTAGTTATGTAGGCATTATGTATTTAATTGGTGCAAAATGTCCACTTATAAATATGGCTCCTCCAAAAAGGAATGCAAGACAATGGTTTGAAGTAATAAGGACTTGGGAAGTTCTTAAGATGCCGCACGTTGTACAACAAAGACTGAAGTGGTTGAACAAGCACAGTTTATTGCTTGACACATTGTGCAGACCCTTGCTTCATGTGACCCTTACAATGGACACATCACAAAGTGTGTGTGTGTGTGTGTGTGTGTGTGTGTGTCTCTGTCTGTCTTGATGGAAGTGTCTAACTCTGAAGGCATTTCAGGATATATAAAACAAAGTAGTCGTAATAGGTGCACACAATAAAACAAAAATATTTTACAATCTGCAATGGAGATGTACTTAGTTAACCTGTTCAGACATGCACAAATGATCTAGCATTTAGCACAGTCCTCCGAATCACTTTCTGTTAGAGCATCTGCCAGCAGTCAACAGTTGTTTTGTAGATAAAATCAGAATATAAAATTTTCGAAGTACCAACCCAGGCAGGCTTGCAAAGCCAGCTGGGAATCTAGTATAATCTCTTAGGCACCTCAGATCTTAGTTTGGTAACTTGCAGCTTCATAAACAGTGCATGGATAGTGCTTACATTTTTTAAATTTTTTTTTTTTTTTAAAAGCATTATGTTGGATCTCACGAACACGTTAAGCAGCAAATTGGAAATATTTTGCAAACTACTATTTTACAGTACATATGTTGATCCTTCGTAGGCATCAACCCAAGATATCTTGATCTTATCAAAGCCAGGCTTGCTTTATATTTCTGTACCAAACAGAGAAGTATCCATTTTGAAGAGACCTGTAATAAGGCCTTCATGGAGGTGTTAAGAGATAATCATGTCCAAAGTATTTCAAGCACTAATAGTTAGGGTGACAAGAACTTTGTAAGCGCACATTTTGTCCCAATACATTACTTATTTTACAAATGTCACTTAATGTAAGTTCAATACATGGTGCTCAGAGAAGGGAAAGAGCAGTCACTTCCATGCTCTCTGTAGGAAACTGGTATTTTGAAGCTGTACCACCTCCACTTTTTGCCTTTTATTTGATTTAACTTTGACTGAAATGTACTGGGTTCCTGCTAACCAGGTGCCTAGTATCAGAGTCCTTTCCCAAAAACTGTACAATTGTTTACCTTTAGCACCCTCTGTAGGTGACCTAGTAAATGGTACCCCTGTTACAGATGGCCTGAAGTATTAAAGAGGGTACCTAAGGGCAGCAGCACAAATTGTGCCGCCTGAAGGTGTTGCAGGGATTCTGCTTTTGCACAGAACTATGCGCAGGAGACCAGGACCTCAGAGAATTGTGGTGTACCAGAAAACTCCCCTCAGAACCCAGAACCCCTTATCCGACTAGCTTAGTATCTCATTCGTTAACCTAGATCTAGCTAGGTGGTCCCAATGTATAGACAAACCAGAACAAGCGACTTAGATATTTCTCAGGAGTGGTGGGAATCCGAAATACCTGTTCGTACTTATTTGTTAGTCCACAACCTAATAATACAGACACGGTAAAGTTTAAAGAGTTTATTTTATAAACCTCGCGTCCTAAGATGCAGTACTTTGGCTAACACTAGCAGACTAACAGTAAAGATCAGAATCATGAACATTGTTACAATACCATATAGAATGAAAGGAGCAATCATACTATTAATGACAGTGGTATATGACCACACTCCTTTCACTATAATCTAATACATTATTATTATTAGACTATTAGAAGGTCTCTTAGGCTAACAGGGGGGACCCCATACCGTATAGATCAGCTTAGTAGAATCACATCAAAGGATCAGCTCTCACAGCATGCATCAGCTCTTCTTGTTCGAATGAATGTAAAACCAAACTGTTCTGCAATATTAAAGACGCTTGTCCTTCAAACATTGGCAGCTGTATGCATGATATGTCTAACAAGTGTCTACGATCAATCTAAACACAACACTCTGTACCTTCTAGTGACCCAGACGCGCTCTTTGCATGATGTACAGATCAAGGGCACATTTCACGGTTAAGAATGTATAACAACCGTTTGTTATTCTGTAAGGCAAAGTCGAGTCAGCATTTTACAAAATGAATAACACATAACAACAGGGTTGTGTGCAGCGCAGCAGAAGCGACAAGCTTGCTTGTTAACTATGATCTCGGTTATGCTAACTTAGTGTTGTAAATAGGGCGTGGCTTAGTCTATCTCACACCCCCCCATGATCGGAGCACTAACCAATAGGGATACATTTATCAAGAACGCAGAGTTCAAGTGATTTAGACCGGACTCAAGGGCATATAAGGTAAGTGTAAAGTCCGAAAAAAAGAAATGTTCGTTTAAAAAATGAAAAAATGATGTGATAAAAGGTAAACAAAATTTTTGTAGAAATTTAACAATTCTGGATGCAAGCTGCATTGACAATGTCAATCAGTCAATCCATGAAGGTATATGCACCGTAAGTTGCGACTGCTTCCAAGAGGAAATCATTGGAGCGTCCCGCAAAAGTATCAGCCATCGAGTTGAGCAAGTGAAAGGAACATACATGTTCGTCAATTATCGGAGCATCCAGCACCATGATAGGACAACTGTCAGTCTCCTCAATATAACTCCTTTCAAGGAAATCAATAGCTGCCTCTCCGATATCCCAGTTTCCACGGACTCTGTGTGCCGCACCCAAAGCCATAAACGCGACACCAGAACAGTCGAATTCATGAGCCACTAAGGGACACATTAGTTCATCAAAATCCGGGTCAGGCGACTCCAAGTTTGACAGGCACAAGTCCAGAGCCCATTGGAAGGGACAATCTAGGCAATGAAAAACAGGTTGCACACACGTAAAAAAGGGAAACCGGAAAGACAATCCATACTTGACGCTTAATACCGCCAGTGGTAAGGTGCCGTAGAAATCAAGCATCCGGCTACGAAGATGGAGCAAGCGCAGCATTCTGTCTTGTAACTCCCGGTGTGCAGCCATAGCGAAGAGCGCAAATCAACAAGAGGATCCCAGCCACCAAAGCGAGGAGCAAGGGGAACCCTCCGAAGACACTTGAAAAAATGGAATGTAAAAATGCGGGGATCACACCAAAAACAGTCTGGAAAGATGTCACGAGGCCGGAGCCCACAATTTTAAAAAAATGAACAAGGCCAGTCGTAGACGAAGCATTAAAGATAGTTTGAATCAAAGTTCCAAAATGGAGGGGGAGGTCAGTATTTAAAAGAGCTTGTACCTCAGTGCGTGTGTTTGCAACATTAAGAAGAAATGTTTCACGGGATGAAGTTAACGCAACCTCTTTTTTAGACAAAAAAGCCCTTATTCTGCTCATCCTATTGAACTCTGCGTTCAAGGTTGGAATCGCTGGCCAGATGGATATATCGAGTCGGCCTTGCGGGGGTGGGAAAAGGACGTTATTACAGCAAACTACTTTTTGTGAAACAGTCACTATGTAAGGAATACCCACTAGCATCCCACAGCAAGCTTCACTATTTAAAAGCAAATAACTACCGTTGGCAAGCAGCTTAAAAGAAGACGTTATAACTGGCATTGGAATCCCCTTTAGGACACAAGCTAAATTAGGAGCGTGTATATTGTAAGCGCCATGTAATTGTATATGTCTGCAAACAACAGCGTGATCAGGAGCGGAACTGCATTCTTCAGCTTTTAAGTAAACTTCCTTGCCATCCCTCACGCATCTGTAAGTGAACGGAAGTGACCAAACTTCATGCAGAAACGCATCACCAAGTTGTTCGTATCTGCCGATAGCATAGTGTTTCATGCACGAACTAAACTTGAACAAACTGAACGGTAAAGTTACTAATCCGTGAACTAACCACACGGCTGAATTTAACTCCGCTACAGAAAAAGGTAAAGGTTCTAGTTTTTCAATGTGCAGCAATGCATAAGTAGCATCTTTCATGGACATGAACTGCTGTTTGTCAGTCAAATTAAACGGAAGGAACAACGATGAAATATTCATGTAATCCCAAGGGACTTTCCCTGCCTTTAACGTTTGCAATGTCCATGCAAACTGCATAATTGAACGCAATTGATTTTGACCATGATACAACACAGATACATCATCTTGCACAATGTCTACGACAGAAGAAACAATATTATCTAATGTATAAATTCTAGAAGACAACGTATTAATACTATTCTCTATCACAGCCAATACTTTTTCCATATTGGCCTGGTCAATAGCACGTAGTCTAGAAGCAGCCTCAATTTGCGACAACGTCCAAACTTCATTGTAAATAGCATATGCCCATCGTTTAGATCTACCATTAACCGGACCCTTAATGAAATCATTCAAATCTATTTTTTCATTTAAACGTGACAAATGAAGTTTAACCGAAGTTAAAGTGGAATGTTGCAGCCATGACTGACATAACTTACCTACAGAGTAGGTAGTCACCGTGTGCGAAGATGTAAAACGAGGGTCAACCCTAAGTTGTGTATACCCTGGAGCCAAATCCAGAAACCGACGTTGACAGGAATCTGAGCTTGTTTGCCATACCAACCAACCCTCAGGATTCAATGTTGAAATATTGAAGGTGCCATTGGAAACAAGCGACTGCAACCTAGTAAGGGACAGATCTGAGTGATTTTCCCAACCAGGATAAGCACCCAAATCAGGGATCGAGGGGGAAATTAATTTTTTAGATATAGCCAATCCAAAACAGGTTGCCTAAAAAATAGATGAATTTAAAAATAAAATATGGTTAGGGATAAGACCGGCACGATGCAAAGCTTCTGTTCCTTGTACCTGCCACGGTTTAGTTCCCCAAACCGATTTAAGATCGATAGTAGCTTTCCATACGTCCTAACCGCCAATAGCCAGTTCCTCCATAAAGGCTTTGGAATATAATAATTTTGTGTGTGTCCGTCTGACTTTAGAAGAGGGTTCTTCCGCTACCTTAAAGTAAAAAGACTCAGGGTTTGACACACTAAAATCCAAAAAGTATGTGTATTTTTTCAATAAAGTGGCAGAGCTGCCAGGCATAGGGACAGGACAATGTTCCCATTGTGTGAAATTAACAAAATTTCTAAAAGTATTTGCTCTGTGTAGGAAATGTGTGCCATAATGTTGAAAACAAAACTGCTCATCATAGTTCGCAGTATTTAAATACAGATCTTCAGCATCAAATGCAGCATAATATTTTAAATCAGAAAACAGTGCTTCTATTGCGTGTACATCCCAATCATCTGAGCGGATGTTTTGTTTAACTACATCACCCATAGAAACACGAAAAACAGTTGGCACATTAATAACTTCGGTGGGACCATGAATTTGAAAGTTCACCGCATCCCAAGCAATCCCATCACGTACAGGCCAGGCGGTGATGTTCACAAACGTCTGGTCTCTTTTCATGATGTGTGATGAGGAATGTGGGGCCAAAGTTCCATCAATTAATTGAATTGTAGAACGTTCATTCAGGTAGTGTCCATTGATAAGTCTAAAAAACACTACCACAAAGCCAATTGTCATGAATAAAAAAAATACAAATCAGCACCAACCAGATGTAAGTCCAAGGTGCAACCAAAAAATGTCTCTTGAACCAGGCAAAAAATATAGAGATTTTGGAAGGGACAGTGGAAGTCAATGATTCAGTTTCAAAGGAAGACTGGGACTGGGCAAGTGTTGTTGTATTTAAAAGGGGCAAAGCGACTTCTGTAGGATAAGCATACTCTGGATCAGCGGGCAAACCACTAGCATGAGTTGGCGGATTATTAACTGTAGTCATCTCAATGGAAACTTCAGGCACGATGATAGAGGGTGGCAACACAACAGAGTTTCTCAGCATTGAAGGGCAGGAAACCGAAGGTGTCATACTATGGAGAATCGGCCACCCTGTGTAGCTTGACATTTTCAATTGAAATGTACCTTTTTTCCTTGCGACCAGGAAGTGGTGGTAAAACAACTATACGCGTACCCACTACTCCAAGCACCGGGACTGGTGCACGATAAGAGGGGCCAAACTCCTTGTTCTCCACCTTTTCACGGATCAGATCACCAACTCGAGGTAGCCCGCCGACCACCGGAATCAGGAGCGCTTCTTCTGATGCAGAGGGCACGTGTTCTTTTGCCAGAGTGTCTCTTGCTTCTTGTAGATTCTGCAATACAGCACAGTGGTCATCCAGGTCAAAAGGGGCGGCAGCCGCCGCCGTGTCTAGACCGTCAAGGTCCGGAACAAACATTCTCACTCCAAAGAGCATCATTTGAGGGGTCCTCCCACCCAGAGACCTTCTAGGGAGATTATTAAGTGCACGCTGGACGTCATACAAGTGGGCAAGCCAGTTCCGGCCTGTACCGAACACCTTGGCTGTCAACGATTGCTTTAGGTCACGGTTCATCCGTTCCACAACACTATTGCCCTCAGGCCGGTATGGAGACGAAAATTTGACTTGGACCCCCAAACTTCTAATAGCCTCTTTGTAAGCCTTAGAGGCGAACGCCGGGCCCTGATCAGAGTGAAGGGTACCACACGCAAAACTCCCTATAAAGACACGCAATGCTTTGATGACAGTCCTGGCATCAGCACTCCTTTGTGGCCACACCCACAGAAAACGTGTGCACGAATCCACTGCAACCAAGATGTACTTGTACGCAGTATCAGAGGTAAAAGGACCGCAGTGATCTAAATAAACACACGCTAGTGGTTGATTAGATATATGCAGCTGCGTCGGAGGTGGACGCGCAACAGAAGAAGGTTTGATCTGCTGGCAAATGTCACAATTAAGTACATAAGCCCGCGCTTGTTTATACAAACCGTACCACCAGTAACGTTGCTGCAAAAGAGAGATAGTCGCTGACACTCCAGCGTGCGCAGACGCAACACCTTCGTGGGCAGCTGTTATCAGATTTGGTCTGCAGTCCGCGTTGGGAATCAATCTATCACCAACATCGTTAATCCTCACTAATGGGACTTTATCAGGACTTAAGTGATAATGGTATCGAGAAGGGAAACCTCTAGGGAAGTTTGTCCCTGATGCCGCAATAGCTGCTAAGATGTCTGCATCTATCTTTGATTTTGATCTTGTAACTGCTGCTACTAAATATGTTGCCACTGCTGTTTTAGCTGCCTCGTCAGCCAAACTGTTACCGACAGCATGGACACCAACTCGTTGGTGACCAAGAGTGTGAATTACATCCACAAGTGGCAAACTCCCTTTGAGTTCTGACACTCGAGCCCAAATTGTTTTATGCTTGACTGAGCAACCTTTGGAGTCACGAAAACCATTCATAATCCAAAAAAGTATATTGTCGTTGTAAGATGGAACACAGTAGTAAGAGTCACTCACTATAAGAGTAGTGACTCTGTGATCAGCAAACTCAAGTGCAAGCACCAGAGCACGAAGCTCCGCCAGTTGCGCGGTACAATCACCCAATGACTGCGTATGCACTGCATCAGATTTGAACTCTCCATTCACGAAAGTACCGACTACAATTGCGCAAGCTGCTGAATAAGCGTGCCTTGATCCAGTTGCGGGTTGCGCCGACCCGTCAGTGTATATGACACAATGGTATTCCTCGATAGGGCGCAATGACTGTGGAGCTGGATGAACGAATTCATATTCCAAACTCTCCTGTGTCTGCAACGCCGCGTCAAAGAAGTATTCGACATCGGGCGAAGCTAAGGAGGTCGCCCATTGTATCCACCTTGGATGCAAAGCCTTAGAATTTGGTACACTAGCTTTAGTGACCGCTTCAAGAGCAGGAAACGGTGTTACCACCAGCATGCCTTTTCCTTGTGATAGCGCTCGTTCTTTCAGGATCGCCATCTGAACTGCTGTCAAGACTTTTTCAACAGTGGAAAATCGCAGCTCAGCCGAAGTGTACAGATGAGATTTGTAAGCAATGGGGACAGTGTCACCCTCATTGAACGTTAAGTACGTGAAACCTTCCGCGCCTGGAACAATTCTAATGACCAGGTTGGTGTGGTTGTCACGAGTTTTTAGATATTTAGCCGTAAGAAGATCTGTTTGCAAAGTATATAATGCCAACGTGTGCTCTGGCAGCCAGCAAGATCTGGTATAAGTTGATTGTATCAAGGCATAAAGTGTCTTGATACGCTGGGCATAATCAGGAATGTAGGATCGACCGAAATTCAGAAAACCCAGCAAGGATTGTAGTTTTTTCAGTGTCGTAGGGATACGAAGGTTCGCGCATTTCTCAAGGAACTGCGGTGCCAAGCCTCGACCTTCATTATTGAGTTTGTACCCCAAGAACAACACTGTAAATTCAGCAATGTGCGACTTCTTAAAGTTAAACTTGTAACCGAAGTCTGCAAACATAGTCACTATGTTATCCACACGAGCAAGGTGTGGAAGCAACTCGTCTGTCAGATAGATGTCGTCGACATACGAGTACGCTTCCGGGTCTACCATCTCTAAGAGAGAGACCACGCGAGCGGCAAAAACTCCAGGGCTGTTTTTATAGCCCATCGGGAGCCTCTTGAACAACTTTTGTTTACCACCCGAGGTAAATGCTGTCCACTCATAACTAAGAGGGGCCAGATTATGGCAATAAAAGCCATTGGATAAGTCGAGCGTAGTTTTGAAACGTTTTCTCACAAGACTATCTACGAGAGCCGAACTATGAGTATTCTGTACCGCACACGTCCGGCAATGTGAGTTTAAATGCCGGTAATCCAAAACTAGGCGGTACGATCCGTCAGGCTTCGTTACAGTGAATAAAGGATTATTCATGGGTGACACACATGTCTCAATTACTCCTTGATATTCCAATTGTTCAAGGATTGACGCGACGTGAGGTCTAGCCTCGCGACGCATGGGATATTGGGGTTGAGGCTGGGGATCGGATCGCAATGGAATCTCGTGATTGGGAGAACATTTATCCCAGCCAACCTGATTACGATATAACGCAGGCGCAAGCACCTGCGCCCACTCCCCGGCCAACCTAGTAGACTCCTCCGTGGGCACTGCGTGCCCAAAGGAAGGAAGTATAACTTCCTCGCCCCTAGGGGTGTCCAAAATGAAAGCCGGAGGCCAATCTTTCTCCGCCAAAAGAATATCATATGTGGTGGTAAGATTATCCCAAAAAAACCCTTTAATCTTGCGTTGTATGTCACCCTCAATATTAAGGACTATTTCAAATAAACTTTTGGGGGGGCTACGCGAGTATCAGCAGTTTCAACTGTCACATAAATGTCAGTTGCTGTCGCCTCCAGAAATGGACGCAATGCTTCCCGCACTACTGTAACCTCCGCCGCGCTGTCTAGCAGCGTTAGTGCCCATGTCGGGTTCCGAAGCTGTGTCCTGACCATCTGAGGCATATCTCGCTGAGATAGCAGCAACTTTCTTTTTCTGAAACGGTGGACGCGGTCTGGCAGAGTCTTCTTGCTTGCCTTTACCGTCAGTCTGGCGGGGATGGTCTCGACCTTGAGTGCCCCATCCTCTTCCTCGATCTCCACCATCAGAGTGCGAAGCCGATGTTTCCTGTGAAGAACGAGGAGAGCGTTGTTCAGAAACCTGAAACCTATCAGGTGACTTAATACGAGTACGATCGCGCAAATCATAAGTGCGTTCACTATACGACTGAACTGGTGAGGCAGGGCGAGAAACCTGTTTCTGTTGCTGCTTCTCTTGTTTTTTGGCTCGCCAACTTTGTTTAGGAAAGTTGGGCTTTTCGTCTTTTTTGTAGACGAACTCACCTTAGTTTGTTGCACTACATAAGGAATTTTGATGGTGGGTTTTACACCTAAGGCACTACGTCCAACCATCCTGTAGGCTTTCGCAATAATTTTTGCGAATTGCCGAGGCTTGTCTTCATCAGCCAGAAGCTCCAGCATATTGCCAACTTGGAACTGCATGGCATCTCCTTTGAGGTTGCCCATTACCATGGAACAAACCACATCGAAACTGTCGACTAGCCTCATTCCCAACTCAATAGCTGCCTCCGCACCATGACTTTCTTGAACTTTCTTGACGGAGGGTAGTACAGCCATAGACGGAGTGCCGTAGCACTTCGAATATGTCGCAGCAAAGATCTTGCCCCAATTGTCACAATCAACAAGCTCAGGGACCAGGTCTTTGGGCAAAGTAATGGTGAGTATCCTGTGTTTATCCACAGGTGTAGTGTTTGGAAAACGGCTTCTAATTGATCAAATTTTTCTGCAAGCCAGTAAGGAAATTCATCCTTACTGAGGGGGCGCTTGCCGACAACCGCGTTAACCATAACAGGGCTTATCACCACCGCGTGATGGTGATCTGCCCCGTGTCCAGCAACCGCAGGTGCTCCCACCTGAACTGTGCATGACACATACTGCACTAAAGCCCTATGGACCGTAATCAGGGCAGTGTGTAGTGTTCGTAAATCATCCACGCCAATCGTCATGTAGCGTGGGTGTGGAGTATATCCGGCCATGTAGCCCCTGCAATTGACAACGGGCCCATTCTCGCCGATACGACCTCATGGGGGAGGGCGCCATTAAACCAAATTGTATGCTGCCAGGCAGTAATAGGAATTTCCAGAGTCCGATATGGGGCATAAGCCGCAGGTACAGCCGAGGCTGTATATTCGTGGAACAAATTATCGTCTGTATCCACCTCCGCAAATGTCACCCATGAGTAAAACAACTCATACGGGTAGGTGGTATCAGCACTGACCACAAAAACTACGGACATCCCGTCATCAGGTACCCCATACGCCCTCAGATGAGCGCGCAGAGGAACCCTACTATGAGCGGGAATATTAACCGCCATAAGGATTCCTTAAAGAACAACGATTTACACAGTAGCACTTGGGCTCAAAAAATTATAACCTTTTAATTTTAAAGCTTGATTGAACCTTTAGTCTAAACCTAGGTAGGTTAAACCGTCGCTCAAGTTTTCCGTAAATGAGAGTGAGGGTTGTTGTGGACTAAAACTAGCACTACTAAAGCGTCTCAGACGTTAAGACCAAACGTTAGGTGCGCCATGTTGCAGGGATTATGCTTTTGCACAGAACTATGCGCAGGAGACCAGGACCTCAGAGAATTGTGGTGTACCAGAAAACTCCCCCCAGAACCCCTTATCCGACTAGCTTAGTATCTCATTCGTTAACCTAGATCTAGCTAGGTGGTCCCAATGTATAGACAAACCAGAACAAGCGACTTAGATATTTCTCAGGAGTGGTGGGAATCCGAAATACCTGTTCGTACTTATTTGTTAGTCCACAACCTAATAATACAGACACGGTAAAGTTTAAAGAGTTTATTTTATAAACCTCGCGTCCTAAGATGCAGTACTTTGGCTAACACTAGCAGACTAACAGTAAAGATCAGAATCATGAACATTGTTACAATACCATATAGAATGAAAGGAGCAATCATACTATTAATGACAGTGGTATATGACCACACTCCTTTCACTATAATCTAATACATTATTATTATTAGACTATTAGAAGGTCTCTTAGGCTAACAGGGGGGACCCCATACCGTATAGATCAGCTTAGTAGAATCACATCAAAGGATCAGCTCTCACAGCATGCATCAGCTCTTCTTGTTCGAATGAATGTAAAACCAAACTGTTCTGCAATATTAAAGACGCTTGTCCTTCAAACATTGGCAGCTGTATGCATGATATGTCTAACAAGTGTCTACGATCAATCTAAACACAACACTCTGTACCTTCTAGTGACCCAGACGCGCTCTTTGCATGATGTACAGATCAAGGGCACATTTCACGGTTAAGAATGTATAACAACCGTTTGTTATTCTGTAAGGCAAAGTCGAGTCAGCATTTTACAAAATGAATAACACATAACAACAGTATCGTGTGCAGCGCAGCAGAAGCGACAAGCTTGCTTGTTAACTATGATCTCGGTTATGCTAACTTAGTGTTGTAAATAGGGCGTGGCTTAGTCCATCTCACAAAGGGGCCTCTCACCAAGCCCATGCAAGACTGCCATTACAGGCTGCGCGTGTTGCTGCAGACAAAAGTGAAAACACGACATGTCACACATCTCTGTGTAGAAAATGGACTGGAGCCTGGTCAGGTCCCAACCCAGGATGCACATCAATGAAGATGTGTGCATTGCGCTACGAGGAATAATGAACCCCCACTTGTTTGGACGAAAAGCCAGTATCGCCATTGGTTGAACTTATGGTTGAAACTTACAAGTATGAACTTGTTTGGATATAAATTAACTTTGAATTAATCTTGTGAAAATACAATAGTTTAAAATGGAAAAATATTTTGTAACTCACCTGTTGGAGATTATTCTTCATTGCTGTGCATCCTGGCTTGGGACCTGGCCAGGCTCCCGCACATTTTCTATTTCAAGTCCTGTTCACGGACAGAGTGCGTTCCGGGATGGCACACAACAATTACAAGCCTTTGAGCAGTCAAATGCATGAAACAAGGTGTGCATTCTAACATTGTTTAATAAATGTGACACATGCCTGTGTGCCATGTCCCCTAACGCTGCATGTTATATTTGTAAGTCACCCCTAAAGCAGGCCTGACAGCCCTATGGCAGACTGAATATTACATGTGATGGCAAGCCTGCACGAGTAGGTGTGCCCCCTGTACTGGTCAGTCCTATTACTGCCAGTACAAGTGGACAGGAAAGCCATTTAACACGTGCATTGACACTGGTGAAAACAAGTTCCCCAGCTGCATGACGGCTTCACTGAAAATAAGGATGTTTAGTATCAAACATCTTGTATTCATAAATCCACACTCATGCCAGCGATGGATTTACCAATACATGCACCCAGAGGGCTCCTTAGAGGTGCCCCATAAAACCTACTGGCCACCGAGATGATGTTTTGAGCTCCTAGGGTGAGAGCCTTTTGCTCTCAAGAGACCCAGAACAAAAGCCTGTCCGGGAAGAGGGTGTAACACTCCCTCCCACAGGATGACCTGCTGATCAGCCTCCTAGGGCATGCAAGCTTCAAAGAGCTGCCACCTTTGGAATGCCAATCTGGCTCCCCTCTCAAGAGGAACCGTCCCATTTTGTCCAGGACCCACTTGGCACTTGGACAGGCGAGAAACTCATCTAGGCAGGTAGGCGTGCCGCCTCCAAGCTAGTACCACCCCTAGGGTGGGCTATTGTGAGGTGGTTACAGTTTTTCAGAAGTAGCCATTCTGGGACAGGGTTTTGCCCACTTCCCACAGGAAGTGGTCATATAGACGTGTAGTGACCCCAAGGGTCAAGTAGCCCTTTGGCTACTCCTGTAGCACCCCTAAATTCAGTATTTAGGGGAGTCCCTTTCATCAGAGAAGCAGATCCTGATGACCTAAGAAGAGAGAAGGCACTGAAGAGATGCAAAACCAGAGAGAAGAAAAGAAGCCGCTGATCTGGTACCAACCATGCCGGCCTGTCTGCATCCCTCATCAAAAACTACACCAATGCAGACTCGTCCTGCAGCTGTTTACTCCAGAATCCGGGAATACTACCTGCCTTTGATAAAGACCCAAGACCTCCTGTGAACAGCAGATCTGTTCTCCTGCATCCTGCAGAAACTCCAAAGCAAAGAGACTGAGGCCCCTGAAACCGCCAAACCCTGACACCTGAAGCCACCATTCGACCCATCACCCCGACCCGAGTTGAAGTGGGCCAATGGTGTCAAAAAGGACCCCCAGCCCTCTATAGAGCTCGAGTCTATAGTTGTTTCACCCCTCGTGGACTTCCCGATGTTGCCTGCAGCCTCTGCAGGTGTTCCACCTAGACTGCTCCCGATATAAAAAATAAAATTAAAAAAACGCCGAAATTCACCTTTACATCCGTCACCCCTGCGTTGTGGAGAAGAGGTCCTCAGGTGTCCCTCAGTCCCAGAGTATTGCAAGAGTTAACCCCCCCCTCCCTCTTTCAGCCAGAGTCTGCAACCTCTTTTTGCATTGATCGATATTCCATGAAAACCATTGGGCTGCAGATGTTGTTTTGCACCCTGCACTCGCCTGCTGTTGCTGCCTTGGACCTTGCCCACCACTTACCTTAACACCTGGAGATTGGTCTTGTAAGATGCTGCACTATACCCTTTTGCAGAACTTGTTCTTCTTTCCATAGGATAGCATTGCAGAATTCAAAAATTGCACTGTGTCCACTTTTTGAACTGAAAGGAATTTATATTTAAAAACATACTTACCTGAACGATGTTTCTCTGATGCCTAAACATATATAAAGATACTTGTTATTTTTATAAATTGGCGTGGCTCTCCTTTTGGAGCCGTGTGTCATAATATTGATCACAAATGTGTATTTGCAAAAGTCTGCTCGACAACGCTACCATCTACTGGAGCACTTTGGGATTGCATAGGAATCACCTGTCCAGTTAGAAGGGAACCCCTTGACTCTTTACACTGTATATTAGATTTTTGATGTATCACATAAAGAGCCAGCTTCCTACACTCTCCAAGGTAGGGAGGTGAGTCCTAAAGCATACAAGATTATCTTTACAAGCACACAAAAAGAGACACCAAATGTTCATCAATTTCAGGTCTTTCTTTCTTTCTGTGTTCACAGGTTATCTTGGTCTAGCCAACACATGTGTTTTTTAAAAGGGCGTAAGCCTGTGACTTCATCAGGGCTTAGTATGAAGTCAGTTGAGTATGTTTCTTCAAATAAATAATGTAGATCCCCGTGGTCTGTAATGTTCGTATGGTGCTGCCACATATCTCATGTATATGGAGAGATACACAATGGCACGATATGAACCTCAAACCTACATTTCATAGACCAGTATTGCTTAAACTTCGAGAAAATACCAAACACTAGGTTATATACCCATTTAATATCCATAAATCCATTGAATTATGAACTTTATTTTAACAAAATGCTCCAGGAATGTATTTGCAAAAGATTGATGTGTGTGCAGGATTTGGCATGTGCTGTACACCAAAAATAATTTTTGACTGTAAAAGTAGGTTTGCAGCTTGTGTTGTAAAGCTGGGTCTGATGGCTTAGTGGACTAATGCATCCACTGTAGGGGCCTGTGTTTGACTTCATAGTCACTGGTTAAAATCCTGGCTGGTTCACTCAGCCTTTCATCCTCTGGAGGTTGATAAAATGAGTACCATTGAGTTGAGTAACAATAAGCATCTGTTATTCAGTGCCAAGATTCCCACAGTAAACGTATGCTTTAGAAATACATGTGTTATGGTATGATGTGGTGGTTTTGTGTTGTGTTATGCATTGTGTTTGTTGTGTTGTGTTATGTTTCAGTGTGACCCTCCCTGGGTCAAAGCAGAAGCAGAGTTACAATATTAAGATTATACAAGGTTAGATGCACGCAGTCACCTATTCCAATGGGGAAAAATCACAAGCCATTCAATCTATGGCAGAAACCGAAACAAAGACTTAAACTAAAACAATTTGCAATATTGTGAACCCACCACTAGATGGGGTAGAGGAACCACCATGTTAATCTACTTAACAAAAAGCTTCCAAGCAGTCATGACAGGTTAGTATTATTTTCTTTACTGCTACTTAATTTGATTGAAATCACGATTCCTGTACTTCAGGATACTAATTTTGAAACCGTATTAAATATAAAATATTGAAAATAAGTTATATTTACCCTATTACAGGAGAGGATCCATGCTCAGCACAGCGATTTTTGTATATGCAGCAACATCTCCTGTGAACGGATACTTTGGCGGGAGTCTTTATGCCAAACAGGGAGGTGAGTTTTTCTGCTCTACTGAATTTTTTTTTTTTTTTTACTATTTTATTTTAATTTCCTGATTAACTATGCATTATATAGTTATGATTTTCTCCAAAATGAGGGCATTCCAGTTAACTCGAATATTTTTATGTGAATATTGCTAAAAATTCTTGTTAAAAAGTTCCCAGAAAATAATGGCCCTATTTTTGATGAATGCTTCTACTTGCAGATTCCTCACTTCTTGAATATCCCAGGTTCCAGACTAGATCCAGAAACTCAACAACTTTTCTGTGCCAGTAGAGGGCAGTGACTACATGTCTGCACCAAAAACGACCCCAGAATGATGCCAATGGAGCCCTAAAGCACCTTGACAACCTTTCTTCTTTGTTTCCGTGTCCTTCTGTTTGGTCCCAAGCTTTCACAACGTCCCTAAACCAATACCACTAACTCTTGGGACCAGCTCACCATACAAAACACCTATGACATCATAAACTAAGTCCACTCAAGAGCAACTATGGTCCCCTGTCCCCACCACCTTCTCAACCTAGAAAGCAAATCGATATGCAACCAACTCCGCACAGTCTTCAATGCGTCCATCACCATGGCCACTTTCCCCGAAGAATGCAAACACGCGGATATCAAACTCTTTCTCAAGAAACCGTCTGCCGACCCCAGTGAATTTAACAACTACCGTCCCATCTCTGCTCCCTTCCCCTGCCAAAGTCCTCGAAAAAGGCATCAAGCACCAACTCGCAGAACACCTGGGCGACAATATTCTGGACTTCTATCAGTCAGGTTTAAGCACCAACTACAGCACAGAAACCACCCTGATCGCTGCCACCTTGATCTTGATGGTGGCCCCTCCTCTATGACCTCTCAGCAGCATTCAACACCATATCCTTTCATAGCCTTATCAAGCGGCTTCACCACATTGGAATTCAAGGAAATGCCCTCAAATGGATTGCCTCCTTTCTCACCGTAAGAACATAGAGAATCCGCCTTGGCCGTTCACCTCCGAACAGAAGAGCATCATATGCGGTGTTCTTCAAGCCTCTAAACAACATCTTCAGTGACCCCCTGACCTACATCATCAGAACCAGCCTCTAAACAACATCTTCAGTGACCCCCTGACCTACATCATCAGAACCAATGGACTGAATAACATTTCCTACACCGACCCCCAGCTCATCCTCACACTATTGGACGACTACTCCACCAAGAGGACCAACTTTCACAGGTGCATGACTAGCATCGCCGAGTAGATGAAAGAGAACTTTCTGAAACTCAACACAGACAAAACAGAAGTTCTCTTCCAGGGGATCTTCATCAATGGTCATAAGCTCTGAATATTCCCGCCCATGTGCGGGGATCCCGGAAAATCTTTATATATAGAGATATAGAGATAGATAGAGATAGAGAGAGAGAGATAGAGAGATAGAGAGATATATATGTCCAACAAATTGCCCAAAAGCTTTGTGACTCGAAACGTGTCGGCAAGATTATGGAAATCCTGGAATGTTGGGGCGAATGCTTAAAGCAATCTGGACAGATGGGGAGCTGAGTGTGCCCTTCCAAAGCTTCGGGCAGTTTGATATATATATGATATGATATAATGTATATTTTTTTTTTACCAATCAAAGCAGCTCACCAGAAAAACAAACACACAAAGGCTAAGCAATGCTGTGAGACCTTGTCTTTGCCACATACACAAACCATAGGCTGCATTGGAACTTTAACAGCATAGAAAATGACAGCAAATGCAGAACATCAAAAACTGGCACATTGTCTTTGAGGCAGCCATGACCCCTAGCTTCCCATCATGCATCAGCGATGACAGGTCAGTTGTTCTTTCCAGCTCCTTCAGTCAGGACCCTGGTTACTCGGCTCCACAGATTTTCTAACTTTTTTTGTCAGAGAAGATCTCCTTTTTTTCCTGTAACTTCCTTTTGTTCGACATACAACACCGGTTGGAGTAGGCAGTTACTTTATTCCTAGCAGTGTGGCTGTTTGTTTACTCAGCGATGCCTTCTCTGTTTGATCCTTGCCTTTCCTGTGGTAAAAGGGCTAAAACATATTCCCGTTCTGTTTGTATTCTATGCCTTCCTGAGTCTCATTCTCCTGAGACCTGCCAACACTGCTAAAATATGTCAAGACACACTCTCAAGGATTCGTCTTTATGGTCTCTCTGAGAAAAATAAATCTGCTACCTCCAGAGGCAGATCTCCTGTGAGATGCAAGAAAAAATGGCGCAGTCGACCTCCAGAATTAAAGTCCCGGTCTGTTCTTCTTCGGAATTAGGCTCAGCATCGAAAATGCCTCCACGTGCGAAGAATACGACTACATCAACCCCTCCGATGGCGGCATCTCTGTCGAGAGCCTCAGCGCATTGGTCGTTGAAATCTTCGAAGCATAGAGGTACATCACTTCATACACGAACATCGAATCCTCCACCTCCATCAACCCAGCGACGGTCGGCGTTGAGGAGGAGTTCTCTATTGGTGCCGGTTCAACGACCAACGTCGAGACATCGCTCTCCGTCGTCACCGTCGTTACGGTGTTCCATGTCGAGGCGCACACCTCCATTGCTCTCAACCAGGCGGTGGTCCACGTCGAGGCCTAAGATGTCTACAACGTCGAGAAGGGTTCGATGTCGAAGCAGATTCCTCCGTTGCAGCCCACAAGACGGCGCTCAACGTCAAGGCCTAGGTCGACTGTGTCCATAGGAGGTTCGTCATCAAGAATATGCTCCCCATCATCTTCTCCTCGTACGACGTCGAGGCTCCGTACGGTAATCCTTTCCCAACATCGAAGCACCAGTCTCCACCTACGGGGCCTCAGTCAACGGCGAAACAGAAGACGCCTCCACAATCTCCGACATCGAGGCCAAGAACTCTGTCGATGGACTCTCAAATCTTGGTAGTGCATAGCCGCTAGACGTCGAGACACACTCAGCTATCGACGTCGACATATCGCTTGACCTCGGTGAGGCACCGCTCTGCATCAAAGGGCCTTTTTGAGCCTTCAGTGTCGAGGGCGGGATCTAATCAGGTTATCTCAAAGTCGAGAAGTTCCTCTGCTCCGTCTCCAGAACAGCGAGTGCAAAATTCCACTCCGCAGACCACTGCTCCTCCTGCACAATGGGAAGAAGAGCTCAGATCTCCTTCCTCTCATCTTTCTCCAAACTGGCTCCTTCCAGTACACCACTGGCAGAAAATGACAGCTACGCAGATCCAACAGTCTTTGGACTATTCTAGTCCTCTCCATAGATCTCCTCTGGCTCGTTTGGTGCAGGCACTGGATCGTTCCCCTACCACTCTTTCCAGGGGTCGCCAACGGATCCGATCTCAATCAGGTCGGAGATCTACTTCCCATAGCCGTCGCAAGAGGCGGAGATCACCTTCTTGGTCTTCCTCCTTTACTCATTCTTCCAAGAGTGATTACTCACCCACTCTGACGGACAGTCCACCCTCCAGTGTATCACCTGTTGTTTACATCAATACTTTACATGACGTCTACGTCTGTCGCCTTTGAGACTCTGCACCAGAGGTCAGTGTTGAGGCCTCTACTGCTATTTGTTCCAGGCCTTTTGCAACCGGTCATGAACATTTTTCTTGCTCAAGCAACACTCAAAACGGCTCCGGCAAGGATTCTAAAGAACTACAGACCATCGGAACAACATCCTCTTCCTCAGGGCGGATCCCCAGACTCTGTGTTGAATGCTGCGGCGTAGAAGACCCACGCAGTAGCCTCTTCCTCAACAGTCCCTCCGGACAAGGAGAGCAGAGCTCAAGATTCATGGGGTAGTAAAGCTTGCGGCTCTGCAGCTGCATCCTGAAAAGTATCTAGTGCTCCAGCCCTTTTGGGACGTCCCGATAGGGCTTTGTGGGACTCACTAGAGCGCTTCAAAGACAAACTGCCCAAGGAGGACGCCCCGGATTTCGGAGAGATTCTCCAGGAGGGTGCTCTCGTAGCGAACCAAATGATCAGTGCGGCAGTTGATGGAGCATCTGTGGCTGGGCACTCATGCTCGCATGGCACCTGCGCCAGAAGATCTTCCTGGTTGCGTCTTACAGCCTTGAAGCCGGAGGCCCAGCAGCGCATCTTGAACCTTCCATTTTCAGGGAATTATCTGTTTGGTTCTCATACAGATGAAGAGATGGCCAGGATGAAATCGGAACTGGACACTCTTAAGGCTGTGGGATTAGAAAAGAGTAAGGAAATCAGACGTTGGTACAGGCCTTATCATCGCAGGCCTTTCAATCAGAGGGTTCAAACCTCAGTTGTTTCAGAAGCAGTATCCCCTATCACAGAAATACTATCAAGGACGTCGACCTTCCCGGGGTAGAGGTGCACCCCGACAACCCTCTTCCACTGCCAAGAACACCACCAAGCAATGAGCAATCACTTTCTCGATCACCGTTACCAACTCCGGTGGGAGGAAGTGTCTGCTAACATGGAAAAGAGTGGTTCAGCATTATAAACGATCAATGGGTGCTGAATATACTGCAAAATGGATATGCTCTACGTTTCCGCTCTCCTCCAAAATACACTCCTCCGGTAAAGACCAGAGATCACCAACTGGAGATGTTGCATCAAAGAAGTGTCCACTCTCTTACAGAAATCAGCCATAGAGAGGTTCCTCCCTCACAACGAGGAAAATGGCGTGTACTGCAGATACTTCCAGTTACAAAAGAAGGGCCAAAAAGCAGGATTCAGACTTATTCTGGATCTTAGTTTCCTCAACTAAGTCATCCGAAAAGACATTTTTTTGTATGCTGGTGCTCCATCAAATATATCCCCATCTCCAACAACGGGATTGGATATGCTCGACAGACTTTCAGGATGCATACTTCCATGTTCCAATTGCTCTGCGACACCGGAAGTTTCTGCGCTTCATTTTAGGCTCCAGGCTCGATCAGTACAGAGTCCTGCCGTTCGGCCTAAAGTCTTCACCTTGAGTGTTCACCAAATGCATGGCAGTAGTAGTCGCTGCTCTGCATCGCCATGGTCTGTTTGTCTATCCATACCTTGACGATTGGCTCCTAAAGAGCTCATCTCCTCCGACTGTGAAAGACTACTGTCGAATCTGTCTGAACCTCCTACAGCGTTTGGGCCTTTACGTCAAAATGGAGGAATCCACGCACTCAAAGAATTCCTTACCTAGGTGCTACTCTAGACTCCAGCGCAGGAAAAGTGTCTCCTTCGGAGGAGAGACTATTATCAATCAGGCTGAAGTGCAAACATCTTCTTCAAGTTCATCAACCTTCAGTTCGGCAAAGTTGCATCGCTCCTGGGATCGTTTGCATCTTGAATTTTTCTAGTCCCCAACGCCAGACTGAGTATGAGACCTCTGCAGCAGGACCTGGAACACAAATGGGATCAGATGACGGCTCGATGGGACTACCAGATTTTACTTTCCCATGCTGTGAGATCATCCATCCCATGGTGGACTCTTCGGAAAAATCTACTGGTGGGAGTGCCTTTCCACCAACCACCTCTGATGCAATCGTTAATCACAGACACCTCACTTCGGGGTTGGGAAGCACACATGGGCCTTCTGCAGACTCTGGGCCGGTGGTCGAGCAAGGAACAAGCATATCACATAAACATGCTGGAGCTACGGGCAGTGCATCTAGCTCTCAAGGCTTTCTACCCTTCTATACAGTCACAGTCTATATCGGTTCAGGCAGACAACACAACCACTATATACTATCTAAACAAGCAGGGAGGAGGCTGTCCCTGGAAGCACAAGCGATCTGGCATTGGCTCCTGGCCAGTCCGCTCTTAATCACAGCAGTCCATCTGCCAGGGGAGCAAAATTCTCAGGCGGACTCTCTAAGCCGTCACTTCGACGATCAACAAGACTGGGTTCTACACGACAAAGTGGTGGCGGACATTTTTCAACCATGGTGTCGTCTAACCATTGCTCTTTTTGCCGACGATACAAACAAAAAATGCCACACTTTCACGTCAAGGTTTTACCGACCAGGATCGATAGGGAATGCCCTTTTGATTGACTGGTCAGGGACCTTTGTTTACGCTTTTCCTCCTCTTCCTCTCATCTCAAAGGTCATAACGAAACTCGCACACTCCAGGTCGAGGATTATTCTAATAGCACCAGACTGGCCACAGCAGTGGTAGTACCCGGGCCTTCTGCATCTGAGTGTCCACACAGGAGGCTTCCGTGCAGACCGGACCTTCTGTCCAAGATGAACGGGAGGATCCATCATCCAAACCTTCCCTCACTGAACTTAGCAGCATGGCTCCTGAGGTCCTCCAGTATGGCCACCTGAGTCTTCCTCAAGACTGAATGAACATTTTGAGAGAGTCCAGAAGACCTTCCACAAGACATTCCTATTCTTTTAAATGGAAAATATACTGTTTGTGGTGTATACATAATCGTTTCCAACCCACCAAGGGGCAAGAGGAGATAATTTTGCCCTATTTCCTGCATTTAGCCAAGTCAGATCTAAAGTTTGCTTCCATAAAGGTACACCTGGCTGCCATTACAGCGTACAGAAAGTCTCCAATTCAACCATCTTTCTTCCAGTTCCAGGTGGTTAAGGATTTCCTTCAGGGTTTAAAGAAAGATTTTCCCCCCTGTCCGGCCTCCTTCACCTCCTTGGGAGTTGAACCTGGTTCTCTAAGCTTATGGGTCCCCCCCTTTGAGCCTGTTCACAAATCGACCCTTCAGCACCTTACATGGAAAGCCGCCTTTTTGGTGGAGAGCACATAAGCTCGTAGGGTAAGCGAGATTCAGGCTCTCTGTTCAAAGGAACCATACATGGTTTTTTACCACCACAGAGTGGTTTTAAGAACCCACCCCTCCTGAAGGTGGAGTCTGGTTTTCACGTTAATCAGACCATTTCACTACCTTCTTTCCCGATTCCTATATGCCAGCTGAAAGGTCTCTCCATTCTCTAGACCTTAAAAGAGTTCTGAAATTCCATCTAGTTAAGTGTCAGACTATTACGAAGTCTGATCAGTTATTTTTAAACTATGGTTCCATCTGAACAGGCTTCCCAGCCTCCATGCGTTCCATCTCCAGATGGATAGTGTCTTGCATCAAGCTGGCTTACCAATTGACAAATAAACCCCTTCTGGCTTATCCCAAAGCGCATTCCACTAGGGTTAAGGCAGCTACAATAGCTTTTCTGCACAATATCTCGATTGCTGAGATCTGCAAAGTAGCCACTTGAAAATCGGTACATACCTTCACAAGACACTATTGTTTCGACTTGGATTCCAGAGCAGATACTCAAGTAAGCCAAGCCTCCTTGAGGAATTCATTTCAATGTCAGTAATTTGAAGTGATTTTTTGATGCTGCTGTCATTTACGGTAGTTATTTGCCCACAGGAATAGGGGATGAGCTTGCTATTTGATTCAGTACTTAGGAGGATCCCCTGGAAGAGAAGGATAAGTTACTTACCTGTAATCCTAGTTCTCTTCCAGGGGTATCCTCATCAGTCATAAGCAACCCACCCACCTCCCCGGGCAAATGATCCAGAATTATGTCATCTCTCTTAGCCCTGACCTCTCTGTCTCTGCAAAGAACAACTGACCTAACGGTCACCCCTGAGGCATGATGGGAAGCTAGGGGTCACGGCTGCCTTAAAGGCACGGTGCCAGTTTTTGATGATCTGCATTTGCTTTCATTTTCTTTGCTGTTAAAGTTCCAATGCAGCATATGGGCTAACAATGCCTGTTTGTTTCTTTGCAGGACTACTTTTCTGCTATTCATTAAAGGCAGTTCCGGTGTCTCTTGGGCCTCCTGGTTTGTTTGTGTATGTGGCAAAGATAATGTCTCACAGCATTGCTTAGCCTTTGTGTGTTTGTTTTTCTGGGAGGCTGCATTGGTTGGTTAAAAAATTATTATATATCTTATATATATATATATATATATATATATATATATATATATATATATAGAGTTGTGTATATATATGTTTTCATATATAATTTTTATATATTTTCCAGGGTCCCTGCACATGGGTGGGAATATTCAGTGCTTATGACTTTGATGAAGATACCCCTGTAAGAGAACTAGGATTACAGGTAAGTAACTTATCCGTCTCCTCTTTAGAAACATGTCCTTGTGGAACGACTCCTGATGGCCTTCCGAGATGGAACCCTCACCCACCCGACGGACCACGCCCACCACCTCCGCATTATCCTGGACCCCAAACTCACCTTGAAAACCAGATCAACCCAGTCTCCTTCGCCTGCTTCCTTACTCTTCACATGCTCTGCAAGATCTTCAAATGGCTCCCCATCTGCACCAGGCGATTCGTCACTCAAGCCCTACTCACCAGCCGGCTGGACTATGGCAACCTCGCATCTTCTGAAGAGCCTACATACAATACAGAACTCTGGGGCCAGACTCATCCTCCACCTCCCCAAGCAGACCCACATCACCCCCCAACTCAGAAAGCTCTATTTAGAAGAGATGTCACTTCAAGATGCTGCTCTATACCTACAAAGCCCTGCACAACCAAGGACCAGCACACATCAACCACCGCCTTTCCCTTGCCTACACCCCTCGTATCAGTAGAAGCAACAGCAGAGGGCCTTCCTTTTCCTACTTTGTGACCAAGTCCTGGAACGATCTACTCCTTCAGACCTCATCCTGTCTTTTGGATTCAGGCAAGATCTGGCTGTTCAACTTAGCCCTACTTCTGTAGCAGGACCATCAGCGCCTGGATATCATCATGGGTGATTAGCCGCACTTAACAATTCTTATTGAATGGCAATCTTGTCTGAGTGCTAGATGTGTCTCCTCCTATATGTTCAGAGTTCAAACCCTGTAACATTTGTAATAGTCAAGCGTCACTTACAGATACCCAGTAATTTTATTTATCTGGGGTCGTGGAATTCCTTCCTCCGCATGTATCCAAATGCCATTTGCCTTGGTTCAGGAGGAGCCAGCCCAAGCTGAAGTCATGGTCACTATGAGAAAGGCCCCTTTTTGCGTGGTCACTTTTTTTTTTTACTGAATTTTATTGCTGGCTTTTAGACTCTGCATTCTGGGGTCCTTCTTACCAGTGCCCAGTCTATGTCCTGTGACCCCTAACACATTTTGAAACAGGCTAATCTCTGACTGACATGTTTAACTCTCCTATAAGGCCCTAGTATATGGCGTAGAAACTGCACCCACAGCATGGAGAGTTAAGTGTCACCTGTGGACTGCAACACTTACTGTGACTACGAAAACACAGCTTCAGGCATACGATTTTAAACCGACTACTGCTGTTTAAACCTACAGTGTGACCTGTTTAAAAACAAAAAAAAAAGGTAACCGAAACCTCCATTTAGAATATTAGTAAGTCAACCCAGTATTGGCCTTGCTATGTATACGGTAGGGTGCATGGTATTTGAAAGTCACATTAGTTGAAAATTAATGTTACCATCCATGTCCCTACAGTGACAAGACCCTAAAAATTATTTTCAGTGTTGCAGGCCTAGCTGTCCCAAATAGAAAACACAAGTACTGATAAAAACACTAATGATGCATATTGGGGCTCTTTGGTATTTGTTTGATATTTTGCTGTCAAGGCCATACAGACATTACACCACAAAACAATCCATGAATAATAAAAAAATTATTAGAAATTCTGTAGTTGCGCAATGCAACCCAACCGTACCTGATCTACGCTAAAATACATTCTAAATAATCTATCGCTTCAAAATTAAAACCCACCAGAAGGTTCATTCAATAAAATATACATAGGGGTATCCAAATATTACTTAAAAGCAAATTCAATCATTCAAGGAGTTGGTACCTATAAAATATTATGTTCCGTTGTCCCACATTCCTCCATGACAACTTATGTTTGCTATTTAAACAAGACAAGGTGCAAAAACATTTACACAAATAGCTTCCTGACTATTTGACAAGGTAAATAGAGGAAAATTATTATGACTACAACTAGTAGGGAACAAGAGAAAAACATTAGCATAATAGAATGTGTTAATGCCCTATTGCTAATATGTGAATATCTTCCTGTTACAAGACTTTCTATGACAGGTGATCCAGGTGTTATGACACACTAGCAAAAACAATTCCCACGCAGTGACATAATCTCATATCATTAGATATGTGAAAGAAACACATTAGTGTTAGATTCCTTACCTTCGAATATCCCCAGGCGTCAGACTGGATCCGGAAAGTTTTCGCTAGCAGTACCTCTGGGCATCAGTAGGTGGCGTCGTGCGGCTCAGCGTCCGTCGCTGGCGTCCTATACGCCGAGATAACGTCACGGAGACTACTTAGGCGCCACCCATGCGCGCTGACGTCTGTTCCTTCTTTTTCCGCGCCAGTAAGCGCAGATCCGGTTAGAGCACGTACCTTAGTCACTTTTTGACTATCTTTTTGAGACTTTTGTCTCCTGTAAGTTTGAGTCTACTCTGGTGCACGTAGGGATGCCTGGTTTTAAGTCTTGGGGGCCTGCCGTTGTAATATGCCGGTGGTGGACCCCCACGACGTCTGTCTCTACTGCCTGGAGAGCGACCACGACTCCGGTCCTGTATGGACTGTCTGGCCATGGCCCCGAAGGCCTTGAGGGAGCGGTGCCAGAAGCCGGCACTCGTCCCAGTGCCGTTCACGGTCCAGGGGTCGCTCTAGAGACCGCTCGCGGGGCCACCATCATCACTCCTCCGTCTCAAAGTCTTCGCCCTCGGAATCTGGTAAGAGACGACACAAAAAGAAGTAGAAGAAGCGTTGTCGCTCTCCGACGTCCCCCTGCCGGTCCCCGTATGCGGACAAGGGGGACAGGGGTTCTGCCCCTGCGGCTCCTTCGGAGCCTGGGAGTCCTGCGGCCTACCCACCTTATCCAGGTCCGCCGGCGACTCCCGCACAGGTGCAAGAATTTCTTGCTACCATGGACTGCCTGTTTAGGCCTCTGGCTCCCACCGGCGCTCCCTTGGGCCCCGCGGTCCCGTGTCAGGATCCTGTTGACCCGTCGGCGCCGCCGGTGGCTCCTGTCACGGCGCCACAAGGTCCTCCGGCGCCGCAGTGGATGCCATTTGTTCCGCCCCTGCCCAGGTTCCAGGACAATTTTGTCCCTACCTGGGATCCGCATTGGGACACGGCGCCGTTTGTTCCTTCCCCGGTCCCTGCCGCCACAGCCTGTACCACATACGGTGGAGGTATAGGACGACTGGGAGAGGTCCGAGGACCCTCTTGCTCGTCAGTGTGACTGAGCAGGACCGAGCAGACGAGTTACAGGAGGCCGGCGGCCTTGATGTCTCCTCTGACCCAGGGTTTGCCTCTCCACCGGCTACCATGGAGGAGGGCGCTTCTTACACGGTGGTGCTCCGTCGGGCAGCTGAGGTCCTCAACCTTGATCTCCCTACTGTGGCCCTAAAAACTAATCTCCTCACTGAGGTGCTCCAGACGGCTTCCACTTCGTCAGAGCCCCTGCTGCTATTTAATGACGCCCTCACTGACTTCTTAATGGGCACTTGGTCGTGGCCAGCCACAGGGGCCCCTGTGGATAAGAACGTCGCCAGGTGTCATCGCCCGGTGCTGGGTGACCCTACCTTTCTGACCACTCATCCTACGTCCGAGAGCCTGGTTATCCAAGCTTCGATGTCCCAGAGTGCCTTTCCCATGACTACGCCGGATGAGGAATCTAAGAAACTGGAGCAGTTCAGCAAGCGGTTGTTCTCTTCGGCCAGCTTAGGGCTGCGGTTGGTGAACACTGCCTGCCTATTCGGCCGCTATTCCCACGCGGTGTGGGATACATTTGCACAGGTGTTGCCTCGGTGTCCTGAAAAGACCCAAGCTGCGCTGTCCCAAGCTGTTGCCGAGGGTAAAGATGCGGCTAAGTTCGCCATTCGGTGTGGTTTGGACACCGCGGACTCACTTGGTAGGGCAATTGCTACGACTGTGGTGCTTCGTTGCCATGCCTGGTTGAGATCTACCGGGTTCTCTCCAGATGTCCCAAGCTCACTCATGGGCATGCCCTATGATGGCACTCGCCTGTTTTGCGATAGTCGACAGTGCGCTGGAGCGTTTTAAGGACTCGCGGGCCACGGCCAAGTTCTTGGGTCTTTCCACGAAAGCCCAGCCACTCCTGGCTTTCGTTCCTTTCTTGGCCACGGCAGGGGCGCCCAGGCACGTTCCTTTCAGCAAGCCTGTGCAGACCCTGCCTCAGCGCGGATGTGGTTTCTGCAGGGGCGGGTCTGGGAATCGGCGTGGGGGTCAGTCCACCTCCGCCCCCGCTGCTTCTACCTCCAAACCTTCCTAATCCGAGCTTTGGGGGACACCCCACACCAGTGGGTGGCAGTATCCACCATCACCTCCCCCACTGGCACGCTATCACATCGGACCAGTGGGTGTTGCAGATCATCCGCAAGGGTTTCTTCCTTCCCTTTCAGTCCACCCCTCCAGCCATGCCACCTCAGTACCACGGCATGTCGGGGGAACACTTGGTACTTCTCCATCAGGAAGTCACGGCCCTCTTGGCCAAGGGGGCCATCGAGTGCGTTCCCCTGGCCAGAAGTAGGGAGGGGTTGTTATTCCCACTACTTTCTGGTCCCCAAGAAGGACAAAGGGGGTCTGCGTCCCATCTTGGACCTCCGGAACGTCAACTGCTTCCTCCGGAAGGAGAAGTTCAAGATGTTGACTTTGGCTCAGGTCTTGTCTGCTCTTGATCCAGGAGACTGGATGTTAGCGTTAGACTTGCAGGACACCTATTTTCATGTTCCCGTCCTGCCGGCCCACCGGCGTTCCCTACGGTTCATGGTGGGCCACAAGCACTTTGTTTACCATGCTCCCCTTTGGACTTACCAGCGCCCCTCGGGTAATCACGAAAGTGATGGCGGTGGTCGGAGCTCATCTGCGCAGATCAGGGGTCTCAGTCTTCCCCAATCTAGATGACTGGTTGTTGAAGGCGGGCTCGCCCCAGACGGTCATCTCCCACCTTCAGACTACAGTCGACATACTGCATTTGCTGGGGTTTTCCATCAATGTGCCCAAAGTCGCACCTGCGTCCCTCCCAGAAGCTCCAATTCATCGGAGCAGTTCTGGATTCGGCGCAGTTTCGGGTCTATCCTCCCGATCAGCAGGATTCCGATCTTTCTGTCTCTATTCCGGGTTTCAGTCAGTATGACCCTCCGGCTCCTGGGCCTGATGGCCTCCTGCATCCTGCTAGTGCAACATGCCAGATGGCATATGCGGGCTCTGCAGTGGGACCTGAAGTTTCAGTGGGCACAGCATCAGGGCAACCTGTCCGATCACGTCCAGATCTCGGAGGGCACTGCACGTCAATTGCAGTGGTGGCTCACGAATCGCGATTGGGTCAATGGCAGATCCGTCTCCCTTCCCCAACCGATGTTCACAGTGGTGACGGATGCGTCCCTCCTGGGATGGGGTGGCCACATGGGAGAGGCGGAGATCAGGGGCCTCTGGTCTCCGGCGGAGTCCCGGCTCCATATCAACCTTCTGGGGCTGCGGGCGATCCGACTTGCTCTGAAAGACTTCCTTCCCTCTGTCCGGGGACAGGTAGTTCAGGTGTTCACAGACAACACCACTGCCATGTGGAATTGCAACAAACAGGGCGGGGTGCGGTTGTTGACCCTATGTCAGGAGGATGTGCGCCTCTGGACATGGCTGGAACATCGGGGCATATCTCTGGTGGTTCAACACCTGGCAGGCTCCCTGAACGCCAGGGTGGACTAACTCAGCCGCAGATGTTGGTTCACGAATGCCGTCTGACCGCCGACGTGGTGCAAGGTCTCTTTCTGCAGTGGGGAGAGCCTTGGTTAGATCTATTCGCCACCGAAGAGAACGCGCAATGTCATCAATTCTGTGTGTTGGAATTTCCAAGGCGGCACTCGCTCGGAGACGCTTTTCGGCGCGAGTGGAGTTGCCGTCTGTTGTACCCCTTTCTGTCTATACTACTTCTGCCCAGTGTTCTGAAGAAGATCAGGCGTGACCGGGCCCAAGTCATTCTTGTGGCTCCGGATTGGGCAAGAAGAGTATGGTATCCCGAGCTACTCAGTCTGGCAATCTGTCCTCTGATCCGACTGCCTCTTCAGGAGGATCTTCTGTCGGAGCAGCAGGGGACAGTCCTTCACCCGAACCTGTCCAGTCTCCACCTCCATGCGTGGAGATTGAGCGGCGACAGTTGACAGCCTTTGACCTTCTTGCCGAAGTCTGTGATGTTATCTTGGCAGCCAGGCGTCCCTCCACTAAAATGGTTTACGCCTGCAGGTGGAATACATTTGTGGCATGGTGCTCAGCGAAGGCTGTGGACCCCCTTTCTGACCCTCTTTCAGAAGTTCTTCTGTTCCTCCTTTCTCTGGGCCAGCAGGGCTCTGCTCTGGGCACTATCAAGGGCTATCTCTCGGCCATTTCTGCCTTTTAAGGCTTCCGGATCAGCCTTCTCTTTTCAAGTCCCCTGTTAGTTGTTTTTTGAAAGGCATTACACACACGTTCCCTCCGGTCCCCTTTATAATGCCTCAGTGGGACTTGAATCTTGTGTTGACTTATTTGATGTGCGCTCCCTTTGAGCTGCTTCACAACTTTCCTTTACGTCTTCTCACCTTAAAGACTGCTTTCCTGGTTGCTATCACCTCTGCCAGAAGAGTGAGTGAGCTCCAGGCTCTTTCTTCTCAACCTCCTTTCCTTTCTATTCATCCGGACAAGGTGGTGTTAAGGACCCGTCCTTCTTTTCTGCCCAAGGTTGTCACGCCCTTCCGCATCGGGCAGACCATCACTTTTCCCACCTTCTTTCCGCCACCGCATCCTTCGAAAGAGGAAGAGAGGCTCCATCGTCTGGACCAAAAATGTGCGCTCTCGTTCTATCTGAAGTGTACACAATAGTTGGGTGGATGATGGACTCTTTGTTGGCTACGTGGGCGCTAAAAACGGTTGGGCTGTGCACAATCGCACCATCTCTCGGTGGGTCATTCTGTGTATTAAAGAATGTTACTCCTTGGCTAAAAAGGAGCCTCCTGTGGGGCTGCGTGCCCATTCTACTCTGGCGACAGCAGCCCCTACCGCTCTGTGACGGGGAGTCCCTTTGCTGGATATCTGTCAGGCAGCTACGTGGTCCTCGCTGCATACCTTTACCAAGCATTATTGCCTTGACAGCCAAGTCCGGAGAGACTGCTTCTTTGGCAGTTCGGTTTTCTGGGATTTTTTGGTGTGATCTTAGTTCGCAGACCCACCGCCGGGGTTGGTATTGCTGGGGTATCTATTCTAAAGTAAGGAATCTAACACTAACCGGTTTCTTTCAGATGAACAAGTTACTTACCTTCGGTAACGATATATCTGTAAGAAACATTAGTGAGTGTTAGATTCCTTACCGCCCCACCCATCCACCCCGTTCTGCAAACTGATTTTTAGGGTTAAGGTCATCCCTTTTGAGGGCCCTAGTTTTATGCACCAGTGGTCCGTGTCTTGCATGGCTCTGCGTTCCTGGTGCGGAAAGTCGTATACAGAACTGGCATGGGTGGCGCCTAAGTAGTCTCAGTGATGTCATCTTGGCGCATACGACGCCAGCGGAGCCGCACTGCACCACCTACTGACGCACAGAGGTACTGCTAGTCAAAACTTTACGGATCCAGTCTGACTCCTGGGAATATTCTCAGGTAAGGTATCTAACACTAACTAATGTTTCTTACAGATATATCGTTACCGAAGGTGAGTAACTTGTTCTTTCGAATTATTTTAATTAATTCCTCTATGCGGCAGACCTGTGAGTCTAAAAACCTTGAAGTAACAAGCTTTTCCTCTCTGTAACGAAGGTAGTGTGAAGAACAATTAAGCGAAGTAATGTCAATGGGAAGTGTTTGCAAAATGGCAAGTAGGAATGGCTGCCTTTTCCTGATCCTTTTTCTTCCATTGAATGAAGGCCAGGACCTGGCCGGATCTGACCTTCAATATCGACCCTGTAATATAAGAACCTTCAATGTCTCGCAGGTATGGTTGCAGATCCCCTCTATAATCTGAGTCCGTATAGATGGAGCATATGCCTTCTTCTGCCCACATCCTCTATATCCGATTCTAGATTTTTCTACTTCTTTCCAATGATCCACTTGGCTACTCTTTGTTATCTATCTTTATCATGACTTTATGAACGTTTTCAATCCATGGGGCTGAATTGTTTTTGACTGTGTATGATCTTTAACTATGTCTCATTGATCCATCTGTTAAGACTGGCCCAATTGTTTTTTTTTAATGACTGGTACTTGAATATTATTAGTCAGCCCCAACTCAAGCTTACTTTGCTGCCTTTCAAGAGGCCTAGCCATCTTTTCAAACTATTCATTTTGATAATCGAGAAACAAGTGATGTTTTTCCCTAGGAGGATTTGACAACCATACAATACCAAATTTACTAGTTTCAAATTAGGACTCTTTAAGGACTTCTATAGATTTATGCTCCAGTTCAGTATCTCTTTGTTTTAATATGCAAGCCACAAACTTTGATCTTGAATCCTGTAGATCGATATGTGATCAACGCCAATTGCACCTCATGCAGCCACCACCTCTGATGTGTCTTTTGGATAGTTTATTAGAGAATACCATCTTGTTAGTTTTAGAAACGTTAATAATCAGATAGTTCTCATATGGTTTGCCGAAAATGCCTCTAATTTCCTCTAAAGTCCTACAGAAGATCTAATAAAACTGTTGTCCGCATAAATCAGTGAAGAAATAGCCCCTCCTACTTTTGGTGGGAATGGGCGCGAACCTGTCTTATTGTGGTACATCTACAATATATAGAGAGAAAAGGAGTGGGTTTAATATATACCCTTGCCTTATGCCATTTAGTGTGTGTATTTTTCTAGCTAGTGCTCCATTCTTCCACAATTCTATTCTCATCTATAACCCCTCATCGAGTTGAATTATCAATTTTAACAATCCAGGCAGAATATTCGAATTCATCATTTTTCCCTGAGGAGGACGCGATTAATGATGTCAAACACTATAGATAAGTCTATGTCTGAAACATAAAGGGTCTGCTTACTTCTTAAGACATAATCTTTGACCAGGAGTTTCAGTATTAAGCAATCCTCAACCGTAGAATACACTTTCCTGAGGCCTAAATTTTTGAAGCACTACCTCCTTTACCGTCCAGTCTTCCAGTACTTATCGAAGATGTTGAACGTAGATGTTTAGTGTGGATTTTGCCGGTATATCCAACAAGGGTGATCATATAATAGTTTGTTGGTAGCTTATGAGGGCATTTTTTGTGAAAGGAGATCCTTATGCTGCCTTTACAGGACTCTGGTATTTCTTGTCCACTTATTACTGCTGTAAACTCAGGGGTCTGAACTAGAGCCCACAGGCTGGGGTTAAGTTTTATTATATTCTTTGATAGACCATCTAAGCCTTGTGTCCGCAAGATTTTTTCATTTCTTATAATTTTCTCAATTCCACTTTCTGTTGGAATCCGAGAAGGCTGGTCCACATCAATGCTGTTCGGAATTTGTATTTGAAAGAACTTGCTAAGGGCCTGTTTTCTCTTTTCTTTTTAGCTCAGTTTCCTTCTATAACTCTTTTGTATACTAAACCACTTCCTCTTAAGCCACCTGGATTGCTACTGGTTTACTCATTGAACCCATAATTTTGCCAACACCATCCCAGAAGTACTTTGACCTTCCTTCGTGGAGGGCCGATGTAACCTTTGTTATTGCTATTTCTTTTTCAGACCAATTAATTATCATCATCTCCTTTCTAAGCTCCTTTCTATATTGTTACAGCCTCCTTATGGACTCCGCCGACTTAAAAAACCTCCCTTATTTTCTTATTTAGCTCACTCTTTGCCTGCTTGTGAGCAAGTGCCATCTTTCTTGCATGGTATGCCCCCACTTTTTGCTGAATTGCTGAATGTACTTTGACTGAGTGTGCCCTGGACTCCTGCCAATCAGGTGCCCAGGGCCTATGTTCCTTCCCTAAACAAAAACCTCAAACCCAAATTGGCAAACCCTGGCCACATGTCAGCACCTGGTAAATGGTACCCTAGGTACCTAGGACCTTGTGACCAGGGAAGGCCTCTAAGGGCTGCAGCACTCATTGTGCCACCCTTCGAGGCCCTGTACCCTAACACACACACACACACACTGCCCTTTCAGGCTGAGTGTCTGGGTACAAGACAAAACAGAGAGTCGACATGACACACATCCATGTGAGCCATGCCCACCACCTACACTGCCCTGGCATACATCAGCCACACCTCTAGCTGGGTGCCCTATACCAGTGGTGTGGGCACAGGAGCATGAGCCCTGTGCCCCTACAATACCCAGGTCCATTCCTGGGCCCTGTAAGTGCAGTGCTGCCATTTAAGAGTACATGGTGCTGAGAGCTCGTCAAACACGAACTCCACAGCACCATAATGGCAACACTGAAGACTGAGAAGTTTGGAAATAAACTTCTCAGCACATTAAACCCGCACTGATGCCAGTGTGGGATTTAATGTACCAAGCACCACAGAGGGCATCTTAGAGATGCCCCCTGAAACCTAACCTACAATCCATGTCTGGTCTGAGAGGCTGCCTAGGCTGCCACACAGCAGACATGTTGCTGGACCCCTGGGTAGGAGAGCCCATGCTCTCCTGGGCCTGCAACAATGCACATCCTGGGCGAGGTGCTAGGTCTCCTCCCCCAGGATGGACAGGGGGAAGCTTCAAAGGCATGCCGCCTCTTTGAGCTCCCCAGGCCACTTGCAACCCCCACTCTGGCGGGAAGCCTGGCCGGAAACCTCAAATAAGGACAAGGGATGTGCCAGCCTGCCAACCCTACCCCTCAGGTGGGGGAGGCGAGGTGAAGCTCATCTCCGGTCGCTCGCCATCTTGAAGCTGGGAGGCCCTCCCCAATCAGGACTAGGCTACTGCCCCCCTCCCACAGGAGAGTGGCAGAATAGGGGGTGTACCCACCCCAGGACAGGGACCCATTGGTCCCTGCCCTTTACCTACCTGTAACGCCCATGAATCTAGTATTTAGGGGCACCCTGAACCTTCCTTCCCCAGATTCCAGATTCCAAAATACAAAGAAGAGCAAGAAGAAAGAAGGACTGCCGTGCAGCTGCTAAGAAGAGGAGGAAGACACCAACTGCTTTCGCCCCAGCCCTACCAGCCTGTTGACCCTCGAACCTGCTCCTGCTACAACCCGGCACCTCTTGTGGCCAGCAACCTCACAAACCCCGGAAGACCTGGCTACCTTTTGGTTCTAAGCACCTGGGACTCCCATGAGCAGAGGCTCTGCTCAAAACCAGTTTCTAATCCCTGGCACCAGCCCGGAACCACAAACCCTGCACACTGCCTGGCCTGTGCCGGAGTGAACAAAGACCACGAGGACAACCCCCCGGCGACTGTGACCCCGAGTCCAGCACCCAAGGACTTCCCTCGCCGCTCCTGACGACGCCTGCAGCCTCAGAACCAGGTACCCCCCCAACCGCGATCAACAGTGGGTAAGATTTCCCGACACCAAAAGGTCCCCCTGCACCCGGCGTCCTGCGGCCCCCTGTGCCCAACTCCTGGGTACCTACCTATCCTCCAACTACCCAACTTACCTCTCGAAGTGGTGGGGTCACCTGAAGAATCTTCGTCCCCGAGCTTGCGGCCTTTTTCCAACCTGGAGCTTTCCCATTGAAATCAATTGAGCGCCCGAAGGCTCAAAAGCACCCTGCACCCAGCCGCCCGAGTGCCCCTGGCATTGTAACCTCTGCAGCCTCAGAACAAGGTGACCCCCCCCAACCGCGATCAACAGAGGGTACGATTTCCCGACACCAAAAGGCACCCCTGCACCCGGCGGCCCCCTGTGCCCAATCCTGGGGTATCTACCTATCCTCCAACTACCCAACTTACCTCTCGAAGTGGTGGTGGCACCTGAAGAATCTTCGTCCCCGAGCTTGCAGTCTTTTTCTAAACCAAAGATTTCCCATTGAAATCAATTGAGTGCCCGAAGGCTCAAAAGCACCCTGCACCCAGCCGCCCGGGTGGCCCTAGCAGTGCAACCTCTACACCTATCTACTTCCCCATTTGCTCTGAGCAAGTGACCAGGAGCCCAGCTCCCACAGCCGCGTGGCCTGCTAGTCAGCAGCCACCAACCAAGGCCCCCCTGTCTCCCATAGGATAACATTGGGCCTAACTCACTCTGCACCCGGCTGCCCCTGCGCCGCTGAGGGTGTAACAACTGTACCTACCTGACCCTGGGAGACCCCCGAGTCTGTGCCCAGAACCTTTACCCTGCCAGTCGAGTACTTACCCAAAAGCCGATAACTCAATTGTCTCCTTCGGGTAACATTGACTGGTTTCTTCTGAAATTTCTTTTAAGTGTGGAGTTTCTAAAATTTAAAAAATTCACCAAAAATCAGCCGAGTAACGAAAACGAAAATACTCACCTGCTTTTAGGAGAGATCCCAGTGCTGGATCTTGGTGGCCAGCACTGACCCTGAAAAATCTTCACAACCGTACTTACCAGTAACCCAATTTTCTTCTATAGGAAACCATTGACTGTTTTTCTGTGAAATTTCTTCTAAGTGTCGATTTTTGCAAACTTTAAATATTCTTTATAAATCGTACTAACTGTGAAAACGTAATTACTTACCTGTTTTAGATAGAGGTCCCAGTACTGAGTCTAGGCACCCAGTACTGGATTACAAAAGTAACAAGAACATCCTATACCTGCAACTTGAATTTTCTTCCATAGGGAATCATTGACTGTTTTCTATGAAATTTCTTCGAAGTGTCAGCATTTAAAATAGCAAAATATTGCCTTAAAATCATAACAGTAACTAAGTCGACTTTTATCACTTGTTTCTAAGAACTGTCCCAGGACTGAATCTAGGATCCAGTCCTGGAGTTACAAAAGTAATCCTGAAAGTAATCTATTGTAAATAACTTGAAACTTCCATTGAACTCAATGCATTATTGTGATTGAAATTGTGTTGCCTATTGCAACAACGTGTAACTATCTACAAAAGCCAATTGCACATTGCAAAAGTATTTACCTAAAGCATCTCATTCTGAGAAAGTATTTTTTAATACCTATTGTTGGTTCTAAAATAAAACTAGCATATATTTTTTATTCAAACCATTGGCCTAGAGTTCAGTTATTTAGTGTGTGAAACCATTTGCTGACTGAGTGTGTACAACAAAATGCTTTACACTGTCCTCTGATACTGCTACTGCTCGACCAAGCTACCACTTTAGAGAGTAAGGTTATATCTAACTTTAGCCTCTGCCAAACCTCTGGGGACTGTGGACTCTGCACACAGTGTACCTATTTGGGAACAGTATATACAGAGCCACTTTCTCACACCGGTCATTTGCTGGCCATTTTTTTTTTTCAGCCGTAAGTCTCTTTCCATGTTTTAGAGACTTTGATGCGGTATCTCTCACTGAGTGTATTCACTTTTCTTATTCCTCCAGTATTGCTTATGATTGCAATGGGAGTTTTATCTTGCTATTCTCTCAGGAAATAGCAGATCTTATTTTCAATTTAAGATTTCAATTTTGCTGTTCATATAAGCCTTCATTCGATCTGCCAGCAAAACCTCAGCTGGCTGAAAGTGTGCGGTGGCAACAGGGGGCTTATGGTCACTTCCTATAGACTCCGCAATTTCAAATTTTCATCAAAGAAAAATCTTGGGGGTTAATGGCGGCATAGTCAATGAGGGAAGACAACTTCCTATTATCAAGTGTGCTTCTCTGGATGGCCTTCGTTAGAGCTCCCATTTAATATTGTCATATTAGGACTTTACAAGGTTGTAGGCAATTTTCTGCCTTCGTCTCAAAGGTTCTGTATAACGTTCTGGCTCGAAATACCCAGAGAATTATCTTTTTCTAATTGGAGGTCATCCGGCATGGATAGACTCAGTTTTTACAGTAAAATTGGCACCTTTGGAAATGAAATAATAATAATTTTGAGTAGAACAACCATGTATTTTAATTGCTTATCCTGTCACTTTATTGGGGGGAAATACACGTTTACTACTATTAGATCTGTACAGATGTTAGGCTACCGCTCATGTAACTATTCAATCCTGATGTTATAAAAGTTAAGAAGTTTTAAAATTCACTATATGTTCTTGCATGCTTTATTTAATGTTTTACCGCAATTAAGAGTGCTAAGCCGCATGCAGGGCAACCATATTTTCTCTTGGCTGCATTTAAATTATACCATCTAATCGTCCATTGCTACATTCCCAGGTTTCCTTTAAGGGTGCAAAAGTAAACTCATTCTTTCTCAAAGTGGTTGTTAAAGATTTTTAATTCCTTTGCATGCTGGCAATATTCCATCACAAGTGGTGAACAACATCTAGAACTCCAAGGTAGTGGTCTTGTGGCCACATTCCCCAATTGATTGCTTCCACTATCCAGTTCTAATCCTACTCATTCTTCATTGTGGTTGCTTCGTGATATGTTTAAATTTGTCTTCCATATGCAGATTTTGTTATTAAAATTCTTTCATCCCCATGCCTTTATAACTGCCATTCAGCTTAGCTTATGGTTTGCTCCTGCTCCCCACTGTGCGCCTAGAGAAAGCATCTGATTAACTCTGGTGCCTGTCGTTTGTGAGTTGAATTCAGAAATAATTTTTCAAGTACATCATAGCCAGTACGTCTAAGATCACTGATGAAATTAAGCATTTCCTCAACAACAATCCTTAAGTGAAAGTGCACCTTGGTGTTTTGCCAGTATAAAGTAGATTCAATATGCATGGGGTGGGTAACCAAAGCAGTGTCCTTTGAGATTATTTTGAATGGCTGTAGTAGTTTAGTATAGATCGATAAAATCCTTGAAATATTTAGAGGGCATTTCATTTCATGATCTGCACCCCAGTTAACTGCACATGGGTCTTATTAAGTTCTGGCGACATCTTCTCCACTGAGTCCAGGGAAGACTTTTGGGCTAAACTGGAACACATATTTACTGAGACCTGTCTTCCTTTTTATGATAGACTGAACTCTATAGAACATAGACTTCTACACCTTGAATCATTGCTTAAACCCACACAGGCAGAGGGTGGTATGCGGGCTGAAGTTGGTAACCGTAATATAGAGGGGTTGCCTAGGACAACAAATGCAGCTCGCCACCATGTAACCCCGCCGGCCCCAAATGTTTTAGCGGATTTATCTGCCCCAACTGTTTTACCCAATGAACACCCAAATCAACCTAGTGATATTGTTGTGTTTAATGATCCAGCAAATCCTAGAAATGCGGAGGGTGGAGGGGACACAGGGACAGTAAGATATGATCGACTAGCAAACATGGCTAAGACCTCTGATGTACTGAAGAGTGTGTTGCCATGTATAGATCTCCCTCCTGAATCTATACCTTATGTGGTGGTTCTAGTAGGGGCTCCTGTCCTAAACCAGGGAAAAAAGGAGGACTACAGTGAGCTTAAAAATAAGTGTATTCAATGGCTACATTGCAACAGGCCTCTCCCAAACCAGGTTTCTAGTGAAATTCTCTTTGCTAGACGTGTGGATTGGGTGGGGTTCCGAACCAAAAATATTCAGGGTGACTGTGTTGTAATTAATTTCAGGAACAGAGGGCCGTCGAGCACATCTGCAATTGGGTGGCAGATAGCTCAGCAACACAAATAAAATCTTTTCCCCTAACTTAAATCCGGCTACACCCACCAACCTACACACTGATTCTACTAGAAGAAGGCAGCCCTGGGGGGTTAGGGAAAATCCGGGCTTTAACTTTCAGCCAGGATATCCTAATTGGAAGGGATCCCAAAATTGTCCTCAGACACTGGCTATGTTCCACCACAATAATAGATTTAGCATTTTGGATCAAGTAGATTGACGTTCGAGGTGTAGTCCACCCCCACTTGCCAAAGTTCATGATATGAGTTTTTTAGCAGCTAGGGAGGGTCCTGTAATGAAATGTAGTATTTTTCAATATGGTCCTTTTGTGGGGAGAGAGCACTTTTGCGGTACCTAGATTTAACGGCAGGGCGGGTAATACTAGCAAGCACGTTGGTGCCCCGTCTCCAGTAACACAGGAGGGTGTAAGTAGCATAGCTACGAGAGGGGCTCGAGACGGAGCACCGAGGGAGAAGGGGCCCCGACTTGTGGATAGGGGGGTTGCACATGGATGATTCACTACCTGGGGCAGTTAGCTGTAGTAGGACATACAAGAATTTTAAAGCAGGGGAGGTAAACAGTAACATCAAAATTGTCTCATGGAATTTGGCAGGGATTAAGAACAAATTATTATGTCCAGATTGAGGTCTGTTTGTAGAAAAACATGATATTTGTTTAATGCAGGGGACGTGGGCACTGGAAAATAACCAATGGAGAGGTTTTGCCACTTTTAATATACCAGCCACAACGAGGGGTAGGGGCAGACCATCAGGGGGGCTAAGCATCTGGGTGGGCACGCACCTGGGTGCTAAAGCAGAGCAGCTGCCAACAAATTCCCATGATATACAATGTGCCCTCCTATCCAACAAACAAATTGCCCTAATTAATATCTATTCAAGGCCAATTCCGAGTGGGCAAGAGTCTAGAGTTATTGAACAATTGAGAGACTACATACTGACTCTTGACCCAGAGAACATTTTAATAATAGGGGGCGATTTTAATTGCCAGTTTGAGCCTCTTAGTAATGTGAGCCTAGATGACTCCGATAGTGAGAACCAGTACTGGAACATCCCGGAACCCCTGATCCTACCTGTTAGAGCGTGGACGCCGTTGGTCCTCCAAATAAATTCATTTATTTTTTCTTTTTCCCTGAGGGCTTGTAATGGGAGACTAAAATCGGATAGACCTGGCTTACCAACATTCAACAGAGAAGGGCAAACCTCGACCATAGATTACATTTTGGTGGAATCCAGATTCTGGGATGGGGTCCAGGACTTTCAGATTTACCAGCGGAAAGACAGTGACCACAATGCTCTGGTTATGAAACTTAAGCCAGGGAGTTGGGGCCTGTCTAACTAATCAGTAGCGCCCACTCTAGTTCAACAACCTCTCCTGCTACATAACAACAGGTGGAGAGTAAAATGGCCCTACATATTGGGTTCCCCAAATAAGTTGGCACACATATACCAGCAGGTTGTGCCGTATCTTAGGGAAATGGCTGGGGTTGGGCCATTGGGCACTCAAGTAGGCCTGGATGCTAGGCCGGTGGAAATACACAACCATCTGACTTCCAAGATGCTTGGGGTGTTCTACCCGGAAGTAAGCATTAAAGAAAAACCGGTCCCATCTCATCCCTGGTACAATGCCTCCTGCCGCAAAACGAAAAGGGATTTATTTGAAGCTATAAAGGTCGAGGACAAGCCGAGGATAAAGGAACTTTGGTTGCAGTACAAGCAGGCTATACAATTTGAGAAGAAGGCCTGGGAAGCAAATAAATGGGAAGATCTGAGAACTGCTCTCCAGCGTAAGGATTTGAAATCCTTCTGGGCAATAGTTAGTGAAGGTGGGAGGGATGGTGGATTAGCGATAGTACCAAATATAGCACCAGCAGTATGGGAAGCCCATTTTGGAACCTTGTATGCTCAGTCAGGCATTGATGATTTAGCACCTTCAACTTTTGGCCCCCTTCATGAGCATCGATTGGGGGGGGGGGGGGTACTGGAGATCACTATTGTTTAAGATGAATCTGCTATTACCCAACAAAGCGCCTGGTCTTGACAAGCTCCCAGGGGACCTATTTCGGTCAGAACCAAAAATATGGGCCCCTTATCTCTGTGTCTTGTTTAATTCCATCTTAATGGGAACGGATCCGCCAGATTCCTGGCGAGGCGCAGAGATAGTTCCTATTCACAAGAAAGGCTGCCCCCTACTACCGTCCAATTACAGGCCCATTAGCCTGATAGATATCACCCAGAAGTTGATGGGACGAATAATCCTGGAAAGAGCCCAGGCCTGGGTTGAGGAAAATAAGATCCTGAGTACTCTTCAGGCCGGCTTTAGGATGAGCACGTCAACTATTGACTATATCTTCAGACTCCAGGTCCTGTATTGGAAAACAGTGAGTGTGGAGGGTGGCAGCCTCTACCTCATTTTTGTGGACCTGAGGTCTGCATTTGATCTGGTCCCTAGGGGAAAATTGTGGAGTGTACTTTTAGATCTTGGCATCCCAATATACCTCCTGGATGTTTTAATAAGGCTCCACACAGAAACCTATGCCCAAGTCAGATGCGGGAAGCATGGAGAATTGTCGCTCGCTTCCCGGTAAAAAAGGGGGGTGCGCCAGGGGTGCGTCCTGGCCCCTACCCCTTTTAGTTTATATATAAATGGCCTTACAGACCATTTATTAGGTACAAAGGATATTGATGCTCCAGGGTTAGTTACAGGCCTGGTACCCCCATTGATGTTCGCGGACGACACCTTGTTGTTGTCCAAGACATCAATGGGTTTCCAACGTACCTTGGATGGTTTCGCCGATTTCTGTGCATCAAGAGGTCTGGAGATAAATCTATCTAAAACTAAATTTATGATTTTTAACCCACCCAGGCAGACCCGCCCAAATCCAGTATTGGAGGGCATACCTTTGGAACGAGTAAAAACCTTCGAGTATTTGGGCATCATCCTTGCGGAACATCTGGAATGGGATGCCCAAGTAGCAAAGGCTGCTTTAAAATTTACACAAATGGTGGGTGGGATTTCGAAAATGCACAGAGTATCTGTGTACAAGCCTGCAGCTCCAGTTATAGAAATTTATAAAGTACAGGCTAGAGCGGCTTCTATGTGCGGGGCAGAGCTTTGGGGGCATTTTAGGCCCACAAGCCTTACAAGGGTGGAGCACTCATTTATGAGGAATTTGTTGGGATTGCCAGTTAGCACCCCGTTAGTACCTCTTCGGCTGGACCTAGGGCTTCTCCCTATTGAGGAGGAAGTGGCCCTAAGGCCACTTATGTATTGGAGAATAATATGGTCAGTTCCTGAATTAGCTCCCTTTAGAAATGAGTTTAGGGATGTGTGGGCTGAAACTAGAACCAAGAAAATCCCGTTGTTAATTCATATTAAGGAAGGAGGATTTCCTTGACCTGATTAATCCAGCTTCGGCAAGGAAACTGTACATGCAATTTAGGATGAGAAGTCTGCCGCTCATGATATTGACTTGTAAATGGGACTTAAATAAAAAAAAACAGCGTGCAAATACCATCTTGAAAATGAGATCCACGTCCTGTTCTTTTGTCCCAAATATCAGACTGTACGCAATCGTTGGGTGAAACCTATTTGTAGGAACCTTGGCTTCACAGAATGTTATAAGGCCTTGAGAGTATTAAAATATGATACGCACCCTCCTATCGTTTTCGCCGTCTCGCACTTTTTAAATGGGATGTGGAATAAGCGCAGGAATTTTTTAATGAAATACATTGTTGACTTACATATTTATAGGCAATTTAATGTATACCTCCGATAACTACTTTCAATGGTTTAATTTGACTTTAATATATGTCGATTTTAATAGGTGTATATATATGATTGTGATTGTTTCTGATTAGGTGCATGTTATCTATTTTCTGTAACATAGTGTTTGTGCGTATTTTACCCTGTACTTTTATGGTCCGTTGTGACCGAAATGAAGTTATCGAAAGAAAGATCTGCAAAAATACTAATAACCATTTGTCTGCATTATAGGGAACAGACGGTATTGCACTACCCTGGCAATAAGGTTGATCTTTCTGAAATGCTATTGGTCCCTCCCGTGTATTAGTCTTGACATCGCCCTGATTAACCGGAGACTCTTTGAGCACCCAATCTGTTTGTGCTTTGGATATAACTGCTTTACTGTGTGCTTTTTCGATCCTTAATAGGACATAAGAAGCCTGTGCTCTTTTCCTGCTCCTGATACTTGTGTAATTGTAGCTTCAGTTTGCTCATTAGGAGTTACAGAAGTTTTCCCCATTACCTCCATTGATCCTGGATTTCTCTTGCTGCTGAGATGCAGCATGATTATCTCATTTATTGGTATAGTGCAATTTTGATCCCTAATAGGACATGAGTGTGATAAATTGGTTGCGGGAGTGAAATCATATTCAAGCAACAACCACCATCCCGGTCTGTGTGAAACCACAAAAAGTAATGAAATTAATCTGTGCTTAACCCTCTGGTAGCTTGGCACAAAAGAAGTCAGGCTTAACTTAGTGGCAATGTGTAAAGTATTTATGCAGCACACAAACAGTAATATAGTGAAAACACTACACATGAAAACTACCACACCAGTTTAGAAAAATTGTAATACATATTTTTTCACCAAAATGATAAAAATCCAATTAGTAGAACCAGAAATAGGCATTTTCAAAGATTTAAGTAGGTATGGCGCCTAATGGCACAAAGTGCCACTTGAGATCATCTGGCTGTGCTGGACCTGGGGAAAGTCACAAGTTCAGGCTGACCGAGATGGAGTGTGAGCCAATACAGAGAAATCAGTCAGTCCCCTGAAAAAGCTACCCTCTCAAAGTCCAGAGCAAAGATTCCGGGTGTAGGAGGCCACGAGGGCCAGGGAGAACATTGTGTATGGTTGTCGCAGTAGCGCAAAGAGCAGGCTTGGCTTTGAGGATGGTCGTTCCCGTAGTGCGAAGATCCTGTTGAGTGTCAGACTGTAGTTGCTGGAACTTTGCATTTGCAGTTACAGCGGGCTGTCGATGCAGTAACGCAAAGTGCAGATCTCTGGTTGCTGGCGGTCGTTGTAGCGAGAAGAGTTTAGTCCTCGGGAGCCTTGTGTTGGCAAGATCTGTGTGTGAACCCTACTATATGACCACTTCCTGTGGAAAGTGGGCATAACCCTGACCCAGTGAGACTAATTCCACCAAAACCAAGATGGTGGAATTCTAGTTTTCGTGTTCACATCAGGTAGCCCTCTTTAGGGGTGGAACTAGCCTGATGGGGAAACACGCCTTCTAACTTGCAATTTCTTTCCACCTGTGCTGGTGAAAAATGAGACCGGGGCAGGCGGTGGCATTTCCCATGTCTGGGGGAAGCCTGTGTCGCATATCAAAAGCGGCAGAGGCCTTTGAAGCCCCTGCCTTGATATGCTGATTAGTTAGCCATCTTGCTTGTAGGAGGTGACACCACCTCTGGCCCGAGCAGCCATTGTTCTGCCCTCAGAGAGCGTGGGCTCTCACTTGCAGGGTGTCGGAAACCTGTCTGTGGTGGAAGACTGGTCTACACAGGTAGTCGGTGGCTTTCAGGGGGCACCTTTAAGATGCCCGCTGGGTGCTTGTATTAATATATCCATCACTGGAATTGATGTGTTCTTATTAATTTGAGATGTTTGTGAGAAAGTGGCTCTGTATATACTGTTCCCAAATAGGTACAGGGTGTACAGAGTCCACAGTCCCCAAAGGTTTGGCAGAGGCTAAAGTTAGATATAACCTTACTCTCAAGTGGTAGCTTGGTCGAGCAGTAAGGCAGTATCAGAGGACAGTGTAAAGCATTTGTTGCACTCACTCAGCCAGCAAATGGTCTCACACACTCAATAACTGAACTCTAGGCCAATGGTTTATATATAAAAAATATATGCTTGGTTTTATTTTAGAACCAACAATAGGTATTAAAATATACTTTCTCAGAATGAGATGCTTTATATAAATACTTTTGCAATATGCAATTGACTTTGGTAAAAAGTTACAAGTGGTTACAATAGGCAACACAATTTTAAACACAATAATGCATTGAGTTCAATGGAAGTTTTAAGTTATTTGCAACAGATTACTTTTAGGATTACTTTTGGAATTCCAGGACTGGATCCTAGATTCAGTCCTGGGTCAGTACTTAGAATCAAGTGATAAAAGTCGACTTAATTACTGTGATGATGTTTAGACAATATTTTGCTATTTTAAAAGTTGACACTTTGAAAATATTTCATAGAAAACAGTCAATGATTCCCTATGGAAGAAAATTCAAGTTGCAGGTATAGTATGTTCTCGTTACTTTTGTAATCCAGTACTGGGTACCTAGACTCAGTACTGGGACCTTTATCCAAAACAGGTAAGCAATTACGTTTTCAGAAGTTATACGATTTTTAAAGAATATTTAAAGTTTGCAGAAATTGGCACTTAGAAGAAATTTCACAGAAAAACAGTCAATGGTTTCCTATGGGAGAAAATTGGGTTACTGGTAAGTACAGTTGAAAGTATTTTTCAGAGTCAGTGCTGGGCACCAAGATCCAGCACTGGGAGCTCACCTAATAGCAGGTGAGTATTTTCGTTTTTGTTACTCGGCTGATTTTTGGTGAATATTTTAAGATTTGAAAAGTCCACACGTAGAAGAAATTTCAGAAAAAAGCCAGTCAATGTTACCCTATGAAGAAAATTGAGTTATCGGTTTAAAGGTAAGTACTCGACTGGCAGAGTTAAGGTTCTGGGCATAGACTCGGGGGTCTCCCAGGGTCAGGTAGGTACAGTTGGTTCACCCTCAGCGGCACAAGGGCGGCCGGGTGCAGAGAGAGTTAGGCCCAATGTTATCCTATGAGAGGTAGGGGGCCTTGGTTGGTGGCTGCTGACTAGCAGGCCACGCGGCAAGTGGGGAAGTAGATAGGTGTAGAGGTTGCACTGCTAGGGCCACTCGGGCGGCTGGGTGCAGGGTGCTTTTGAGCCTTCGGGCACTCAATTGATTTCAATGGGAAATCTCTGGTTTAGAAAAAGACTGCAAGCTCGGGGACGAAGATTCTTCAGGTGCCACCACCACTTCGAGAGGTTAGTTGGGTAGTTGGAGGATAGGTAGATACCCCAGGATTGGGCACAGGGGGCCGTGGGGCGCCGGGTGCAGGGGTGCCTTTTGGTGTCGGGAAATCGTACCCTCTGTTGATCGCGGTTGGGGGGTCACCTTGTTCTGAGTCTGCAGGCTTCTTCAGGAGTGTCGAGGGAGGTCCTTGGGTGCCGGACTCGGGGTCACAGTCGCTGTGGGGTCGTCCTTGTGGTCTTTGTTCACTCCGGCACAGGCCAGGCTTGGCTGGTGCAGAGTGTGCTGGGTTCCCGGTTCCGGGCTGCTGCCAGGGATTAGAAGTAGATTTTGAGTAGAGCCTCTACTCATGGGAGTTCCAGAGGTTTAGAGTCAAAAGGTAGCCAGGTCCTCCGGGGTTTGTGAGGTTGCTGGCCACAAGAGATGCCGGGTTGGAGCAGGAGCAGGTTCGAGGATCGACAGGCCGGTAGGGCTGGGGCCAAAGCAGTTGGTGTCTTCCTCTTCTTAGCAGCTGCAGGGCAGGTCTTCTTTCTTCTAGCTCTTCTTCCAGATTTTGGAATCTGGGGAAGGAAGGTTCAGGGTGCCCCTAAATACTAGATTTAGGGGCGTTACAGGTAGGTGAAGGGCAGGGACCAATGGGTCCCTGTCCTGGGGTGGGTACACCCCCTATCCTGCCTCTCTCCTGTGGGAGGGGGGCAGTAGCCTAATCCTGATTGGGCAGGGCTCCCCATCTTCAAGATGGCGAGAGCCCGGGGTTATGCTTCACCTCGCCTACCCCACCTGAGGGGTGGGGTGGGCAGGCTGGCACATCCCCTGTCCTTATTTGGGGTTTCCAGACCAGCTTCCCGCCAGAGTAGGGGGTTGCAGTGGCCTGGGGAAGCTCAAAGAGGCGGCATGCCTTTGAAGCTTCCCCCTGCCCATCCTGGGGGAGGAGATTTAGCACCTCGCCCAGGATGTGCATTGTTGCAGACACAGGAGAGCAGGGGCTCTCCTACCCAGGGGTCCAGCAACATGTCTGCTGTGTGGCAGCCTAGGCAGCCTCAGAACAGACGTGGATTGTAGGTTAGGTTTCAGGGGGCCTCTCTACGATGCCCTGTGTGGTGCTTGGTACATTAAATCACACACTGGCATCAGTGTGGATTTAATGTGCTGAGTAGTTTGATACCAAACTTCTCAGTCTTCAGCGCTGCCATTATGGTGCTGTTGAGTTCGTGTTTGACAAGCTCCCAGCACCATGTACTCTTAAATGGCAGCACTGCACTTACAGGGCCCAGGAATGGACCTGGGTTGTCCTGCCTCTGTGCCCACACCACTGGCATAGGGCACCCAGCTAGAGGGGTGGCTGATGTATGCCAGGGCAGTGTAGGTTGTGGGCATGGCACACAGGGATGTGCGCCATGTCATCTCTCTGTTTTGTCTTGTACCCAGACACTCAGCCTGCCAGTTCAGTGTGTGTGTGTGTTAGGGTACAGGGCCTGTAAGGGTGGCACAATGAGTGCTGCAGCCCTTAAGAGGCCTTCCCTGGTCACAAGGCCCTGGGTACCTAGGGTTCCACTTACCAGGGGCTGACATGTGGCCAGGGTTTGCCAATTTGGTTTTTGAGGTTTCTGTTTAGGGAAGGAACATAGGCCCTGTGCACCTGATTGGCAGGAGTCCAGGGCACACTCAGTCAAAGTACATTCTGCAATTCAGCAAAAAGTGGGGGCATACCATGCAAGAAAGATGGCACTTTCTCACAATGTTTGATACCAAACATCTTAAGTTTCAGTGAAGCCGTCATGTAGTGGGGAAATTCGTAATCACCAGTGCCCAGTACATATATTCAAGATGGCTTCCCTGTTCACTGGCAATGTCCAAGCATCGACATGGACATCACAGGGGCATATCTGCACATGCAGATATGTCCTCACATGTAATGCAATGCACCCTGTCTGAGGACTGTAATGCCTGCTGTAGGAGTGACTTCTATTACATGATGTCGGCTGGCATGGCACACAGGAGGGGTGCCTGTGCCATGTTGTGGCTTCAATTTTCTCTGCACCATGTCGCACAGCCTGCAATGACATTTGCATAAGTGTTCTGGGGGGGTCACTTGGGGACCCTCTTTAGTCTTCTTGCCTTAGGTACCTTGGGTACTATTTACTTGGGACTTACAACAGGGGGTACTAAAGGCATTGCCAATTGGGGGAACAATTGTACAGTTTTAGGGAAATCGATCTGGCACTAGGGACCTGGATAGCAGGAACCCAGTGCATCAAATACCAGGCAAAAAGTGGGGGTGGCCATGTCAAAATTGAGCATTTTCCTACGGATGGCTATTAGGAAGGCCACCACCCAGGAACCTAAATGTAAGGAGTGGGGGGTGGGTTCAGAAGGTAACCTCACAAGTCTTGTGATAAACATATCTGAAAGAAACACGTAAGTTAGATTCCTCACCTTAGAATAGAATATCCCTAGGCGTCAGGCTGGATCCGGAAAGATTTTTCGACAGCAATACCCTTGCGCGTCGCTAGGCGTCGTCTGCGGCCGTCGTCCGCGTCCGTCGTCATCGCCGGGATGTCGTCGTCGGAGTACTTGGACGCCGCACTCGCACGCTGACGTCAGTTCTTTTTTCCGCGCCAGTAAGCGCCGATCCTGGAAGAGCATAACTTCATTTTTTGACTAAACTTTTTCAAACTCTTTTGGTTCCATTCTTCGTCGACCTCGACTCTGGTGCCGATAGGGATGCCTGGCTTTAAAGCTTGTGATTCCTGTCACCGACTGATGTCGGTCACAAATCACCACCGCCGGTGCCTCTATTGCCTTAGGGCCAACCACGATGCCGAGTCGTGCCTCGACTGCCGGGCCTTGACTGCCGGGCCTTGACTTCGAAGGCTAGGCGGGAGCGGTCCCGCAAGCTGCTCGAGTTCCGGCAGTCTGCTCCGCGCCGCTCAAGGTCCCGGTCGAGGAGGAGGTCGAGGGACCGGTCGCCGAGCCGCAGCCATCACCGCACGTTGGGGTCAAAGTCTTCGCGATCCAGTAAGTCGAAGGACAGCAAGAAGTCGAAGAGGCGACATCGCTCTTCTGGCTCCCCTCGCCAGTCGCGCGACTCGGCTGAGGGTTCGGGTGGCACCACCCTCACGGCTACATCGGAGCCGCAGGAGTCCCGTCCGATCCCATACCCTCCGGTCCCTGGGTCTGACGCGACTCCGGCGGAGGTCAGGGACTTCCTCGTGGCCATGAGGAACCTGGCTCCGCCGTCGACGCCTGCCGGCGCGCCTTTGGGCCCCGCAGGCTCGACTGGGAGGCCTAGTGAGCCGGCGGCTCCGGCCCCGGTGCCGTCGTCGACTCCGGTCCCGACGCCGTCGTCGACTCCGGTCCCGATGCCGCAGGCCCCCGAGGGATCCAGACATGGATCCCTGTCGGCGCCGGTCGACCTCACGACCCCTCCGGAGCCGCCCCCAGCGCCGCCTTCGGACCACACCATTCTCTGGTTTAGTCCCGGTCCGGGCCCGGCGTCGGAGCGGCGCCGCATCTGGCGCCGATGGATGGCAGGTTCATCTTCTGCCCGGCTCCGATCCTTCCACCTGTATACCAGGAATCGGATGACGGTGACGACTGGGAGGGGTCTGAGGTCCCTCTGGCACGGCAGGGCCAGTTATCTCAGGACTGGTCAGACGAACTGGGGGACACCTCCCCTGACACTAGCTTCATCTCTCCTCCGACCGTGGCTTCGGAGGAAGGTGCTACATTTTCTGTGGTGCTGCGCAAGGCGGCCGAAGCCCTTGGGCTGGATCTGCCTGCTGTGGCCGTGACGACTAATCTCCTCACTGAAGTGCTTCAACCGTCCGCAAGCTCCTCGGAGCCTCTGCTGCAGTTCAATGAGGCACTAATTGATCTGAAGGGCACCTGGTCCAAGCCCTTCACAGTTCCTCCTGTGGACCGGAACGTGGCCCGGCGCCACCGCCCTGCACCGGGCGACCCCAGTTTTCTGTCGATGCACCCCATGCCCGAGAGCCTGGTTATCCAGGCCTCTACCTCCCAGACCTCCTTCCTGTCCCCTCTCCCGGATCGGGAATCCAAAAGGTTGGAACAGTTTGGGAAGAAACTGTTCTCCTCCCTTAGTTTGGGGTTGCGGTCTATCAGCACCGCGTGCCTTTCGGACCGTTACTCCAACTCCCTGTGGGATAAGGTGGAGGACGTGCTGCCCCAGTGTCCGGAGGAGGCCCGGACACAGCTCGCCCAGGCTCTTGCCGAGGGGCGGGATGCGGCACGGCATGCAATCCGATGTGGACTGGACACAACGGACTCGCTAGGCAGGGCAATGGCGACCACGGTGGCGATTCGTCGCCACGCCGCAGAACCAACCTCCACGCGGTTGCGGACGTGGATTCCGCCGAGGCGGAGCAGGGGGACAAAGTGCCGGTCCGTCCACATCTACCCCAGCAGCATCCGCCTCAAAGCCCTCCTAGTCTGAGCTTTCAGGCCCATTCTGCGCCAGTGGGAGGCAGAGTTCGCCATCACCTGCTCCACTGGCGTACCATCACATCGGACAGATGGGTGCTGCAAATCGTCCGAAGGGGCTACTCCCTCCCCTTCGAGGCGACCCCTCCAGCCATGCCACCGCAATGCCACCGGATTTCAGGGAATCACTTGCAACTTCTGCAGGAGGAAGTTACGGCCCTCTTGGCCAAGGGGGCCAACGAGCGCGTTCCTGGTCCAGAAGTAGGTTGTGGTTGTTATTCCCACTACTTTCTGGTTCCCAAGAAGGGCAAAGGGGGCCTACGCCCTATCTTGGACCTCAGGAGCGTCAACGCCTTCCTCCGGAAGGAGAAGTTCAAGATGCTCACCTTAGCTCAGGTTCTGGCTGCCCTAGACCCTGGAGACTGGATGGTAGCGTTGGTCTTGCAGGATGCTTATTTCCACATCCCTGTCCTGCCGGCCCACCGGCGTTACCTGCGATTCACGGTGAGCTAAGAGCATTTTCAGTTTACCGTGCTCCCCTTCGGCCTCACCAGTGCCCCTCGGGTGTTTACAAAAGTGATGGCGGTGGTCGCAGCTCATCTGCGCAGATTGGGGGTTCCAGTCTTCCCCTAGCTCGACGACTGGTTGTTGAAGGTGGGCTCGCCCCAGGCAGTCGTCTCCCACCTCCAGACTACGGCCGACCTTTTGCATTTGCTGGGGTTCTCCATCAATGTGCTGAAGTCGCATCTGAGTCCCTCCCAGAAGCTCCTCTTCATCGGAGCGGTTCTGGACTCTGCGCAGTTCCGGGCCTATCCTCTGGAACAGCGGGTCCGGGATATTCAGGCTCTGATTCCCATCTTTCGGCCTCTATCCTGGGTTTCGGTCAGGTTGGTGCTGCGGCTTCTGGGTCTGATGGCCTCCTGCATCATGTTGGTGCATCACGTCCGATGGCGGATGCGGGCTCTGCAGTGGGACCTGAAGTTTTAGTGGGCCCAACCATGTCTTGATCTCGAAGGGCACTGCAAGACAGTTGCAGTGGTGGCTCACGGACCGTGATTGGGTCAGTGGCAGATCCCTCTCCCTACCCCAACCAGAGCACGTAGTAGTGATGGATGCGTCCCTCCTGGGATGGGGGGGCCACATGGGAGAGGCGGAGATCAGAGGCCTCTGGTCTCCGGCGGAGTCTCGGCTTCATATCAACCTTCTGGAGCGGAGGGCGATCCGACTTGCACTGAAGGCATTCCTTCCCTCTGTCCCGGGAAGTGTAGTGCAGGTGTTCATGGACAACACCACCGCCATGTGGTATTGCAACAAACAGGGCGGGGTGGGGTCGTGGACCCTTTGTCGGGAAACTCTGCGCCTCTAGACATGGCTGGAACATCAGGGCATCACCCTGGTGGTTCAGCATCTGGCGGGCTCTCTGAACGCCAGAGCAGACGAACTCAGCCGCCGGTGCATGATGGATCACGAATGGAGTCAAAACTCGGACATGGCGCAAGGCCTCCTCGGCAGTGGGGAGAGCCTTGGTTAGATCTATTCGTCACCGAAGAGAAAGCGCAATGTCAGCAGTTCTGCGCGTTGGAGTTTCCAAGGCGGCACTCGCTCGGAGACGCTTTTCGTCACGAGTGGAGTTGCGGTCTGTTGTATGCCTTTCCGCCTATACCACTTCTGCCTAGAGTGCTGAAGAAGATCAGGCGCGACCAGGCCCAAGTCATCCTGGTGGCTCCGGATTGGGCAGGAAGATGCTGGTATCCCGAGCTACTCAGTCTATCGATCGATCCCCCGATCCGCCTGCCTCTTCACGAGGACCTTCTGTCACAGCAGCAGGGGACGGTCCTCCACCCAAACCTGTCCAGCCTCCACCTCCATGCGTGGAGATTGAGCGGCGGCAGTTGATGTCATTTGACTTGCCTCCTGAAGTCTGTAATGTTAATCTGGCAGCCAGGCGTCCCTCCACAAAATCGGTATACACCTGCAGGTGGAACAAATTTGTGGCATGGTGCACAGCAAAGGCTGTGGATCCCCTTTCTGCCACTCTTTCTGAGGTTCTCCTCTTTCTTCTTTCCCTGGCCCAGCAGGGCTCTCCTCTGGGCACCCTTAAGGGATATCTTTCAGCTATTTCTGCTTTCTTACGGCTTCCTGATCAGCCTTCTCTTTTCAAATCCCCTGTTGTTTCTCGATTCTTTAAGGGCATTACTCACATGTTTCCTCCTGTCCCTTTCGTAATGCCTCAGTGGGATTAAGACTGCTTTCCTGGTTGCCATCACCTCTGCTAGAAGGGTGAGTGTGCTCCAGGCTCTCTTCTAAGCCTCCTTTCCTTTCTGTCCATCCGGACAAAGTTGTTCTCAGGACTCGTCCTTCCTTTCTCCCTAAGGTGGTAACTGCCTTTCACATCGGACAGTCTGTTACGTTGCCCACCTTCTTTCCGCCTCCGCATCCCTCGAAAGAGGAAGAGAGGCTCCACCGTCTGGACCCAAAACGGGCGCTGTCCTTTTATCTGGACCGCACCAAACCGTTCCGGGTGGATGACCAACTCTTTGTTGGCTACGTGGGCGCTAAGAAGGGGCGGGCGGTGCACAAGCGAACCATCTCTTGGTGGGTCGTTTTGTGTATCAAGGCCTGCTATTCCTTATCTAAAAAGGAACCTCCTGTAGTGCTGAGGGCCATTCCACTCTGGCCACAGCGGCGACCACTGCCCTGGGCCGGGGAGTCCCTTTGCAGGAAAATTGTCAGGCAGCAACGTGGGCCTCGCTACACACGTTTGCCAAACACTATTGCCTGGACAGCCAAGTCCGGAGAGACGGCTTCTTTGGCCATTCTGTTCTCCAGGACTTTCTGGTGTGATCTTGGTTCGCAGACCCACCACCGGGGTTGGTATTGCTGGGGTATCTATTCTAAGGTGAGGAATCTAACTAACGTGTTTCTTTCAGATGAACAAGTTACTTACCTTTGGTAACAATATATCTGTAAGAAACAGTAGTTAGTTAGATTCCTCACCGCCCCACCCATCCTCCCCGTTCTGCGAACCGATATCTAGGGTTGAGGTCATCCCTTTCAGGGCCCTAGAATTTTTGGCACCAGTGTCGGTCTCTTGCATGGCTCTGCGTTCCTGGCGCGGAAAGCTATGTACAAGAACTGACGTCAGCGTGCGAGGGCGGCATCTAAGTACTCCGGCGTCATCACGGCGACGGACGCGGAGCCGCAGACGATGCCTAGCGACGCACAAGGGTATTGCTGATGAAAAATCTTTCCAGATCCAGCCTGACGCCTGGGGATATTCTATTCTAAGGTGAAGAATCTAACTAACTAATGTTTCTTACAGATATATCGTTACTGAAGGTAAGTAACTTGTTCGTTAAGGTACCAAACTGGGATTAAAGGTGCTTTTGGGGGTTTCACCCTTAAACTCCAGAACGTATCTTGTTTTGGCATACCAAGTCACACACTGCCAAGCACTTTAAACACTTTCATATTAAACCATGTACGTCTTGCCAAATGACTGGAACTGTATTTTCTCCAACATTTCTATGAACTATCAAAGCTGCACGTACCGACATGCAGATGAAAATAACTACTTTTGGTTCTAAACACATCATTAAATCGACATAAGGTGGCATACTTGGCACAGATGGAAATCGGGTAAATCACTCCGTTGTTCTAACTGCAGTACCTTGGTACATTTCTACTAACGTTTTTAAGTTAAATCCCTTCATATGTGAAATCCTTATGACTTGAGCAGTTTCCATTTGTGAGATTCCAAACTCTGGCCAGCACCTTTGGAAACCTATTCTACATCTGGCAGGCAGGCAGTCAGTACTTTTGGAGTCTTTGTGGACTCTGGGCTCTCTACTTTCTCTTTTGCACTGACCCTTTTTAGGTTTTCTTCATTGTGGACCAGCAGTTAATGGCGAAGTTGCTTTTAGTCATTATGACAAAAAATATATTTTCATGATCTTTATGCACTTTTCACCATATTTTCAAATCTGGCAATGAAGTGCACTTTTTTTTAGGTGACTCTACAAAGGCAATCTGGTAAAACGTTATAGTGTCTGAAGTGAGATGACCACTGTCCCATGCTCAGGGGTGTGGCGGGCAAACACAAAATGTGAAAGACAGCTGAGCAGACCAATAGATGAGGATAGCTGACCCAATTCATAGCTGTGTATGCATATATGTGTTATTCATGAAGTTTGTTGATTACATGAGACTTGCAAGACACTAAAGTGGTCCCATTAGACAAAAAAGTCAAAACAAAGTGAGAGACTGACTGCCTCCAGTGTTGACATCTATTTGTGATAGTTAAATGTCAGAGAATGGTTACATTCAAGGAAAACAACAGCAACAAGTGAATTATTGGCTTCCAGCTTTTCCTTGTAGTCAGTGATTGTAGTGTAGTACAAGGCATTCACTACCAAGGAGTATCCAGAAAATTAAAATACCCCTCCCCCACTTTGAACCAAAGCTCTGATGGCACAAGCCAAGTTAGCAAAGAGCTCCTTTGTGTCTCCCATCCTATCATCTATCCCTTTGTTTTTCACCCTTTCCTCCACCCGCTGATACCCACCATTTCACCTTTATATTGTCATCCATTCATCCACAATTCAGTCTTTCACCGTTCCATTCATTGTCATTTCATCCATAAACCCATCCGCTTTCATACCTACCATTTTACCATTGCACTCTGTCATCCATTCATTCTTTCAATCCTCATTCAGTCTTTCACCATTCCATCTATCCATTAACAATTCGATCCATTCACTCACACATCCCACTATGCATTCATTCATCCATATATCCATCTACTCAACATCCATCCTTTGAGCTAACCATCCGTTAAAAAAAAAGCCTTTCATCCATCAGTGGATCCTTTTGTCTATTGATCCAGATTTCCTTTCATTTCCTTTGCCATTCGTTCACCTGTCCATTCACTTAGCCGTTCACCCAGCCATGCATCCACATTTATCTACTTTCTCCTCCATCCATACTTCCTATCACCCTTCCTTCTCTTCCAGGGGATCCTCATCAATAGTCATAAGCACTGAATATTCCCGCCCATGTGCGGGGACCCCGGAAATAATAAAATCATATGTGTAAAAAACATACATATATACAGCTCTGTATATGTATAAACATATATTATTTTTTCCCAAGCAAATGCAGCCCCTAAAAAAGAAGGCTAGGCAATGTATAAATACACATCCATAATACATATAGGTATAATAAAACACCTAAATCTCTCTTTTTTTTTTTTTAATGAGGTAAAACACTAATGAGAAAGCAAAAAAGAGAAAACTGTGGGAAACACAGATCTACAACACATTGCTAGCCTGCAGGCTGCATTGCAATACAATACCATAGAGACTGAAAAGCCCTGTATAGGTAAAAACTGGCACCGTGCCTTTAAGGCAGCCCTGGCTTCCATATCCCATCATGCCTCAGGGGTGACAGTTAGGTCAGTTGTTCTTTCCGGCTCCTTCAGTCAGGACCCTGGAATTCAGCTCTCTTCTTTTTGACTTTTTAGTCAAGAATTATTTGCATTATAGTAATTTTTTGGACTTCCTCTTATTAATATTTGGGAAGAAGTCAGTATCCTGTATTTTTCTGACTGATTTTCTGCTATTTTTGTCAGAAATATGCCTTCTTTATTTATTCCATGTCCATCATGTGGAAAAAAGAAGGCCTCGTCAGACACACATGATGTGTGTATTGTCTGCCTGCCGGATTCTCACTCTCCAGCAACATGTCATCATTGTAAAGACCTTTCTAAAAGGACTTTAAAGGAGAGAGAGAGGATTAGACTCTACGGCTTGTCAGAACGGTCGACGTCGAGGCAGCTGGTCCCTGTTTGCTCCCCATCGGCGTCGGGCTCGGCGTCGAAGACTCCAGCGGCGGGATCGTCGCTGAGAGGTGAGGAATCCAGGGGTAGTCATGCTGCAAAAAGAAAATCGTCGTCGACTTTAGATACAGCGGCGAAGCGGATGCGTTCGTCGTCGACGACTTCGACGTCTAAAAGATCGGCGTCGAAGGATCGGCGTCACAGATCGACGTCTAAAAGGCATCTTTCGACGTCAAGGGAAGATCAATCGACGTCGAAACAGAGACATTGTTCGACGTCGAAGGAACATCATTCGACGTCGAGGCCTGTGAGAGATCAGTCGACGTCACAAGAGGTTCGTAGGCGTTCGACTCCGAAGTCGACGTCGAGACCAAGATCACCGTCAAGACCAAGTTCGCCGTCGAGGAAAGATCGATCGTCGGCGAAGAGGATGGCGACGTCGAGGCATTCGTCGTCGGAGCATTCCACGTCGAGGCAGACGCCTCCGTCAAGACCGACGTCGAGGCAGGAGCCTTCGTCGGAGTCGACGTTGAGGCAGGTGCCTCCGTCCTTGCAGGTCTCCAAGGCTTTGGAGAAGTCCAAAACGTCGAGGCGAGATTCCCCGTCTGGGTCCAGACCTCCGTTCAGACCAAGTCCTCCGTTGACGACGAGGTTCTCGACGTCGAGGCAAGAAAAATCTCCATTGATCCTCGAGGAGTCAAGTCCCAGGTCTCCGGTGATAGGCCTATCGCCGTCGAGGCGGTCCTCTGCAGAGGGTACTCAGGAGGTGTCGCATGTTCGCCTTACGATCCGGCCAGTTTCAAGGCGCAAATCCCCTCATAGACTGGTATATACAACTTCGGAACATGATTCACCACGTCTTATATCGATCTCGCCTTCAGGATCAGAGGGCTCGAGTTCAAGGTCCGAGTCACCGGAAATTGTGAATCAATCTCCAGTGCCTGCAAGAGAAATTAGTCCGCTTGAAGAGGGACATGCTGTACCTCAAAGTCCCGCAAGAGAGATACCTCAGGACTCGGCTATGTCTCACGCAGTCAAGGCCTCACTAACAAGGTTAAGAGACATGGACTTCCCAGCGAGACCGGTCAGATCACGTTCTCGGGGAAGAGATTCTCGACGTCGCTCTCGGACACCAAGGAGGCGATCCAGATCCTCCTCCCACAGGAGAGAGTCGACCAGATCGGAGAGAAGGCGCCGTAGGACCCCTTCTTCCTCCCCGTCATCTAGATCATCCAGAAGGGATTATTCGCCGACACTCTCGGAGACACCACCCTCCAGGGTATCTCCGGTGGATGATACCTCTACTTTTCAGGAAGTGTTGTGTAGAGGAGCTACAAAATTAAATATCCCTATGCCGGTTCAGGAGATCACCTCCTCCATAATCTTTGAAACTCTTCATGAACGAGCAGTGTCACGCCCACTGTTGCCGTTAGTCCCTGGTTTGCTGCAACCAGTAATGGATATTTTTCTCACGCCAGCGACCACCAAATCTGCACCGGCGCGGATTCTAAAGAAGTACCGTCCGGCTCTGGAAGATCCTCTGTTCCTAAGAGCAGATCCTCCACCGGACTCTGTCATCACCGCTGCTGCCAGAAAGACGCATGCAGTAGCGGGATCTTCAACGGTGCCCCCAGATAAAGACAGTAAGACGCAAGACTCTTGGGGGAGGAGAGTTTGCGGTTCGGCATCTTCTAGCCTAAAGGTGGCCAGCGCCTCAGCACTTCTGGGGCGCTATGATAGATCTTTGTGGGACTCTCTCCAGAGGTTCATTGAAAAAGTTCCATCAGAGGATAGACGGGACTTTGAAGAAATTTTGCACGAGGGAAGTCTGGTTTCTAACCAGATCATAAGTGCAGCGGCAGATGGGGCAACACTAGTAGCACATTCATATGCCCATGGAGTCACAGCCAGAAGATCATCTTGGCTCAGATTGACGGCCTTGAAGCCGGAAGCGCAGGCGAGAATACTAAATCTGCCTTTCTCGGGCAGTTCACTTTTTGGGTCTCATGCAGACGAAGAAATGGCCCGTATGAAAGCAGAACTGGAGACCATGAAAGCCGTGGGGCTTGAAAAGAGGAAAGAGTTTCGACGCCGCAGGGGAAATGACAGGCGTAACTACCAGCAGAGGGTTCAAACCCCTCAGTGGCAGAAGAACCAGGACCAGCAAGGTCAAAAGAAGCAGCAGTACCAGTCCCGCAGACCATCCAGGGGACGCGGTAACAACAGGCAGTCAAACGCTGGAAACAAGGCTCCAGGGAAGCAATGAGGAACCGCTTCCTCCGATGCTGTCCACCGCTCCGGTGGGAGGAAGTGTTGCGCATCATCTTCCAGAGTGGCAATCCATCACAAAGGACAAGTGGGTTCTGAATATACTGCGGCATGGGTACTCGCTTAGTTTCCGAAGCCACCCTCCATCGATTCCTCCTGTTCATTCGGCCCAGCATCTAACGCAGCTCAGAGAAGAGGTGGCGACTCTTCTGCTCAAATCTGCAATAGAAAAAGTACCCAAAAACCAAAGAGGAAAGGGAGTTTACTCCAGATACTTTCTGATTCAAAAAAGGAGTGCGAAGGTAGAGTTCAGACCCATTTTGGACCTACGGATACTGAACAAACACATGGAAGAGGAAAAATTGCGCATGCTGGCGCTCCACCAAATATATCCTCTTCTCCGGTTGGGCGATTGGATGTGTTCGCTGGACCTTCAGGACGCATATTTCCATATTCCTATCCAACGGAATCATCGGAAATTTCTCAGGTTTGCGGTGGGGAACTCTCACTATCAGTTCAAGGTTCTTCCATTTGGCCTGAAGTCCGCAATCGAGTATTCACAAAATGCGTGGCAGTAGTAGCGGCTGCTCTGAGGCGGGCAGGAGTCTTCGTCTACCCCTACCTAGACGACTGGCTAATAAAGGGTCCATCGCCTCAGTGTTCGATCGCAGCTGTCGCTTTGCCTGAACTTATGTCGCAAGTTGGGTCTCAGACTGAATGCCAAAAAGTCCAATTTTTCACCAACACAGAGGATCCACTACCTGGGTGCAACTATAGACTCCGTAGTAGGAAAAGTGTTTCCTCCGGAGGAAAGACAGTCATCCATTATCCTCAAAGGCAGGCAGATTCTATCCAACAATCTGTCGTCGGCAAGACAAATCTCATCTCTGCTAGGGGCCATGGCATCCTGCATTTTCCTAGTGCCCAATGCCAGGCTAAGGATGCGTCCTCTACAGCAAGATCTCGAGGACAAATGGGATCAAAGGAACTCCCTGTGGGACGAAAAAGTTTGCCTTTCCTCAGCGGCCAGGCAGTCAGTCAAGTGGTGGCTGAAGCCACTGAATCTACAAGTGGGGATCCCCTTCCATCAAGAACCCCCAACTCAGACCTTAATCACGGACGCATCCCTTCAAGGCTGGGGTGCGCATTTCGGGTCTCTGCAAACTCAGGGACGGTGGTCCAGCAGCGAGCAGTTGTACCACATCAACATGCTGGAGCTCAGGGCAGTCCACCTAGCCCTCAAAGCGTTCCTGCCTGCGATCACGACGAGTACCATTCTAGTACAGACGGACAATACCACCACAATGTACTACCTGAACAAGCAGGGGGGTACTCGATCCAGGACGCTCTCGCTGGAAGCTCAGTCCCTGTGGCACTGGATCCTAGCAAGGAACATCTCATTGAAAGCGGTGCACCTACCAGGAGAACTCAACGTGCAAGTGGACTTACTCAGTCGTCATTTTCAAGAACCAGAGGACTGGGTAATAAACGACGAGGTGTTAGAAGACATCTTCGGGAAATGGGGGCGTCCGCAAGTGGACCTCTTCGCGGACGAGCACAACACAAAATGCCGAGGCTTCGCCTCAAGATACCATCGACCAGGATCCCCAGGGAATGCCCTTTTGATCAATTGGTCAATGACATTTGTGTACGCTTTTCCGCCTCTCCCACTAATCCCCAAGGTGGTGACCAAGCTGCAGAATTCATCTGCCAAGATGATCCTCATAGCACCGGACTGGCCGAGGCAGTGGTGGTACACGGATCTCCTGCACATGTCGATCCGCCCCCACAAACGGCTGCCGTGCAGGCCGGACTTGTTATCCAAGATGCAGGGGAAGATTTACCATCCCAGCCTTCCCTCGCTGAGCTTAACAGCATGGCTCCTGAAGTCCTCCAGTATGGACATCTGAACCTCCCTCAAGAGTGTATGTCCATATTTAAGGAAGCCAGGAGGCCTTCGACAAGACATTCCTACTTTTGTAAGTGGAAAAGATTTTACATTTGTTGTGCTCAGCATCATTATGATCCAACAAAATGCCAGGAGGATGTAATTTTGCCCTATCTTCTTCATTTAGCGAGGGCAGGGTTGAAATTTTCATCCATAAAGGTTCACCTAGCAGCCATAACAGCATACAGGCGTTCGCCTTCGCAGCAGTCATTTTTTAAGTTACAGGTGGTGAAGGATTTCTTGCAAGGTCTCAAGAAAGTCTATCCCCCTGTTAGACCTCCCTCTCCTTCTTGGGAGCTAAACTTGGTTCTATCAAGGCTCATGGGTTCTCCCTTTGAGCCTATTCATAAGGCTAGCCTACAGCACCTCACATGGAAGACAGCCTTTTTAATAGCCATCACTTCAGCACGGAGGGTCAGTGAGATACAGGCCCTCTGTTCTAAAGAACCCTACACTACGTTTCATCTCAATAGGGTAGTGATGAGGACTCATCCTTCATTCCTGCCTAAGGTGGTATCGGACTTTCATGTAAATCAAGCCATCTCCTTGCCAACCTTTTTTCCCAACCCCTCCTCTCCGGCAGAGAGGGCGTTGCATTCTTTAGATGTCAAAAGGGTCCTAAAATTCTATCTAGATAGGACTAAGAATGTCAGGAAATCTGATCAACTGTTTGTGAACTACGGGTTGTCCGTATGGGCTTTGCTGCTTCCAAACGTTCCATTGCTAGGTGGATTGTTTCAAGTAGTACGTTGGCCTACCAACTGGCTCAGAAACCATTGGGGGCGCGCCCTAGAGCGCACTCTACAAGAGGAAAAGCGGCTACCGCTGCTTTTCTCAATAATGTCCCACTCTCCGAGATCTGCAAAGCAGCCACTTGGAGATCTGTCCACACCTTTACCAGACACTATTGTCTGGATTCGGACACCAGAGCAGACACTCAAGTAGGACAAGCCTCCTTGAGGAATCTGTTCCATACATAATCAGTTTCATGATTTTCTTATTCCATGTGTGGTACAATCTTTTTTTCATTTGCCTGCAGGTGGAAGGTGAGCTTGCTACTCTATTCAGTGCTTATGACTATTGATGAGGATCCCCTGGAAGAGAAGGGTAAGTTACTTACCTGTAATCCTAGTTCTCTTCCAGGGGTATCCTCATCAAAGTCATAAGCAACCCACCCACCTCCCCAGGCAAATGAGGAGAAGTGTATTATTCATTATGGAAAGGATATATCTTTGTGTTTAGGACTACGGTCCCGCAAAGAACAACTGACCTAACTGTCACCCCTGAGGCATGATGGGATATGGAAGCCAGGGCTGCCTTAAAGGCACGGTGCCAGTTTTTACCTATACAGGGCTTTTCAGTCTCTATGGTATTGTATTGCAATGCAGCCTGCAGGCTAGCAATGTGTTGTAGATCTGTGTTTCCCACAGTTTTCTCTTTTTTGCTTTCTCATGAGTGTTTTACCTCATTAAAAAAAGAAAAAGAAAAAAGATTTAGGTGTTTTATTATACCTATATGTATTATGGATGTGTATTTATACATTGCCTAGCCTTCTTTTTTAGGGGCTGCATTTGCTTGGGAAAAATAATATATGTTTATACATATACAGAGCTGTATATATGTATGTTTTTTACATATATGATTTTATTATTTCCGGGGTCCCCGCACATGGGCGGGAATATTCAGTGCTTATGACTTTGATGAGGATACCCCTGGAAGAGAACTAGGATTACAGGTAAGTAACTTACCCTTACTGTCTTTCCTCTTTATATTAATTACAAGCTTTTTTCTGACCTTCCACACTGTAGCTGCTAAAGCAGTGTAGGCGGGGAGGGTTCACGACGTCCATGCTCACTACCACTTCAGTAATAGGAGTCTATAAAAATACAAAAGCTGCACTGCATGAGCCTATTTATGCAGCACAGCTGGATGTCAGCAGAAGCTTTTGCCTGGATCCATGTTCCCTGCTGGCCTCGCCACCTACCATTTGGGTGTAAATAAAGGTGAGAGCCACCCCTTGCTGATACTGATAATCTGATCCGTACACTTTCCAACAATGAAATTGCTCTCTTTTCCATGAAGCAGCCAGACTTGCTATGTATTTATCATGTCTCTTGTCTGTTACCATTTAAAAAGTAACCATTTTTTCCCTTCAAATAAACTGCAGAGCTTCCAGTCCTTGCACACCTCCCTGATGGGCCCCACACTTCTAAGACTAAGTGTGGTGTAGGTTACACTTGAAAGAACTCACTACTCAAGCCCTCGCAAATCCCCCTGAGTGGCTCTGATCACAAGCCTGTCTTCCTGTCTCCTTTCCCCATCCACTTCAATGCTTTTCCATGCACCAAGAGGAACACTACCTTTAATACCAAAGTTTCTCTCTAAGTGCCAAGATCAGCTTGCGTGCTCCCAAAATTATTTTGGGCGTTAAGAAAAAGAATGGTGAAAGCACGCAACCTACAGGGAACACAGTTCGTATGGCAAAGCAACACTTTGTCGCATATAGAAAGCTACACTTGAGAAATTAAATTTCGATCTCCGGTCTTGCTCGGTGGATAGTTAAATGCATTTATATATGTTGTGCAAAGTTCAAACAAACTATACATGCTGTGCCAGGAGCACCATCAACTAGGAAGAAAGGAGCCACAATGACCTTTTTGGTTTTTTTTTTAGGTAACATACCAGGAGGCATGTAAGGTTGCTGCTTTGTGAACACAATGCACCTTTACTAGACTTTCCTTTGTGGACATCCAAGACTAGCAAGAGGCTCATGTTGGGCAAACTATACTCAAAACTTTATTTCAGACTTCTGCCTAATCTGCTCGGTAACCACCAATTGAGGGGGGAATACCCTGCTTTATAGACTATGCAAAAAATAGGGTATACAGCAACACATGATACAAATGGGATGTATTACTGACCCTGTAACTATCTGTAGCTTGTAGTGATGTAGATTGCATGCATTTTCCTGCCTCGCTAAATGTTGCTGTTGTACTCTAAATATTCATTCAATATACACCTGCACACATTTACTATTCTGCTTCGCTTAATTGATTTAATACACTCAGACATTTGGCAGGGGCGGACAGAGCACATTCTGAGGTGGAGTCTTTGAAGTGATGCATTGTGGCTTCAGGGAAGAAGTATCAAGGTATCTCAAGATTGTGAAAACAACTTGCAAACATTCGCACCCAACCCTACATGGCAAAAGCATGCAAAGCAAATGAACTGCAGCACTATAAGCCACAATCTGATAGTTAAAGGATAAGTAAAATGTTCTTCTCTTTTAGCAACTGATTCTCAAAGATAGACCTGCATTTCTTCAAATACAAATTATAAAATTACCAATACAAATTTGCATCCGTTTTAATTTTCATTTTCGGTTTTGCCACTGTAGCACTAAAGTGAATTTTTCATTTTAATCTAACATTTTTGTCAGATGTTGGTTTTGTTTTTTCAATCATAGTGGAATAATCCCTTTTCTATTCTAGGCAGGCGCTGGATAAAGCAAATGTTCGTTGGAGCTTTCCTTATTCCAGCAATGGTGTGTGGCACTGCCTTTTTTATCAACTTTATTGCAATCTACTATCATGCTTCGAGAGCAATTCCTTTTGGAACAATGGTAAGTGGCTTGATCGGCTAGTTTGTTTTGTGTGCATCTTATCCCATTATGTATTTCAAAACTGAGATGCATAGCAGAGCTACAGTATCTTAAGTATTTAAATGTTATGTACTTACATTTAACATATTGAAGAAGTCCATTTTCTAGCACTTTTGTTTGGTTTAAAATATTAAGTCCAGCTACTCAGATTAATACTACTATACGTTTGGCTGAAAAAACACTGTACTAATCCTTATTTAAACCTATATGGAGAGGGAACATATAATTTGAATAAGATGAACACACATTGTGCTAAATAATAATGCATCTTTAAGAATTTAAGAGGCTTCTAGCTTGCCCATCTAGGAGGGCAGTCAGTGAGGTGTTTAATTTTTCTGGTTCACTTGAAAAGGATCACCAACACTGCTACCCTTTTAGTCTGTTTTTGGCTAAAACCTTTCAGGTATTTGTGTGGTTTTTTTGTGTCTTTTTTCCATATTTGACATTTTCAAATGTTTTCTTAAATGTTCCATAATTTTTTTATTAATGAAGTGCATTTTCTTTTGTGACATGTTCCAGAGCTGTTTTTCTCCTCAATACTTTGTCACCGTGACACATCTTTTTAACAAATGTCCTTTGTGTTCAGACAAAGAGGTCCTGGAAGGATGTACACAATGTGTACTCCATTTTTCTTTTAGATTATTTCTCAATCACAAGGTGCAAAATATTATCTATGAAATCACACTCCTATGTGAGGCTTTACTTCCAAAACCAGAATCTAGGCTGATGGAGCCTTTGGTTTAAGTGTTATTGGTAACCCCTATGCATATATTCCGGACTCTTGCGGTCATAAAACCTGCAGTCTCGGAGCTGTTCCACTTTAAAGTCTTCTGATTCTCTAGTTGTGTCTGCAGCTAGGAAACATTACAGTTTCCGCTACTTCACTTGGTGATATAGTCGAGAGCTTTGTGATTTCATGGATTATTGCTTCCTATAGATAACATGAACATGATTTTTTTTTTTTTTTTTTTTTGAAAATTTTATTGAACAATAAGTCAATTACAAGCATGGGCCTACAACCACCAGGGCCGGCCGCTAGATTCAGACAGGATCATACAGATGTTAAGGCAGTAGTCGACTCCCGGGGCCCAGCCCCGTACATGGCTCCGGATAGTCCTAGGGAAGCAGGATACATAGGTTTAACATAAATAACAAATAAAAACAAAAGGCGAGGCGTAAGGGCAAAAGATGTGGGTCAGGCTACATCCGGGGGACTCTACTTCAGACCTTCAAGTAGCTATCGGGAGAAAGGAGTACTGATAGGTCGGAGGGGGGGGTCACGGGAGAGGAACGTCTATATTCGGTTATTCCAGAAGTCGCAAGGAACCATCAAGGGTCAGGGGGACAAAGCAATATCGGTGTCCACTAGGGGGGGAATACAGATATCCCCACGATACGCGTTCCATTGCCCCCAGATTCTACCCCATGCCCCCGGTTTACCACGAGCCACATACACAGTCTTCTCCCTGAACATGCACCAGTCCATGTTCTCCTTCCATACGGACACGGTGGGAGGCCGCTGGGAACCCCAAAGCTGCGCTATATCTCTCTTGGCAATCATGTTCCCCAGGGCCGCCCACCGAGTCTGAGCCGCGTTATAATCATTGGGCTCCCACACATTCAGGACACAGCGACGCACCTCCGGCAGCAGCACAACCCCGGTGACTTGTCCCATGACCACGTGAACCCGGCGCCAGTATTCCGCCACCTCGCGACACTCCCAAAGGATATGGAGAAAGGTGGCTCTGAGTCCACATCCCCGCTTACAGAGCCCGTCTTCAGAAAATCCCATCGAGACCAAACGGGGACCCGTCACATACACCCGGTGGAGAATCTTGAGTTGGACCAGGCGGAGACGGGCTGGAATGGCCACTTCCTTGGGGGACGACAGTGCGGACTGCCAGTCCTCGTCGTCCAGTTCCACCCCATCCCCCGTCCACGCCTCCCGGAGGCGCACCAAGAGGTCAGCCCGATTATTGATAAGTTTTTTATAAATTAATGAGATAGTACTGTCGGGGACATGACCATCGAGTATGCGGTCCTCGAGGGGCGAAGAAGCCGGGATCTTGGTCCCCTCCCCAAAAACAGAGAGCAGGGCGTGCCGAATCTGGGCGTAGCGGAAGAACTCCTTTCCGTAAGTTCGTATTCGCTCTGGAGCGCCGCGAATGTTTTAACCGCACCCTTAGTCCATAGGTCTCCCACTCTACTAATACCAATCGTGTCCCAACGTTCAAACCCCTTCGTTGTCCAGAGGCTTCCCAGGCGGTCAGAGGCAAACAGAGGAGTGGCACATGTTAATCGCTCACTCCAGCCCAAGGCTACATTGGCCGCCTTCCAGATCCGTACCGCAATCTTAGTAGGGCCCGTAAGGGTCCGTCCAGCCGAGCTGGAGTAAAGTGCCCTGTTATAGTTTCCGCCGGGAAGCAGGAATTTATCCATCTCATACGCCGGATTCAAGCCAGGCGCATACGTGGCATGGTTAATGGCCGATAGCTGTGAGGCCCAATAATACCTGCGAATGTCGGGAAGCGCGATGCCCCCGTCGTACCAGGGGAGAGTAAGCTTTGCCAGAGCGATACGCGCCCGTCCGTCCCACACCAGTCTTCTCTGCAGGCTCTCCACCTCCCGAAAGTAGGACACAGGAATAACATCGAAGGAGTTCTGAAGTGCATAGAGAAATCTGGGAAGGGACATCATTTTAAACAGTGCTGCCCGACCCAGCGGGGACAAGGGCAGCTTACACCACCGAGCCGTGTCCTCCCTCAGACGCCGAAGTGGAAGCAGGAGATTCTGCTCATAGCGAGCCACCGGGTCCATCGAGACGTATATTCCCAAGTATTTAAAGCCGGACAGAGATAATTGGATCGGAAGCCGAGGCGGCAAGAGAGGAGGGTCACCGGAGATAGGATAGACACAGGATTTAGACCAGTTAATCGTTAGACCCGAATTTCTCCCAAAGGAAGTCAGAACATCAAAGAGAACATCAAGCGACTGCCGCGGCGAGGTGAGATACAGGAGAATATCGTCCGCATACAACGAGACCCGATCCTCGAAGCCCGGGGCCCACCGGATCCCTCTGATCGAGGGCTCCCAGCGGAGCCAAGCGGCGAGCGGCTCCAAGGCAAGAGCAAAGAGCAGAGGGGACAACGGGCACCCCTGCCTCGTACCCCTACCGAGAGCGAAGGGCCGAGAGACCCGCCCATTAACTACCACCTGAGCCATTGGTCCCGTGTAAAGAAGCTTCACCCAGCCAAGAAATCCCTCCCCAAAGCCGAATTTGGTCAAGACAGCCCAGAGGAATGGCCACTCGATGGTATCAAAGGCCATCGTGGCGTCTAAAGAAACCAGCACGGCTGGTTCGGAGAGGTACTCCGCCCTGGCGAGGGCGCCGTGAAGACGCCGCAAGTTAAGAGCGGTGTTACGGTGAGGGATGAAGCCGCATTGATCCGGATGAATCAAATCGCAGATGACGCTCAACAAACGATTGGCAAGGACTTTAGCCAGGATTTTAGGCTCTGCATTTAGCAGTGAAATAGGCCTGTAGGAGGCACAGCGATCCCGTGGCTTACCGTCCTTGGGGATCACGACTATCGTAGCCAGACGCTGGTCGTCAGGAAGGGAGCCTGCCTCAAGGGACTCCTGAAACATACGACGGAGGAAGGGCGCGAGTTTATCAGGGCGCAACTTATATAATTCAATAGGCAGCCCGTTGGGACCCATCGCCTTGCCCGAACGAAGGGACCGAATCGCAGTTGCAATTTCATCTACAGACAAGGGGGCGTCCAGCTGCTCACGGTCTTAGGCGGACAGGCCGGGCAAAGCAATATCCCTAAGCAGAAGGCAAGAGTCCTCTTCATCCCTATCAGTCACCGGGGAGTACACGGCCCGGAGGTGGTCAGCGAAACATTCCACAATCTCACCAGGCTCAGTCACACACACTCCATCCGAGACACACAGCACCGGGACCACACGATTCACTCTCTCCTTCTTATCCAGCCACGCAATCAACTTTCCCGCCTTGTCCCCGGCCTCATACAATCGACCCTGCTGCTCCCTATACATCGTTTTGGCAGCGTCAGTGACAAGAGACCTGTATTCAAACTGTTTCAGGCTGAGGGCATGGAGCCCGTCCGGAGTGACACCCGTCTCCAAGGCCGACTCCAGCCCCGAAATGTCAGTCTCCAACTTCACCACTGCCTCACTCTTGAGCTTCTTAGCCACCACTATCTGGGAGAGGGCGTGTCCGCGGATTACGGTTTTAAAGGCTTCCCACAAGGACATTGCGGACGACACCGACCCCTCGTTTTCAAGGAAGTATTGGTCCATAGCCTTAACCAGGCTGTCGCGAGTCATAGGGTCTCGCAGGTACCACGGGTTAATAGGAGCAATCCGCCCTGCAGACCGCGGCTCGGTGTCAAAGAGCAGCCACAGCGGGGAATGATCGGAAATACCCCGCGCCAGGTGCCTAACCTCTCGAATCCGACCAGTCTGCGCCGCGGGCATAAGGAAATAGTCTAACCTAGAAAGACTCCCATGCGCCCCAGAGTGAAAGGTGTACTGACATTGGGTCGGATGCATTAATCTCCAACTATCCACCAGGCCGAAGGTCTCCAGCAGGCCACCAAGCCATGCGTGGGCAGCGGGGAGGGCCCTGGGTGGGTGACGATCCAGGTCACCCGAAACCACCGAATTAAAGTCCCCGCCCATAAGCAAAAGACCTTCCGGAAGTTCAAGCAGCATTCGACCCAAGTCAGCGAAGGTGGAGTTCTGGAGGCCCGGGGGGACGTAAACTGAGACCAGGGAAAGGGGCTGCCCCTCCCACCTCCCAGTCAGACACACATAGCGCCCTCTGTCATCCGAGATTACCCTAGTGATATCCAACGGAAGTGAGGATCGCAGGAGAATGCCCGCCCCCCTGGAACCAGTTGTGAAACCAGAATGGGCCACGAGGCGGTATCCCCCCCTGTTCATTGCATGACAAACATTGCCAACCAGATGCGTCTCCTGGATAAACACCACATCAGGAGTCAGACGACGCAAATACTGCAGTACTACCCCCCGTTTGATACGATCCCCCAACCCATTGACGTTCCATGACATCAGTCTCAACCCGCCCCCCCCCCATCCCCTCCAATAGATCAAAGGCCCCCCAGTCAGTAGCACAGTTCCCGAATCTGGATAAAAATCAATACCTCGCTCTACGAACAAAAAACACACAGCAAAACAACCCCTCCCTCCCCCCAACCCCCCCCCAAATCCAACTCCCCCCACCCTGCACCCCTGCGGGCCAGAAAACCCCCCCAACTTGCAGTGTGCCTGTCGCCCTACTAACCCCATTCTACGAAAAGACCCCGGAGGAGGAAAGGGACCCGTCCCCGCCCGCCCCCCACACAGGTCCTAGTGAGACAAAATGAACAAAAGAAGTAAAACCCAGCTGAACAATGCAAAATGGCAAAATCAAGGACCAAAAGTCACTCCAAAGGGGACCCGTCACCTTCGGCGCCTGCAGAGGGCCCGGGACGGACACCTCTGTCCGGCAGCGAGTCCAGCCAGTCACTCACGGCCACAGGAGAGTCAAAAAAGGCAGTCCGATCCTCATGTTCCACTCGGAGTTTTGCAGGGTAGAGCATAGAGTACTTTAGGCCCAGTTCACGGAGACGACGCTTCACCCCCTGGAATCCCATCCGCTGTTTCTGGACAAGTTGGGTAAAGTCCGGATAAAAGTTAATGGATGAGTTCTCATGACGAACCGGGCCGTGGACCCGTGAGGCCTGCAGAATCGCATCTCGGTCTCTATAGTGGAACAGTTTGGCCACGATAGGCCTCGGGGGGGCCCCCAGCCGTGGCCGACCGCCCGGAACTCGATGGGCCCGCTCCACAGCAAAGAACTTACTTAGGCCTGCAGGGGCCAACTGTTGGAGGATGAGGTCCTCGACCAGGAGGTCAACCGGGCGGCTGTCGGAGGACTCCGGTACGCCTATGACACGGATGTTGTTGCGTCGGGCCCTTCCCTCGAAGTCCTCCAGCCGCCGGGCCATCCGATCATTGACCGCCTTAATGTCACCAAGCGCGGCCTGCAGGTCCGACACATCCGTACCAAGGGTGGAGGTCCGCACATCGAGAGCCTGAACCCTCTCGTTAGTTTTGGAGAGATCTGCCCGAATTAGGGTGACATCAATTGCCACCGTGTCGATTTTACGGGCCAGGGCCTCGTATTGTGTGGCGATGGTTTCCCTGATGCCGTCAATGGCGCCCATGATGTCCTGCAGGGAAAGCTCCGGAGAGACGGTCGTGCCACCACCGACGGCATCCGGGGGGGGGGCCGGTCGCTCCAGGGGACCCTCTGCCCTGAGTGTAGCGGTCCATGTTGTTGGCCTGGACCGGTCCCCCGCGGAGGGAGGCCTTAGTCTTACGCCCCTCGGGGCCCCCCTTGCCCCCCATGTGGTCACGGACACCGAAGGGGACCGCCGATCAAGAGTCGTAGGGGCACCGGCACCGCAGACCAGCGCCTCACCAGAGACCACAATATAGCGGTGCGGGGGGACCCAAGGCAATGGGCACACTAGTGGCAGGTGGAGACAAGGCCTCGCGCAGAGGCCAAGGAAACACCCCGCCACATCAAGTGCAGTCGCAGGCCAGCCCCCCGAAGTCCGAAAGTGAAACCGAAAGTGGTAAAGCGGCCACTGGCACCGCACTGCAGCCGCTGTTGTTCAATTACGACACGGCTCCACGGTTCACCTTCGCCCCGGGCACCTCCGTCGGGTGGGTCCCAAAAGTTCGAACAACGACAACTCAGGATTCCCAGGTCCGATTCGAGTTCTGAAAAGAGATACGTGCTCAGCCGGTCTTCATCTGCCAGATTCCATAAACCACATCAGGATATTCTCAGGATATATTCCGAGGAGCAGCAAGGGTCCGGGGAGCCCTGTGCTCACGCGACCATCTTGGATGCGCGCTAGGCTCCTCCCCCATGAACATGATTTTTGGCAAATTGTGAAGAAGGAAGGATGGTAATGTCTAACCAGATCATCAGTTCATCAGTTCAGCAAAGGACTCAGCAGCTCGAGACATCGTCTCCCCATGAGCACTCCACAAGGTTACGCGTGACATCCTTAATGTGACAAGATGAACAAAAGGTCTTGGGCATGTATTTCTCTGGCTCTTCCTTTTTAAGTCCACATGCAGATAAAATAATTCCTTCCATCGATTTAAGTGACAAAAGTACTGTTACAGAATAACAAAACAATACCCATGAACTATGTCAATAAACTATTGGGAAAACGATCAAGAGTAGTAGAGTTACTGGCATTGGGCTTGGAGTACAAACATTTCCCTGTCAGCAGTCCATCTTCAATGCTTGCAGCTCTGGAAGGTGAATGAGCTTACAAAGTATCTTTGAGGATAGCCACAGCTGGCGATAGACTGTGGTGTTCTGCAAGGATTTGATCTTGAGTGGGAGACACTGCAGATCAGCTTGTTCTCTACAGAAGAAAACACAGAATGTGAAGCCTTCACATCAAGATTCTCGGAGTTCTGGTGCAATTTCCTTTTGATGAACTTCATCCAGTGCCTTTGTTCCCCAAAGTCCTCATTAAGATGATGTGGTGCAAGATGATAATGATTCTTATTTCTCTGGATTGGCTTAGACACTATCGGGACCTACTTCACCTACTGTTTCAATTTCAGAAGTCTGTTTTATCTTGCCATATGAGTGCATGAAGGTCCAGAAAGAAGTTAAGAGGCATTTCGCTCTCTTCATACACTTTTTAGTGTAAGAGATATTGTGTATCGTGTTCTCAGTGATGGACTTGAAAACTTGCCATGAAGAGATTACTCTTTGTACCGTACTTATTTAATAAAATCTGCTGTTCAGATCTCTTCCGTAAAAGTGCATTTGGCTGCCATCACTGCTTATGTGAAGACTCTTTCCCAGATAATTATTCAGTTTCTCACTGTTTAAGGATTTTCTTGAGGTTATGAGGAATGTTTATCCCTATCCAGGAGACCCTCTCCCTCTTCACAGTTAAACGTTCTTCTTTCCATACTGTTGAATTCTGCATTTGAAACCGTGGACATGGCCGATCTGCAACGCCTGTTAGGACAGTATCCTTGTTCGAGCATAAGACAAAACCCAGAAGCATGACTGAGTTTGAGGCTTCAGGTTTGAAGGAACTGTGTTTGGTTTTACACCTTAATGAATTTTCTTAAGAAATCCTTCTGCTCGTACTATGTTTGGCTATGAATACACTTGTTCTGCATACTCCTGCAATGTAGTGTTGGGCTCGAACTGTTGCAATTTGTTTTGCTTCAAATAAGTCTTTCGGGTCGCAAGGTCTTGGTCGCTCCTCCTCAGATTGTAAATGCGCTTGGGCACTGAATCCATTGTTAGATTGATTGCATGTTAGGTGATTGATTAGATTTGCCCCCGATCCCGGGATGTTGGTCGATGACCATCGTGGCCCTCAGAGCTCGTTGCCTTTTTTCCCATAGCCAAGAAGACTTTTCGTCACATCTACTTTTCATTCAACTTCCTCCTTTCAAACCGCTCAGAATGTCGTTGAATAACCAGGCTTCACGACCCTTGGGGTGCCCCCTCCCCCTCCGCCCCCGACGACAAAGAATGAATGGAAAGGACTCATTTAAAAAAGATGCCCTCTGTGTCGCTTAAAGTACTCTTGGGCTGACCTCGTCCTCGGAGACAATGGACATTACGGTGAGGCAAACCCGCTAGGTACCAAAGATGATGATCTGGTGGGTCATTGTTCTCCGGCCCACCAACCCAGTCTCAAGACCATCGAATCTGACACCTCCGACCCAGAGGAAGGAGTTCAAGAGGAGAAAGAGTTGGTTAAGAATGCCCCATCTACCTATGTCGATCCCGGACCTCATCTAAATACCACGCAGAGACGTGCGAGTACGGTCAACACCAAACCTCTTCTAAGACACATAAGCGGCTGCATGTTGAAGCCAAGCACTGCCCCTCTGCCCTGTACATAGGCCACCACAGCTCTCGGGCGCGCCACCGCTTTTGGTCTCTGAGCATCACTGAAACAAGAGCTGAGACGGGATGTAGCCAAAAGCCTTGACTCCCAGTGACTCAGGACACTGAGACCACGTGTAAGCACTAAAGTCTTGAAGTTAAAGCCTCTGTTGAGGCCTAAACCAACGTTCGCCGACTCCAAGGAGAGTCGGCGAGGAGAGAAAAGCTCCAGTAAGATCTTGATTAAGTGCAGCAGCGCATCATCATCCACCCATGCAGAGGCAAGATTTCTTCTTCATAAAATACGCACAATCTTCAGACATTCCTCTGCTGCTACAACACCCCAAAAGACCTAAGGACAAGGCTGTTGGTTTCTCTCCTACACCCATTCCACTTTCTCACCCTCCTACTACACCACCACCTACTGTGACTTCCCCTCAGAAGGTAACTGAGTCGTACGCACACACAGGCAGCTCTACCCCCTACTCTTCAGCAGAACATTTTGATGCCTCAGTCTACCCACACCCAATTGATGATCCTTGGGACAGCTTTGATGTGGATCCTCCCGGGCTCCTGACCTTTACCATGTCCCTTTTAGGGCTTCCTCTCCAGACGACTCCACAGCATACCATTACTACCTATCACACTAAAGGATGATGACTTTTTGGTGGAGAAGCACTCCAGAACTGAGCACTGTCTCCAATATTTGCCCATGCTCAAGGTGATGATCAAATATGCCCCTGAGACCTTCAAGGAGCCAGTGAAATTCTGGGTGGTAACACCCAGGATGGAAGAAGAAGCTCAAGCTGTCATACAGTTCCTACTTTCGCATTAAGATGGTGCGTTTAGGCAACATAAGAGTCACAACTGTGTGGGACTGAGTCCACTCATATCATCAGAATATGTTGAATTAATTCCAGGCTAGCTCACAGTGCACATCTGGGCCCCTAAACTGACAAGGCACCGGATGGTGTCTGAAACCTCAGAACATGACAATCCTAATTCCCACAATGACATTGTGTAACAGATTTTACCCTTTTGTTAGTAACTCAGTTACAAAGGTAGACAAAAGTAGTAGTCAAACAGAAGTTTCAAACATTTATTGAAGAATAAAAAGCAACATTTGTACTCTTGTGTAGAATACATGTGCTGCAATGTTTAATAGAATGGAGCAAAACCGTGTTTCCACCATTACAAGTATGGTGGACAGAATGAATAATTCAACCATCATACCTTTGCAATAGATTATATGAATACATATAATTGCACTCCTACCTAGAGTTGCCTGTCCTTTAAAGCATAGGCTGTGCTGGTTTGCCTGAATACCTCAGAGTGGTCCAACTGCCCATTTACCTGCAGATGTTTGTCATCAAGGAGCCCGCCTTGGTGTACAATAGGCCGCCGACCTCTTCAGGAGGTTGTTGAAGTTCAGCTGGGCTAGAATTTAGGCATGGGGCAACCTTCGACAATCCAACAAGATGCTCCTCTGCCTAAACAGAGGTGTAGTGTAATATATATGCTAAACTGCACTATTTCGTTCCATGCCGGAGTCCTGCCCTGGTTGTCATTGTTGATCTTATCCATTTAGAGCGGTCGCCAAATAGACCACAACAAATAACATTTAGCTCAGTGTACTAAGCCCTTGTACAGAATTTTTTAAGACCTAATAATGTACCTACAAAGAAGTGTAACTGTAAGTAAAACCATTTCTGAGCACTTTATCTCATGAGGCTTTACAAGTAAATTTGTGTTAAGTTATTATCTAAAAAGATGCCAACTCTAAATGTGAGCATGCAGAATGGAAGTGTGTGCACCCAGGGCCTATGTAACCAAACAACAAAACTGGCACCCACAGATATCTCTGGTATCGGGGATCATGTCCCACTGCCCTCCCTGGTCTTTTCGACTGCCTGAAAAAGAGCAGCAGCCCAGGCCACAGGTGAAACCCATTCTCCTGACAAGGAGATAAAGCGTATCGGTGCCCTAACAAGAGGGTAGTAATCGGTGCTGCCTCACACTGGTGACTCGCCAATTCAATCGGCCCCCTGTTTGGCTATGACAGCGCACAGTGGGAAGAGATGGAGGCTGTACTCCAACATGTCCTTGACCAATACTGCAAAAGGGACGAGAAAGCAGTGGAAGAAGGAAAAGCCATCCATCAGATGTGCCTTGGGCTCAGCTGAGACAGTTGGTAGGGGAGCGAATGCCTCTGTCATCCGCTGCTGCCACTCCTAGCTGCATGTGTCTAGCTTCAAGCAGGAGGTACAGCAGCAAGCAGCATCTCATCAACCTTCCTTTCGATGCAGAACTCTTCAAACCCATTCTTTCAGGGGGTCCTTTTGAAGGCAACAAACAAGGGGTGGCTCCAGGGACACTTCCCCAGAACCAACTCAGTTCTATCAATGACAGCAGCAGGGTTACCACCAACAAGGCGCTCAGTGTGAGAAAGTGGCTCTGTATTTACTGTTCCCAAATAGGTACAGTGTGTACAGAGTCCACAGTCCCCAGAGGTTTGGCAGAGGTTAAAGTTAGATATAACCTTACTCTCTAAAGTGGTAGCTTGGTCAAGCATTTGTTGTACACACTCAGTCAGCAAATGGTCTCACACACTCAAGAACTGAACTCTAGGCCAATGGTTTATATAAAAAATATATGGTTGTTTTATTTTAGAACCAACAATAGGTATCAAAATATACTTTCTCAGAATGAGATGCTTTAGTTAAATACTTAGCAATAGGCAATTAACTTTTGCAGACAATAGTTACAGTTTTGTTGCAATAGGCAACACAATTTCAAACACAATAATACATTGAGCTCAATGGGAATTTTAAGTTATGTGCAATTGATTATTTTCAGGATTACTTTTCTAACTCCAGGGCTGGATCCTAGATTCAGTCCTGGGACAGTTCTTGGAAATAAGTGTGTAAATTCGTTTTAGTTACTGTTGTGATTTTTAAGCAATATTTTGCTGTTTTCAAAGTTGACACTTGGAAACTTTTGCTAATCAAATTACCAATGTTGTCCTATGGACGGAAATTCACTTAACAGGTAAGTGGGATTATGGTTACTTTTTCTAGGTCAGTGTTGGATCCTAGATCCAGCACTAGTGTACCACCTGTAAGCAGTTGAGAAACTGCGTTTAAGTTACACAGGCAATTTGTAAGGAATATTTATAAGTTTGCAAAATCGACAATTAAAAGAAATTTCATAGAAAAACATTCAATGGTTTCCTATGGGAGAAAATTCAAGTTACGGGTAAAGTATGTTCTCGTTACTTTTGTAATCCAGTGCTGGGCTCCTAGGCTCAGTACTGGGGCATCTATCTAAAACAGGTAAGTAATTGCGTTTTCACAGTTGGTACGATTTTTAAAGAATATTTGTAGTTTGCAAAAATCGACTGAAGAAATTTCACAGAAAAACAGTCAATGGTTTCCTATGGGAGAAAATTGAGTTAGTGGGAAGTACGGTTGTAAGTACTTTACAGGGTCAGTGCTGGGCACCAAGATCCAGCACTGGGATCTCTCCTAATAGCAGGTGAGTATTTCCGTTTTCGTTACTCCTGTTGATTTTAATTGAATATTTTAAAGTTTAGAAACTCCACACTTTAAGAAGAAATTTCAGAAGAAGCCAGTCAATGTTACCCTATGGAAGAAAAGGGAGTTATCGGCTTTTGGGTTAGTACTCGACTGGTAGAGTTAAGGTCCTGGGCACAGACTCTGGGACGAAGATTCTTCAGGTGCCACCACCACTTCGAGAGATAAGTTGGGTAGTTGGAGGATAGGTAGGTACCCAGAAGTCGGGCACAGGGGGCCGCAGGGCGCCGGGTGCAGGGGTGCCTTTTGATGTCGGGAAATCGTACCCTCTGTTGATCGTGGTTGGGGGGGGGGTCCCTGGTTCTGAGGCTGCAGGCGTCAGGAGCGTGGAGGTGGGTCCTTGGGTGCCGGATTCGGGGTCACAGTCGCCGGGGGGGGGGGGGATGTCCCCGGGGTCTCTATCCACTCCGGCACAGGCCTGGCTTGGCGGGTGGAGAGGGTGCAGGGTTCTCGGTTCCGGGCTGATGCCAGGGGTTAGAAACTTGCTATGAGCAGAGCCACTGTTCGTGGGAGTCCCAGGTGCTCAGAGTCGCAAGGTAGCCAGGTCCTCTGGGGTTTGTGAGGTTGCTGGCCGCAGGAGGTGCCAGGATTCAGCAGGAGCAGGTTCGACAGGCCGGCAGGGCAGGGGCCAAAGCAGTTGGTGTCTTCCTCTTCTTAGCAGCTGCACGGCAGGCCTTCTTTCTTCTTGTTCTTCTTTGCTAGTTTAGAATCTGGAATTGGAGGAAGGAGGGTTCAGAGTGCCTCTAAATACTAAATTTAGGGGTGTTACAGGTAGGTAAAGGGCAGGGACTACTGGGTCCCTGTCCTGGGGTGGGTACACCCCCTATCCTGCGCCACTCCTGTGGGAGGGGGGCAGGGGCCTAATCCTGATTGGGTAGAGCTCCCCATCTTCAAGATGGCGAGAGCCCAGAGATGTGCTTCACCTCGCCTACCCCACCTGAGGGGTGGGGTTGGCAGGGCAGGCACATCCCCTGTCCTTACTTGGAGTTTCCGGCCAGTTTTCCTGCCGGAGTGGGGGTCCGAACCGGTGGGGGTCAGTTGCTGAGTACAGTAAGTGGCCTGGAGAAGCTCACAAAGGTGGCAGGCCTTTGAAGCTTCCCCCTGCCCATGCTGGGGGAGGAGACCTAGCACCTCGCCCAGGATGTGCATTGTTGCAGGCCCAGGAGAGCGGGGGGCTCTCCACCCAAGGGTCCAGCAACATGTCTGCTGTGTGGCAGCCTAGGCAGCCTCTCAGACAATACATGGATTGTAGGTTAGGTTTCAGGGGGCATCTCTAAGATGCCCTCTGTAGTGCTTTGTACATTAAATCCCACACTGGCATCAGTGCGGGTTTAATGTGCTGAGAAGTTTGATACCAAACTTCTCAGTTTTCAGTGTTGCCATTATGGTGCTGTGGAGTTCGTGTTTGACTAGCTCCCAGCACCATCTACTCTTAAATGGCAGCACTGCACTTACAGTGCCCAGGAATGGACCTGGGTACTGTAGGGGCACATGGCTCATGCTCCTGTGCCCACACCACTGGCATAGGGCCCCCAGGTAGAGGGGTGGCTGAGTATGCCAGGGCAGTGTAGGTGGTGGGCCATGTCGACTCTTTGTTTTGTCTTGTACCCAGACACTCTGCCTGCAAGGGCAGGGTGTGTGTTTTAGGGTACAGGGCCTCTAAGGGTGTCACAAATAGTGCTGCAGCCCTTAGAGGCCTTCCCTGGTCACAAGGCCCTGGGTACCTATGGTACCATTTACCAGGGGCTGACATGTGGCAAAGGTTTGCCAATTTGGGTCTTCGGTTTTAGGGAAGGAACATAGGTCCTGGGCACCTGATTGGCAGGAGTCCAGGGCACACTGTCATAGTACATTCAGCAATAAGGCAAAAAGTGGGGGCATGCCATGCAAGAAAGATGGCACTTTCTCACAGTCAGTAGAAATTACCCTTGGGGCTCCCTCAAAGGGAACAGCTCCAAAGGTCAGGCAAAGGCAATCACCAATGGAACCTCTAGCTCCAAGTACTGACTTACCCCATGTCCCCCTGATTACACTATACCAGGGTAAGACACCAGGGATTTCTTCCCCAGTGGGTTGTATCGAGCATAACTACTGCCTCAAGCTCAGTTCACCCCCACCAAATATCCCACCCCCTCACACCCCCAGCCCAGATCACCTGACCCTATTTCAAGAAGAGGTTCAGGCGCTCCTCCCCAGAGTAGCCATAGAGCTAGTGCCTGTTCAGTCAATGCCACCAAGTCTCACTGCAAGTCACATCTGAAAGAAACACGTTAGTTAGATTCCTCACCTTAGAATATCCCCAGGCGTCAGGCTGGATCCGGAAAGATTTTTGTAGCAATACCCCTTGCGCGTCGGTAGGCGTCGTCTGCGGCTCCGCGTCCGTCGTCGGCGTCGTGCGCCGGAATGACGTCGTCGGAGTACTTAGATGCCGCCCTCGCGCGCTGACTTTTTTTTACTTTTTTGGTCGACTGTTGGTGCCGGTAGGATGCCTGGTTTTAAAGCCTGTGATGCCTGTCATCGACTGATGTCGGTGACTGATCACCATCGCCGGTGCCTCTTCTGCCTGGGGGCCGACCACGACGCGGACTAGTGCCCCGACTGTCAGGCCTTGACATCGAAGGCTAGACGGGAGCGGTCCCGCAAGCTTCTCGAGCTTCGCCACTCGGCTCCGTGCCGCTCGAGGTCCAGGAGGAGGTCCAAGGACCGGTCGCGGAGCCTCAGTCATCGACATCGCTCGTCGGGCTCTTCGGGTAAGTCGAAGCACTCCAAGAAGCGACATCGCTCTTCGGACTCCCCTCGCCGGTCGCGCGACTCGGCCGAGGGCCAAGGTGGTTCCACCCCCGGGGCTCCGCCGGATCCGCAGGCGCTGCGTCCGTCCCCATAACCTCCGGTCCCTGGGACTGACGCGACGCCGGCGGAGATCAGTGCCTTCCTCTTGGCCATGAGAGGCCTGGCTCCGCCGTCGATGCCCGCCGGCGTGCCTTCGGGCCCCGCAGACTCGACTGGGCGACCTCGCGTGCCGGCGGCCCCGGCCCCGACGTCGCGAGTCCCCGAGGGATCCAGGCCTGGATCTCTGTCGGTGCCGGTCGACCTCGTCATGGCGCCGACCCCCGGTTCCACCACCGGCGTCGTCCCCGGACGACGCCGTTCCCCTGGTTACCCCCATTCCGGACCCGACGCCGGCTCGGCGTCAACCGACGCCGATGCCGGCGCCGCTGGATGAGCAAGTCATCTACCGTACGGCTCCGTCCCTTCCTCCTGTGTATCAGGACTCGGATGACGGGGGTGACTGGGAGGGATCTGAGGATCCTCTGGCCAGACAGGCCTATCTTTCTCAGGACTGGGCAGACGAACTGGGGGATGCCAGTGGTCTGGACACCTCCGCGGACGCTGGTTTCATCTCTCCTCCGACTGTGGCATTGGAGGAAGGTGCAGCTTTTTCAGTGGTGCTGCACAAGGCGGCCGAAGCCCTTGGGCTAGACTTGCCTGCTGTGGCCATGAGGACTAACGTCCTCACTGAGGTGCTTCAACCGACGGCAAGCTCCACCGAGCCTCGGCTGCAGTTTAATGAGGCCCTCGTCGACGTTCTCCAGGGCACTTGGTCCAAGCCCTCCACAGTACCTCCTGTGGATCGGAACGTAGCCCGGCGCCACCGCCCTGCTCCGGGCGACCCCAGTTTCCTGTCCCAACACCCCACCCCTGAGAGTCTGGTTATCCAGGCCTCTACGTCCCAATCCTCCTTCCCGTCCGCTCCTCCGGACAGGGAATCCAAGAGGTTGGAACAGTTCGGGAAGAAACGTCCCTGAGCCTGGAGCTGCGGTCTTTGAACACCGCTTGCATCTTGGACCGTTACTCCCACTCTCTGTGGGATGCGGTGGAGGACGTGCTGCCCCTGTGTCCGAAGGAGGCCCGGACACGTCTCTCCCAGGCACTTGCTAACTGGCGAGATGCAGCACGACATGCCATACGGTGTGGACTTGACACCATGGATTCGCTGGGTAGGGCGATTTCCACCACGGTGGCGCTTCGGCGTCACGCCTGGCTGAGGTCCACGTAATTTTCGGGGGATGTCCAGAGTTCCCTCATAGCCATGCCCTTTGATGGCACTCACCTTTTTGGTGCGAAGGCGGACAGTGCGCTGGCTCGGTTCAAGGAGTCCAGGGCCACGGCCAAGTCCTTGGGTCTTTCGGCCCGCGGCCGCAAACTTCCGCCTTTCGTCCCTTTCGTGGCCAAGGAAGGGGCGCCTCCTCACGTTTGCCCAGCCACCGGCTGCAGAACCAACCTGCACGCGGACGTGGATTCCGCCGAGGCGGTACTGGTGGTCAACGTGCCGGTCATTCCACATCCACCCCGGCAGCATCCGCCTCAAAGCCCTCCTAGTCCGAGCTTTCAGGCCCATTCAACGCCAGTGGGCGGCAGAGTTCGCCATCACCTGCTCCACTGGCGCTCCATCACGTCGGACAGGTGGGTGCTGCAAATCGTCCGAAGGGGCTACTCCCTCCCCTTCGAGACGACCCCTCCAGCCATGCCACCGCTGAACCACCATATGTCGGGGGATCATTTGCATCTTCTACGAGAGGAAGTTTCGGCCCTCTTGGCCAAAGAGGCCATCAAGCGCGTTCCTGGGCCAGAAGTAGGTCGTGGTTGCTATTCCCACTACTTTCTGGTTCCCAAGAAGGGCAAAGGGGGCCTACGCCCGATCTTGGAATCTCAGGAGCGTCAACGCCTTCCTCCGGAACGACCGTTTCAAGATGCTCACCTTAGCTCAGGTTCTGGCTGCCCTAGACCCTGGAGACTGGATGGTAGCGTTGGACTTGCAGGATGCTTATTTCCACATCCCCGTCCTACCGGCCCACCGGCGTTACCTGTGGTTCACGGTGGGTCAGGAGCACTTTCAGTTCAACGTGCTCCCCTTCGGCCTCACCAGTGCCCCTCGGGTGTTCACGAAAGTGATGGCGGTGGTCGCAGCTCATTTGCGCAGATCAGGGGTCCCAGTCTTCCCCCTATCTCGACGACTGGCTGTTGAAGGCGGGCTCGCCCCGGCAAGTCGTCTCCCACCTCCAGACTACAGCCGACCTCTTGCACTCGCTGGGGTTCTCCATCAATGTGCCGAAGTCGCACCTGAGTCCCTCCCAAAAGCTCCTTTTCATTGGGGCGGTTCTCGATTCGGCGCAGTTCCGGGTCTATCCGCCGGAACAGCGGGTCCGGGACATTCAGGCCCTGATTTCCATCTTCTGGCCTCTGTCCTGGGTTTCGGTCAGGTTGGTGCTGCGGCTTCTGGGGCTGATGGCCTCCTGCATCCTGTTGGTACCTCACGCCAGGTGGCGGATGCGGGCTCTGCAGTGGGACCTGAAGTTTCAGTGGGCCCAGCATCGAGGCAACCTGTCCGACCACGTCTTGATCTCGGAGGGCACTGCGAACCAGCTGCAGTGATGGCTCACGAATCGCGATTGGGTCAGCGGCAGATCCCTCTCCCTTCCCCAACCGGAGCATGTCGTAGTGACGGATGCGTCCCTCCTGGGATGGGGGGGCCATATGGGAGAGGGGGAGATCAGAGGACTCTGGTCTCCGGCGGAGACTCGGCTCCATATCAACCTCTTGGAGCTGAGGGCGATCCGATTTGCACTAAAAGCCTTCCTTCCCTCTGTCCGGGGAAGTGTCGTGCAGGTGTTCACGGACAACTCCACCGCCATGTGGTATTGCAACAAACAGGGCGGGGTGGGGTCCTGGACCCTTTGTCAGGAGGCTCTGCGCCTCTGGACATGGCTGGAACATCAGGGCATCACCCTGGTGGTTCAACATCTGGCGGGCTCTCTGAACGCCAGAGCAGACAAACTCAGCTGCCGGTGCATGAAGGATCACGAATGGCGTCTGCACTCGGACGTGGCGCAAGGTCTCTTTCTGCAGTGGGGAGAGCCTTGTTTAGATCTATTCGCCACCGAAGAGAACGCGCACTGTCAGCAGTTCTGCGCGTTGGAATTTCCAAGGCGGCACTCGCTCGGAGACGTTTTTCGCCGCGAGTGGAGTTGCGGTCTGTTGTACGCCTTTCCGCCTATACCACTTCTGCCCAGAGTGCTGAAGAAGATCAGGCGCGACCGGGCCCAAGTCATCTTAGTGGCTCCGGATTGGGCACAAAGGTACTGGTATCCCGAGCTACTCAGTATGTCCATCGATCCCCCGATACGTCTGCCTCTTCAGGAGGACCTTCTGTCGCAGCAGCAGGGGACGGTCCTACACCCGAACCTGTCCAGCCTCCACCTCCATGCGTGGAGATTGAGCGGTGACAGTTGATGCCATTTGACTTGCCTCCTGAAGTCTGTGATGTCATTCTGGCAGCCAGGCGTCCCTCCACAAAGACTGCATACGCCTGCCGGTGGAACAAATTTGTGGCATGGTGCACAGCAAAGGCTGTGGATCCCCTTTACGCCCCTCTTTCTGAGGTTCTACTCTTTCTTCTTTCTTTGGCCCAGCAGGGCTCTGCTCTGGGCACCTTGAAGGGTTATCTTGCTGCAATCTCTGCTTTCTTAAGGCTTCCTGATCAGCCTTCTCTTTTCAAGTCCCCTGTTGTTTCCCGTTTTCTGAAGGGCATTACTAATATGTTCCCTCCTGTCCCCTTCGTAATGCCTCAGTGGGACTTGAACCTTGTTCTCACTTTTCGGATGTGCGCTCCCTTTGAGCCACTTCACAACTGTCCACTTCGTCTACTGACTCTGAAAACTGCCTTCCTGGTGGCTATCACCTCCGCTAGGCGGGTGAGTGAGCTCCAGGCTCTGTCAGCTAAGCCTCCCTTCCTTTCGGTTCATCCGGATAAGGTTGTCCTTCAGACACGCCCTTCTTTTCTTCCTAAAGTCGTGACTCCCTTTCACATCGGGCAATCTGTCACGCTGCCCACCTTCTTTCCGCCTCCGCATCCTTCAAAAGATGAAGAGCGGCTCCACCGTCTGGACCCAAAATGTGCGCTGTCCTTTTATTTGGACCGCACAAAACAGTTCCGGGTGGACGACCAACTTTTTGTTGGGTATGTAGGTGCTAAAAAGGGTAAAGCTGTCCACAAGCCGACCATCTCGCGATGGGTGGTGTTGTGTATTAAGATCTGCTATTCCTTGGCGAAAAATGTCCCTCCTGTTGGGCTGAGAGCCCATTCCACCCGGGCCACAGCGGCGACAACTGCCCTGGGACGGGGAGTCCCCTTGCAGGACATCTGTCAGGCGGCAACGTGGGCTTCACTGCACACGTTTGCCAAGCACTATTACCTGGACAGCCAAGTCCGGAGAGATGGCCACTTTGGCCGTTCTGTTCTCCAGGACTTTCTGGTGTGATCTTGGTTCGCAGACCTACCACCGGGGTTGGTATTGCTGGGGTATCTATTCTAAGGTGAGGAATCTAACTAACGTGTTTCTTTCAGATGAACAAGTTACTTACTTTCGGTAACGATGTATCTGTAAGAAACATTAGTTAGTTATATTCCTCACCGACCCACCCACCCTCCCCGTTCTGCGAACCGACATCTAGGGTTAAGGTTTCCCCTTTCAGGGCCCTAGATCTTTTGGCACCAGTGTCGGTCTCTTGCATGGCTCAGCGTCCCTGGCGCGGACAGCTATGTATAAGAACTGAAGTCAGCGCGCGAGGGCGGCGTCCAAGAACTCCGACGTCATTCCGGCGCACAACGCCGACGACGGACACGGAGCCGCAGACGACGCCTACCGACGCGCAAGGGGTATTGCTGCAAAAATCTCTCCGGATCCAGCCTGACGCCTGGGGATATTCTAAGGTGAGGAATCTAACTAACTAATGTTTCTTACAGATACATCGTTAACGAAGGGAAGTAACTTGTTCTTTAGGTCCAACCCTTCCTGTGGTCTGTCCGAAACTCAAAGCAAAGTTTACCCAAGTGTCTAAAAGATAGCGCCATTCCAGCAGCCTCTACCTCTTTTTCAGCTACTCTGTCCTCTCTCAGTTCGAGCCAGTAATGTGCCTCCTCATTTGGATGGCCTCATGCATAGCCATAGTCCATATGTTTCTGTTCCAAGAGTTTCTTTCAGGTCAGTGTTCACACGCGCAGGGTCACTGGGAAGATCTAGTGTTGATAAGGGCCAGTAACCAACACTTTCTGCAGTAGTAGAATAGCAACAATCTGTTGTGGGGCAGGCCTTTTAGGGACCTCAGGTGACCATCACTGTGGATCCACCATGCGTGCATTGGGGGGGGGGGGTCGTTTGACACCTCGCCGACAGGGTCTCCAGATCAACCATTGGAACATTTAGTTATTTACCTTGCTCGCTAAGTCTTTCTTCATGAAATTCAGGGCAAAGTGGTTCTGGTGATGACCGACAACATGACTGCCATGTATTACCTATGAAAGCAAGGTGGCACTCACTCTCCTCAGTTGTCAGCCCTTGCGCAACAAATTTGGCTTTGGACAATCCACCAGAAAGTACACCTACAGGCGAAGTATCTCCTGGGTGTGAACAACACCTTTGCAGACCAACTCAGCAGGATACAGCAACAAGTCTAGGAGTGGGAACGCCACCCGCAAATCCTATTCCCTTGCTTTCATCAGTGCAGCACCCCAGGCCCGTACGAAATTGCAAAACAAACAAATTTCGCCTCCAGGTTTCCACCTTGCCAGTTCGTGGGCAATGCTCTTTGGATTCACTGGTTAGGGATCTTAACACAAGCTTTAACTTCTCTCCCACGTCTACCTAACATAGTGAGGGAAATGCAGCAAACGTCCCTTACCCTCATCCTGGTGGCTACAACCATGGTTCTCGACCCTCCTAGAGATGCCCATCTCCTCACACGAGAATTGCCCCAACAGCTGGACCTTCTAACTCAAAATCAAGGCAGGGACAGACATCTGGACCTGAGGCAGCTCAACCTAGTGATCTGGCTCCTGCAGTCCTAGAGATCCGTTACATTACCTCAAGAGTGCATAGACAATACTCGAGGAAGCCCTTAGACCTACCACATGTACCTGCTGTGCTTATAAGTGGAAATGGTTTTTCCACTACTCTACGAAAACAACAGTTGATGGACAGAATGCAGAACAATGTCATACATTCACCCCAGTACAGAGATCTGGGCCTAAATCCATCGTTTTTTTGCTCACCGTGCTATTCCAGTTTGAACCCAGCCATATGCAAATCAGTCTTGACCCTGTGCCTCATGGGAACAGTCCAGCCCGAACTGCCAAACCATGTCCTCCCTGGACTGGACTGGGGTGAATGTATGACATTGTTCTGCATTCTGTCCATCAACTGTTGTTTTTGCATTTGTCACCCCATATGGCCATGTCTGAACTGGGGTGGCGTGGTGAGCAAAATAACGATGGATTAAACCCAGATCTGTGACTGGGGGTGAATGTTTTGCCAATGTGCAACATTTTGTCCATCATCTTGTGTGTTTTGTTGTCCACTACTCTACCCCAACATGCATAAACCTTCTCACGCATACAGTACAAGACATCACTTTCTACCTTCGGTATCTCCAAAAGTCAGGTTTAGCCTACTCATCTATTCGACTGCACCTAGCTGCTAGCGCTGCATACAGGCAGAACAGGGAATCCTCCTCCCTCTTCAAAATCCCTGTTGATTAGTCCTTTATGGAGGGCCTTAAAGGTGTCATCTCATCTAGGATACCACCTGCCACAGTCTGGAATCTCAATATTGTCCTCACCAGACTCGGGGGGGCCTGCCTTTGAACCAACACTTCCTTGCCCTTTAGATTAGCTCTCCTGGAAAGTCACTTTTCTGATAGCAATATGTGAGAAAGTGCCCTCTTTCTTGCATGGTATGCCCCCCACTTTTTGCTAAATTGCTGAATGTACTTTGACTGAGTGTACCCTGGACTCCTGCCAATCAGGTGCCCAGGGCCTATGTTCCTTCCTTAAAACACACAAACTCCAAATTGGCAAACCCTGGCCACATGTCAGCCCCTAGTAAATGGTACCCTAGGTACCCAGGGCCTTGTGACCAGGGAAGACCCCCTAAGGGCTGCAGCACTCATTGTGCCACCCTTAGGGGCCCTGTACCCTTACACACACACACTGCCTTTGCAGGCTGAGTGTCTGGGTGCAGGACAAAATGAAGAGTCGACATGGCACACATCTCTGTGTGCCATGCCCAACACCCACACTGCCAAGGCATATGTCAGTCACCCCTCTGGCTGGGTGCCTTATGCCCATGGTGTGGGCACAGGAGCAGGAGCCCTGTGCCCCTACAGTACCCAGGTCCATTCCCGGGCACTGTAAGTGCAGTGCTGCCATTTAAGAGTACATGGTGCTGAGAGCTCGTCAAACACGAGCTCCACAGCACCATAATGGCAACACTAAAGACTGGGAAGTTTGGTATCAAACTTCTCAGCACATTAAACCCACACTGATGCCAGTGTGAGATTCAATGTACCAAGCACCCCAGAAGGCATCTCAGAGATGCCCTCTTACAACTAACCTACAATCCACGTCTGCTCTGAGGCTGCCCAGGCTGCCACACAGCAGACACGTTGCTGGACCCCTGGGTGGGAGAGCCCCTGCTCTCCCGGGCCTGCAACAATGCACATCCTGGGTGAGGTGATAGATCTCCTCCCCCAGGATGAGCAAAGGGAAGCTTCAAAGGCCTGCCGCCTCTAGGAGTTTCTCCAGGCCACTGCAACCCCCCACTCTGGCGGGAAGCTTGGCCGGAAACCCCATACAAGGACAGGGGATGTGCCAGCCTGCCCACCCCACCCCTCAGGTGGGGGAGGCGAGGTGAAGCACATCTCCGGGCTCTCGCCATCTTGAAGATGGGAGGCCCTACCCTATCAGGATTAGGCTACTGCACCCCTCCCACAGGAGAGGGGCAGGATATGGGTTGTACCCACCCCAGGACAAGGACCCATTGGTCCCTGGCCTTCACCTACCTGTAACACCCCTAAATCTAGTATTATGGGGCACCCTGAACCTTCCTTCCCCAGATTCCAGATTCCGAAACTACAAGAAGAGCGAGAAGAAAAGAAGACCTGCCCTGCAGCTGCAAAGGAGAGGGACACACCAACTGCTTTGGCCCCAGCCCTACCGGCCTGTCGACCCCGGACTTGCTCCTGCTCCAAACCCAGCATCTCTTGTGGCCAGCAACCTCAGAAACCCCGGAGGACCTGGCTTCCTTTGAACTCTGATCCCCTGGGACTCCCATGAGTAGAGGCTCTACTCAGAACCTACCTTTCACCCCTGGCAGCAGCCCGGAACCGCGATCCCAGCCCACTCTGCACCCGCCAAGCCTTGCCGGTGCCGGAGTGAACTAAACCCACGAGGACGACCCCACGGCGACTGTGACCCCGAATCCGGCACCCAAGGACCCCCCTCGACTATCCTGAAGAAGCTTGCAGCCTCGGAACAGAGTGCCACCCCAACCGCGATCAACAAGAGGGTAGGATTTCCGACATCAAAAGGCACCCCTGCACCCAGCGCCCCACGGCCCTCTGTGCCCAATCCCGGGGTACCTACCTATCCTCCAACTACCCAACTTACCCCTCGAAGTGGTGGTGGCACCTGAAGAGTCCTCGTCCCCGAGCCTGCAGTCTTTTTCCAAACCGGAGATTTCCCATAGAAATCAATTGAGCGCCCGACGGCTCAAAAGCACCCTGCACCCAGCCGCCCGAGTGGCCCTGGCAGTGAAAACTCTACTCTAACCTACTTCCCCACTTGCCCTGAGTAAGTGACCAGGAGCCCAGCTCCCACAGCCGCGTGGCTTGCCCGACAGCAGCCACCAACCCAGGCCCCCCTATCCCTCATAGGATAACATTGGGCCTAACTCTCTCTGCACCCGGCCGTCCTGAAACCGCTGAGGGTGAACTGACTGTACCTATCTGACACTGGGGGACCCCTGAGTCTATGCCCAGAACTTCAACTCAGCCAGTCGAGTACTTACCCTTAAACCGCCAACTTCATTTTCCTCATAGGGTAACATTGACTGGCTTTTTCTTGGAAATTCTTCTAAGTGTGGACTTTTCAAAACTCAAAATATTCACCAAAAATCAGCCGAGTACCAAAAACGAATTTACTCACCTGCTCTTGGGTGAGCTTCCAGTGCTGGATCTTGGTGCCCAGCACTGACTCTGAAAAGTACCCACAACTATACTTACCTTTAACTCATTTTTCTTCCATAGGAAACCATTGACTGTTTTTCTGTGAAATTTCTTCTAAGTGTTGATTTCTGCAATTTCTAAATATTCATCAAAAATCATATAACATCTGAAAACGTAATTACTTACCTGTTTTGGATAAATGTCCCAGTACTGAGTCTAGACACCAGTACTGGATTACAAAAGTAACGATAACCTACTGTACCTGTAACCTACCTTTCCTTCCATAGGGAATCATTGATTGTGTGCTCTGAAATATTTTCTAAGTGCTAACTTTTGAAATAGCTAAATATTAGTTAAAAATCATTACAGTACCAAAGTCGACTTTCAACAGCTGATTCTGAGAACTGACCCAGGACTGGATCTAGGATCCAAGCCTGGAATTACAAAAGTAATCTAAAAAGTAATCTGTTGCATATAATTTGAATTTATCATTGAACTCAATGTTTTGTGTTTAGAAATAGAGTTGCCTACTGCAACTACTTGTAACTGTTTACTAAAAAGTATATTACATATGCAAAAGTATTTTTATGAAACATCTACTGTCGAGAAAGTATATTTTAATTCCAAGTGTTGGTTCTAAAATAAAACAAGCATATATTTTTTATATACAAACCATTGGCCTAGAGTTCAGTTATTGAGTGTGTGGAACTATTTGCTGACTGAGTGTGTACAACAAGTGCTTTACACTGTCCTCTGATACTGCCTTACTGCTCGACCAGGCTACCACTTTGGAGAGTAAGGTTATATCTAACTTTAACCTCTGTTAAACCCTTGGGGTCTGTGGACTCTGTACACCCTGTACCTATTAAGGAACAGTATATACAGAGCCACTTTCTCACATTGGTGGATCAGCGGTGGGATACAAACTTGCATTTGTTGGACTACTTGGTTACCATCTGACCACACGACAGAACTCTTAAAAATTTCCTTTAGAATTCTGATTGGTCTTTCCAAAATTACTAAAAGTCTTGCTAGGGCCTTGCTTAAGTCCCATTAGAATTTTAGAAAAATAAAAAGACACTATAGTCAGGGTAGAGGGTTAGAACTGTCAGGTTAGAATGTCTCAAACAAACCCAGCTATTAGTGATAATAATAACATGGACCTGGTGGAGGAGCTCGACCTCACACCTTCCTTACACTTGTCTTTCAAGGAATTGAGGTCCTTATGCAAACTTAAAAATTTACAAATGGGCCTGCATCCAACCAAACTAGGGCTCCAGGAGCTCTTGGCTGATTATGCTAAGGACCACGCATCTGAACATGGTGATGGCCAGTCAGATGAGGAAAGGGAAGCAGAGGAGGTTGACAACAACCCCCCCCCCCCCCATGCTATTCCCTAGGGAGGAGAGGGCAACCATATCCTCCAATCCAAGGATTAGCATCTGGGCACCTAGAGACTACACAGGTGGCTCTGGTCCCAGAGAGAACACTGGGGGACCCCTCAGTGAAGAGGACAGCCTTGTAAGGCTGGCCAAAAGATTAGAGCTAGAGTCCAGGCTCCTGGCTCTAGAAAAAGAAAGAGAGAGATGGGTTTAGCACCCATCAATGGTGGCAGCAATAATAAAAATAAGGATAGGGAGGAAACTTCTGACCTTAAAATCCCCAAAGGGATTGTCCCTAAATTTGAGGAAGGTGATGATATCACCAAATGGTTCACAGCCTTTGAGAGGGCTTGTGATATCAGAAAAGTGAAGAAACCTCTCTGGGGGGCACTCCTGTGGGAACTGTTCTCTGGTAACTGCAGAGACAGGCTTCTGACCCTTTCTGGGCCAGAGGCAGGATCCTATGACCTCATGAAGAAAGCTCTGATTGAGGGATTTGGTTTCACCACTGAGGAGTATAGAATTAGATTCAGGGGGGCTCACAAAACCCAGACCCAGTCCTGGATTGATTTTGTAGATTTCTCAGTGAAGACACTGGATGGTTGGTTAGCTGGACATGGTGTGCAGGATTTTAATGGATTGTACAATTTATTCATGAAGGAACATATTTTGAGTAACTGCACAAAAGAAAAGTTGCATCAGCATTTGGTAGACCTAGGTCTAATTTCTCCCCAAGAATTGGGAAAGAAGGCAGACCACTGGGTCAAGACTAGGGTGACTAAGACAACCACTGGGGGTGACCAAAAGAAAGTGGTCCCAAAACCTCCCATGGGGAAAGGTGGTGAGAATCCCCAAGATAAAAAGTTTGAGTCTTCCAAACGGCCCCAAAAACCTGTTCAGGTGGGTGGTACCCAAACTACTCCCTATGTGCCCCAACCATATAGGGGGAAGAACTTTGATCCCTTAAAGGCCTGGTGTAATACCTGCAAGAAGCAAGGACACTTAACTGTAGCTTGCCCCCAAAACAAAGCCCCTAAGGCACCCAGTACAGCTACTCCTGGGGCAGCAAGCATACAAATGGGATCAGAGGTGTACCTTGAGCAAATCTGGGAACACACTGAAGCCAGTCTAGTCTCCTTGGGAGAAGTGGAGTTTGCCACTGTAGCTGTGTGGCCACCCAACTTAAAGAATTACTTGCAGTACCCCTGGGTGAATGGAACTTGATTGGGAAGTCTTACCCAGTCACCAACGCTGACAGTGTCACCACTAGTCATCCCATGGCCATGGTAACATTAGGCTGGGGGGGGGGTTACTGGCCTGAAACAGGTAGTGGTCTCTCCAAAGTTGCCGGCTGCCTGTCTACTTGGAAATGATCTGGAAACCTCAGCATGGGCTGAGGTTGAACTAAAGGCCCATGCAGCCATGCTGGGCGTCCCTGAATTGGTGTGTGTGCAAACCAGAGCACAGAGCAAGAGGAAGGGTGAAAAAGTAGGTCTGGAGCCTGGAATAATGGCCCAGCCAACCAAGAGAAAAGGAAAGAAGACTGGGGAACCAGCTTCTACACAGCAAACCATTCAGGACCCCTCTCCCCAGGGAGAGGATTTAGATACCCCTGAGGGAACTGAGTCCATGGAGCTTGACCCTTACCAGGTTGAACTCTTGGGCCCAGGGGGACCCTCTAGGGAAGAGCTGTGCCAGGGTCAGCGAGACTGTCCCACTCTTGAAAGCCTGAGGCAGCAAGCTGTTTCAGAAGCCAGGGGAGATGTCAGTGGTACTCACAGAGCTTATTGGGAAGAGGGATTACTGTATGCTGAGGCAAGAAACCCCACTCCTGGAGCCACCAGGAGGGTGGTAGTGCCACAGAAGTACAGGGAGTTCCTCCTTACTTTGGCTCATGACATCCCCCTAGCTGGACATCTGGGGCAATCCAAAACTTGGGAAAGGCTAGTGAGTCACTTCTACTGGCCCCAGATGCACCAAAAGGTGAAGGAGTTTGTCAGCTCCTGTGTCACCTGTCAGGCCAGTGGCAAGACAGGTGGCCACCCAAAGGCCCCCCTCATTCCATTACCAGTGGTGGGGGTCCCCTTTGAAAGGGTAGGAGTGGACATTGTGGGTCCACTTGAGCCACCCACAGCCTCAGGGAACAAATGTATTCTAGTGGTAGTGGATCATGCCACTATGTACCCTGAAGCAATTCCCCTTAGGACTACGACAGCTCCTGCAGTAGCCAAGGCCCTCCTGGGTGTCTTCACCATGGTGGGTTTTCCTAAGGAGGTGGTTTCAGACAGAGGTTCCAACTTCGTCTGCTTACCTAACACACATGTGGAAGGAGTGTGGGGTGCAGTATAAGTTTACTACCCCCTACCACCCACAAACCAATGGCCTTGTTGAGAGATTCAACAAGACATTTGAAGGTATGATCATGGGGCTCCCTGAAAAACTCAAAAGGAGATGGGATGTCCTGTTACCATGCCTGCTTTTCGCTTACAGAGAAGTGCCACAGAAGGGAGTAGGTTTCTCATCCTTTGAACTTCTGTTTGGTCATCCTGTAAGGGGACCACTTTGTCTTGTAAAAGAGGGCTGGGAGAGGCCTCTTCAAGAAGCCAAACAAGACATAGTGGACTATGTGCTTGGCCTAAGGTCCAGAATGGCTGAGTACATGGAAAAAGCATCCAAGAACCTTGAGGCCAGCCAGGAGCTCCAGAAGCACTGGTATGACCAAAAAGCTGCACTGGTTGAATTTCAACCTGGGCAACAGGTGTGGGTTTTGGAGCCAGTGGCACCAAGGGCTCTCCAAGATAAATGGAGTGGCCCTTACCCTATCCTAGAAAGAAAGAGTAAGGTCACCTATCTAGTTGACCTGGGCACTAGCAGGACACCCAAGAGGGTCATCCATGTGAACCGCCTCAAGCTCTACAATGACAGGGCTGACATCACCATGCTGATGGTGACTGATGAGGAACAGGAAGGAGAGAGTGAACTTCTCCCTGACCTCCTCTCTTACAGCCCAAAGGATGGGTCAGTGGATGGTGTGATCTTATCAGACACCCTCTCTGCCCAACAGCAAACTGACTGCAAGCAAGTCTTGCAGCAGTATGCTAGCCTCTTCTCCCTGACCCCTGGTCTGACAAACTGGTGTACCCATGATGTGGACACTGGTGACAATGCACCTGTCAAAAACAAAATCTATCGACAGTCAGACCAAGTCAAGGAGAGCATCAAAGCTGAGGTCAGCAAGATGCTGGAGTTAGGGGTCATTGAACCCTCTGAGAGCCCCAGGGCCAGCCCAGTGGTTCTAGTCCCCAAACCTCATCAACAGGGTGAAAAGAGAGAGATGAGGTTCTGTGTGGACTATAGAGGGCTCAACTCTGTCACCAAGACAGCTGCTCACCCTATCCCAAGAGCAGGTGAACTGATAGATAAATTAGGGGCTGCCCAATTCCTCAGTACCTTTGACTTAACTGCAGGGTACTGGCAGATTGGCATGGCCCCAGGAGCAAAAGAGAAAACAGCATTCTCCACCCCTGATGGACATTATCAGTTTACAGTGATGCCCTTTGGGTTAAAGAATGCCCCTGCCACTTTCCAGAGGCTGGTGAACCATGTCCTGGCTGGGCTGGAGTCCTTCAGTGCAGCTTATCTTGATGATATTGCTGTCTTTAGCTCCACCTGGCAGGATCACCTGATCCACCTTGGAAAAGTTTTAGAGGCCCTGCACAATGCAGGCTTCACTATCAAGGCATCCAAATGGCAGATAGGGCAGGGCACTGTGGTGTACTTGGGCCACCTTGTAGGTGGAGGCCAGGTACAGCCCTTACAACCCAAGATCCAGGCCATCATGGACTGGATAGCTCCAACAACCCAGACCCAAGTCAGGGCATTCCTTGGCTTGACTGGATACTACAGGAGGTTTGTGAAGGGGTATGGGTCCATTGTAACCCCCCTCACAGAACTCACCTCCAAGAAAATGCCCAAGAAAGTGAACTGGACAGTTAGTTGCCAAAAGGCTTTTGACACCCTGAAAGAAGCAATGTGCTCAGCACCAATTCTAAAAGCTCCAGATTATGCCAAGCAGTTCATAGTGCAGACTGATGCCTCTGAGCTAGGGATAGGAGCGGTCCTATCCCAGACCAATGATGAAGGCCAAGACCAACCTGTTGCTTTTATAAGCAGGAGGCTACTCCCCAGAGAGCAGCGTTGGAGTGCCATTGAGAGGGAGGCCTTTGCTGTGGTTTGGTCCCTGAAGAAGTTGAGGCCATACCTGTTTGGTACTCACTTCCTGGTTCAAACTGACCACAGACCTCTCAGATGGCTAATGCAGATGAAAGGGGAGAATCCAAAGCTATTAAGGTGGTCCATCTCCCTACAGGGAATGGACTTTGAAGTGGAACATAGACCAGGGACTGCCCATGCTAATGCAGATGGACTTTCCAGGTTCTTCCACTTAGACAATGAAGACTCCATAGGACAAGGTTAGTCTCATCACCTTTCGTTTGGGGGGGGGGGGGGGTTGTGTGAATAAGTGCCCTCTTTCTTGCATGGTATGCCCCCACTTTTTGCTAAATTGCTGAATGTACTTTGACTGAGTGTACCCTGGACTCCTGCCAATCAGGTGCCCAGGGCCTATGTTCCTTCCTTAAAACACACAAACTCCAAATTGGCAAACCCTGGCCACATGTCAGCCCCTAGTAAATGGTACCCTAGGTACCCAGGGCCTTGTGACCAGGGAAGACCCCTAAGGGCTGCAGCACTCATTGTGCCACCCTTAGGGGCCCTGTACCCTTACACACACACACTGCCTTTGCAGGCTGAGTGTCTGGGTGCAGGACAAAATGAAGAGTCGACATGACATCTCTGTGTGCCATGCCCAACACCCACACTGCCAAGGCATATGTCAGTCACCCCTCTGTCTGGGTGCCTTATGCCCATGGTGTGGGCACAGAAGCAGGAGCCCTGTGCCCCTACAGTACCCAGGTCCATTCCCGGGCACTGTAAGTGCAGTGCTGCCATTTAAGAGTACATGGTGCTGAGAGCTCGTCAAACACGAGCTCCACAGCACCATAATGGCAACACTAAAGACTAGGAAGTTTGGTATCAAACTTCTCAGCACATTAAACCCACACTGATGCCAGTGTGAGATTCAATGTACCAAGCACCCCAGAGGGCATCTCAGAGATGCCCTCTTACAACTAACCTACAATCCACGTCTGCTCTGAGGCTGCCCAGGCTGCCACACAGCAGACACGTTGCTGGGCCCCTGGGTGGGAGAGCCCCAGCTCTCCCGGGCCTGCAACAATGCACATCCTGGGTGAGGTGATAGATCTCCTCCCCCAGGATGAGCAAAGGGAAGCTTCAAAGGCCTGCCGCCTCTAGGAGTTTCCCCAGGCCACTGCAACCCCCCACTCTGGCGGGAAGCTTGGCCGGAAACCCCATACAAGGACAGGGGATGTGCCAGCCTGCCCACCCCACCCCTCGGGTGGGGGAGGCGAGGTGAAGCACATCTCCGGGCTCTCGCCATCTTGAAGATGGGAGGCCCTACCCTATCAGGATTAGGCTACTGCACCCCTCCCACAGGAGCGGGGCAGGATATGGGGTGTACCCACCCCAGGACAAGGACCCATTGGTCCCTGGCCTTCACCTACCTGTAACACCCCTAAATCTAGTATTTAGGGGCACTCTGAACCTTCCTTCCCCAGATTCCGAAACTACAAGCGAGAAGAAAAGAAGACCTGCCCTGCAGCTGCAAAGGAGAGGGAGACACCAACTGCTTTGGCCCCAGCCCTACCGGCCTGTCGACCTCGGACTTGCTCCTGCTCCAAACCCGGCATCTCTTGTGGCCAGCAACCTCAGAAACCCCGGAGGACCTGGCTACCTTTGAACTCTGATCCCCTGGGACTCCCATGAGTAGAGGCTCTACTCAGAACCTACCTTTCACCCCTGGCAGCAGCCCGGAACCGCGATCCCAGCCCACTCTGCACCCGCCAAGCCTGGCCGGTGCCGGAGTGAACTAAACCCACGAGGACGACCCCACGGCGACTGTGACCCCGAGTCCGGCACCCAAGGACCCCCCTCAACTATCCTGAAGAAGCTTGCAGCCTCGGAACAGAGTGCCACCCCAACCGCGATCAACAAGAGGGTAAGATTTCCGACATCAAAAGGCACCCCTGCACCCGGCGCCCCACGGCCCTCTGTGCCCAATCCCGGGGTACCTACCTATCCTCCAACTACCCAACTTACCCCTCGAAGTGGTGGTGGCACCTGAAGAGTCCTCGTCCCCGAGCCTGCAGTCTTTTTCCAAACCGGAGATTTCCCATAGAAATCAATTGAGCGCCCGACGGCTCAAAAGCACCCTGCACCCAGCCGCCCGAGTGGCCCTGGCAGTGAAAACTCTACTCTAACCTACTTCCCCACTTGCCCCGAGTAAGTGACCAGGAGCCCAGCTCCCACAGCCGCGTGGCTTGCCCGACAGCAGCCACCAACCCAGGCCCCCCTATCCCTCATAGGATAACATTGGGCCTAACTCTCTCTGCACCCGGCCGTCCTGAAACCGCTGAGGGTGAACTGACTGTACCTATCTGACACTGGGGGACCCCTGAGTCTATGCCCAGAACTTCAACTCAGCCAGTCGAGTACTTACCCTTAAACCGCCAACTTCATTTTCCTCATAGGGTAACATTGACTGGCTTTTTCTTGGAAATTCTTCTAAGTGTGGACTTTTCAAAACTCAAAATATTCACCAAAAATCAGCCGAGTACCAAAAACGAATTTACTCACCTGCTCTTAGGTGAGCTCCCAGTGCTGGATCTTGGTGCCCAGCACTGACTCTGAAAAGTACCCACAACTATACTTACCGTTAACTCATTTTTCTTCCATAGGAAACCATTGACTGTTTTTTCTGTGAAATTTCTTCTAAGTGTTGATTTCTGCAATTTCTAAATATTCATCAAAAATCGTATAACATCTGAAAACGTAATTACTTACCTGTTTTGGATAAATGTCCCAGTACTGAGTCTAGACACCCAGTACTGGATTACAAAAGTAACGATAACCTACTGTACCTGTAACCTACCTTTCCTTCCGTAGGGAATCATTGATTGTTTGCTCTGAAATATTTTCTAAGTGCTAACTTTTGAAATAGCTAAATATTAGTTAAAAATCATTACAGTACCAAAGTCGACTTTCAACAGCTGATTCTGAGAACTGACCCAGGACTGGATCTAGGATCCAAGCCTGGAATTACAAAAGTAATCTAAAAAGTAATCTGTTGCATATAATTTGAATTTATCATTGAACTCAATGTTTTGTGTTTAGAAATAGAGTTGCCTACTGCAACTACTTGTAACTGTTTACTAAAAAGTATATTACATATGCAAAAGTATTTTTATGAAACATCTCCTGTCGAGAAAGTATATTTTAATTCCAAGTGTTGGTTCTAAAATAAAACAAGCATATATTTTTTATATACAAACCATTGGCCTAGAGTTCAGTTATTGAGTGTGTGGAACTATTTGCTGACTGAGTGTGTACAACAAGTGCTTTACACTGTCCTCTGATACTGCCTTACTGCTCGACCAGGCTACCACTTTGGAGAGTAAGGTTATATCTAACTTTAACCTCTGTTAAACCCTTGGGGTCTGTGGACTCTGTACACCCTGTACCTATTAAGGAACAGTATATACAGAGGCACTTTCTCACACAATAACGTACCTTGGGCGTATTAGTGAGCTACAGGCGCTCATGCTACACAAACATTCCTTCCAAGTCCATAATGATAAGGTAGCTCTTAGGAGGAGCCTACAGTTCCTGCCTAAGGTGGTCTCCCCATTCCACCTTAACCAAATTAGTGAGCGGACAGTCTGTTTTCCACAATCTGATTCGGTAGCTGAGAGAGCATTTCACACACTTTATGTTGAGTGCTCTTATGTTATAGGACAAAATCTTTCTGTAAAACGCAACCGCTTTTTGGTGACTTTTTTAATTGTTATGAAGGAGTTCCCATATTGAAGGCAGGTATTGATAGGTAGATTGTTAAATGCATCCAGACCTTTTAGTTTAAAGACAAAGGGACCCTACCTACCCACCCCAGGCCACACACTACCTACAAACAGAGTGGTACTATCGCTCTTCTTGGGAACAGAAACATAGCTGACATATGTAAAGCTGCCACTTGGTCCACTCCATACACCTTCACAAGGCATTATTGTGTGGATATCCTTGCAAGGCAGCAGGCTAGAGTGGGTCCAGCTGTCTTGAGAAATCTGTCTGACCTCTGCACCATCCACTGACTAACCGCTGCTTAGGGGAGTGCTGTTTTACAGTCACTGCAGAGCTTATGTTTCTACAGCCACACATGCTACGAAGATATTCTGTTAACCTGTAAGCATCTGTTTGTTGCATGAAGTGATGTAGATTCACGTGCCCCCACCTTCCTCCATCGAAGTTTGCTACAGATATTTTCATCCCTTAGAATTGTCTAATATAAACGCATGGCCACTGTTCTATCCTACTCACTACTCCATACCTACTGTAACCCGCTGTACAAAAAACAGTATAACAATGGAGTTGGTGCCCATGCACTTTCACTGCCAGAGAGAGAGAGAAATACTTATTCGAAGAAAACCAAGTTGCAGTAGTCTGGGCCCAATGCTAAATGGAGTGTGCAGAGCATGTGAATCTGCAGCACTACATGCAACAAACGGAGGATTACATGGTAAGCAACATAAAACTTCTTGGCCAGAGAAGTTCTGGATTTTGTCATCATTTAAACAATTTCCCTTACAACTTTGTTTCTTCAACATTCATCTCTGGTAGAAAGATCACTACATAACCTAGAGGTGAAAAGTTCTCTTACAATTCTACTTGGAGTAACCCACAGTGGATTGTCCTCCTTTAAGCAAAACATATCTAGATGGGTAGTTTTCTGAATAATTAATTGTCACCCAAGGGCTTACAGACTAGCATTCTACACGTGGAAAAGTAGCTACTGCTGCCCTAATATATTTATTCGCTCCAGAACAGACACTTTGATGGGCCAGGTCTTGTGTAGTTTGTATAGAAATTTTGACTCTTCACATTTGGAACCCTCCTTTGGGGGTGATATTAATCTAGTTTGCTCATTTAGCTTCCACTGCATTGCCTTCAAAATAAACTCTTTGACTCCACATTGCAGGTTAAAAACCTCTGAAATCCTTAATGGTGCAACGTCAATTAGTGCTCAGTCCATTAGATGCTACATTTCCATGTATTTGAAGGTTTTGAAAAGGGAGTCTAGCAAGTATGAAATCAAATGGATTGCAGTTTTAATTTGGCTAATTGGACTTCATTTTGAAAACCAAAAAAAGATAGAAGAAAATAAACCTCTTATCAGCATGTTTCCATTGCTAAAACGTTTTAAAAATCGTGTGCGGGAGATGTAGTCCTAAAGGCCCTCAACAGAGGAAGACCAAGCTGAGGTGCCTTCAATGTCAACACCAGCAGGGCGGCAAGTATTACCCCAGCACCATGCCAAGGGGTGAAGCCCCACCTATCCTTATGCTGAGGTGCAGCATTGCCCCTTTTGGAGTCTGGTCTCGAGTACTGATGAAGCCTGGGGAAAGTCTTTGGCCTCTGACCCACCGCTGCCCTCGGACTCCGATTGGTATTGGGAGAAGGCTTCAGAGAAGAACAAGCTCCCACCTAAGGGTGTCAAGCCATGATGCTTCTCGCCTGAATCACACTGAGCCACTCCCTTCAAGGCGATATTGACACTGAGACACCTCCAAAACGAACACCACATCAACATTGAGATCAGTGGAGTCTGAAGCACCTATTGAGAGAGGGGTTGAGGAAAACTGCGCCACGTGTATGCGGTTATTCATACAGCCAGAAACCACAATAATGTCTCCTAAGTTGCCCACTGGAAAGCAACCGCCCACATTGTTCCAGATTTCCAATGAACGAAGTCTAATGTTCGAGGCATATGAGCTAAAGATTACACACTTTTGCATAGATCGCCATCTGGTGTTGGGCCCGGATGTTTGCAGTTTGTTTTTCCTCTTGGAAAGTCTTTGGAAGTCACGAGGTCGGTGACTCCTCCCTTGGATCGTATTGCGCATGGGCTTCGGCTCCATCCTCAGATTGTTTTTTTCCGCCATCAGGCTCGGATGTAATCTTCGCGCTCCGGTTCCGAACATTTCCAGTTCGACGATCGAACCGGAATCCTCGCTCATTGCGGTATTGTTCAGATCCAGATCTCCTCAATCACCTTCTCATCGACACATCTCCGATTCCAGTCGTCAACGGCGGCCTTCGGGCCTACCCAAGCTCCGGTCCCGGCTGATGGAAAGAACTCCTTTCAAGAAGTGTCCTCGATGTGGGTCCAAATTTCCCCACACCGATCTTCATGAGGTGTACAACCTCTGCCTCTCCCCTGAACACGAGGCTCGAGACTGTCCGGCCTGTAAGTCTTTCAGATCGAAAAAGACTATTCGAGATTGAAGAGCCAGACGAAACATGGCGCACTCCTCGACCTCTGTTCCAGTCGACATCTTCGGGGACGACGTCGAAGATCCGGGACAGCAGCACACCGAAGAGGACCTCGTCAGTGCTTCCGAAGCAGACGACTCAGATGTGGAGGACATCACCCTGGCGCAGAGGGTCGTGAGTACTATACCCCCTCCCACGCCGACACCCAAAAAGGCTTCAGTCACGCCTTCGCCTCTGGGCCTAGGCAAGACCAGAGACACTGCTTCACACACCCCACCTTCGGGCCCGGTGAAGAAGCCAAATAAGCCGTCCGGCGGCTCGGGCTCGAGCCAGCCCTCCAGCAGTGCCGAGAAACACACTTCGGCACCGAAAAAGAAACCAGCCTCTACCTCGACACCGAGCTCCGCACCGGAGTCCTCGGTGTCGAAACACAGCCTTTCCGTACCGACGCCATCTTCGGTACTGACCAAACCCCATAAGGCCCTCTGCACCGACACATCCACGCCGAAGCCCACATCGGCTCTGACCAAGAAAACGGAGGTTCCCAAGCCCAGTGCTAAGCACGGCACGGACAAGCCTAAAAAGTCATCGGCCCCGAAAACTTCGGCGCCGATGGAACAAACATTGTCACAGGAAGTGTTTACACCGGATCCCTTGCAAAAAACTCTTACCAAGGATCCAAAAACGGAACATTTGGCACTCTCTTCCAAAAAGAGACATTTGGACAAATCGGCTCCGCCTCCACCTCCAAAGAGGAAGGACTCTGCTACCTCCCCTTTCAGAATGCCTTCCCCTACCTCCTCCACCGCCTTCTCCACCCCCACCTCATCGCTCTCCGACTCAGTCTCCAGACGATGATGATCAGGGGGACCCATATCACGATCCAGGGGATGTGCCCCAAGACCCCACCCCTACAGGATCCCCAGACCCATGGGACAACTACAATAATCCAGATATTCCAGACGTCCCACAAGATGACCTTTACCCATCCAGGCCATCTCCACCGGAAGACTCATTAGGTTTCCACCACCTACTTCAGAGGGCGGCACATTATCACGGGGTAGAGTTACACACTGACCCAGTAGAGGAGGATTTCCTCCTCGTCTCCTTTGATACCGCACATAGGTCTACCTCCATACTACCTATGCTCAAGGGGGTGGTAAAACATGCGCCAGAGGTTTTTAAGGACCCAGTCAGGGCTAGGGTCATTAACCCACGCATAGAAAAAAAGTACAAAGCTGCCCCCACAGATCCTGCCTATATCAAAGGGCCAGCGCCACTAGATTCCCTAGTGGTTTCCACTGCACGGTAAAGGTCAAACTCCCAAGCGTCAGGCGAAGCACCACCACCTGACAAAGAGTCAAAGCTACTGCACGCGTCAGGAAAGCGTACTGCGTCACTGGCAGCCAATATATGGCGTATCGCCAACACCCAAGGGCTATTGGCCAGATACGATAGGGCGCATTATGATGATTTAGAAACCATAATGCACCACCTCCCAGAAAGGTACAAAAATCGAGCCAATGAATTAATTCAAGAGGGGAAGACAATAACTAACACCTCCATACGCTGTGCCTTAGATGCAGCAGACACAGCCTCCAGGACCATTAACAGTAGCGTCCTCCTCCGTCGCCATGCTTGGCTGAGAATATCGGGTTTCAAACCTGAGGTACAGGCCTCCAATCCGAAATCATTGACCAAGAACACCTATTCGGCCCAAAGGTAGATGAGGCCTTCGATAAAATGAAGAAGGACACTGATACGGCAAAATCTATGGGAGCCCTGCAGTCACACCCTCCTAGGCGCTCCTTTCGCCGCTCTTCCTTTCGGAGTACGGCTAGAGGCTACTCCTCAGATAGCGTGTCCACTTCTACAAATCCCCCACTCAGTCCACCTTCACAAGGGGTTATCAAAGAGGCAGCTATAGGGGCAATAACAAAGGCAGAGGCAAAACAAATACCGCCCGCTCTGCCACACCGCCTACCCAATGACTTCCCCCCGCTCCCTCCAGACCATCCCACTCCGGTCGGGGGCAGACTACAATATTTCCTTCAGGTCTGGGAGACCATCACCTCAGACAAATGGGTGACCCAAATTATTCGCTCAGGGTACTGCCTAGAATTGACATCTACCCCCACCCCCCCAAACATTCCACCCAGGCAACGCCCAATGTCACAAGGACATTCCACATTACTAAAACAGGAGGTAATCTCCCTCCTACAAAAACAGGCAATAGAACAAGTTCCCGCCAATCAGCAAAATTTAGGGGTCTACTCCCTATATTTTCTAATACCAAAAAGGGACGAGACTCTGCGACCTATTCTAGATCTCCGGCCCCTAAACACATACATACATTCAGACCATTTTCACATGGTAACGCTTCAGCAGGTGCTTCCGCTCCTCTCCCAGAACGACTTCCTCACCACACTGGACTTAAAAGACGCATACTTTCACATTCCGGTACACCATGCTCACAGAAAGTACCTCAGATTTGTAGTGGATGGGCAACACTACCAGTTCAGGGTGCTCCCATTCGGGGTCAACAGCACCAAGGGTATTCACCAAGTGCCTAGCGGTAGTGGCGGCACACCTCAGAAGACAGCACATTCACATCTTCCCATATTTGGACGATTGGCTGATAAAAGCCACGTCCTACAACCAATGTGTACACCATACCGCCACTACAATCCAACTACTTCACCAGCTAGGCTTCACGGTGAACCACCAAAAGTCCCAGCTAACACCATCCCACATAAAGCAATACCTCGGTGCCACCATAGACACCTCAAAAGCCATAGCCTACCCCAATCCGGCCAGGATTGCAAGCATTCAGGCTTTGCGTCAAAGATTTATACCTCAACACTCCCTTCCAGCAAGAGTGTTTATGCAACTGATAGGGATGATGGCTTCTTGCATTTTCATAGTGCCTCATGCAAGACTCCAGATGCGTCCACTCCAAGAGTGCTTAGCGCGCCAATGGAACCAGGCCCAGGGGCAACTGACAGATCTGGTGTTGGTAGACGGTCGCACCCATCGCTCTCTGCAGTGGTGGAACACCACAAATCTTTCCAGAGGTCGACCTTTCCTGGACCCCGTTCCACAAATAATACTAACAGACGCATTGCTCTCCGGCTGGGGAGCTCATCTATTACACCTCACAGTGCAGGGCACATGGACGCTGCAACAAAAGTTACTTCATATCAACCATCTGGAGTTACTGGCAATCTTTCTAGCCCTAAAATCCTTTCAACACAGATTTTAGGCAAGGCAGTCCTCATTCGCACAGACAACATGACGGCCATGTATTACATTCAAAAACAAGGCGGCACACACTCTCCACAGCTCTCTCAACTAGCACAGAGCATATGGAGATGGGCAATTCCGCACAAAATCTTTCTCCTGGCCCAGCATGTACCAGGAGTCCAAAACACCATGGCAGATCTGCTCAGCAGACAGACGCAGCAGATCCACGAGTGGGAACTTCACCCGCAGGTTCTTCACCCGTTCTTTCAAATGTGGGGGCATCCGCAAATAGACCTCTTCGCCACCCACGAAAACAAAAAATGCCCAAACTTCGTCGCCAGATACCCACACCCATTGTCCAAAGGCAATGCGATATGGATGAACTGGTCAGACATTTGCGTACGCCTTTCCACCTCTCCCACTAATTCCATTAGTGGTGCGAAAGCTACAACAGCATTCCCTCACACTGATCCTAGTAGCTCCAACATGGGCCAGACAACCGTGGTACACCACACTACTGGAACTCTCGGTAGTACCACACCAAAAGCTACACCTCTCTCCATGCCTCCTAACCCAGAACCATGGAGAGATCAGGCACCCGGACCCAGCTCAGCTCAACCTTGCGATCTGGCTCCTGAAATCCTAGAATTCGGATACCTTAACCTTCCCCCTGACTGTATGAACGTCATCAGAGAAGCTAGGCGCCCTACCACTAGAGCCTGCTACGCTGCCAAGTGGAAAAGATTTGTTGTTTATTGCCATAACAACACAATCAATCCTCTAGACGTGTCTATACAACACATCATATGCTACTTACTCCTTCTACAAAGGTGTAACCTAGCATATACATCCATTCGACTACACCTCGCAGCAATTGCTGCTTACCTACAAAACAGGCAGCAACTATCACTTTTCAGAGTGCCTGCCATTAAAGCCTTCATGGAAGGCCTGAAACGAATAATTCCCCCCAGAGTACCACCCTCACCTGTGTGGGACTTAAATATAGTTCTCGCAAGGCTAATGGGACCGCCCTTCGAACCTTTGCATAAATGCGAACTGCAATTTCTCACATGGAAAACAGCTTTTCTTGTAGCCATCACTTCCCTTAGAAGGGTCAGTGAGATACAAGCACTTACCATACAAGAACCTTTTCTCCAAATGCACCAGAACAAGGTTGTTCTCCGTACCAACCCAAAATTCCTACCTAAAGTCATTTCCCCTTTTCATCTAAACCAATCGGTAGATTTACCGGTATTTTTCTCGCAACCTCAAACTGTTGCAGAAAGGGCTCTAGACACGCTAGATGTCAAACGAGCCTTACTTTACTATATCCAAAGAACACAACCTTTCAGAAAGACCAAACAACTAATTGTCTCTTTCTCTCCACCACACAAAGTCAACCCCAGCTAAAAATCAGGGATAGCTAGGTGGATTGTAAAATGCATCCAGATTTGCTACCACAAAGCAAAACAAACGCTATCTGTTCCCCCTAAAGCCCACTCTACACGAAAGATAGGGGCTTTTATGGCTTTTCTAGGGAACATCCCATTAGATATCTGCAAAGCAACTACATGGTCAACACCTCACACTTTCACTAAACATTACTGTGTAGATGTGCAAACCAAGCAACAAGCTAGTGTGGGCCAGGCTGTACTAAAAACACTATTTCAAACCACTGCAACAGATACCGGTGGTCGCCGCTAAGGTTGGGAACTGCTATATAGTCTATGCAAAAGTGTGTAATCTGCAGCTCATATGCCTCGAACGGAATATGCTACTTAACAGTATACATCTGTTCTTGGCATGTAGGGCTGTAGATCTACACACGCCGACCCGCCTCCCCTGCTACCTGTATCTGTTCCAGTCTATCTTATTTAGATACAACACACATGGGTTTCTTCACTGTTATTACTACGCTCCATCTTTCCCTGTTGGTGAAAAACAATCTGAGGATGGAGCCGAAGCCCATGCGCAATACGATCCAAGGGAGGAGTAACCGAACTCGTGACTTCCAAAGACTTTCCAAGAGGAAAAACAAACTGCAACCATCCGGGCCCAACACCAGATGGCGATCTATGCAAAAGTGTGTAGATCTGCAGCTCTACATGCCAAGAACAGATGCATACTGGTAAGTAGCATATTCCTCATGAGGATGAGCTTGCCTACGCACCATTGCATCTGGTGCCTAAAAGGTATGAAGATGGCTAGAAGCCCTTCTCCATAGCAGGCATTCGCCGCTCCCACCTGCTCCACCTCTGGCGATATTCAACCCCCAACCAGAATCTCCTGCCAGGACAGTCAATTCCTTTTCTGGACCTTGTAGCCCATATGGGGAGAGTGGGAGACTTTTATGACTAACCTGCTTGGACCGGTAGACTGGGGAGACCCCTAGGAGGGCTACTGTGTCAGCCCCGCTGAAGATCTAGTTCTAGACCATTGCTCAGCCACACTATATCTGCTGGATACCACCACTGCATATCACACCATAATTCACAGAGAGGCCTGTCGCCATAAAGTAGACACGCATGTCCTTCTGGACGAGGACACCAGTCTGGCGGAGGCCATCTCTAAGACAAAGCGCAATGTCTAGTTCTTTCATAGCGGATTTCCATTTTTAGACATAAGCGTTGAATAGTCCTGCCCACATTTGTGGACCCCAGAGCAGTTGATATAAATATCTTGTGTGTAGATTTTCACGTTTCTTCAGGAAGTTCTGCAAAGACACTTAACAGAGACTCATTATGCAGCCTATTTACCTAGGCTACAATGGCCAGATTCTTCATGGAGAGAAAGAGAGCCAGAATTAAGGCTTTGAGGCTAATTTGACACAGTATAAATATCCCTCACAAACCCTTTTTTTAGGTCTCGCCTGAGCCAGCGCATGCGCTGCTCTGGCGAGACATTTAGTGAGTGGGCTTTAAAAAGCCGACCACAGCTTTTTGTCTGGCATAGAGCGTGCGGTTACGCACACAGGCACGAGCAGAGACGCCATCTGGCTTTCCTCTCGCTCGCCCAAGCGCTTCAATGCCCCTCCCCTACCACAGAGCGAGTCTCGCGGCCGGCCGCGCGTCTTGCTTGCTTTGATTTATTTGTCTTAGCAGTGCTCCACAGATTCTTGCTTTGTAGAACTAAGCTGTCCCATCTGGTATATAGAGCCTGTAGCACGAGACGTCATCACTAAAATAACTTAAGTTCACCTACCTCTGTTGGGAGCGTAAAATGAATTCCAACAATAAACATCAACAGCGGGTTCCAAACAGTGTGCAGCCTCCCTTAAAAGTAAACATTATGTCTGCTTGCGTTACCTGGAGCCCTACTGTGCGCAGTCCTCCTCTCTTTGCACCCCCCCCCCCTGTATACAATAGCCGACATCATAACCCAGCCAGAGACCTGGTATAACTAACCCACTGCTTTACTATAGGGCAGACTCACTGCACCCGCCGATTTGTAAAAAGGCGGATCTATCCACGTGCGAACTACACAGCCAAACATCGGCGCCCTACGATTGGCTGAGTGGCCCAGCGCTCCAATCTTAGGGCGCCTTACATATTATCAGCGGTACACAATCTCAGAAGATTCTGACAATAGGTTCTCCTGCGGGATTGAGTTATGCGCGACCCAGAAGCCCTAACATTATAAAGAAATGACATCCGTTAAAATCTCAGCTTGGGGAGACGGATGAAACTGAATTCACAGACAAGCAGCGGACAGCTGGCCACAGTAGGATCGCACCTTATGGTAAATATAAAACGGCAGAATGGGAGTTTGTGGCTCTTTGTACCACCGTGGGCAACAAAATCTGAATTATTTCGCATTCCATAGTGCAATTCAAACACCGTTAAGTACTGTTGGCATTTTGTTTGGTTTAAAATCTTGAACTCGAACCTAAACGTTAATATTACTTCATATTTAGTCCTGATTCTTAACCGTCTCCTCGCCAGTGGCCTCTATTTTCACTCTGGGTTGAAGCGAGTTTGCTTTAAACTGGGCCAATAGACCACTACTTTACATTTAACACGCAGTTGTTATTAATTTCAGCCATCTGACGACCAGCAGAGCAGGCGTTTCTTCATGTTTGCGATTTGCCCACGTGCCTTGTTTAAAATGTAAAATCACCAATCAGTAAATAAAGCGCACACGCTGTAAACATTCACGCCATTAGAGTATTCGACCTCTATCAAGCATCGGTCATCTACCTCTGGAGGACATGCCAACAAGAAAACGGCTCAAAAACTACATCAGTCCCGATCGACATCGATGAAAGGTATGGCGTTGACCTGTTTGCCGTCAGTTCAAGTTGCGACGTTGTGTAAGCGCCAAATGTTCAGCTTTGAGGCCAAGACTATCAGCATCTTCAATTGCTCCGTTGAGACACAGACCTCTCTCCACGTCAAACGCCAGCACGGTCGCCGTCTATGCCAGGTCGCCGTTGAGGCACTGACGATGGACGTCAAGGCACCAATGAAGGTTGACGTCGAGTTGACATCCATGCTTACCGTCAACAAGCAGGTCGATGTAAAGGCATCGAGAACTCTTTCAACATCGCCTAGGCTGCAGGAGGCTAGAAAAAAGAGGACACGCATCTACACCTCACCAGACTCTGAGCATTCGAAAACGTATTCTCCATCTTCAAGGTTTCAGCCATCTTCTCCTTCTCCTTCTAATCCTACTGCACCGCTGCCTCCTCCACCACGACTTCCAACTCCACCTCCCCCCGCTGCCTCCATGTAGGAAGCAGGTTCTGTATATACTATACCAAAATGAGGTATAGTGTGCACAGAGTCCAGTGGAACCCCAAAGGTAGGCAGAGGTAAAGTTAGATAGCACCTCACTATCTATTTGCGGTAGTGTGGTCGAGCAGTAAGGCAGTATCAGAGGACAGTGTTAAGCATTTGTTGTTTACACTCAATCAGCAAATGATGTCACACACTCAAAGACTGAACTTCAGACCAATTGTTTTTGTATAAAAAATATTCTTTTAGTTATTTTATTTCCTAGAACCAAGCAAGACTGGCACAGGTAAGTTATAAGTATTTTGCGCCAAATATACAGGTTGTAACACAGTTTGGATTGCAATTGTAAATATACTTTAATTTGATTACAGTAGTGTTACTGATAATGCAATGCTTTTACAGAATACAGTACATATACTTTGTATAGGATTTTGAGTAAAATTACAGGTAAGTTACTTTTGAGATTACTTTTCCTACGCAGTGTAGTATACCTGGATACCACACTGGGACATTTCATGTAAACAGGCAAGTAAAATCAGTCAGTCAATTAGTCTTTATTTGATAATTTACAATCATAAAAGACACAATACAAAAATAAAGGTGTCATAGAATGGCATAAAAACAATAGCACCCTAAAAACTTACATCCTTAGAAAATATATCAGCTATATCGAATTTCCTAACATCATTGACTAAATTTAGTAAATATGTTAATACATCCATAAAACCATTTCCTACACAATTTGACCAAAGGGATGCCGGCTTACCAATAGCATAGTCAGATAGTATGTGCAATTGCCAGACCAGCCTCCAAATTTTTCCTTCTCAGTCCCCAGAACCAGCTAAGAAATGTCGCCATCGCGATCACCATATCTGGACTTGTGTTAGATACCAAGATATGCAAAGCTGTCATACACGATCTGGTACCTAGATTGGAACACAATGGCTTGAGCCACCTTCAACGGGGGCCATTACATGGGTTATCGACTCAACCTGGGATGGACACGAAGGGCAGTTGGTATCAGGAGCCTTGTTCCATTTTGCAGTGAAAGATCTTAAGGGGAGAGTGCCCACTCTGAATTGGTGATATAGTTTCCTATCACCAGGTTTTGTAATCAGATTCCAGTAGGCTTCTGCTTCCTTTGCAGGCTTGTGCTCCAGGAAGATACCTGTGAGCGAACTACTGCTCACCCCTGACAGTGTCCTTTTAGTAATCATAACCCAGTAGTGTTCTTTGTACTCATTTTTATTGGGAAATAAGTTCCCTATAGGATCTTCCCACAAATGACGAAGCCCCATGTCAGACAAATAACCCTTGATTTTCTGGAGCCATTTGATTTTAGAGGACAGATCGGCATTTCTAATGTGCATTAGTGCATTGGCGTAAGAAGTCAATTCAGGAGTAGTCCAAAGCCTCCTCCAGTAGGATAGGGGTCTAAATCCTGCAGCCTCATCGAAGGAGGTACATCCCAAGTCAGACATCAGGGGCTTGATGGGGGTTGATTGGGGGAGGGCGGTCAATGATCTCAGAAACTTATTTTGTGCAAGAACTAGGGGTGATAAATTTTCAAACCCCCAGAGTTCAGCACCATATATTATGGAAGCTCTGATTTTCCCATTATAAATCGATAAAGCTGACCCCACCGGTTTGGTATTTGAGTCGGTGTTCTTTGAGTAGGGCTCCTGCTAACTGCTTGTGCCTGAGAACTAAAACATTAACTGGGGTGTCCAGTTCATCTTCCTACCCATAGTCACTCCTAGATAGGTGAAGGTATCAGTTTGTTCCAAAAGTGCTTTATTCATTTCAACTCTCCCTTTAATGAGTTTGTTTATGCAGCACCATGAACTTGGTTTTGTCAACATATACTACAAGTTCTTGGTCGTTGCAGAACTCTATACATCTATCAAGGGCACGTTGCAGACCACATTGAGTTTTAGATAAAATTAAAGTATCGTCTGCAAACATTAGAAGCGGAACCCTTGAGCCGGCAAGAGTTGGAGCATCTGTTGGAAAATTAGTGTAATACGAGAACCTTGTTTATAAACAAGGAGAATAGGGTAGGAGCAAGGACACACCCTTGCCGCACTCCCTTGTTAACTGGGAAACGGTCTGTTAATTTGCCCTGCTGTCCCCACCTAACCTGACCATAATTTTCCTCATGCAGTTTAATGATAAAGCTTAAGATTTCTAGGGGCATCCCGGCCTCCTTTAGTGTCCCATAGCTTATGGCGGGGGACTAAGTCAAATGCTGATTTTAAGTCAACAAATTCTGTATATAGGGTTCCCCTCGCTAGGATAACTGTGCTCCAGGATGTCATCATAAATCTAAAAACTTGGTCGATGGTACTGACATGGGGTCGAAAACCCGCTTGATAGGTAGATAATACATTCTGGTCTAATATCCATTCGTTTACTCTACCCAGCACAAGTCTGGCAACTATTTTCTGTAAAGTGTCAATTAGGCTTATCGGCCTATAGTTGCCAGGTCTGGCACGGTCACTCTTTTTGTATATGGGAATAATTTCGGCCCTGCGCCAAGTATCTGGAATCGGCGCGCCTCTAGCAATAGCATTTATAATGATAAAAATATATTCGGTCCAGTTCTTTCTATCTTTTTTATAGATATCGGCTGGGATGCAATCCGGTCCAGGTGCCATCCCTGCTGGAACCCCGTCCAGGACCCTTTCTATCTCCCCTTTGTCAAATATTAAAACAACATGAATATTAACCACAGGGTAGTCAGTAACAAGTAAAATCGTTTTTGTTGGTACAATTTTAAAGAATTTCTTTAGGTTTTCAAACTCAACACTCAGAAACTTTTCCAAGAAAAACAGTCAATGCTATCCTATGGAGGAAAATAGTGTTATCGGTTTTAGGGTAAGTATTTGGTAGTGGGAGTTGAGGTTCTGGGGGTAGACCCGGGGGTCCCCCAGGGTCAGGGATGCACACTTGTTACACCCTCAGCGGCGCTAGGGCAGCCGTGTGCAGATTGCTGAGGCCCAGTGTTATCCAATGGGGAATAGGGGGCCTCTGATTGGTAGCTGCTGACGAGCAGGCCACTTGGTTGTGGGAGCATAGCTCCTTGACTTTAGCTTGGGGCAAATGGGGAAACAAAGTAGCACCAAAGGTACACCCTCAGCGGCACTAGGGCAGCCGGGTGCAGGGTGCTGTTTCGACGTCGGGCCCCCTGTTTCCAATGGGAAACCTCCGGTTTGCAAAGGCACTGCGGGCTTGGGGACGAAGGTCTTCTGGGTGCGACCACCACTTTGAGAGATAAGCTGGAATGTTGGGGGTTGGTGAGGCCACCCAATGCCGTGAAGCGTCGGGTGCAGGGGTGCCCATCTGACCGAAACCTGGTTCACTTCTGACTCTCTCCCTGATCTGCTAGCCATCCTCCCTGACACCTATTATGCTCTCCGAGCTGACCGCCCGGATGGCAAGGCTGGCGGGGGGGTGGCGATGATTGTCCGGTCGTCATTTAAATTTCAGCTCCTCCCCCACCCCCCCATTCCTAACGTGGACTACCTGGTGGCTCGTTCCCTCAACTTTCCTTCCCCCCTTACTGTGGTTCTTGTCTATCGCCCCCCTCAATCGATGCCTTCCTTTGTAGCCTCCTTCCAGGAGCTGCTGGCCACCCTTGTGGTCAACAACTCCTCTGTACTCCTTCTTGGTGACTTTAACTTCTGGCCAGGGGACCCTAAGGAAGACTCTTTTTCTAAAGACTTTTCGGTCACCCTTCAATGTCTGAACCTCACTTCTCATGTCACATCCCCTACCCACGTGCATGGTCATATACTTGACCAAATTTGGTCGTCTTGCCCCCTTGCTTCACCTCCCTCCATTTCTCCCTGTGTCTGGTCTGATCACTCTATTATTTCTTTTTCTGTTCACTTGGGTATGGTTGTCAAACCCTCTCCCCCTAAAAACCTTCTAGCACGCAACTGGAACCAAACAGACCTTGATTCCCTCTCACTCCCTTTGGTATCTTCTGCTCCTGATCTCACTTGTCTCCCTCTTGAATCTCAGGCCAAAGCCATAAATACATGGCTTGCTGCTTCGTGTGATCGTGTGGCCCCGCTTAAAAAGATCAAAGCGGCTCGTCCATACGACGCGCACAAATGGTTCTCCACTGAGCTCAAGGCACTAAAACTTGATCTCAGACGGGCGGAACGCCTCTGGAGACGTCAGTATTCCCCTCCTCTGCGAGCTCAGTACAGACAACTCCTCACCAACTATAAAAAAGCAGTTCTTAATGCCAAAACTTCCTATTTCACGGAGAGAGTATCGCTCTCCGTAAATAAACCTCGTGAAATTTTTTCCTTGGTTCGCAATCTTGCTACTTCTGACCGCTCCACCCCTAGCTTGGTTCCTTCCCAACCCCTCTGTTTGTCACTTAATAACTTCTTTATTGACAAGATTGCGAAAATTAAAGCTGACATTCCTACTGTGCCTCAGCCTACCCCTACCAGCCCTGTTACCCTTCCTTCTTCTTTCTTTGACACTTTTCCCCCTATCTCCCTTGATTTGTTTCACAACTACCTGTCTAAAGTTAAATCTGGCTCTCCTTTGGATGGTGTTCCTGCACGGATCCTCAAAATCCTCTTCACTAATTGTCCTGGTCCCCCCCTTTCTCTTCTTAACTCCTCACTGGTTTCCGGTGCTGTCCCCTCTTCCTTTAAATCTGCTGTTGTCCTCCCTATTCTCAAAAAACCTGGCCTAGATCCCTCCCTCCCAGCTAATTTCCGTCCCATTTCCCTTCTTCCCTTCCTGGGTAAGATCCTAGAGACCCACGTCACCTCCTGCCTCTCCTCATACATCGAGGACAATGGCCTTCTAGCCTCCCACCAGGCGGGCTTCCGCCCTGGCCACTCTACAGAGGCGGTGGTTCTAGCGGTCTTGGACGAACTTAAGGGTAAGGCAGATGTTAACCTTCCCCAAGCCTTGGTGCTTCTCGACTTGTCCGCTGCGTTTGACACGGTCGACCATTCCATTCTTCTCGGCCGAGTCTGCGCAGCGGGCATTCGGGGCGCGGCCCTCTCTTGGCTAGCATCCTTTCTTCAGGATAGGCATCAGGCTGTTCATCTCTCTGGTTTCTCTGCCCCTTCCTGTTCGGTCACCTGCGGTGTTCCTCAGGGCTCTTCTCTTTCCCCTCTCCTCTTTAACCTATATATCTGTCCCCTTGTTTCTTCTCTTCTCAAGCGGGGGGTCTCTGTATATAATTACGCTGATGACCTCCAGCTTGTCTTTGATCTGTCTTCTTCGCCTGATTCTATTCCCAAGTTCAGTTCCACCCTTATCTTTATTTCGGAATGGATGAGCGCCAACCATCTTAAGCTCAACCCCGATAAAACGGAACTTGTCCTTACGGGTGGTCCCTCTAACCCTTGGTCCCCTGCACATTGGCCCCTCTCTTTTGGCCCCCCCCCCACGCCCTCTCCCTCTGTCCGCACCCTTGGCATCAAAGTCAGCTCTGACTTAACCATGCACTGCCAGATCAGCTCTGTGGTGTCTTCATGTTTCCTCTCCCTCCGTCTTATTCGGAAAATATCTCGCTTCTTTACCATCGACGCGATTAAATCCATAGTCTTGGCTTTAGTCATCTCACGCCTCGACTATGGCAATGGCCTGTACGTGGGCATCCCCTCCCACGAATCCCGACGTTTACAGGCCATTCAAAACCAGGCTGCCCGTCTCATTTTTTCCCTTCCCAAATCCTCTCACATTACCCCGGTTCTGAAATCCCTTCACTGGCTCCCCATCTGCTTCAGATCCCTTTTCAAACTTGCTTGCTTTGCCTTTCGCGCCCACTCCCGCTCTGCCCCTGCCTACATCACTTCCCTCATTTCTTCCTATGTTCCCAGTCGCACTCTTCGTTCTTCCTCTCTCTCCCTTCTTCACATTCCCCGTTTTCGCAAATCCAGATCTGGGAGCACTCGTCTTTCCGTCTTGGCTCCCCAGTTCTGGAATAGTCTCCCACTTCATCTTCGCTCTATTCCTATTTTTAGCCACTTTCGTAAAGCCTTAAAAACTTTTCTTTTCTCTTTGGCCTTCCCCTCTTAGGCCCCCTGTGTTTCCCTCTGTGAGTTCTTACCCAGGCTCCCCCAGCGCCAGGAAGCCGCTTGGCAGCAGTGCGCTTTATTAAATATTGTTTTCATTTCATTTCATCTGAAACGGTGGTTCACACAGCTACTGCTTAGAATTTCACCGCACCCAACAACCCACCATACGGAAACACCCTTTGCCTAGTTTACTCACAGTCTTGCAAAAAGATATCGGAGCTATCCTCAAAAAGGGTCCAATGCAGCCATTGCCCCTTCACCAACAGGGCAAAGACTTCTTCTATTCACTGAACTTCCTATTTCCAAATAAAGACTGCCCCATCTAGCCCATTTTACACCCGAGTCCACTCAGTTGGTAAGGCATACTGGACCACTTCGACAACTCTCCAGGACCTTGTCCTGCTTCACTGCCAACCTCCCTCACCCAGAGCTGACATTGGTGACAAATGTATCTCTATTGGATTGTGTGGGGGGTTCAAGGGAGTTCACCCGGAAGGTGATCAGGGGTCTCTGGTGTCCATTGGACGGCTGCTTCAATATCATCCTATTGGAGATGACTTCCATCAGTGGGTGGGTGGGGCAGGTATTCATGACCACTCCACTGCCATGTTCTACTGCAACAAGAGGGAGGTGTGAGGTCCCGTGCCAAGAGGATTTACGGCTCTGCAGGTGGCTAGAGCACTAGGACTTTTTCCTGGTCACCAACCACCGGCCAGGATCCCTGAATGTCATAGCACAAAAACTGAGTAGATGTCTGTCAGATCACAAGTGGCAGCACCCTCCCCATTTGACCCAGGGTGTCTATGATCAGCTGGGTGAGCCCTAGTACAATCTTTCTGCCTCTTTAGAGAACACACATTGTCAACAATTTTGAACATTGGAGTTTTAGCAGAAACACTCTTAAAGAGACTCATTTTTGCTTAAAAGGATCAAAGGTCTCCAGCATGCATTCCTGCTGCTACATCTTCTGCCACAATTTCTGAAGATCAGAAACTACTGGGACCCAGTCATCCTAGTGGCCCCCAATTGGGCCAGGAAAGTTTGATATCTGGAACTCCTTAGCATGAGCACCTATCCTCCTATAAGGCTGACACTTCAGGAGGGCCTCCTGTCTCAGCAGCAGGGAATAGTCCTCCACTCTAATCTACACAGCTCCATGCGTGGAAATAGGGCAGCACCACTTGACTGCTTTCGACTTGCCTGAAGTGTTGAATGTCATCCTAGTCTCAAGATGCTACTCCACAAAATCCATCTATGATGGGCGCTGGGACAAGTTTGCAACCTGGTGTGCAGCTCAAGATACTTATTGCTTATAGGCAAAACTGTCAGACATCCTTTGTTTGTTTTGTCTTCAGTTCAGCATGGCCTTGCAGTAGGTATTGTAAGAGGGTATTTGTTGGCCCTTTCGTCAATTATCCTTTTGTCGAACCAGCCGTATTTGTTTACATCACCTGTTGTGATGAAGTAGATGAAAGGTTTTACACACATTCCCTCCCAAACAGTTAGTGATGCCAGAGTAGGGCATTCGCTTGGTCTTGACATTCCAGATAGGTATACCTTTAGAGCATATGCATAATAGCCTGCTGCATTTTCTGACCTTGAAGACCGTCTTCCGCATCACAACATCAGCTTGTTGCATAAGTGACCTGTAGGCACTTTCCATGTAGCCACACTACACCACCTTCTTCCCTGACAGATTGGTACTGAGGAATCGGGTAGCCTTCATACTGGAAGCTCTGACTCTCTTTCATTATGGGCAATTGATCATTCTACTGGTATTCTTTACAGCCCTGCCCCCTTAAAAGAATAGAGGCTCCATCGGTTAGACCCTTTACGTTTTTATATTGATCGTACCAAGGACCGTCTCATAGATCATTTGTTTGTGAGGCTTTCCAGAGCAAAGAAAGGGAAGGCTGTGCAGAAGAGGACACATTTAAAGTGGGAAGTCCTCTGCATTAAGATCTGCTATTCACTGGCCAGGAAGCAGCCTCTAGAAAGGCCAGGGGCCACATGTAGAAAGCAATTTTCCTGTCACAAACGGCCAGATTCTTCGAATTGGGCCATTTCTGACAGGAAAACTGTATTTTAGGCTGTGCAAAGCCCAAAATGTGATTTGGTAACATGTTAACGAATCACAATGTGGGTTTTGCAAATCCTTATTGGGGCGGGTGTGTTAAGGACATCCCTCCCTAATACCGAATTGCAAGGGCATGTATGAATATTTCACGACCTGAATATGGTCGCAAAACATTCACATTTTGCCACCAATGTCAAGTTGGTGGTAACACATTTAAAGATGGGAAGGGGTCCCCAAAGGATCCCTTCCCCTTTGTGAATATTTGCGAAAATGTTTTTTTAAGAGCCGGCAGTGACCCCATGAACCACTGCCTATTCCTAAAAAATTAAAAGAAAACTTTTCATTTTTATTTCTGAATCTCATCCCCTTTTCCTTTAAAGAAACAGGTTGCATTTTAAAAACAAAAACGTTGCTTAATTTAAAATCAAACACAGACATGGTGGTCTGCTGTCCCCAGTCCCTGTGTTTTTAGCGATTTCCAATGTGTCGCAAATTGCAACCTACCCCATGAATATTAATGAGATAGGTCAATTGCAACCCACTGGGAATCACGAACAGTGTGCAGTGTTAAACACACAATAGTACATGTTTGCGATTTCCTAATTGCTAAAATTCACTATTAGGGTATCACAAACCCACGATTTCGTGCATCTGACCCTAAGAGTTCATTCCATCATGGTCAGATCAACTTCAACTGCATTGGCACAAGTGTCTATCCTTGATATCTGCCACGTTGTTACTTGTGCATGTGTTCTCAAAGCAGTACTGCCTTGCCATACAGGTCTGGCGAGAAGGACACATTTGCCCGGTGGGTTCTGCAAGACTTTTTGGCTTTAGCCCACTCCACAGACCCTCCATCTTGTGGAGTTACTTATTAGTATCTTTTCTAAGGTGAGGAATCTGTGGTTAGAAGTATACATCAGAAGAACAAGTTACTTGCGTTCAAGTCAAGTCAAAATTTCATTATTCGGTCCAGAGACCATAAAAGTTTCAAAACAAACATTACAGATTAAAATTTCCATGACCTATTTACACAGCAGCGTAGATAAAACTATTAAAAGAGAAATTCATTAAAAAAATCAATCCTTTAAAAAAAGAGATAGTCCACAATACAGAGTACAATAACATAGCAAAATGATGTAATCCATCATGATCATGACTCATAACGTTTCCTAATAGGCATTGTAACTTTAATGTAATTAGAGACTGTGATACGTAATGCCGTAGTAGCCAGAGAATGCAGATAATTAAAGCCCTCCGTATATGTACAGAGCCTGATTTTATCTTAATAATGGGGCTACAAATTTCCACCTAGGCTCTTTATAAAGGGGGCAGAGTAGCATAAGGTGCAGAGTGCTCTGAGCTGCCAAATTATCGCATGGGCAGGGCGTAAGTTTGTCAACCCATCCTAATTGTCACGGAAAAGCCATTACAAAGTGCATAAGCGGAGTCTAGTTAGATAAAATCGTGTCTGTACATTTAAAGTGAATGTTAGATTAAATTGCTGTTGGACAGGGAACACACGTGGGAAACCGGTCATCTCAAGTTGTGAGCGGCGTGTGTTTACCTCAGAATAATGCGCCTCTTTTATGATGACTTTCGCATTTGTATGGATTGTCAATGTAATGGCCCAGGCCTTTCTCATACAATTGATCTCTTGCAAATTGGAGCCAAGGGATCAACAGTGCTCTATCTAGGTTAAGACAGTCTTTGATCACCTCCCTTGAAAACGTTACCTACATTCATTATTGGTCTCTGGGGAATAGTCTATCACAGATTTCTCAACTGCCCTCTCTCCCCTCTGTTCTTTCAAGTGACTTATTTTTAATATCTAAAAAAGGGTTCAAAGTTAGTAATCAGCACGATGTTGCCAGCAAGTGAAGAGGGAAAAGGCAAGCATCTGACACTTTATTTTACATCAGTCTCCTGAAAATGTAAAAGTAGGTTTGTTCGCTATTTTTAATGGTAAGGCATTCTCTTCCTTTATGTCAATGAAATGAAAAAAAACAATTGTCACCTGTCAAAAGCAAGCAGGTCTTTGTGTTAAAGGGTCCCAAGTCTGTGGTTTTTGGAGATCTAGTACGACAGTGTAGGCTAATCTTCTGTAGATTGAGGGGATTGTTGATGCAGTTCTAAGTTATGCGTGGGTTTTTCAATAAAATCCCTTTTTTCGACTGGAACAAGTGTAGAGATCTAATTTCTACTTAAGATTCTCTCTATCATCCTGATATTAAGGAGGCACAGGCAGCAGCATCCAATGCATCTACGGCCCCAATCATGAAATCCCCATAATGTAGTTTAAAGTTTATAATTACCAGACCGTTGTTATATGATGCTTCTTGTCAATAAATTGAATACATTGCTTAAATTGTCTTAAACCTAAGTAGCTTGATCTCAAAACAGGGCAAGTGTTGGCATAGAGATTCACTCTGTCTGTTTGCCAAATAATGTTAGAAAGCCAAAAAAGACCAGATTCCCTTAGAGGATCTTTCACTCTCTGGAGCGGATACTGGTGCCTCCCAAGAAATGCTGGTATGAAGTCTTCCTTTTAAGTCATGACAATTGTCCGTTGTTCATGATTCTGAACTGTCCACTTAAGTTACTGTTGCAAGCTGATTAGCTCTAGTGGTCCAACAACATATTCTGAATGTATTTGTGGTAGCAATTCCTTGTTCCTTGCGTCTCGGCATTGATTCTGCAGTGCTAGGATAAGCCTTTTTCATTGTAGCCTCCCCTTTTTGATGAACATGTCACAGGATTATCCTTGTTTAGCTCTCCATAGCCATTCCTTTTACCTGTCTTGGTTGTTCAGCCATATGCTTGAACTCTCTGTGCCTCTAATCATGAATACCTTGTCTGGTGCATTGTCAGACTGCAAAATCATAATGGTTGTTTTATCTTTGCACTTACAGTCCGATGACTGAAGGTAAAGGTGGAAAGTGACCTTATAGAAGAGCCCTGTTGTAAATTACATCAGATGTCCTACAATCTTGGACTTCTGTTATGCAGTTAGTGGAGGGATGTCTTGAAGCTTCTCAGGCAGCTTTCATATTTTGTATTCTTTGATTTTATAGGCATAGTATATAGGTCTGTTTTTCTCCTTTTTTGTGGATAAGTAGGATTGAGACACAAATATGCCAATCTGGAATAACTGCAAAGAAGCAAGGACAAGGATGAGGCGGTATAGCTTAATTTTCAGTAGTTTCATTGCGCCATTTCTTCCCTCCTCATCTCTGTCTTTAAGATACACCTTCACTCCCACAATCTTGATCATACTACTGCTTGAGAAACAACAGACCGGGCCAAAGATGGTAAATCCCTTCAAAGTGGCTTCCAGGGGAAGAAAAAGAGTCCATTAAATGAGTGTTAATGTTTCTTTGTGCTTTACAAACTGTATGCCAGTCTGATGAAGTGGTTACCACCAACAGGGGCAGCCCTAACAACTGAACCGGAGGCAAAGTAAAGACCAGAATCCTAACAAAGGTTCGAGTTAATTAAAATAATACCAAAAAATCAAAAAACACTTAAAAAAAAAAAAAAAGTAAAGAAGGTAATAAACAATTTAGGTCAAAATTACAAATAACTTTCTAACAAGTGATACCCCTACACAATTTCACAAAGATATGCAAATTTTAATAAGACAGTAATTATAACATTCATAAAACAACAATGGCGCTCAATAAGTTGCACAAAAACATAACGACAATGGAATGTATAAATAAAGAGAGTGGCTGAGGAAAATTACATATATATGGTCTGTAAGAAACAAAAACAAAAGATGGCAAGAAATACGTCCTCTTCAAACACATGAAGGCGTCAACGGCGTGTCAACCACATTAAAATTTGGTGGTCATCATCAGGACAAACGATAATGAATAGCAGAGCGTCCGATAGAAAATTCCAGTAAAAAAATCAGGCATGAAATTTGGTAGGCTCCACATGCTCCAATTTAAATTGCACCAGGGCAGAAATGCGAATGAAAAGGCACCCTTTCCACTCACGTTTATATAAATTCTGAGTTATCGAAGTCACAAATGTAGTCCCCATATACTGGCAACAAATGCCCTCACATTAATTCAGTGGCGCTCAGGTCAAGTAAAGCTGCTCTCGCTTAGAGCAAGTTTATATCGCTGCCCAATTATGAAATAAACTGTCCCACCGAACTAATCAAGCCGAGGACCAAATTACAAAAAGTGCAACATCCTGGTTTTTGATTTTTTGGTATTTTATTTAACTTGAACCTTTGTCGGATGAAGTGAGCACATAAGAACTGGGATAAAGAGGTAAGGATCTGAGTAAAGAAAATTACCAGTATGTATTCCAAGCATTTTTCATGTATAGTTTAAATACTTTTTATAATTATATTCCAGTGGTGCGTAAATAATACTTTTCAAACTTTGTTACCGTTGTCTAAACAAATCCTAGTAATGGATTATTGTCCCTGTATGCAGTCAGTGAGTTCACATTTAAATGGTTTGAATTTATGGGTTTAATTGCTAAAAAATAAAAAGTGTCAATTTAGAATTCTCAAGATAATTTGATATTCTTATTTTTTTTATTTAAGGTTGCTGTATGCAGTATTTGTTTTTTTGTTATCCTCCCCTTGAACCTAGTTGGAACTATTCTTGGCAGAAATTTGTCAGGGCAACCTAATTTCCCTTGTCGTGTCAATGCTGTGCCTCGACCTATCCCTGAGAAAAAATGGTGAGTTATTTTTAAACATTTAATTTTCTCTCATTAATGGTTGACTTGTTACATCAATATAGACCTGCCAACACTCAAAGGCGAAGGGGCCGTTAGAATTGTGAATGTTAGTACATAATTTTCCAATTTCCTAGAATCTTTCAGTGCATAAACCAAGCTAGTGTCCAAGGTAGCAACATTATATCTCATTGTACCAACTAAAATGTGTAGCTGCTATAAGCCAAGCCCAGCCCTCCTTACAGATCTTATATATGTGTGTTGTCATCTGGCAAATTAGTATGGAAGTGATCCCTGGAACCTGGTTGGCCCTTGAAATCTGAGGTTTCTCCAGCATTAGGGTTTTCATACATTAACATGGTTGAATCATCCCATGGCCAAGCTGGGAGGCCCATTGTTATTGTAGTTAGCAGTATAATACTAAACCTAGCTTGGAAAAGCTTAAAACTACCACATTGTTAGCCTACTGGCATTGTTTGAAAAGAACAAAACTTCAACCAATCAGGAGACCTGTCAGAAAATACAACATCCCTCAGGTTACGACAATCTCTCTGATCTATTAACACATCTTGTGTGAAAGGAGTCACCCTGAGCTCTTTTCAGTTTATTTCCCTGAGAAAGAGATTTATTTCAACTTTTGACCTTTCTTCTAGCTAACACAAATCTGTAACTGCATCATGGTGTTTTTCTCACAGAAAATATGTCCATCATGTACTAAAAAGATCCCTTCAGGACTTGTGACTCCTATGGCAACACAGGTATTTTCCACACTTCTGCTTTGGGTTCCTGCTGTAACACTGTCAGGGGGAGTGTTCTCTTCAGGATACTCGCTTCTTGGGTCGCTAGACCATTAGGCTGGTCCTGACTGTTTCCATTATTGTGTCATGCTCCATCTCCTCATCTGTATAGCGGGGGATCGTGGGTCCTCCCGGGCGGGTGGCTGCTTTTGCTTACGGATCTGGACATTGTCCTGTCCGATTCTTCAACATGACTGTTGGTACTTATGGAGTACCCTAGTCTTGTATTATGCAACACATCATTTTTAGATGTGTTTCTTTCTTAATCTATATCTGCTCTGTGCTCTTCCCACAGCGGGGTCGCGCAGGCAACGTTACTTCCTGCGGTGTCCGTGGTCTTCGCCCCGGTCTGCTAATGGTACTAGCTCTTGTGTGTGTGTCCGGCTTTCCGGATACCAATTTTTACCTATTGCCTACCTGGTGATGCATCCTTCACATCTGGGCTGCTCACGCTACCCTACAGGGGGATTTCCCCATACTTGGTGTGGTTCTGGCATCCACACTGTATGCTTCTGTGTATTCCTGACTTTCACATGAATAACATTCTTACTGTGGTCCTGTTCTGGGTGCTTCTGCTTGTTGCCGTCCACCCTCTCACTTGTCTTTGTGAAGGAGCAACTGCGTGTTGGAGTGTCTTGTGTTTCCGGTACTGCCGGCACTTTCTGACCATGGGTCGGCATCCTGCCAATTCTGCCCCACGTATCTTAGCTGGTGCAGGTTCAACAGTGCTTTTTTCCACTGTTGTGCATACTCGCCCAGTATGTGCTGACTCTCATACCGTTTTGTCCTCTCTCTGGGACTTGCTTCCGGTCGACACATCAGATCCGGCGGATCCATCGGACCCTAGGCTTAGTGTTAGTTAATCTTCTTTTACGAAGCCATGAACTCCCACTTCCGCACAGACATTTCTGGCTCTGTGCTTTCTTTCTCTCAACCCTGTATACATACAGGGGTTTTTGTGCTGTTCTTTGACAGCTTGTGGTGCTTTTCCCTCCCATTGTTTTCCGCTCTTTTCAGAGCTGCGTGGTCTGGAGTTGGCTGCGCTGGCATTGCGGTCCCCACTGTGTTTTGTCACCTTGTTGACGGCTATGTTCTCTGGAACTTGGTGGGGTTGAGTCGCAGACCCTCCTTCTCTATGGGTATGGCTTTGGTATCTACTCTAAGTTAAGGAATCTACGGCTAGATGTCTATCAGATGGACGAGTTACTTACCTTCGGTAACGATATATCTGGTAGAGACACAGTCTAGCCACAGACTCCTTAACGCCCACCCATCCTCCCTGTTCTGCGGGGACCTTTTCAGGTTGGGTTTCCTCCATTCGCCTCCCTCCGGGTGGCTTTGTCATTCTGCGGGGTGACATCTTTCACTTAATTCCTAGACAGGATGCTTCATTCTGTTTTGCTTGCTCTACTCCACCCATTCTCGTGATTGGGCGGTATGCTCATGTGTCATGTGTCCTTTACATTCCTAAGCCCTGGGTCGTTTGGTGTGGGGTCTACTCATGTTCACCCCCCTTTCTCAATCGCCTTGGGGTCCCTTACCTCCCCTGCAGTCCATTGGTTTAAAGTCTATTGGCTCTGCCTCCGTCTATAGGTCTCTTACAGGGGATACAACGTCCCTTTCTGGTGCCGACTTGTGGTGGATTTTCATTGCTCATGTGTTCCTTGCTTGTTGCCCTTCACAGTTATATATTGTGGTTGAAGACTTCATGTCGTCTGCCATGATGTTTTTTCACATCTACTTCTACCTCCGGGCGGCTTTAGCCTTCGCTTTTGCGGGGTTGCTTCTCAGGGCGGTGCTCTGCTCTTTCCCTTCACTATTTTCAGTATACAGTCCCTGGCACTGTCCTTTATGGTGCTGTTTTTCACCATTCAATTTCTTTTTCTGTTTCATCTTTTTCGCACACTGTTCCCATATTCTCACAGTTTTTGGTGGTGGCTCCGCGTTGTGGCGCGGAAAAGTTTCTCCGACAAAAACGGACATCAGCACCCCGGGCGGGGCTTATATGGCTCCGCTGACGTCACGCCTGTGGATGACGTCAGAGCGAAGCCGTGCGGCGCCGCCCCCCCCCAGTGCGAAGAGGTGCTGCTGCGGAAAGTTTTATAGATCCAGTCTGACGCCTGGGGATATTCTAAGTTAAGGAATCTGCGGCTAGACTGTGTCTCTACCAGATACATTGTTACCGAAGGGAAGTAACTCGTCCTTTAATATAGGTCAATCAATCACCCTGCCTACCTTTCATTCGCCTCCACTTCCCTCTAAAGAAGAGGATTACTCCACCATCTGGACCTAAAAAGAGCTTTGTCGTTCTACCTTGACTGCATGTGAGAGTTCTGAGTGGATGACCAACTCTTCGTGGGGTATGTTGGTACAAAGAGGTGTCAATCGGTGCAGAAGCAGACCATCTCCCAATGAATCGTGCACTGCATCAAAATCTTCTACACACTGGCCAAGAGGCAGCCTCCTGAAGTTGTGCAAGCACATTCCATAGAGTTAAAGTTGTGACCACTGACTTAGCACGTGAAGTTCAGGTCCTGGACATCTTCCAGGCAGAAAGGAAGGCCTCATTGCACACGTTTACCGAGCAATATTGTCTAGACAGTCGGGTCAGTAGGGATGAACACTTTGGCCATTTGGTTGTGCAGGACTTACTTGTGTACAGTTGGTCTTCTGACCCACCTTCAGGGATGTATTGCTTGGGTATCTATTCAAAGGTAATGAATTTGTGTCTAGAAGTCTGTCAGATAAACAAGTTACTTACCTTTGTTAACACATTATCTGTCAGAGCCTACATCTAGCCACAAATTCCTTACCAACCAATCTATCCTCCGTGTGCTGTGGATGGATTTCTATCGATAGGGCTGCACACTTTCAGGGACTTAGTTTTACACACCAGTGGTCAGTGATCTTTATGGCTCTGCACTTCTGATGTGGAAAGTTGTGAAAAGTATCTGAGGTCAGCGCTCCTGGGTGACTTCTATATAGGTATTGCAACGTCAATTCTGTCGCGAACGCCGACGACGCACGCGTAGCCGATTGACACCACTTACTAGCTCGAAGGGGTGCTGCTCATGCAAAACCTTCTGGATCCTGTGTGACGCCTGGAGAAATTCAAAAGTAAGGAATATATAGCTGTAGTCTCTTCCAGATAAGGCGTTACCAAAGGTAAGTAACTCGTTCAATGCTTTTTCTGGTGGATACTGTATCTAACCACAGATTCCACACCAACCCCCCCCATTCTCTCAGTTCTGGGAACTTGGTTCTTTTCTCCATCTAAAAAAGTCCCAAGTCTCGATATCAGCATGCAGTCGTAGCCTATGTGCTAATGGGTGAGGACAGCCTTGAAAGCAACTGACATCGATGTTTAGGGGTAGTGCATATATGCTGCTCTGCATGCCACTCCCGGAGCGGATCAATGTCATCACGGAGCCGCACAATGCCACTTACTGGTTTCCAGGGGAACTGCTGAAGATTTTTAGATCCAGTCTGATGCCTTGGGAATATTCAAAATGTGAGTGATCTGTGATTATCGGAGAATGCTCATCCCCACACATCTATGAGCTGTATCAAAGTCATACAGGTGTTGTCTTCACTGGAAGCCTTAAACTCAGCACATCAAAATAGGTCACTTGGCCCATCAGCAACAGTCCAGATCCTGGGATCACAAATCTCTGTAGAGCATGGAAGGATAATACCTTCTGTAGTAGGGGATCTCTGTGTATAGTCATAATCTAGTGAATAGTCCCGCCCATGTGCGTGGACCCCGGAGCAATAAAAAATAATCTCTAAAAGGTGACAAATCATGCAGACCTGCATACACCTTTAAGAGAGAATTTAATGTAAAGACAGATAATGCAGCCTATACCCACAGGCTACACTGTCCAGTACTTCAACTAGAATTCCACCAACATCCACAAACAGCACCGTCTGTCTAGTTTTTCTCCCCATAGGAAAAAACCCTGCCTCTACCAGCAAAAAGCCTCTGGAATGATAGAGAGGAAGGAGTGGACAGACAAACCCCATAGGCTGCCATTATGTGGCTTAGAACAGGATACTGTGCCTTTAAGAAAACTTTCCAAGTTTCCAGAACTTTCCCCAGTATCCCAGAATGCCCAGCAGGTCCCATTTACTTTCAGTTCTTTTTGAAGGCGTAGCACGCCAGACCTGTAGCATTCTGCATATGAATAAGTATCTCTCCACCGGGGAGGAGGGCGGGCGCTTATGACTATAACAGAGATACCCCTACTACAGAACTTGAGTTACAGAAAAGAAACTACTCCTTCTGTAGTAGGGGATCTCTGTGTATAGTCATAATCTAGTGAATAGAATGGCAAGCCCATCCCCACACAACAAAAGCGGTGGAGAACACACAAGACACTACCACTACTGTGCGAACAAATTCCGCAGCGAAGCCTGCCCAACCTGAGCATCTGCCCTGGCATCCGTGTCCAGACAGTAATGCGCAGCAAAGGTTTGGACCGACTTCCAAGTGTCCGCCTTGCAGTTTTCCGCAATCGGAACATTACGCAGCAAAGCCGTCGTGGCAGCTTTGCCCCTGGTGGAATGAGCCTTAGGTTTACCCCCTAAGGTCTTATCAGCCTTTTGATAACACAATTGTATGCAGGACACAATCCACCGAGAAATGGACTGCTTAGAGGTCGCAAGACCAGTCCTGACTGAGCCATAATTAACAAACAATTGGTCAGACCTACGAATATCCTTGGTCTTATCCAGATAAAATTTCAACACCCTCCGAACATCCAGGGAATGGAGAGACCTTTCCGCTGGCGAAGAGGGATTCTGAAAGAACATAGGTAAAGTTATGGTCTGGTTGACATGAAAATCAGAGATAACCTTAGGAAGAAATTTAGGGTGAGTACGCATCACAACCTTAGCAGCATGAAACACAGTATAAGGTTCTTGACAACATAATGCCTGAAGTTCACTCACCCTGCGGGCCGATGTAATGGCCACTAGGAACGCCGCCTTCCAGGATAGGTGCTGCAATGAAGCCTTGTGAATGGGTTCAAAGGGCTCCTTCATCAGTCTGGACAGCACCACATTCAAGTCCCAGGAAGGCGAGGGAAGTCTGACGGGAGGAAACACTTTCTTCAAGCCTTCCAAAAAGAGTTAACATCAGGTAGCCCACCTTAGGGGTGGATCTAGCCTGATAGTGAACACGCCTCCTGACTAGCTAATTGGCATTTCCCCTGTCTGTGGAAAGCCTGGGTCACATATAAAAGGCGAAAGAAGCCCCTGCCTTGATATGCTGATTATTTTTGTTATAAACTCTTTTTATTAACAAATTGTAGTGCACCAGTTTACATTGTTTTAGACATATGATCAAACCGGACCGGGAGGTATCAATACATTGTAATTTCATTTTCACTTCTGCATGTTCGCAATCATTCACATGAGCTTCCTCGCTAGCAACAACTTTTCCTTTGTGCATCACCCTATGTCTGCTCTGTATGCCTCCCACGGGGACCAGATCTTTTCCCATTTCCCTGTTCATCCTCTGCTCTGGTATACCGATTTCTCCGCTACCTGACACTAGTCTTGGTCCTCTCCCTAGTCTTTAATCCTTGGAGGTTCTGCACTTCCCCAATTTCTGGCAATATTCCTTTGGCAAAACCAGCTGCTAACATCAACCATTTCTTGGTGTGACTGGGCCTGCTTATGTCTCCTGTGACACCCAGTATGTGCCATTTGGCATCCATTGGTACCTGTTGTCTCACTACCCTCGCCATGATACAAACTATCCCTTTCCAGAGCCGTTGAAGTCTTGGGCACGCCCAGAGTATATGGAAAAACGTGCCCCTCTCCCCATACCCCCTGATACAGTGATCTGATTCGGTCCAGCCTAGCCTATGATGGAGCGTTCTAGGGGTGTATGACCTATGGAGGATGCGGAGTTGGACTAATCTAAACCTTGACCTTACTGCGATCTCTCTAGGGCATGGATACTCAAAGTACGGACCGGGGGCCGCATGCGGCCCTCCTGACCTTTACATGTGGCCCCCTGGGCAGCAGCAGCACTGGGCTGCCGTTTTCTTAACTCAGCACTAACCTGAATAAAAAAAAGTTAAATATACAGTAAGCACTTATTTAAAGGTCAATTGCAGTTAGGTGAAGGAATTAACTAGGCCCTTAACTTTAGGAACACCTTCATTTTTAGGTCTCGCTGAGTCAGCGCGCAGCTGAGTTTTCAAAGTGCTGCTGGCTGGCCTAGCGCTTGCCAGCAGTCTTTCATGGGTCATTAGAACCGTAATGACTTTCACTTTCGCAAAAGTAAAGAAATAGAAACAAAACATCTATTTCTTTACTTTTGCTATAAGCACTGTACCGCACTTTACTTTTAATGTTCAAAGTAAAGCGCCGGTGCCGCGATGCTTGTTCTCTCGCGCGCGCGGCCAATGCTTGTTTAATTTACAGGCAGTCAGTGAGGTAAAATACAAACTAGGCACCACGCCGCTCCCAGCTCCTCAGGCGCACTTCTAGTGCAGATGGAGCTGAGAGTTGGAGAGATGCACTGCAGTGTTTGTTGGCTTTCCACTTACTGAATGTGAGTCACTTTGCTCATTCTGAGCCCCGCACGTTCATGGGTGGTAACCGCGCACCCGATACATCCTGATTCTGCTTGGTGCTGTATTCACAGGCCAGGCTATTACCGTTAATACAGCACCGTTCCCAGAGCGAGGCAGGACACGAGATGACGCAGTAAGATTGTTTGTTCTCCCCAGTTCCCAGAGGTGCAGATTCGGGCAGTGCCTGGTTTATTAGGCCCAATATTTGCATCATTTTAATTGGCAGAAACAGTGCAGGTAAACAAACAACTGTGAACTTCAGAATCCACAATTACGGGGTGATCAGAATGAGGCCTGAAGTGTGATAAGCCAGCTGCCAAAAGAAGGCTGTATACTCCGAATATGCAAAACAGAACTGAAGAAAACCCCTGTAAGAGGAGACCCTTCAGTTCATGGTGGCTATTACATCAAGAAGGTATCAAGACCCTCCTCAACTCTGGTGGAATTGGGCACAAGCAGTTTTTGCACTTTTTTTACCACTGCACCTGTTACAAAATGGGCAAATATCACCTCGGCTGAATGTTGCGTCTGTTTTATGCAAACTGTCATCTGGAGGCAAACCGTTACAAAAATCATTTTTTGGGGCAAAAGCCTAATTAAACAATCATTAGCATAGCCAATAGGTCTCTCATTTAGGACCTTATAAATGTTTAGCCATGCAGCAGTTAATGTTGTTGCACCAAGGATATTGTGCTGCATAACTAAATACTTATAAGGTCCCAAAGGCGAAACCTATTGGCTATGCCAATGCTTGTTTAAGACAGCCACTAGATATACATGCTTTGCATCTCCTACACCCCGGCTGGCATCAGTGCGGCCCTCAGACACACCAAAGATCAAACTTGTCATTGGGTCCAATAACCTATTCTCCAATGGAGAGTATTCCGGCAGCACATCTTCTTTTATGTGACTCTGCAAGGCATGTCTGAGTTGCAAGCAGCGATATCTCTCCGATTCCGCCATTTGATATTCGCCTTGCATCTCTTCAAATGTAAGCATAGATCCTTTTTTCCATGCATCTCCCTATGCCTATGAGGGTCCACTTATGAAAGCCTTTCAATTGCCTCTCTTCTTTCAGTGTGTCACTTTCCCAGAGTGGGATCTGCTCAGTCACCCTTCCAGCCCACCCCAGTCTTTTTGTTGCTTCCCACCATGCTTATCTCACTCTCTGGGTGTGTATTGGAAAGGATTCCCCCACTCTCTTACAATAGAGGGCCGATAACCAGCCACGTGGCCCCATTGCACCTCTGTCCATCCGAAATGCCAGTTCTGATACTGTGGAGAAGACCCAGTCATTCATATTGACAATTTGTGACGCTAGGTAATATCCTCTAATATCCGGGATCGCCAACCCACCTTCATAAACTCCTAATTGCAATTGTTTAAGTGCGATTCGTGGGGCTCCCCCATCCCATAGTGGACTCCTAAGTTCACGGTCGACTGATGTAAAGAATGTACTGGGGATGTGATATGTGGTGTTTTGAATAATATCACCCTACCCATCAATGTCTCGCCACTTGCGAGTTCAAGTTCAGGGCCATGAAGTCTTTTTCAAACCCGGTGATATGTATTCCCAGATATTTAAATTCCTGCCTTCGCTCCAACGCAGCACAAGCGGACAAAAGGGGCGGGAGGTCCGTTGTCAGTGGGCACACTAGCAATTTCTCTGACTTTATTTGGTAACCAGAATAGTTGCCAAAGAGCTGAAACACGTGTATAAGCCTGTGTATCGTCTGGCGTGGTCTACTAGTATATAACAGAACGTCATCTGCGTAAAGGTAGATGTGTTCCTCCCAGTCTCCTCCGCTGTTAATGCCACAGACTATTTAATTGTTACTAATCCTCGGTGCAAGCGGCTCTATTGCCATTACGTAAATTAAAGGGGAGAGCGGACACCCTTGTCGCGTCCCTCTATGCAACTGAAAGGGTCTCAAGACTGTCAGTTTACCCTTTACCCTGGCTAGTGGATCCCTGTACAGAAGGGCAATCCATGCTCTCAGTTTCGGCCCAAAGCCTATCCTTTCAAGCACCGCGAAGAGGTATGTCCATTCTATACTGTCAAATGCCATTCTGGCATCTAAAGCCAGTACCGCTGTTGTCTTTTCTGGTCTCTGCGAGTTTCATGTAGAAATCCGAACAATCTGCGTATATTTAGTCTAGTGCTTCGAGGTGGTAGAAAGCCGGATTGGTCCGGGTAGATTATTGTTGATATTGTCAGCGGTATTCTGTTTGCAAATACCTTGGGCAGTACCTTTGCTTCAAAATTAATTAACGATATCGGTCTGTAAGAATTGCATTTCTCCGGGCATTTCCCCTCTTTTGGTATTACTGCTATCGTCGACAGCGTAAGTTTTCCGGCAATTTCCCTTCCTCTAGTGCCCTATCAAACATATTGAGCATTGGTTGAGCAATTTTATCAGTTACACATTTAAACTTTTCCGCGGGTGGTCCATTCGAGCCGGCCACTTTACCTGACTGTAGGTCTCATATGGCTCCGGTCACTTCCTCTGTCAGTTCTTTTTCCATTTCATCCCTGTCTTCTGGGGAGAGTACCGTTAAGCGAATATCTCTCTAAAGTTCTGCTCTAGCCTTTGCTTTCCTTGTTGTTACCGATTGATACAATGCCTCATAATAGGTGGCGAAAGCCTCTGCTATTTCCCCATTTGATTTACATATTGCGCCATTGGGCTTCTGTATTGCTAGAACCCAATTACGGGCTGTATCTCTTTTCTCTAAACACGCTATTAGCTTTTCTGATGGATACATCTGCCAGTGGATTCCTCACCTTGTGAATATCCCCTGCGCCAGCAACATTCGGAAACTTTTGTAGCAGTCCACGCCGATGAGGTCGAAGACGACGTCACAGAGACAGAGCTCTGCTCGCAACTCCGCTGACGTCACCGGCTCCATAGAAGACCTCGTCGGCGTGATGACGTCAGTTCCCTTTTTTTCGCGCCGTAGACGCCAACGGATTTCGGGCTCTCTCTCTGTAGCTGTACTTGTTACTTTGTTTTCTGCTGTTTTCTCTCTCTCTTCTTCAGCTGAAATGTCGACGAAGAAGTCTGGTTTTAAACCTTGGCGAGAATGTGGAAAGCACATGTCGATAACGGATCCGCATGAAGACTGCGTGTGGTGCCTGTCCTCGGACCATGATGTGGAAGGATGTTCTTGCTGTCGCAAGATGAGCTCCAAGGCTCTTAAGGAGAGGGAAGCAAAATTGTTCATTGCCAAGATGAAGGAAAAAAGGCCAGAGAAGATCGAGGTCGGCGTCAAAGTCGACTTCGGGGCCTGCTTCTAAGTCCAAGAAGCACAAGAAAAAGAAGAGGCATTCATCTCAACATCACTCCGATAGGGATGCGGCTCCGAGATCGACATCGCCCTCCCGACGCCGTAAGGAATTTGTATCTCCTTCGTCTGTTCCTGATTCACCTATTGGCGTGTCGTCACCTGTGGCTTCACCGGAGCATTCTCCGGCCCCGGCTCCATCTCCGGCTTCGTCTCCGATTGAGGAGCTTCCAGCTCCGGGTGCGCCTTTGGTTCCGCTGATTCCACCGTCGGCGCCGGTCGACCCGAGTCCGGTGATGCCTGAGCAATATCCTGTGTTTCCAGGACCAGGTCAGGACCCTACGCATTATCTTAATGCTATGTATGGAGTCTTCTCCAGAGCCATGTACCCCTCGGGTCCTATGGGTCCTATGGCCTTCAGTTTGGGAGTTCCCCAAGCTTATCCTCAGGCTCCCTTCATGCCTTTTTTTCCGGCGACGCCGTCTTGGCATCTATCGGCGCCGAGGACATCGACGCCGCTCCCTTCTTCACCGGCGCTGACTCTATCTCATTCGACGCCAGCTGTCCCTTTGGATCCACGCTCGACGCCGGCGCCGTAGGATTCGGTCACGGCGCCGCAGGCTCCTGTTGTGAGGATCAGGTCTAGGAGGGAGGCCCAAAGGGTGCTGGATGAACAGAGGTACCTGATGGAGGAAGTAGAGGACGGTGAGCTGATGGAGTCGGACGATGTGTTTGATGGTTTAAAGGAGGCTAGTGGCCTGGATTTATCACCTGAATGGGAGATTTCTCCTCCTTCTGATGCTCCTTCAAAGGATGTGGCTCCATACCACGCTGTTATTAAGAAGGCGGCTGAACTTTTAGATCTGCATTTGCCTTCTGCAGAGTTCAAGCCTAACATCCTCATGGAGGTTCTGCACTCTCCTTCTACTGCATCGGAGCCTTTACTCCCTTTTAATGATGCCATTATAGAACCAGTAATGGAGGTGTGGCGTAAGCCCTTCTCTGCTCCTGCAGTTTCTAAAGTTATTGCTAGGAGGTATAGGGCAGCTCCAGGGGACCCAGACTTTTTAACATCTCACCCATCTCCGGAGAGTCTGGTGGTTCAGGCTGCCTGTTCCAGAAAATCAACAGGTTCTTTTCCCCAAGTCCCGAGTGACAGGGAGGCGAAGAAATTGGATCAGTTGGCCAAGAAGGTCTTCTCTTCTGTCAGCATGGCCCTTAAATCGACGGATGCCACCTGTCTTTTGGGCCGATATATCCATGCTCTTATGGACTCAGCAAAGCAGCTAGCCCCAAAGCTGTCAGAAGAGGATAGGATGAGTTTCAATGAAATCCTTTCGGATACCCAAGCGGCAGCACGTCGGGTAATCCAAAGTGGCTTGGATACAGCTGACTCGGTTGCAGGAGTCATGTGATCTTCTGTTGCCGCCAGGAGGAGTGCGTGGCTTAAATCTTCAGAGTTCTCCCCTGATGTCCAGTCAACGCTCTTGGACTTGCCTTTTGATGGCTCCGGAATTTCTGGCAAGCAAGCTGATGCTGCGCTTGAAAGATTTAAAGAGAGTAAGGCCACGGCTAAATCTTTGGGCCTTCAAACTCAGCCAAGGGGTTTGTTCAAGAGGTACAGGGGCTTCGGAAGGTCAACCTTTAGTTCTTACAGACAGCCCCAGCAACAGCAGCAAAACACTCTGTATAAGAGCTACAGAGGCAGAATCAGGGGCCACACTCGAGGTCGACAGCTCTCCTCTTCCTCCTCCTCAGCCCCTCCCACCACTGCAAAGCAGCCCTAGATCCACCATTCTGGATCATGTTGGTCCTGTGGGGAGGCCGTCTTACCCATTTTCTACAAGATTGGGAACCGGTTTCTACAGACCTTTTGGGTTCTAAATCTTGTAGAAAATGGGTACGCCCTTCCCTTTCGGGAATTCCCTCCAAATTACCCTCCTTGTCAAGGGGCTTGCTCAGAGGACCAACTTCTTCTCCTGCAGGAGGAAGTCCTGACGTTACTGAAAAAAGGTGCGATAGATGTGGTTCCAGAGCAGGAAAGGGGTCAGGGATGCTACTCCCATTATTTCCTGATTCCGAAAAAGGACGGCAGATTGCGTCCAATATTGGACCTCAGGATCGTGAATATTTTTCCTTCCCTTCGCGGTCAGTCGGTTCAAGTCCTGATGGACAACACTACCGCGATGTGGTATGTCAACAAGCAGGGAGGAGTGGGGTCTCATTGTCTCTGCAGAGAGGCTCTGCGTCTCTGGTCCTGGGCTCAGGATCATCAGATTTGTCTGATGGCAAATCATCTGGCTGGGGTTCTGAACGTACGTGCAGACAGTCTGTCCTCAGTTCTCCGCCGACCACGAGTGGAAGCTTCATCCGGAGGTGGTTCGTCACGTCTTTCGGATGTGGGGAACTCCTCGGGTGGACCTGTTTGCCACTCACGAGAACGCTCACTGCCTGTCATTCTGCAGTCTCCAGTATCCGATGCAGGGAGCTTTGGGGGACGCGTTTCAGTTGAGATGGGACTCACATCTCCTTTACGCGTTTCCTCCCATACCCTTGATTCCTCGGGTTCTGAGGAAGATTTGCCAAGACAGGGCCCAAGTCATATTGATCGCCCCGGAATGGCCAAGAAGGGTGTGGGATACAGATCTTCTCCACCTCTCCTCGTGCCCTCCGCTCCGTCTCCCTCTGAAGGCAGACCTCCTCTCGCAGTCGGAGGGGCAGGTTCTACACCCCCACCTCCAGAGCTTACACCTTCATGCCTGGAGATTGAACGGGGCAACCTGAATTCTTTTTCTCTCCCGCCAGATGTTGTAGATGTAATTTTGTCTGCCAGACGTCATTCCACCAAATCTATCTATTCCTATAGGTGATCTAAATTTGTGCTCTGGTGTGGGGAGAAGTCAATTGATCGTTTGAGGGCTCGTTTATCTGACATTCTTCAGTTTGCTTTTTCTCTTGCTTAGCAAGGTTTTGCTGTAGCCACTGTAAAGGGATATCTTTCAGCCTTGTCGGCATTACTTTGTTTGCCGGATCAACCATCATTGTTTAAATCCCCTATTGTTTTACGGTTTCTGAAAGGCCTTACAAACAAGTTTCCTCCTACTCCTTTTATTGTGCCTCAATGGGACTTAAATCTTGTCTTAACTTATCTGATGGGTTCTCCCTTCGAGCCCTTACACAAGTGTCCCTTGAGACTGTTGTCTTTCAAGATGGTTTTTCTCATTGCGATCACCTCGGCAAGGAGGGTAAGTGAGCTTCAAGCTCTGAGTTCAAAACCCCCGTTCTTGACCATTCATGCTGAAAGAACGGTACTCAGGACCAGGGCTGCTTTTCTGCCTAAAGCGGTAACTCCCTTCCATGTGGGGCAGTCCATTACCCTCCCTACCTTCTATCCTCCCACTCACCCTTCCAAGGAGGAGGAGAGACTTCACCGCTTGCACCCTAAGAGGGCGGTGAGCTTCTACCTTGACAGGACAAAAGACTTTCGAGTTGACGACCAGCTCTTCGTGGGCTTTGTTGGCTGAAGGAAAGGCAGAAGTGCACCCTTTCCAGATGGATTGTCTTGTGCATCAAGATATGCTACTCTTTGGCCGGTAAGGAACCTCCAGAGGGTTTAAGGGCTCATTCTACTAGAGCTAAGTCTTCCACTTCTGCTTTGTCTAGAGGTGTTCCTGTGGAGGACATTTGTAGGGCGGCAACTTGGGCCTCCCCTCACACTTTCGCAAAGCATTACTGCTTGGATTCCGAGGTGAGGAGGGACGGACATTTTGCTCGTTCCGTCCTTCAGGACTTTCTGGTATAGAAGGGTGGACACCCTCCTCCGGGAGTGGGACTGCTGTGGGAATCTTTTCAAAAGGTGAGGAATCCACTGGCAGATGTATCCATCAGAAGAACAAGTTACTTACCTGCGGTAACGCTTTGTTCGAGGCATGTGGGCTGCTGAATTCATATCTGTGCATAGATCGCCGCCTAGTGTTGGGTCCGGATGTTTGCACGTTGTTGTCCTGGAAGAGTCTTCGAAGTATCCTTGGATAGGTGACTCCTCCCCTGGACTACAGTGCGCATGGGCATCCTCTCCATCCTCAGATTGTTTTTTTCCGCCATTGGGTTCGGATGTGCTATCTTAACTCCAGTTAGGAAAAAGTTAGTCGAGGCCAAAAGGCCTTTAGTTCGCGTCGGTACTGTTCACTCGATCGGTTTCGACCCTACCTGTTAGCTTACTAACTTCGGAAACAACTTTTCGCTTTTTACCTGACCATCGACGACACCGACGATGGAGTCGAGGACACCATTCAAGAGGTGCCCCGTATGCAATGCGAAATATCCCCACATCGACGTCCACCCGGTGTGCAACAAATGCTTGTCGCCGGACCACGACGAATCGACATGCATGGCCTGTGCCCGGTTCCGTTCCAAGAAGACTCTGCGGAATCGTCGAGCGGCGAGACTCGAAGCGCAGCACGCGGCACCGGCCCCGGCAGACATCTTCAACGCCGAAGATGTTGAGGAGTTGGAAATCCTACCCTCCAATCCCGGTTCCGAACATGACTCCGGTTCGGACGACGTCGACGAATCACTCTTTCGCAGAGATGAAGACAACGCCGAGGTAGGAGACGACGATGAGGCCTTAGGGGCCGAAGAGAGTAGCTCCAATGACGAGCAAGGCCTACCCGTTCAGACTGACGAGGGCCCAGTGCCACAGTCTATGGCTCCGGTCGAGGGATCGCCTTCGGGCCTTACCCGAGACCTATCCCGCGGTTCTTCGGCCCCGCCTCGGACGTTCAGCGGCAGCCATTATTACCTACACCGGCTGGTTTCCCTTCTACCAAACCGAAACCGAAAGCTGCACCGGTACAAATGAAACCGAAACCGAAAGTGGCGCTAGTCGGATCGAGGCCTTCCACACCTTCGACGCCAGCGACACGCATCGGCACCGAGCGCACCAAACGAGACTTCGGTGCCGAACTCGAAGCGGCCGACGCCGGAGTTGGCATTCGGAAAAAGGCCCTCGGTGCCATCAAACCTGCTCGGCTCTCGGCGCAGACGCCACCGACTCCTAAACCAAAGGTCATACCACCTGCTGCGTCTCACGTCGCTTCCACGGCAACACCGAAGTCTCCTGCATCGAAGACGTCGACGGCCATTTCCGCCCCTCGACCCGATGACCCACCGGCGCCGAAAAAGTCCACGGCCGCCTCTACCAACCTGGGCGCTAAGGCCTCGAAAGCGCTTCACGCGCGAACCGTTGCAGCACAAAGCAGCAAAACCCAAGCTGTCCTCCAGGACACATCGGGCTCCGGCCCACTAAAAGCTCAAACAGCCTCTTCGGCGCCAGCCAACATAACTTTTGGCCTGCCGCCATCCACGATCCCGAAAATGTTCCAACTCAGGACACGGGTCACCCACACCACGGTTACACCTGCTGAGACGTCTCCGTCACGTTACATCGACGCCAACACCGGCAGGATGGTTATCCATGACCGGAGGATAACTTCAGAGCCACCCTTGGACGCTTTCAGGATCCCACTAAAGAGAAAGCTGCCTGTGGACTCAGAACCTGTGCTTTGCGAATCTTTCGACTCGCCCTACCAGGACCCACTATCATTCTCTCCCACACACTCCGACACGGATGCGTTGGCAGACTATATGGATGACCAAGTCCCTTACCACGGAGACATGGACCCTGATGATCAACAGGACCCTGATCAAACTTGGGGCGACCCTGCAGACCCCAGTGCACCTCTAGATGCACAGGACCCACAACTCTATGGAGCGAAAACATCTCCGACAGAGGACACTGCAGCGTTCAACGCTCTTATTGAACGTGCTGCAAATAATCATGACGTGCAGCTTCACTCTGACACCGTGGAAGACGACTTCCTTATGGACACTTTCGCTTCCTCGGAAAGGCATGTAAAGACTCTGCCCATGCTGAAAGGAGTCCTCAAACCAGCCAAGGACATCTTCAAGGAACCCACCAGGGCACGGGTGATAAACCCCAGGATCGACAAAAAGTACAGATCAGCACCTGGGGACCCTACTTACATCAGAGGCCAATTACCTCTCGACTCCATTGTCGTTGCGAATGCTCGCAAGAGGGCACACTCGCAATCAACAGGTGACGCTCCTCCCCCGGACAAAGAGTCCAAGGTTTTAGAGACCTCTGGCAAGCGAGTTGCCGCCCAGGCTGCCAACATATGGCGCATAGCCAACACTCAAGCGCTCCTCGCTCGCTACGATAGAGCGCACTATGATACAATGGAGCAACTACTCCAACATCTCCCTGACCAGTTCAAAGAAGGTGCAGAAATTCTTATCAGAGAGGGACAGCTACTCACAAATGCTTCCATCAAGTGTGCACTAGATGCCGCAGACACGGCGGCCAGGGCCATAAACACAAGCGTCATGCTGCGACGACATGCCTGGTTGCGAATCTCCGGGTTCAAACCTGAGGTGCAAAATTATATACTGAACCAACCTGTCAACCCCGACTATTTATTCGGGCCGGAGGTTGACACGGCCCTTGAGAAAATAAAAAAGGACACGGACACTGCAAAGTCCATGGGGGCTCTCCAGACTCAGTCCTTTCGGAGCAGCTCCTTTCGTCGCCCCGGAAATAGAGGAGCAGGTAGAGGACAGGGGTCACAGCAGACATACAACAAAGGCAATACCCAAACCACCTACGATAAAAACACCCGGGGTGGATATCGTGGCTCCAGTACAAAGGGCAGAGGACGCGGCTACGGCAACACCAGGTCCTCCCCCAAGAACAAGCAGTGACGCCCTCTCCCTTCCTCCCGACCACATAACACCTGTCGGGGGAAGGCTACAAAGGTTCCTGTCCACGTGGAACTCCATCACCACGGACAGGTGGGTCAAAGATATTGTCAAATACGGTTACTGTCTAGAACTAACCTCCACTCCACCCACAATACCTCCAAAAAACCGTCCTATGTCCTCAGAGCACTTAACGCTCTTACAGCAGGAGGTGCAAAGTATGCTTCTAAAAGGCGCAATAGAGGTCGTACCCGTCCACGAGCAAGGTACGGGGGTGTACTCCCTGTACTTTTTAATACCGAAAAAGGACGGGTCACTCAGACCTATATTAGACCTGAGACCCCTAAACAGATACATTCTTTCCGAGCATTTTCACATGCTCACTCTACAGCAAGTCCTCCCGCTGCTCAAGCAAGGAGACTTTCTAGCCACACTGGACCTCAAGGATGCGTATTTCCACATACCCATTCACCCATCACACAAAAAATACCTCAGGTTCACTGTTCAAGGGCAGCACTACCAGTTCAAAGTCCTTCCCTTCGGCGTGACAACGGCACCAAGGGTGTTTACAAAGTGCCTAGCTACTGTAGCGGCACATCTACGGAGGCAGCACATACACGTCTACCCTTACCTGGACGACTGGCTCGTTCAAGCAAAGTCAGCCCGGCAATGTGCCAGCCACATGTCCCGCACCATCCACCTCCTTCACAGTCTGGGGTTCTCACTAAATTACCCAAAATCCCATCTGCAGCCCGCACACGTACAACAGTACCTAGGTGCGACTATAGACACTCTGGCGGCCACGGCTCAGCCCAATTTGGTGAGAATCAACAGCATGCAAATGCTGATTTCAAAGTTCAAACCTCATCACTCCCTTCCGGCGCGAGTGTTCATGCAGTTGATAGGCATGATGGCCTCCTTCATCTTCATAGTCCCACACGCGAGACTACATATGCGCCCGCTTCAGGAGTGCTTGGCACGTCAGTGGAATCAGGCTCAAGGACAATTGAAAGACCTAGTGTTGGTGAGCGGTCGGGCATACAACTCTCTGCATTGGTGGAATCCACAAAACCTTTGCAAGGGCCGACCGTTCCAAGAGCCTGTTCCACAAATAGTACTGACAGCAGACGCGTCTCTCCAGGGATGGGGAGCTCATGTACTCCACTACACAGTGCAGGGACTATGGACGACACAACAGAAGAAAATGCACATCAACCTTCTGGAACTGATGGCAATCTTCCTAGCCATGAAGGCATTCAAAGTACATCTGTGCAACAAGGTCGTGTTGATCCGGACGGACAACATGACCGCAATGTACTACATACAGAAGCAGGGAGGGACGCACTCTGCACAGTTGTCTCATCTGGCTCAGAGCATGTGGAAGTGGGCCATTCAGAGGAACATGTTCCTCATGGCGGAACACCTCCCCGGCAAGGACAACCAAATGGCGGATCTGCTCAGCAGACACAGCCACCAGATGCACGAGTGGGAGTTACACCCATCAGTACTCCAGCCGTACTTCCAGCAGTGGGGTCATCCAGAGATAGACCTGTTCGCCACAAGCGAAAACGCAAAATGCCAAAGCTTTGCCGCCAGGTTCCCACATCCGCAGTCGCAGGGCAATGCGATATGGATGAACTGGTCCGGCAGATTTGCGTACGCTTTTCCCCCAGCACCGTTGATACCGCTGGTGGCTCGCAAACTCAGACAACACTCCCTAACACTCGTCCTAGTTGCTCCTACGTGGGCACGCCAGCCATGGTACACCACCTTCCTCGAACTTTCCGTGGTGCCGCATCAAAGGCTGCGGATCAAACCTGCGCATTTGACGCAGAACCATGGAGAGATTCAGCACCCAGATCCGCAACAGCTGAACCTGGCGATCTGGCTCCTGAAGTCCTAGAGTTTGGCTACCTCAACCTGCCACCTGACTGTATGGACATCATCAAGGAGGCCAGAAGACCCACTACAAGAGCTTGCTATGCAGCCAAATGGAAAAGGTTTGTTATTTACTGCGGTAATAATGACATTAATCCGCTGGACGCATCCATCCAAAACATCATTTGTTACCTCCTACACCTATACCGATGCAATCTGGCGTACACCTCTATACGTGTCCATTTGACCGCAATATCAGCCGATCTACAAACCAGGCAGCACCTCTCTCTATTCAGAGTGCCTGCCATCAAAGCATTCTTGGAAGGACTCAAACGAGTCATTCCACCAAGCCACCCACCAGCTCCAATGTGGAACCTCAACCTGGTCCTCACACGCCTGATGGGTCCACCCTTTGAACCTCTCCACTCATGCGAGATTCAATTCCTCACCTGGAAAGTAGCCTTCCTGGTAGCGATCACTTCTTTAAGAAGAGTTAGTGAACTCCAGGCACTAACAGTTCAAGAGCCATTTATTCAGGTGCATGCCAACAGGGTCGTACTACGTACCAACCCCAAATTCATGCCCAAGGTAATATCGCAGTTCCACATGAATCAACCTATTGAACTGCCCGTTTTCTTCCAAAACCCACAAACTGTCGCGGAAAGGGCACTCCACACACTAGATGTCAAAAGGGCCCTCATGTATTACATCGACAGGACCAAACCCTTTAGGAAGACAAAACAACTGTTCGTTGCCTTTGCCCCACACCACAAAGGTAACGCCATCTCCAAAGCAGGGATAGCCAGATGGATAGTTAAGTGTATCCAAATTTGTTATCAAAAGGCAAAACGCACATTAACTATTCCCCCACGAGCCCACTCAACACGTAAGTTAGGGGCCTCCATGGCTTTTCTAGGAAATATTCCCCTGCATGATATATGTAGAGCAGCCACCTGGTCCACTACACACACATTTACCAAACACTATTGTGTAGATGTGCAATCAAAACAGCAGGCAGCTGTAGGACAGGCTGTTCTTAAAACCCTTTTTCAGACCGCTGCAGCTGGCACTGGTGGCCGCCGCTAATAGAGGGCACTGCTATACATTCTATGCACAGATATGAATTCAGCAGCCCACATGCCTCGAACTGAATATGCTACTTACCAGTATGCATCTGTTCTTGGCATGTAGGGCTGCTGACATTCATATCGCCCTCCCTCCTCCCCGGCGCCTGTAGCAGCTGCAGCTCTCAGAATTACTGTAACCATGGTCATCACTTTCTGTATCTACTCCATCACTGCCACAATGGCGAAAAACAATCTGAGGATGGAGAGGATGCCCATGCGCACTGTAGTCCAGGGGAGGAGTCACCTATCCAAGGATACTTCGAAGACTCTTCCAGGACAACAACGTGCAAACATCCGGACCCAACACTAGGCGGCGATCTATGCACAGATATGAATGTCAGCAGCCCTACATGCCAAGAACAGATGCATACTGGTAAGTAGCATATTCATTCTGGTGGATACAGTATCTCCCTTTGGATTCCTCACTGACCCACCCGCCTCCCCGTTGTCCACCCTTGTATACCTACAATTTTAATGATGGTGTTTCAAAATGTATTTGTTACTGTCAAAGGCATTGTGTTGTTTCTTTTGCCTTCCTTTTTATTCTCCACACTGTGTGTGTTGATTTGTATATTATGTACTGTGTATATATTGCTGTCAGTCCGTCCGTGTGCCTCGAAGGCACGGAAAAAAGGGCGGAACTGACGTCATCAAGCCGACTAGGTCTTCTTATGGAGCCGGTGACGTCAGCGGAGTCGCGAGCACAACCGTGACTCTGTGACGTTGTCTTTGATCTCATCGGCGTGGACTACTACAAAAGTTTCCGAATGTTGCTGGCACAGGGGATATTCACAAGGTGAGGAATCCACAGGCAGATACTGTGTCCACCAGAAAAAGCGTTACCGAAGGTAAGTAACTTGTTCATTAGCTTTATCCCCTACATCATAGATATATCATTGTGTGGCTATTGCATGAGATCTAGCCACCCCATCTTCTAGCTCTTTCAGTTCGGATTGTTTTATCCTTAATTTGTGCCTTAAGGCGGGGCCTAGTGTGTCCTCTCACCGTACTTGCTCTTCTATATCCGTAATTTCAAACTCTAGCTCCTCATATTTAGTGCGTCTCTCTTTTCTTTGACCACCCGCTAGCGCTTAGCAATACCCCCTTGCCACTACCTTATATGCGTCCCACAATATGCATTGAGAGTCAGCTGTCCCTATATTTCTCTTTGAACTGCCATGCTGTAGTCATGGTGCGAGGGTGAATTCCTAAACCGGGCCCCTTATCACTACCTCTACCGGTGAGTGATCTGATATTCTTCTGGCTCTGTGCCTCCCCTCCATACATAGACCCGCATACAGTGTCGTAGTAAAAATATAGTCTAATCGTGAACCACTGGCGTGTGCCGCAGAGCTGTACGTGCACTGCTTAGTGCTGGGATTATGTGATCTCCATAAATCCACTAGTCTCATTGCCCCTGTGATTGTCTTAAATAGGCCCAGGTCGATTACTTTGTCCGGTTGTGTACTCCTATCCATTTCTGGGGCCATCATCTCCGAGTGCAGTTTGAGCGGTATATAGGCGGAGCATAATTTAATAGTTCTTCCTTCCCATGTCCCAGTCGAAGCTACATATCTGCCCTCAGGGTTGCCGCAGACACAGCCCACCACAAAGGTATGCATGTTTTTACTGAGGATAACCACTCCCCTTGAGCAGGATGTAATTCTCACATGGGCTATTAATGTGTAGCCAAACCTATTCCACGCATACTCTGCTGTCACTTTTCTGGCCCCCTTCAAGCCAGTCCCAAACAGTTTGTTTCTGAGAAATACCAGGTTTTCCCATTGTCTATTACTCTTAGTTTGGCTGGGAACAGTATTGCGCATTTGAGGTTCTCCTTTCTCAATGCCCTCTTAACTTCATCTAAGGTCCGCCGTTGTCGTTGCACCATCATGGTGTAGTCTGGAAAGAAACGGATCATGGCATTTTCATGGAGCAGGTCACCCTGGGTCCGGGCGGCTTGTAGGATGACATCTCGAATCCGATAGTATAATATCGGAGCTATTATCGTTCTCGGTGGCGCTCCTAGGTTGGGTGGTGGAACCTGTGCTCTATGAGCTCTCTCTGGATTCTGGAGAGGCGTTTCGGTTTCAGCTGGTTTACGTCTTCCAGAAAAAGGTCAACGGAGGGTCCTTCCATTCTTTCTGGCACCCCCACCACCCTAATGTTGTTCCTGCGGGACCTCCCTTCTTGATCTTCCAACTTCACTGCCATCACTTTCTGCTGCTGCACTAGTCGTTGCACCTTCCAGTTTTTTAATGACCACCTGCAAGTCTCCAATATTTGTTTCCGCCATTTTGACTTTTTCTGAGATTTTATTTATGTCTGCCGGGAGAAGGTTGACATCTATTGTTACTTTATCTATTGATATGCTGATTATTAGACATCCTGCTTGTTTCTGCCCTCAGAGTGTGTGTACTTGCTCCTGCAGGGTGTCAGAAACCAGTCTGTGGTGGCTGGCTTATCTACAACTGTCAGCCAGCACACTAGAGGTTGGTAGTATTTCAGGGGGTACCTCTAATATTAATAAATCCAACATTGGAATCAGTGTGGGTTTATAATACAAGATGTTTGATACTCAGCATCTTTAGTTTCAGTGAAGCGATCATGTAGCTGGGGAAATCTTAATCACCAGTACGTATATTCAAGATGGCTTCCCTGTTCACTGACAATGTTCAAGAATCAACATGGATATCACAGGGGCATATCTGCTCATGCATATGTCGTCACATGTAATATAATGCACCCTGCTGTAGGGCTGGAAGGCCTACTATGGGGGTGAATGACATGTTGCATGTAGTGTCTATTTGCATGGCAAACAGGAGGTGTGCCATGTTGTGTCTTAACTATTGTCTGCACCATGCCACGCAGCCTGCTATGGAGGTTTGCATGAGTATGGTGTGGGGAGCCTTAGGGTGGCACAATATATGCTGCAGCTCTTGGGGACCCTCTTTAGTCTCCATGTCCTAGGTACCAAGGGTACCATTTACTAGGGTCTTACAGGGGGTGCTAAAGGTATTGCCAATTGAGGGAAATAATTGTATAGTTTTAGGGAAACAGATCTGGGAATGGGAACTTGGATAGCAGGAACCCAGTGCATGTCTGTCAACATTGTGCCATTTACCAGGCAAAAAGTGGGTGTGACCATATCAGAAAGGGGTACTTTCCTACACAACTCCCTCCCAAATGAAAGAGAATAACCTTTTCCCAAGAATATCCTCATCTAAGTGGAAAAACATGGAAAGGCATTGGCATGATCAGTCCCAGATTTGTGCTCCACTGTAAAGTCCGTACCCTGAACGGTGATGGAACAGTCTGGGGTTTTCACCTTTCATTTGCATCAGTCATCTGAGAGGCCTGTGGTCAGTTTGGACAAGGAAGTGAAAATCAAACAGGGGCCAAACCACAGCAAAGGCTTTCCTCTCAATGGCACTCCGACGCTGCTCTCTGGGAGTAACCTTCTGCTAATGAAAGCAACAGGCTGATCAAGGCCATCATCGTTGGTCTGGGATACGATGACTCCTATCCCATGTTCAGAGGCATCCATCTGCACTATGAACTGCTTTGAATAATCTGAAGCTTTTAGAAGGGGTGCTGAGCACATTGCTTCTTTCAGAGTGTCAAAAGCCTTTTGACAGCTCACTGTCCAGTTTACTTTCTTTGGCTTCTTCTTGGAGGTCATTTTTGTGAGGAATGCTATAATGGTGTCATACCTTTTCTGAAACCTTCTGTAGTACCCAGTCCAGCCAGGGAATGCCCTGACTTGAGTCTGGGTGGTTGGAGCTACCCAGTCCACGATTGTCTGTATCTTTGGTTTTAGTGGTTGAACTTGGCCTCTACCTACCATGTGGCTGAAGTATACAACAGAACCCTACCCTATCTGGCACTTACTTGCCTTGATAGTGAGGCCTACATTCTGCAGAGCCTCAAGTACCTTTCAAAGGTGGATCAGGTGATCCCACCAAGGTGAGCTATAGACCGCAGTAGCATCTAGATATGCTGCACTAAAAACTTCCAGCCTAGAAAGGACTTTATTCACCGACCTTTGGAAGCTGACTGGGGCATTCTTTAGTCCAAATGCATTACTGTAAATTGGTAATGTCCATCTGGGGTCGAGAATGCGGACTACCTTTGCTCCAGTGGCCAGACCAAATATTCCAGGCCCCTGAAGTTAAATTAAAAGTATTGAGAAACTTGCCTGCCTAGCCTGTGAATAAGATGATCTGCCCTTGGGATAGGGTGTGCATCTGTCTTATTGACTGCATTGAAATCTCTATAGTCCACACAAAAACTCAGCTCTGGTTTACCACCCTTGGAATGAGGTTTGGGGACCAAGACCACTGGGCTAGCCCCAGGACTTTCAGAGGGTTCAAAAACCCATATCTCCATCATCTTACTGAATTCAACCCTGATGCTTTCCTTCACTTGGTCAGACTATCTGTATCTTATTTTTGATAGGCATACTGTCACCGGTGTCCGCATCATGGGTAATCCAACTAGTCTGACCAGGGGGTGACGGAAAAGAGACCAGCATACTGCTCCAGGACTTGCCTGCAGTCTGCTTGCTGTTGGGCAGAGAGGGTGTCCGAGAAGACCACTCGTCATAAAGCTGACCCATCTTTAGGACTGCGGGAGAAGAAGTCAGGGAAAGGTTCACTCTCTTCTTTCTGATCCTCATCAGTGACCATTTTCAGGCCGTTCACGTAGATGACCTTGTGAGGGCTTGTGCTAGTGCCCAGGTCAGCTAAGTACGTAACCTCACCTCACCTCACCTTTTAAGGATAGGGTAAAGACAACTCCATTTGTCCTGAAGTGCCCTTGAAGCTACAGGCTCTACTACCCATACCTTCTGCACTGGTTGGACCTCCACCAGTGCAGCATTTTCGTCATACCAGAGCTTCTGGAGCTCTTGGCTGGCCTCAAGGATTTTGGATGGTTTCTCCTTGTACTCAGGCATCCTTGAACGTAGGCCAAGTGCACTGTCCACAATGTCTAGCTTAGGCTCTTTGAGAGTTTCCTCCCAGCCTTCCTTCACCAAACACAGTGGTCCTCTTACAGGATGACCAAACAGAAGTTCAAAAGGACTAAAGCCACTACATTCTTGGGCACGTCTCTGTAGGCTAAAAGCAGGCATGGCTAAAGGACATCCCATCTTCTGAGTTTTTCAGCGAGTCCTATGACCATGCATTTCATTGTTTTGTTAAATGTCTCAAATAAATCATTGGTTTGTGAATGATATGGGGTAGTCAACTTGTAAGTCAAACCACATTCACTTCATCAGCCCTTTAGGTAGCCAGACATGAAGTTATTACTTTTGCCTGACACCACCTCCTTAAGAAAACCCACTTGTGTAAAAATATTAGAGGGCTCTGGCAACCGCAGGAGCAGTGACAGTCCTAAGGGGTATAGTTTCAGGGTACCTGGTGTTATGATCCAGTGTGAATCTGTTCCCTGATGCAGTTGGAGGGTGCCGAGGGACAACATCGACCCCTACCCTTTCAGAGGGAACCCCAACCGCTGGAAGTGAATTTAAGGGGGCCTTTGGGTGATTACCTGCTTTGCCACTTGCTTGGCAGGTAACACAAAAGTTACAAAACTCCTTCACCTTCTGGGACATGCCTAGCCAGTAGAAGTGGGTAACTGACTTACTCCTAGGTTTGGCCTGGTCAAGATACCCAGCTAAGGGGATGTCATAAGCTAAAGAGAGTAAGAACTCTCAGTACGGCTGAGGCACTGCCAGTTCTAGTGGCACCATGTTCGGGATCTCTGACCTCGGTGTACAGGAGTCCCTCCTCCCAATAGGTTCAGTTGGAGCCACTGACCTCTCTCTTTTCTTGGTTAGTAGCTGGCTATCGAAGGCTCTCAAGAGTGGGACAGGCCCCTGTCCCACTCAAGACTGGGACAGGCCCCTGTCCCCGATCTTCCCTAGAGGGTCCCCCGGGCCTAGGAGCACTGTTTTGTAATGCCTAAGTTCCTGGGACTGACAGGTCTTCTCCCTGAGGAGAGGGGACCTTAGATTGTGTCTGATTAGAAGCTGGTTTGCCACCGTTCTTGACTTTTCTATTGGAGATTTGGGCCATCATTCAAGGCTCCAACTCTTTTTCACCCTGAGCATTACTTTGTGCTCTAGTTTGCACACACACCCATTCAGGAATACACGGCATGGGTCTTCAGTTCTACCTCAGCCCATGCTGATGACTCCAGATAATTTCCTAGCAGACAGGCTACAGGAATAACAGAGGATACAACCACCTTATTTTGGCCACAAACTCTTTCTCATTCTAAGTACAGCATTGTCATTGGATGGACCTTAGTTTGGTTGTCCGCATTGGAGACTGCATAGGTCTCTCCAGCCAGGTATTGTTCTGGGGATGCCGGTTTTGTTAGTCACCATGGTGACACTTTCACCTATATCCCTCAGTGTTTCCATTCTAACCCCATTAATATGTCGCTGTTGTCTGTATTTTTCTATGTTACTGTGCCAGACAGCCAGGGCAGCTATATCCACCCCACCTTCTGAGACTGGCTCCAGTGTGCTCCCTGACATGATCAGGGTACACTAAAGATCCCATCTGAAGCCTCACCACTGCAACAGGAGCTGCAGGTGCACTAGGGGAGACCTTTCTGGGACAGTTTGAGTCCCCAGTTCAGTGCCCATTGGAAATACAATTAAAGCACCAAGCCTTCTTGGGATCCCAGTTTTTACCCTGGTACCCTCCATCTGGGCCCACCATCCTGAACAGGTTTTTGGGGACCGTTAGAGGACTCTTTGTTTTTATCATTAGATTGCCCACTCTCTATCCCTTTGGGGGGATTAGCAACCCTTTCTTTTGGTCACCCCCTACATGAGACTTTTTGGGCACCCTAGTCTTGACCCAATGGTCAGCCTTCTTTCCCAATTCTTGGGGAGAGACTGGACCTAGGTCTTCCAAGTACTGATGCAATTTTTCAGAAACACGATTACTTAACCGATGCTCTTTCATAATAAGATTATAAAGCTCATCATAGTCTTGCACCTGAATACCTTTCAACCAGCCACTTAGTGTTTTGACTGTGAAATCAACAGAATCTACCCAGGTCTGACTCGAGGTTTTGAGAGTCTCCCTGAAACTAATCTTGTACTCCTGAGTGGTGAGTCCAAACCCCTCAATCAGGGTATCGTTCATGAGGTCATAGGACTCCGCATCTGTCTCATTAAGTGTTAGGAGTCTATCCCTGCACTTTCCTGTGATCAGCTCCCAGAATAGAGAGCCTCAATACTTATGGCTGAATTTCCTCATCTTGCAAGCCATCGCAAAGGCTGTAATCCTCTTGGTGATATCATTCTTCTACATGTTTTGGTAAAATCCCTTTGGAGATTTTATGGTTAAAAGTTTCATCTTTCTCCCTGTGAAAGATTTTGCTGCCCTCAGATATGGGTCCTAGGCTCTTCTCAGCTCTTTTTTTTTCTATGGCTATGATTTTAGCCTGCAGGGCTATTCTTCTAGCTAGTTTTTGAATATCAGAATCTTCCTCTTCTATTTCCTCTGGGGTACTGTCAGTAGTTCTCCAAGTAGGGGTGCTGTTATGGTTATCTGAGGACTCCTCCTCCTCACTGACAACACCATCCCCTGTTCCATTAGGACTTTCTTCCATTGCCACAGTTCGGTCATGGCAAGGTTCCATGCTTTAAAGAGGGCCTTAAGTTGTGTCAGCTTAAGAGTCTTGTAGGGACCTGGGTTGATCGCCTGGTTAGGACCCTGTGTCTCAGACATGGTTTTAGATCAGTTGGGATCTTTTTAGAAATTAAAGAAAAAATCTATCAGGCTGTGATTTTTAAAGTCTTCTCCCATGGGGCGTGTTGGAAACTTGACCAGGGTAAGATGCTGAGCTGGTCTCACATCCAGTGCTAAATGATAATGTGTGTGTTCCACGTTTGCAGTGACATGTGTTACACACAAATAGCCACTATATGTATTAATGATGCATGTGGGGCGTTCTTTTTCTTGTGACCAAATACTTTTGATGGCAATCTCTCTTCTCTATCACTTTTACAGGTTTCAAGAAATCAACTTGGGTAGAGTATGACATAGGTCAACCTACCCAGTAGTAACTTCAAACTAATATTTTGGTGCGATAGGAGCCCTCTTTCATTTTTCCGTCCTGATGAATGCCACAGACCCCTTGGGCCACATAGGCAGAAACACGTTGACAAAATTAACCACATGGTGACGTGGCAGTAACTCCCCTTCTCACCGTTCTTGTATTTTTTAATGTCATATAATTTCCTATCTGAATAAATGCATTCTGGCAATTATACTGATTTTTAAAACTCACTCACGTTCACGGGCCCCCACTTAGTTTTAGAAGTGCCTCCCTGTCTCCAAGTGTAGGCCCGCTCTCTACCAAACCAAGTTCCTAGCGCACTAGGACTGCCGATGATGAAGCATGACACCAGGTGGTGTGTGAGTACAGTCCTTCACTTTTTGTGAGATGCCAGCACTCTCTTTACTTAGCATTTCCTAAGTTTTGGTCACTGTACTTGGAGCAGCCTCTGTTGTGTGTTCATGCTAGGCTGGAAGCTAGCTTGCTCCGCATGGCTCGCGCCTCTAGTTCCCGCCCGTGGGATTTCCTAAGGTTAGTGTGTTGCATTGTATGTTTTTAAAGGCCTAACTGTCTAGGATACTTTTCAACTTCTAATGCAATTGCACTGGAGGACTTAACCAAAGGCTTACAGTTCGAATTATCAAATTTATAACATTTTTTTTAAATAAATAATAATTGGGGGAACTAATGTAGATTGTGGATTTACTTCGTGGAGTCACCTATTGTCCAAGTGGTATCAGCAAATGCAAAGTTTTGTATCCCACCGCTGAACCACCACAGTTGGAACCTGGCTCTCTATATTGTGGTACAAAAGCTCGGTTCACAAGGGTCTTGGGAGCAGGGCTGCATAGTCTATTCTCAAGAACCCGAGCCGGGCGCTCTGGTGCAGAGTGGTTAGGTCGGCTGGGCTGCTGCGTCGTCGGACCTTGCGGTTGTCGGTCTTGCCGATTGAGGGTGCTTAGGAATCACAACAGCTGGGCCACTCTCTATATGACCACTTCCTGTGGGAAGTGGGCATAACCCTGACCTAGTGAACCTAATTCCACCAAAAACCAAGATGGTGGAATTCTAGTTTTTGTGTTCACATCAGGTAGCCCACATTAGGGGTGGAACTGGCCTGATGGAGAACACACCTCCTGGTTAGCTAATTTTCCTGCCTGTCCAGGTGCCAAATGAGCCAGAGGTGCATTTCTCCTCTCTTGGGGATACCTGGGTCGCATATCAAAGCCTGCAGAAGCCTTTGAAGCCTCCTGCCTTAATATGCTAATTATTAGCCATCCTGCTTGGAGGAGGTGGCAACACCTCCGGCCGGAGCAGGCATTGTTTCTTCCCTCAGAGTGCATGGTCTCTCACCTGCAGGGGGTCAGAAATCTGTCTGTGGTGGCAGACTGGTCTACACCGGTCAGTCAGAACACTAGAGGTTGGTATGTTTTCACCCTCTAAGGCTCTGGGTGCGTGTATTAATACATCCAACTCTGGAATCAGTGTGGGCTTATTAATGCGAGATGTTTGATACCAAACATCTTTAGTTTCAGTAAAGCCATCATGTAGCTCGGGAACTCTTAATCACTAGTGCCTAATACATTTACTCAAGAAGGCTTCCCTGTTCACTGGCATTGTCCAAGAATCTACATGAACATCACAGGGAGATATCTGCTCATGCAGATATGTCCTCACATGTAACCTGCATTAGGGCTGAAAGGCCTACTGTAGGGGTGAATGACATGTTGCATGCAGTGTCTGTAGGCGTGGCACACACGAGGTGTGCCATGTCATGTCTTCACTTTTGCCTTCATCATGCCATGCAGCATGCTATGGCAGTTTGCACGAGTATGGTGTGGGGTCACTTGGGGTGTCACAATACATTCTGCCGTCCTTAAGGAACCTCTTTAGTCTTCCTGACGTAGGTGCCAGGGGTACCATTTGCTAAGGACTTAGAGGGGGTGCTAAAGGTATTACCAATTGGGGAAATAATTGTACAGTTTTAGGGAAAGAGATCTGGCACTGGGGACCTGGATGATAGCAAGAGCCCAGTTCACTTCTGTCAAAATTGGATGAGTTACCAGATAAAAAGTGGAGTTGGCCATGTCAAAAAGGGGCACTTTCCTACCCTGAACAGCCTATCAAGGACACTGAAGACTTTTAGATATTTATTGGTATTTAGAATGGAGTGCACTGACTTTACCTCGGCCACCCAATTGTATAAAATTAATATATTTAGAGAAATAGCATATATTATTCAGTGGAAGTCTCATTGCGTTGAATATCATTCGTTCCTTGCCAGCTGTTTTGAAATGAGGAGAAGTCTGGTAAACTTGCTTAGTACTTTTACTTGGCCAACATTTTTGCCAAGTAGCACAACTGGATCTACACTTGTTGGCATTGAATGGAATGTTGGGGTGCACAAAGATCAGAAATATTCTTGTTTGTTGCCTGCTGATCCATAAATGTGACATGAATGTATGCAGGCATGCCTTCAGAATGCCGTCATTAGAACGAACACGTTGTCACAACGCGTTCCTTTAGCACACAAGTCATTATAACGAATTGCCTTAGGGTGTGTGCTGGACTTTGGATTACTATAATTTCTAATCCAACTCCAGTCTACGCAACAGTAGGGAACGTGTTGGACTTAAAATCCAACACCATTCCACCAATGCATCCCTGTAAAGGAAGTTGTTGTAACGCCTTGCATGCTGAACAAATGCGTGGTAATGATGCGTTTGTTCTGTTGCCGGTGCTTTAAAGGCACAGCGTGATTCCAGCTTTGTTCCAAAGGACTTTTCCCTACTGAAATAGTGTAACAAAGGTCTATTAAAGAGCTAGAGTGCTCGGTGAGGATGAAGAAACAAAATGAGCACTTCATGAATACTATGCAGCAAAACTTTGGCTGTGAAGTCTGTGAGAGTTTTGCTCAAACCATATGTGTACTTTGAGAAGAAAACTTTTACTTCAGCTGCCTGTCATTACATGGCACCCTGCAAACAAAGTTAACATGCATTCCTTGTTTACAGTGTGTTGTACTTGTTGACAGTGACTAAATGGTAAAATCTCCTTTAGAAATTCTGAAAAACACAAGTGTGTTTGACCAGTACCATGGCTGGGTTGAATTCCAATTTATCATTTTATCTAATCCCTTATATTCTGAATGTTGAAATGTGCCACATTAATTTATGCAAATCTTTTAATATTTAGGTTCATGGAACCAGCGGTCATTGTCTGCTTGGGTGGAATTCTACCATTTGGATCTATTTTCATCGAAATGTAAGCATAAACCTGTTCAAATGATGAATCTTAATATGATTTTCTTCAAATAAAGCATACTATTTCCTTACATAGTGTACGAGTATCTAACTGTCTCATTTTATTTTATTTAGGTATTTTATTTTCACATCCTTCTGGGCTTATAAAATATACTATGTCTATGGATTCATGATGTTGGTCCTCGTTATCCTCTGCATAGTTACTGTGTGTGTCACCATTGTGTGTACATATTTCCTGCTAAATGCCGAGGATTACAGGTGGTAAGTATGTGTGCATCTTCAACCTGAATGTGAAATGAGATGCAGTAGATTTTAGAAAAACAATGATAATTGATGTCAACATTTCGAACCTCATCTTAGTTGATCACAACCTCAGTCTGACCCTTTTTGTTCTTAGAGTACCTACTTTGTCACGTGGTACTCTCATTCGTGACTGATTGATTTAATTTTTTTAGGTGGAATTCTATAGTGCAGTGGCATAAACTACAAAGTAATATACACAGATATCTGGAAAGTGGAGTGACATCAAACTGTCAGGCACATAGTCTGCTGTTTTCTGAAGCTGATGTACAAAAAAGTGTAACACTCAATAAACCTTTACAATTGTTTTTAAATGTAGCATTGTTCTTTTTGGGTGGGTACCCATAGTCTGTGTTTGAATGACAGGCCTGGGGTGAATGATGTCTTCCAAGCCCTTTCACTTAGGGAATATGTTAAATGGGAATCTTCTAACATCTAAGTCCTACCTTACAGCATCTGAAAGAGACACGTTAGTGATAGATTCCTTACCTTAGAATATACCCAGGCGTCCGACTGGATCCGGAAGGTTTTTCGTCAGCAGTACCCCTGCGCTTCGGTAGGCGTCGTTGTGCGGCTCCACGTACGTCGCTGGCATCGTAGCCGCCGAGATGACGTCGTCTGAGCTACTTAGACGCGCCCACGCGCGCTGACGTCAGTTCTTTCTTTTCCCACGCCAGCAAGTGCAGATCCGAGAGAGAGCGGTACTCCTAGTCATATTTTTTGTTTTCTGAGACTTTTTTCTCTAGTTTGTCGAGTACTCGACTTCTGGTGCAGTAGGGATGCCCGGGTGTCAGTCCTGTAGGGACTGCCATCGGAACATGTCGGCGGAGGACGCGCATGTCGTTTGTCTCTTCTGCTTCGGGCGCGTCCATCACCACGAGATGTGCCCCAGTTTTCGGACCATGGCGCCGAAGCCTTGCGGGAGCGTTCCCGACAGTTCTTTGTGGCCCGGCAATTGCTCCGCGCCACTCAAGGTCCCGCGACCGTGGGTGGTTGAGGGGCCGGTCGCGGTGCCTACACCATCATTCATCGCATCGGGGTCAGGTAAGTCAAAGCGCCATACCAGGTCGAAGATGCGGCGTCGCTCTTCGCCTACCCCTCACCGGTCACGGGACGTGGTGGAGGGGGTGGGTGGTCACTCCCCCACGGTTCCGGTGGAGCCTCTGTTGTTGTCTCTGTCCTACCTGCCTTCTCCGGGGCTGTATGCGACTCCGGAAGGAATGCAAGTGTTCCTATCGGCCATGGGCCGTTTATTTGCCCCTTTGGGACCCTCCGGAGCGCATTCGGGCCCCATGGAACCGTTGGGTGGTTCTGCCTCCGTGCCGCTGCCTTTGGCGATATACCCTGGGACGCCGTTGGTTCCTGGCCTCGGCCCCGCCGTTGGTTCCTGGCCTCGGCCCCGCCGTTGGTTCCTGGCCTCGGCCCCGCCGTTGGTTCCTGGCCTCGGCCCCGCCGTTGGTTCCTGGCCTCGGCCCCGCCGTTGGTTCCTGGCCTCGGCCCCGCCGTTGGTTCCCGGCCTCGGCCCCGCCGTTGGTTCCCGGCCTCGGCCCCGCCGTTGGTTCCTGGCCTCGGCCCCGCCGTTGGTTCCTGGCCTCGGCCCCGCCGTTGGTTCCTGGCCTCGGCCCCGCCGTTGGTTCCGGGCCTCGGCCCCGCCGTTGGTTCCGGGCCTCGGACCCGCCGTTGGTTCCTGGCCTCGGACCCGCCGTTGGTTCCTGGCCTCGGACCCGCCGTTGGTTCCTGGCCTCGGACCCGCCGTTGGTTCCTGGCCTCGGACCCGCCGTTGGTTCCTGGCCTCGGACCCGCCGTTGGTTCCTGGCCTCGGACCCGCCGTTGGTTCCTGGCCTCGGACCCGCCGTTGGTTCCTGGCCTCGGACCCGCCGTTGGTTCCTGGCCTCGGACCCGCCGTTGGTTCCTGGCCTCGGACCCGCCGTTGGTTCCTGGCCTCGGACCCGCCGTTGGTTCCTGGCCTCGGACCCGCCGTTGGTTCCTGGCCTCGGACCCGCCGTTGGTTCCTGGCCTCGGACCCGCCGTTGGTTCCTGGCCTCGGACCCGCCGTTGGTTCCTGGCCTCGGACCCGCCGTTGGTTCCTGGCCTCGGACCCGCCGTTGGTTCCTGGCCTCGGACCCGCCGCTGGTTCCTGGCCTCGGACCCGCCGCTGGTTCCTGGCCTCGGACCCGCCGCTGGTTCCTGGCCTCGGACCCGCCGCTGGTTCCTGGCCTCGGACCCGCCGCTGGTTCCTGGCCTCGGACCCGCCGCTGGTTCCTGGCCTCGGACCCGCCGCTGGTTCCTGGCCTCGGACCCGCCGCTGGTTCCTGGCCTCGGACCCGCCGCTGGTTCCTGGCCTCGGACCCGCCGCTGGTTCCTGGCCTCGGACCCGCCGCTGGTTCCTGGCCTCGGACCCGCCGCTGGTTCCTGGCCTCGGACCCGCCGCTGGTTCCTGGCCTCGGACCCGCCGCTGGTTCCTGGCCTCGGACCCGCCGCTGGTTCCTGGCCTCGGACCCGCCGCTGGTTCCTGGCCTCGGACCCGCCGCTGGTTCCTGGCCTCGGACCCGCCGCTGGTTCCTGGCCTCGGACCCGCCGCTGGTTCCTGGCCTCGGACCCGCCGCTGGTTCCTGGCCTCGGACCCGCCGCTGGTTCCTGGCCTCGGACCCGCCGCTGGTTCCTGGCCTCGGACCCGCCGCTGGTTCCTGGCCTCGGACCCGCCGCTGGTTCCTGGCCTCGGACCCGCCGCTGGTTCCTGGCCTCGGACCCGCCGCTGGTTCCTGGCCTCGGACCCGCCGCTGGTTCCTGGCCTCGGACCCGCCGCTGGTTCCTGGCCTCGGACCCGCCGCTGGTTCCTGGCCTCGGACCCGCCGCTGGTTCCTGGCCTCGGACCCGCCGCTGGTTCCTGGCCTCGGACCCGCCGCTGGTTCCTGGCCTCGGACCCGCCGCTGGTTCCTGGCCTCGGACCCGCCGCTGGTTCCTGGCCTCGGACCCGCCGCTGGTTCCTGGCCTCGGACCCGCCGCTGGTTCCTGGCCTCGGACCCGCCGCTGGTTCCTGGCCTCGGACCCGCCGCTGGTTCCTGGCCTCGGACCCGCCGCTGGTTCCTGGCCTCGGACCCGCCGCTGGTTCCTGGCCTCGGACCCGCCGCTGGTTCCTGGCCTCGGACCCGCCGCTGGTTCCTGGCCTCGGACCCGCCGCTGGTTCCTGGCCTCGGACCCGCCGCTGGTTCCTGGCCTCGGACCCGCCGCTGGTTCCTGGCCTCGGACCCGCCGCTGGTTCCTGGCCTCGGACCCGCCGCTGGTTCCTGGCCTCGGACCCGCCGCTGGTTCCTGGCCTCGGACCCGCCGCTGGTTCCTGGCCTCGGACCCGCCGCTGGTTCCTGGCCTCGGACCCGCCGCTGGTTCCTGGCCTCGGACCCGCCGCTGGTTCCTGGCCTCGGACCCGCCGCTGGTTCCTGGCCTCGGACCCGCCGCTGGTTCCTGGCCTCGGACCCGCCGCTGGTTCCTGGCCTCGGACCCGCCGCTGGTTCCTGGCCTCGGACCCGCCGCTGGTTCCTGGCCTCGGACCCGCCGCTGGTTCCTGGCCTCGGACCCGCCGCTGGTTCCTGGCCTCGGACCCGCCGCTGGTTCCTGGCCTCGGACCCGCCGCTGGTTCCTGGCCTCGGACCCGCCGCTGGTTCCTGGCCTCGGACCCGCCGCTGGTTCCTGGCCTCGGACCCGCCGCTGGTTCCTGGCCTCGGACCCGCCGCTGGTTCCTGGCCTCGGACCCGCCGCTGGTTCCTGGCCTCGGACCCGCCGCTGGTTCCTGGCCTCGGACCCGCCGCTGGTTCCTGGCCTCGGACCCGCCGCTGGTTCCTGGCCTCGGACCCGCCGCTGGTTCCTGGCCTCGGACCCGCCGCTGGTTCCTGGCCTCGGACCCGCCGCTGGTTCCTGGCCTCGGACCCGCCGCTGGTTCCTGGCCTCGGACCCGCCGCTGGTTCCTGGCCTCGGACCCGCCGCTGGTTCCTGGCCTCGGACCCGCCGCTGGTTCCTGGCCTCGGACCCGCCGCTGGTTCCTGGCCTCGGACCCGCCGCTGGTTCCTGGCCTCGGACCCGCCGCTGGTTCCTGGCCTCGGACCCGCCGCTGGTTCCTGGCCTCGGACCCGCCGCTGGCTCCGGGCCCAAGGACCCGCCGCTGGCTCCGGGCCCAAGGCTCCGCCGCTGGCTCCGGGCCCAAGGCTCCGCCGCTGGCTCCGGGCCCAAGGCTCCGCCGCTGGCTCCGGGCCCAAGGCTCCGCCGCTGGCTCCGGGCCCAAGGCTCCGCCGCTGGCTCCGGGCCCAAGGCTCCGCCGCTGGCTCCGGGCCCAAGGCTCCGCCGCTGGCTCCGGGCCCAAGGCTCCGCCGCTGGCTCCGGGCCCAAGGCTCCGCCGCTGGCTCCGGGCCCAAGGCTCCGCCGCTGGCTCCGGGCCCAAGGCTCCGCCGCTGGCTCCGGGCCCAAGGCTCCGCCGCTGGCTCCGGGCCCAAGGCTCCGCCGCTGGCTCCGGGCCCAAGGCGCCGCCGCTGGCTCCGGGCCCAAGGCGCCGCCGCTGGCTCCGGGCCCAAGGCGCCGCCGCTGGCTCCGGGCCCAAGGCGCCGCCGCTGGCTCCTGGCCCAAGGCGCCGCCGCTGGCTCCTGGCCCAAGGCGCCGCCGCTGGCTCTGGCCCAAGGCGCCGCCGCTGGCTCTGGCCCAAGGCGCCGCCGCTGGCTCTGGCCCAAGGCGCCGCCGCTGGCTCTGGCCCAAGGCGCCGCCGCTGGCTCCGGCCTCGGCACCTATTGTCCACCAATTCCTAGCCCGGGAGAGGAAATTTCCTCGTCCTTCTCAGCCTCTCAAACAGCCGATGGCCAACGGCAATCACTGGGAGGGGTCTAGGGACCCTCTCGCAGCTCAGTGTGGGGATGCACCACATTAGGATGCCAATGTTGAGGATCTGAGCGATCTGCAATTTATCTCCACGCCCCGGTACACTTGCTTCTTCCTCCATGGCTACGGAGCAGGATGGTACATTTTCTGTGATGTTGCGCAGGTCGGCTGAGGCTTTTAACCTCAAGCTCCCTACGGTGTCCCTCAGGACCAATCTCCTGACTGAGGTGATTCGGCCAGGGGCCTCCTCCACAGAGACGCTGCTGACCTTTAATCACGCACTTACAGACATCCTCTGGGCGCCTGGTCCACGCCTCCCACAGGTACTCCTGTGGATAGGAGTGTGGCACAATGGCATCGCCCAGCCCCGGGCGACCCCAGTTTCCTCACATAACACCTGACGCCGGACAGTCTGGTTGTCCAGGCCTCTGCTTCTCCCAGCGCATTCCCTTCCGCACCTCCAGATAGGGTACCCAAAAATAAAAGGGGTTGAGTGGTCTGGGAACAAGGTTTTACCCTTTTTCACTTCGGGACTGCAGACAGTGCATACTGCATGCCTTTTGGCCCGCTATTCCCACTCTGTGTGGGACAAAGTGGTGCTGGTGCTGCCTCAGTGTCCGACGGATGCTCGGACGGTACTCTCCCAAGCAATTACCGAGGGGAGAGATGCGGCAAAGTTTACTATATGTGGTGGCCTTGATACCGCCGACTCCCTGGGCAGGGCAATTTCCACAACTGTGGCGCTCTGCCGTTCCGCCTGGCTCAGAGCCACTGGCTTCTCAGGGGATGTCCAGAATGCTTAGTTGGACATGTCTTTTGATGACACGCGCCTCTTTGGTGACAACACGGATGGTACGTCGGAACTTTTAAGGACTCTCGGGCAACGGCCCAGTCCTTGGGCCTTTCCGCCACTGCGCATGGGTCTGCCTTTCGTTCCTTTTATGGCAAGGACGAGGCACCCAAACACGTTCCTTGCAAAGCCGAAGGGCCTGCGCAGCAGCACTCACCGCTGCAATGGGACCCGCAGGGGTGGGTCACAGGGCCAGCGGGCGGGTCAGTCCACCACCGCTCCTGCCACCACGGTCTCCAAACCTTCCTGGTCTGGGGTTTTCGGGCCCGCCAAACTCCTGTGGGCGGCACGATTTGCCATCGCCTCCCCCACTGGCGCACCATCATTTCGGACAGTTTGGTTTTGCAGATAGTCCGAAGGGGCTACTCCCTCCCATTCCGGACTTCCCCTTCCGGCCGTGCCCATCCGTACCACCGCATGTCGGGGGATCACTTTGCGCTTCTCCAGCAGGACGTTCCGGCCCCGTTGGTCGGAAGGGGCCTTCGAGCGCGTTCCGACACCAATAGTAGGTCGTGGTTGTTATTCCCAACACTTCTTGATTCCAAAGAAGGACAAGGGCCTGCGTCCTCTTTTAGGCCTCCGGTACGTCACTTACTTCCTTCGGTAGACAAAGTTCAAAATTATCCCGCTTTCAGTTCAACGTACTCCCTTTCGTCCTTCCCAGCTCCCCTCGGCTGTTCACAGAAGTGATGGCGGTGGTCGTAGCTCATCTGCGCATATCGGGGGTTTCAGTCTTCCCCTATCTCGACTACTGGTTGTTGGCGGGCGCGCCCCAAGTAGTCGCCTCACACCTCCAACCTACGACCCACCTCCTGCATTTGCTGGGGTTCTCTATCCACGTGCCGAAGTCGCATCTGGCTCCCTCTCAGAAGCTCCTCTTCATCGGAGCGGTTCTGGACACGGTGCGATTTCGGGTTTATCCTCCCTAACAGCGCGTCCATCAGCGCCAGATCCCTCTTCCTTCCCCAACCGGAGCACACAGTGGTAACAGATGTGTCTCTTCGGGGATGGAGCGGCCATATGGGGGAGGCAGAGATCAGAGGCCACTGGCCTCCGGTGGAGACCGTGCCCTGTATCAATCATTTGGAGCTTACGGCGATCCTGCTTGCACTCTAACCATTCCTTCCCTCGGTCCAGAGGACAGAAGTGCAGGGGTTCTTGGACAGCACCACCGCCATGTGGTACTGCAACTAACGAGGCGGGCTGGGGTCGTGGATCCTATGTCAGGAGTATCTGCACTTCTGGACGTGGCTGGACCGCCAGGGCATTCTTCTGGTGGTTCAACACTTGGCAGGTTCTGTGCACGCCGGGGCGGACGAACTCGGCCGCCGGTGCATCTTGGATCACGGATGGCGTCTTCACTCGGAGGTGGCACAAGGCCTCTTTCAGCAATAGGGAGACCCTTGGTTAGCTCTATTCGCCACCAAACAGAATGCACAGTGTCAGCATTTCTGCGCGTTGGAGTTTCCAACGCTGCACTCACTCGGAGACGTTTTCCATCGCGAGTGGAATTGCGGTCTGTTACACACGTTTCTGCCTATACCACTTCTACTCGAGTGCTGGTGAAGATCAGACGCGACCGGGCCCAAGTTATTCATGTGGCACCGGACTGAGCTTTAAGAATTTGGTGTCCCGAGCTACTCAGTATGAGCGTGGATCCTTCGATCAGACTGTCTCTTCAGGAGGAACCTATGTCGCAGCAACAGGGGTCGGTCCTCCACCCCAACCTGTCCAGCCTCCACCTCCGATGTACGTGGAGCCGCACAATGACCCCTACTGACGCGCAGGGTTACTGCTGCCGAAAAAATTTCCGGATCCAGTCTGACGCCTTGGAATATTCTAAGGTAAGAAATCTATCACTAACTAATGTCTCTTACAGATGTATCGTTACACAAGTAAGTAACTTGTGCATTAGCCTTCTCTTGGACTCATGAGTAATTTAAATGCATTACGTTTTTTTCTCTTTCTGATGGGACAACATCTGGTTGTTGCCAGAACTGGGCGAAGGAAAGCCAATGTTTATGTTGGTCTGTGGGCGCTCTCTAAGATATTAAGTATCATGCACTTTCTTCTCTTCCGCCTCCTGGTAGGTCGTCTCAATAAGTCTTATCTTAAACTGCTCCTTCTGAGTACAGGCATTCAGACTGTAATGGATAGTAGATAGTTCCTTTACTCTGCATTAAACCCCATTGAAGTCTTCGGCGTTTTGCAATTGTTGTCACTAAAACTGAAATCATTCTATATGTGTCTAAAGCTTGGCAGCATAGCGGTGGTTGTATTTTAAATGGTCTTAGAGTTCTATAATTGTGCGGTAGTATTCTGAACCCTGCAGTTTTGTCAAATTTCAGCCAAGATGCTTTTAACTAACAGTTGAAGTGCTTTTGTATTTGTATGTATTCTAATTCTATGTAATACATTTATATTGTAGGCAATGGACGAGCTTTCTTTCTGCTGCGTCAACTGCAATTTATGTTTACATGTACTCGTTCTACTACTACTTTTTCAAAACCAAGTAAGTGTTATTATCCTTCTTAGCACCTTTGAGTACAATAACCTGCCCTTGTTTCACTTGTCTTTTATCTCTGCATGTACATCTTTTGTATACTCAGTTAGACTGCCGGAGACGGGGCGACATGGGAAAGTGTAAACAAATGTCTACATGTCCAGATTCTACTACACAGAGCATAGCAGGATAAAATGTTTTTCGAGCATGAGGTCTTCCCCAGATTCGTATGCTGTGAGAATTATTTTCTTTAGGCAAGGAAGATATTAGAATAGTCTGAGAAGGCAACTTTTTAAAAAAAAAATTAAATAAAATCTTTTACACCACATCAGTGATCAAACCTAATGGATTCAAACAAATTTTAATGTGCTGAATGAGACTTTACCCTTTGGAGACCTGCACAGTATTATTATGAAGGACGGAACTCCTAAATAAGTAGGCCAACAGTTTGTATTTTTTCTTCACTTTAATGTGTCCGCCTGTTGCACTGGAGGATGTTTAAACATGGCATTTTAAAACTATATTTCAAATATTTTTGGTGCAGAATTATTTTCCAGTTTTGCTTCATAACAAGATTGCATTTTCTACTTCACTAAGGTATTTTTTGTGATCTTTTGTATGCTGTAGTGCAGGTTTCTGCAAGAGTTTTCTCTTACTTACTATAAACTACTGCAGTCAATAACTTGTCCCATCTCTCTAGTGCTACATGCCAAGTATTCAAATAGCTCTTCATCTCTGAAGGTAGGATGGCCCACATATACCGTATGGGACCTGCACAGTGCTCCAGACCTGGCCAACGCCCTTCCCCCCGAATACAAAATAATCACACATAATAGACAAAGTCAAAAAAAAGGAGGTGGAGTTGCTGTGATTTTCAGAGACCACCTAACATGTCTCATGGAAACAACACCTGTCTACCCCGAACATGAGATTCTTCCATTTAAAATCTTCGCGGAGAACCTCATCATACTAGCCGGTGCAGTTGTCTATAACCCGCCAGGACAACAAACCAGCATAGGCACCAAACTACTGAATCAATTGCTTCCATCCTGCCTGAAACACAAAAATTACATGGTCATTGGTGACTTCAATGTCCACTATGAAAATACTAATGCACCCGGATCGTCACAGTTGAAGTATGACATGGAAATACTGCAACTTAAGCAGTTGGTTGAGGGCCCCACACACTCAGCAGGACACACCCTGGATCTCCTTTTTACTAACATTGAGTCGACTACCATGAAGGAAATCCTCCCCCTGTCCTGGTCTGATCATTCCATGCTATCCTTCTCCTTTAAACTCCTCGGTAAATCCGCAAAGCCTAGATCCACCCCTCTCACCACCAACAGAGCTTGGAGACTAATCAATGACTCCAATTTTCAAAAACACTTTCTTGAGATAGATGTGATATTGCAGGATGACTCCTCCGTCTGTAATAACCTCACTTTGCTAGAAACCAGAATTCGCCAAACTTTAGATAAACTAGCACCCATGCGGGAACTAAGAAAAAAAACAACTACCAGGGAAAAATGGTACACCCCTCTCCTTAAAAACCTCAAAAAGGAATGCCAGAAAACTGAACATCGATGGAGACAAACCAAAGATTCAGAAACCAGAGCAGACTATGTCACTAAGCGGAAACAATATATTCTTGCCATTCGAGATGCGAAAAAAGCATTCTTCACGCAACGAATCCATGAAAACCACAACTCCGCAAAAGAACTGTTCAAAATTGTAAAGGAGCTTAGTAATCCATCCAGCACCTCACAAACCCTCACCCCCTCAATTGAGGCCTGCGAACGTATTAGCACCTTCTTTGTCGAGAAGATTAATAAAATTTACTCCACCTTCACCCCTTCACATTCCTCTTCCCTGCCCGATAACCCCGACGAAAATTCGCCAATATCAGACAAAGATAATGTCCATCCGGACGCAGGCAATTCCCCACGTTTAACCAATTTTCAACCACTTTCTGAAAACGAGGTACTATCGGTTCTAAAGACAATTAAATCAGGCTCTCCTGCAGACCCATGTCCTCATTTTGTGTTTTCTGAAATTGCACCGACACTCTGCCCTTCCATCACCAAACTTTTTAACCAGTCCCTCACCACCGCGTCTTTTCCAGAAACCTGGAAGCACGCATCTGTAACCCCCCTCCTGAAGAAAGCCGGATCCGACATCCTCAACCCGGAGAATTACAGGCCAATTTCCCAGCTCCCTTACCTCTCCAAGGCTTTGGAAAAAATGGTTAATATACAACTTTCCAAATACCTGGAAGACAATTCACTTCTGGACCCCTCCCAGACCGGCTTTAGAGCCAATAACAGCACCGAGGCAACGTTGCTGGCAGTGTCGGACAGTGTCAGATGCATCACAGATCAAGGGGGATCTGTGGCTCTGATACTGCTAGACCTGTCAGCGGCGTTTGACACGGTATCACACGACTGCCTAATAAACATCCTCCTGAGCAAAGGAGTGCAATCCACAGCGTTAAGATGGATTAAATCATTCCTTAGCAATCGCACCCAAGCTGTGCGCATGGGCCAATTTCACTCAAAACCCTGTCCCATCGGCTGTGGGGTCCCACAAGGGGCCTCACTAAGCCGCACTCTCTTTAATGTCTATGTTTCATCTCTGGCTGACATTGGAAGAAAGTGGGGCATCGGCATATGTTCCTATGCCGATGACACTCAGCTGATGGTGACAATGGAAGGGTCGGAAACAACTAAGAAAAAACTACACAGCTGTCTCTCCGAAATGGCAGAATGGATGCGCAACCACTGCCTAAAATTAAATGCCGGAAAATCGGAGATACTACTGTTCGGAGGAGCCAAACTCTCATGGAACGACACGTGGTGGCCACCGTCTCTGGGATCAGCCCCCGTCCCGAAACAGTATGCCAGAAATCTTGGCATCATGATGGACGACGCCCTGTCCATGAAAGACCACATCCGCATACTCTGGGGCAAAGGTTTTGCAATTCTCAAACTCTTGGCAAAAATTTTCTCCTGGATACCTTTGGATTGTCGACGCACAATCACCCAGGCCCTTCTGGTTAGCCGCCTAGATTACGGCAATGCCCTGTTCGACGGGATGAATGAGCAACTGTTCTCCCGCCTACAGGTCCTACAAAACCAGGCGGCTAAACTGGTTTGTAACAAAGGCAAGCGAGACTCGGCCTCTGCATGCCTAAAAAAACTTCACTGGCTACCAATGCGTCAGAGGGCCACCTTCAAATTACTTTGCCATGCGCACAGAGCCCTTCATAAAACAGGCCCCATTATCCTTCAAGAGAAAATTGAATTTTATATCCCCAACAGGAATCTAAGATCCAACAACTCAGCTCTGGCGAAACCCAAGCGCATTTACAAAGTAAGGACTGGTGGACGCGCCTTCTCATACTTGGCGGCTAAAAGATGGAATGAGTTACCTGTGGACCTCAGACATACCACTAACTACCTCCAATTCCGCCAAAAATTAAAAACTTACCTCTTTCCCAAAAACTAACCCCCCAGCACAGTTTCAGTAGTCTTCTTTTCTTACAGCGCCGTGAGATCCCATTGGGATGAGTGTTGCGCTTTATAAATACCAAATAAAAAATAAATAAAAATAAAAATATTACAGAGGGATACTAGGAATACAGCTTGTGGGTGAACCTCCAAACCGCTGTCCTCTGAGGAACAAAACTGTAGACAAAAAGTTTAGGTAATTTTGTTTATTAAGACATTCAGTCACTGCTTCTGTGTGGGTACGTAGAGCTTGTATCCCCACAGAAAGGAATTTAGATGTACTTCTATATTTTTCATTAAATAAAAGGTTCCATCCTAGACCTCCTATTGCTCAACAAATTGATCTTGGAGTGGACATTCAGGGTTGATAATCCAGAATCTCCTGTCTTGACAAAATGAGATTTTTCTTTGTCTCTTTATTTCGAAGCTGCATAGGTAGGTATTCCAGCCTTCAATAGTTCCAACAAGGTCCCTGAATTCTAATGGGTAAATGGATCATTTTGCGTCCTCTCATTTTTCCTAGTATACACGACCCTATGATGAGGAGCTAATATTGACAGGCCTTTGCCATTAAGCTTGGCAAAGGCCTGCTGTGTTGGCTGAGCATCACAGAAGACAGACTACTTGAATATTTGTCTCGTAATAGATGAGTAATCCGATTATGCACTCCGCTTCAAGATGGGAAGCATGTTTAAGAAACAGAGTTCCATCAGCTAGAGGTTTCTATTAGTTGGAGAAAAGCTTGCATTTTTCTGGAATTAAGATGTTGGAAAGAGCTAAAGGTTGACTTAAAGTTCAACTGTCTAAAGACCCATTCTAGGCTAGCTCCTTGATTGACCCCCACCTTGTGTGCCTCTGGAGCTTGGAACATGACCACAACATGAAGACCTGCGCTGACTCCCGTACCATGCACCCCAAGGCCTTGAGGGAGCAATCCCTCAAGCTCCTTGACGCCCGACGAGCTACGCCATTACGCTCTCAATCCCACTCAAGAGCAAAGTCCCTGGATCAGTCAAAGAGTCCTTGATCCTCGTTGCATTCCAGGTCGTCGGACCACTTGGGCAAGTCTCACCAAAAGAAGTAACCTCGTCCATCTGTTGACGTGAAGAGGGAGCATCTGCTTTGAGGCCTGGCTCCACAATTTGGTTAGCACCTACGTCGGCTCCACATTTCCAGAGGTTCTGGGAGCCGATGCAGCCCTGGCTCAACTTCACAAGTTTTTAAGAGGCCATGCGCCTCATATCTGAGCAGCTTTCTCCCTCCGGCGCCCCTTCGGTCCCCATGGGTTCAGGAGGGGCCTGCTGACTCCACACCAGCGGCCTCAGGTCCAGTCAGGTCCCTTGGATCCACAGATGGATCTGGACAAGCGCTGAATCTACCACCTTGAGCTTTCCCAGAGCCAGCTCTAATACAGACTCACCCGTCGCCATTGGCAGTGCCGTACCCATTCTGATCTCCGACACCGAGCAGGAGGGAAGTCATCCAATGCTGACTGGAGCCATGCCTTTCAGGCCTGGGCCCTGTTCCTACGGGCTAGGAAAGGGCATGATTGGCACTGGATTTTGAGGAATACCAGCCCTTAGAGCCTCAGATGGACTGGAGTGAGGACTTTGTGGAGGCCAGTGGACTGAACACTTAGCCAGATACTAGCATGCTTTCTCCTCCTACTGTGGCTACAGAGGAGGGAGCAAGCTTTGCACTGGTGGTGAGAAAGGCGGCCAAGGCCCTGGACCTTAGCCTGCCCTCAGTGGCAGAGCAGAAAAACATCTTAACTGTGATGCTTCAGTCGGGAGTGTCTCCCTTGGACCAAGCCTTCACCTCCCATGACATATTCCCTACTGCATCCCAGGATAGGGAATCCAAGAGGCTGGTCATCTTTGGGAAGATGGTTTCCTTCCACCAGCTTGGCAGTGCAGTCAATGAACACTGTGCCTTTTGGGCTGCTACTCCCATGCTCTGTGGATACGGTTGTGCAGGTGCTTCAGATACTCCCAGTGGAGTCCTAGTTGTCCTCTACCAGGCTGTTGCTGACAGGAGAGATGTAGCCAAATTCACCATTTGCTGTGGGCTGGATACCACCAACTTGCTGAGCAGAGCAGTTTTCATCAATGGTGGCCTTACTGGCTTTTCTGAGGACCTCCAAGCATCGCTTATGGACATGCCCTTTGATGGCTCCTGTCTCTTTTGAGACACGGCAGATACAGCACTTTAGTGCTTTGAGGACAGCAGGGCTACTGCCAGGTACTTGTGCCTTTCCATGAACACTCGCTGCCCTCAATACACCTTTCACACCTATCATGACCACAGAAGGGGCTTCCAGCCAAGTCTGTACCTGCCCAGCCACTGAGGGGCACACGCTTCCCACCCTCTGATTGGCCAAGGATGCAGCACCCACAGAAATCAAAGGTCAGGCAGCCAAAGGTCTGTCAGTCCACCACCCCCTTGGCTGTCACAGTCTCCAAACCCTTATAGTCTGCCCCCTTGCCATCATGGATACTGAGTGGGTGGTATGATCCGCCATCCCTTGCCCCACTGGCGACTAGAACATCAGACCAATAGGTTTGCTGATTATCCGGAGTGGCTACTCCTTCTTCGAGACTACCCCTCCATTTCCACCTGCTTGCCTCAGGCTGACGGAGACCATCTTACCTTGCTCCGCCAAGAAGTGACTATTCTCTTGGCCAAGGGAGCTATAGTGAGGGGTGCTGATGCCAGAAGTAGGTCATCTGTGCTATTCCCGCTACTTTCTGGTGCCCAAGATGAACAGAGGCCTTCCTCCTATCCTAGGCCTGCACCCTCTCAATTTCTGCCTCAAGAAGAAGTTCAAAAGTCTTTTTTGCCCTAGACCCGGGAGACTAGATGGGAGCGTTGGACTTGCAGGATGCATACTTCCATATTCCCGTCCTGCCTGCCCACAGGCATTACCTGCAGTTCACAGTGAGCCACAAACATTTTCCGTTCGCCATGCTCTCTTTGGCCTTACTATCACCCCTCAGGTGATCACTTTCGGAGATCGGAGTGGGCCAGTCTTCCCCCATCTCGATGACAGACTGTTGAAGGTGGGCTTGCCCCAAGCTGTCTCTCTCCTACAGCCTACGATGGACCTCCTGCATTCACTGGGGTTCACTATCAACGTGCCAAAGCCACACCTGACTCACTCTCAGACTCTCCCCTTCGTTGGAACTGTTCTGGACCCAGTGCGGTTTCGGACCTGTCCTTCCTCCCGAACTGCGAGTCCAGGCTATGGTACTGATGTTTCAGCCTCTCTCCTGGATTTGGTGAGGCTGCTGGGCCTCATAGCCTCCTGCATCCTGCTTGTGACACATGCCCGCTGGCATATGCGGGCTATGGAATGGGACCTAAAGTATTGGGGAAATCTCTCCGACATGGTCCAGATCTCGGAGGGAACTGCAAAAGATCTGCAGTCTGGTTAACCAACCACGATCGGGTCAGTGGCAGACCCCGCTCCCTTCTCCAACCAGATCTGACATTGGTGTCAGATGTGTCTTCCTGGGATGGGGCGGCCAACATGGGAGAGGTGTAGATCAGAGGCCTCTGGTCTCTGCCGGAATCCGACTCCACATCAACCTTCTAGAGCTCCAGGCAATCCCGCTGGCATTAAAAGCTTTTCTACCCTCCATCAAGGGAAGGCTAGTGCAGGTGTTCACTGACAACACCACCACCATGTGATACTCCAACAAACAGGGTGGGTGAGGTCATGGTCCCTTTGTCAAGAGGCCCTGGTCGCTGGACATGGCTGGAATTTCCCTGGTGGTTCAACACCTGTTGGGATTGCTGGAATTTCCCTGGTGGTTCAACACCTGTTGGGATCTCTGAATGGCAGGGCAGATTAACTCAGCCGAAGATGCCTAGTGGATAATTGATAGCATCTCCATCCAAAGGTGGTATGAGTTCTTGTTCGAGGCATATGTGCTGCAGATTACACACTTGTGCATAGATCGCCATCTGGTGTTGGGCCCGGATGTTTGCAGTTTTTTTCCTCTTGGAAAGTCTTTGGAAGTCACGAGGTCGGTGACTCCTCCTTTGGATCGTATTGCGCATGGGCTTCGGCTCCATCCTCCGATTGTTTTTTTCCGCCATCGGGCTTGGATGTTATCTTCGCGCTCCGGTTCCTAACAGCTTCCAGTTCGACGGTCGTCGCGCAATCCTCACCCCAAACCGCGGTATTGTTTCGATCGCGATCTCTCCCACTCGACGTGCCTTCTCATCGGCACGAACCTTCGGTAACGTCGTCGACGGTGGCCTTCGGGCCTCTCCAAGCTTCAGTCCTGGCTAATGGAAAGGACTCCATTTAAAAAGTGCCCTCGATGTGGGTCCAAATTCCCCCACACCGATCTCCACGAGGTATGCAATCTCTGCCTCTCCCCTGAACACGAGGCTCGAAGACACCGAAGAGGGCCTCGTCAGCGCTTCCGAGGCCGACGACTCAGATGTGGAGGACATCACCCCGGCGCAGAGGGTCGTGAGTACTGATTTCCCACCCCCCCCCCACACCCCTGCCGGCACCGAAAAAGGCTCCGGTCACACCTTCGCCTCCGGGCCTAGGTAAGACCAAGGACACTGCTTCCAACACCCCACCTTCAGGCCCGGTGAAGAAGCCAAGCAAGCCTTCCGGCGGCTCGGGCTCGAGCCAGCCTCTCCCCGGTGCCGTTAAACACGCTTCGGCACCGAAAAAGAAGCCGACCCCCATATCGACACCGAGCTCCACACCGAAGCACTCGGGGTCAAAACCCAGCTCTTCGGCACCGACACCACCTTCGGTGCCGACCAAAGCACACAAGGCCACTGACACCGACACTTCGAGGCCGAAATACATCTCGGCGCCAACCAAGCGTCCGGAGATTCCCAAACCAGGTTCCAAACAACGAACCGGCACGGAAAAGCCTAAAAAGACAACAGGCCCGACGCCTTCGGCACCGACGGACAGACCAGCCTCACCGGACTTATTTACACCGGATCCCTTGCAGAAATCACTCACCAAGGATCCAAAAACTGGACATTTGACACTTTCTTCCAAAAAGAGACATTTGGAGAAGCCTGCTCCACCTCCGCCTCCAAAGAGGAAGGACTCTGCTACCTCTCCGTTCAGGATACCTTCCCCACCTCCTCCGCCTTCTCCACCCCCTCCGCCTTCTCCACCCCCTCCGCCTTCTCCACCCCCTCCGCCTACTCCAACCCCTCCGCCTTCTCCAACCCAACCTCATCGTTCTCCCACCCCGTCTCCACACGATGATGATCATGGGGACCCATATGATGACATAGGGGATGTCCCCCAGGACCTACCCACAGGGGACCCCACTCCTACATGATCTCCAGACACATGGGACGACTAAAATATCCCTGGTATCCCCAACGTCCCACAAGATGACCTTTACCCCTCCAGGCCATCTCCACCAGAAGACTCATTGGGGTTCCACCATCTACTTCAAAGGGCGGCACACGGGGTAGACTTGCATACCGACCCCGTGGAGGAAGATTTCCTCCTCGACACATTCGACACCACACATAGGTCTACCTCCATATTACCTATGCTTAAAGGAGTGGTAAAGCATGCGCCAGAAGTTTTTAAGGACCCAGTTAGGGCCAGGGTCATTAACCCGCGCATAGAAAAGAAATGCAAAGCTGCCCCCACACATCCCTCCTACATCAGAGGGCCAGCGCCACTAGATTCCCTAGTGGTGTCCACGGCACGCAAAAGGGCAAATTCCCAGGCGTCCGGCGAAGCACCACCACCTGACAAAGAGTCAAACCTACTGGACGCATCAGGAAAGCGCACTGCGTCACAAGCAGCCAATATGTGGCGTATCGCCAACACTCAAGCGCTATTGGCCAGATATGACCGGGCACATTATGACGAGTTAGAAAGCATAATGCCCACCTCCCTGGAAAATATAAAGCTAGGGCCAACGAAATAATTCAAGAGGGTAAGACTATCACTAACACCTCTATACGCTGTGCCTTAGATGCGGCAGACACAGCTTCCAGGGCCATCAATACCAGCGTCCTCCTCCGTCGCCATGCTTGGCTAAGAATATCAGGGTTTAAACCGGAGGTACAAGCCTCCATCCTTAACCATCCCTTTGACCAGGAACATCTATTTGGCCCAAAGGTGGATGAGGTCCTAGAAAAAATGAAGGAGGATACGGATACGGCGACGTCCATGGGAGCCTTACAGTCACACCCTCCTAGACGCTCCTTTCGCTGCTCTTCCTTTCGAAGTACATCTAGAGGCTACTCCTCAGACACTGCGTCCACTTCGTACAAATCCCCCACTCAGTACACCTTTACGAAGGGTTATCAAAGAGGCGGCTATAGGGGTAAGGCAGAGGCAAAACAAACAACGCCCGCTCTGCCACAACGCCTACCCAATTACTTCCCCCCCCCCCACTCCCCCAGACCATTCTACTCCGGTCGGGGGCAGACTCCAACATTTCCTTCCCGTCTGGGCTACCATCACCTCAGACAAATGGGTGACACAAATAATTCAATCAGGCTACTGCCTAGAACTAATATCTATCCCCAAACATTCCACCCAGGCAGCGCCCAATGTCACAAGAACATTTAATACTCCTACAGCAGGAGGTAATCTCCCTCCTACAAAAACAAGCAATAGAACCCGTTCCTACCAACCAACAAAACATGGGAGTCTACTCCCTATATTTTCTCATACCAAAAAGGGAAGAGACTCTACGGCCATCCTAGATCTCCGGCCCCTAAACACGTACATACACTCCAACCGTTTTCATATGGTAATGCTTCAGCAGGTACTTCCGCTCCTATCCCAAAACGACTTTTTGACCACCTTAGATCTAAAAGAAGCGTATTTTCACATTCCGGTGCACAAAGCTCACTGCAAATACCTCAGATTTGTAGTGGACGGACAACACTTCCAATTCAAGGTGCTCCCGTTCGGTGTCACAACAGCGCCAAGGGTATTCACCAAGTGCCTAGCAGTGCTAGCAGCACATTTGCGAAGACAACACATCCACGTCTTCCCATAAAAGCCGGGTCATGCCATCAGTGTGTTCAACACACATCTACCACCATTCAATTACTCCACCAGCAGGGCTTCACAGTAAACCACCAGAAGTCCCATCTCCAACCATCCCACATAAAACAGTACCTCGGTGCCACCATAGACACCTCAAGAGCACTAGCCTACCCCAATCCTGCCAGGATTGCAAGCATTCAAGCTCTACGTGCAAAATTCGCACTACATCACTCCCTTCCAGCTCGAGTGTTTATGCAACTAATGGGGATGATGGCCTCTTGCATTTTCATAGTGCCTCACGCAAGACTCCAGATGCGTCCTCTCCAAGAGTGCTTAGCGCGCCAATGGAACCAGGCCCAGGGTCAATGAACAGATCTGGTGTTGGTAGATGGTCGCACCCATCGCTCTCTGCAGTGGTGGAACACCACAAACCTTTCCAAAGGTCGACCGCTCCTGGACCCGGTTCCTCAAATAGTACTGACAACGGACGCATCGCTCTCCGGCTGGGGAGCTCATCTACTACATCTCACCATACAGGGCAAGTGGACACCTCAACAAAAGTTACTCCATATCAACCATCTGTAGTTACTAGCAATCTTCTTAGCCCTAAAATCTTTTCAAACTCAAATTTCAGGCAAGGCAGTCCTTATCCGAACAGACAACATGACAGCCATGTATTATATTCAAAAACAAGGCGGCACACACTCTCCACAGCTCTCTCACCTAGCACAGAGCATATGGAGATGGGCAATATGCCAGAAAATCTTTCTCCTAGCCCAGCATGTCCCAGGAGTCCAAAACACAGTGGCAGATCTGCTCAGCAGGCAGACACAACAGATCCACGAGTGGGAGCTTCACCCGCAAGTTCTTCACCCGTACTTTCAAATGTGGGGGCATCCACAGATAGACCTCTTCGCCACCTACGAAAACGCCAAATGCCCAAGCTTCGCCGCCAGATACCCACACCCATTGTCCAAAGGAAATGCGATATGGATGAACTGGTCAGGCAGATTTGCGTACGCTTTTCCGCCTCTCCCACTCATTCCACTAGTGGTGCGCAAATTACAACAACACTCCCTCACACTAATCCTAGTAGCTCCAACGTGGGCCAGACAACCGTAGTATACCACACTGCTGGAACTATCGGTAGTGCCGCACCAAAAACTACACCTCTCTCCACACCTCTTAACCCAGAACCATGGAGAGATCCAACACCCAGACCCAGCGCAGCTCAACCTTGCGATCTGGCTCCTGAAATCCTAGAATTCGGGTACCTAAATCTTCCCCCTGACTGTATGAACGTCATCAGAGAAGCTAGAAGACCTACCACTAGAGCGTGCTACGCCGCCAAGTGGAAACGTTTTGTTATTTATTGCCATAACAATACCATCAATCCACTGGACGTGTCCATTCAACACATAATAGGCTACTTACTCCACCTACAAAGGTGCAATCTAGCCTATACGTCCATTCGACTACACCTCACAGCTATTGCAGCTTACCTACAAAACAGGCAACATCTCTCACTCTTTCGAGTACCTGCCATTAAAGCCTTCATGGAAGGCCTTAAAAGAATAATTCCCCCCAGAGTGCCACCGTCACCTGTGTGGAACTTAAATATCGTTCTCACAAGGCTAATGGGGCCTCCCTTCGAACCTCTGCATAAATGCGAACTACAATTCCTAACATGGAAAACCGCTTTTCTTGTAGCCATCACTTCCCTTAGAAGGGTCAGTGAGATACAAGCACTTACCATTCAAGAACCCTTTCTCCAAATGCACCATAATAAGGTTGTTCTCCGTACCAACCCAAAATTCCTCCCTAAAGTCATTTCTCCATTTCACCTAAACCAAACAGTAGAACTACCAGTATTTTTCTCGCAACCACACACCGTTGCGAAAAGGGCTCTTCACACATTGGATGTCAAACGAGCCATACTCTACTACATTCAGAGAACACAACCTTTCTGTAAGACCAAACAACTGTTTTCCTTTCTCTCCACCACACAAAGGTAACCCCATCTCAAAATCAGGGATAGCTAGGTGGATTGTAAAATGCATCCAGATTTGCTACCACAAAGCAAAACAAACGCTTTCCGTTCCCCCTAATGCCCATTCTACACGGAAGATAGGGGCTTCCATGGCATTTCTAGGGAACATCCCACTAGATGATATCTGCAAAGCAGCTACATGGTCAACACCGCACACTTTCACTAAACACTATTGTGTAGATGTGCAAACCAAGCAACAAGCTAGTGTGGGCCAGGCTGTACTGAAAACACTATTTCAAACCACTGCAACAGATACCGGTGGTCGCCGCTAAGGTTGGGAAATGCTATATAGTCTATGCACAAGTGTGTAATCTGCAGCTCATATGCCTCAAACGGAATATGCTACTTACCAGTATGCATCTGTTCTTGGCATGTAGAGCTGCAGATCTACACACGCCCACCCGCCTCCTCGGCTACCTTTATCTGTTCCAGTTTATCTTATTTAAATAGCACACACATGGGCATCTTCACTGTTACTACTACGCTCCATCTTTCCCTGCTGGCGAAAAACAATCTGAGGATGGAGCCGAAGCCCATGCGCAATACGATCCAAAGGAGGAGTCACCAACCTCGTGACTTCCAAAGACTTTCCAAGAGGAAAAACAAACTGCAAACATCCGGGCCCAACACCAGATGGCGCTCTATGCACAAGTGTGTAGATCTGCAGCTCTACATGCCAAGAACAGATGCATACTGGTAAGTAGCATATTCCTTTTCAGCAGTGGGGTTAGTCTTGGTTAGATGTGTTTGCCATCACTGAGAACACACAATGTCAGCAGTTCTGCGCGCTGGAATTTCCAAGGCAGTTCTCGCTCGAAAACCCTTTTCATCGCAAGTGGAGCTCAGGCCTCCTCTATCCCTTTCCGCCCATACCACTCCTGTCCCAGAGTTCTCAAGAAGATCTGGAATGACTGGGCCCAAGCCCTCCTTGTGGCTCAGGACTGGGCTCGGACAGTTTGGTATCCCGAGCTGTTGAGCATTCCAACAGTCCTCCAATCAGGCTGCACCTCAGTAGGATCTGGCAGAGCAGCATTGGTGGGGGGGGGGGGGGTTTCGCTACATGAACCTGTCAACACTCCACATTCTTGTGTGGAGTTTGAGCTGTAACAGTTGACAGCTTTCGATCTACCGTCTGAAGTCTGTAATGAAAAGCAGACTGACCTCCTTTTGCCTCTCCTTTCTCTGGTTCTTCTCTGTATTCTTTCCCTTGCCCAGCAGAGCTCTGTTCTGGGCACCTTGAAGGGTTATCTTTCTGCTGCCTCAGCCTTTCCGCAGTTACGTGACCAGCCATCCCTCTTCAAATCCCCTATTGTATATAAGTTCTTGAAAGGTTTCTGTAGTAAGGTAGTCCACGCTTGTAGGATGTAGTTTAGTAGGTTTATTCAAGTAGATGACCTGTAGCTTCGATCCTGTACAGCAGTCTATAAGTCCTGATCAGCAGACCCACCAGGAGCAGCCTGCTAGCTGCTCAGCCCTTCCACCAACTGTCCCCACTCATACCAGTAACTCATGGCCCACACACCAACATTCCACACACAACATTCACACTGGCCGAGCAGCTAGGAACAAGATAACATAGTATATAATAACACAACATGAGAATACTACAGTTTACATCATATGTTTCTTCCTTCTCCCTTTATCATGCCTCAGTTGAACCTTATTCTTGTCATGACTTTCCGGATGTGTGCTCTCTTTGAGCTTCTGCAAGACTGTCCTGTCAGAGTTGTTACCATTGAGATGCCCTTCCTGGAGTCAATAACGTCTGCCCGGAGGGTCAGTGAGCGTCAGGCTTTGTCATCCAAGCCTCCATACCTGAACATCTACCCAGACAAGCTGGTTCTACGGACTAGAGCCTTCTTTCTACCGAAGTCGTCACTCTGTATCATGTAGGCCAGTCCATCACTCTGCCTACTTTTTGCACTCCGCCACATCCTTCTAAAGAAGAGGAGCCACTTCACCAACTGGATCCAAAAAGAGTGTTGTCGTTCTACCTTGAGTTCTGGGTGGACGACGAAGGAAAAGGCCATGCAGAAGCAGACCATCTCCTGATGGTTCATGCTCTGCATTAAAATCTGCTACGCATTGACCAAGAAGCAACCCCCTGAGGGCTTGCGTGCTTATTCAACCGGAGCCAAGTCTGCGACCACTGTGTTAGCACGTGGAGTCCCTTGGTCTTCACCACTCCCAACATTCTCCACTCAGTCTTATCTACTGTTCATTGCCACTCAAAGCAGGGTATGCTGATGCCTTTCTGGCCTTTGTGTGGAATATCGCAATTTAGTACACTAATCTGTGGATCATAAGAGATATCAATACCTGGGTTATCTTGCCTGATCGCCTAAATCCAAACCTCCAGCATAAATGCCCTAGAAGCGCTCAGTTATGACCTGCCTGTCACTGGGGCCACACTTGATACAGGCCATGTCGTTCACACCAATTTTGCTTCAAAGGATCTCATCTGTCAGAGGAGCACAGACTATTACCTATCACCTCTTAACTTGCTTCAAAGAGAGAGCAGACCTGATGTCTGATTCCTTTGTGTGCATGTGTAGGAGGCAAAGCCATTTGAAGTGCAAGTGAGGCTGGGTACAGCTCCACCCCCAACCATCCTGGCGGATTTCTCATCCTGTCCACACCTAATCCCCATTTGTGTCACTGTCTAGGAGAAATACACAAACCTCAACAGCAGAGCCATTCATAGTCCTGTGACTCCGGACACTGGCAAAAGGCACAAATGGTTGGAACAATAAAATACCAACTTTTTAAAAGTGGCATTTTCGGAATTGTGACTTAAAATCTGACTTTACAATTAAAGAGGATTGTAAATTACAAATCATTTGAGTCTAAACATCACATCTCTGTCTGCTCCCAATCCAAAGTTAGCAGTTATTCAATGTAATAAGGTAACCCAGTGTTAGTCATTGGGAAAGATAGGCCTTACCACAGTGAGAAATTACATTGTTTTTTACTGCCAGGACATGTAAATTGTAAGTACACATGTCCTACTAGTTAAATACCATGCATCCTGCCTACATTAGGGGTGACTTAGTATTAAAAAGGAATGTTTAGGCCTGGTGAAAGGTTTAACTTGCCTTGTTAATATAGCGGTTTAAAACTGCACTACAGGCTGCAATGGCAGGCCTAAGGCATATTTTAAGGTGCTACTTTAGCAGGTGGCACAATGAGTGCTGCAGGCCCACCAGTAGTATTTCATTTGGAGGCACTGGGTATATGTAGTAATAATTCCAGGGTCTTAAATCCAGATTAAATATGCCAACTGTGTGTATGGCAATTTTACCATGTTTTAGTGAGAGAGCACAAGCAGTTCAGCACTGGTTAGCAGTAGTAAACTGAACAGTCCTAATGCCAACTAAAACGAATTAAACAAAACCGGAGGAGTAAAGGCAAAAGGGTTGGAGCAATACCTCGCAAAGGATGTGGGATCTTACATAGATACTTTGAAGTGTTCTCTCCTCCACAATGGCCTTTGTCAAGGGGACATTCTGCTCTAGCAGAAATGGATGATTTCTGAATGGCCCACTACACAGGCCAAGGGAGTAACCTGGGATCAGACCTGGTTTTTCTCCTCCACTGAAATATACCCCAAAAGGTTCAAAGAACCAAGCCTTCCACCCTCTCAGTATTCCCTATTAGTGCCAACCTTATTAGTCCTACCTGTTACTTGGCAGGGAGTCCATGCCCCAGTGACCAGTGCCTCTTCCTATTGTGGCAAAGTGTACTTTTTGAGACCAACAAATAGTCAAAACAAGACATGCATTGACAAAACCAAAAGACTAACTACCAATGGCAGACCTGTTTGGCTTTGCCAATGCTTGTTTATTTTTATGTTTCACCTAATTTTGTTGAAACTAGTTACACTGATTTCCCATTATGAATATGCTTCAAAGAAATGGTAGTTAAGTAAATCATCAATCTGCTTTCAAGCTTCTGCACATATTTGCATCTAATCAGAGAGCATTCTTGGATTGTTATACATAGCCTCATATTGTTAAACTTAGCAAACGTGTGTACACATTTTTGTACTGAAACCACTGTCGGTGGTGCAGTCTGAGCTTAGAACATTTCCTTAGAGCGCTCACCCTAATAAAGTATTTGCATTAATGGGACATAAATACAGGTTTGAACAGCATGACCATATGGACACAAATATTACCTTAACAGCAGAGAATGCCCTTCCCGGATTCATAATATGGTACTGTAAACTAGAAGCCAGAGGGTTTGTGCTGCAGGGGGTTGGTCCTACTTGTCCTTAGGACAAAATAAACATGAAAACCTGTTGTTCTTTACCTAAAACAATATGTCCTGCACTTCGGGCTATAGGAATTCCACATCACGGGACACATGCCACCCACCATACACATGCAAGAATCACACGCTGTCTGGCGCTAAACCCAATCCATGCAGGCCAAGGATAAGTTAAATGCACAGCCACACAGTAGGCCCCACTCCAGTGACGCTGGTAAATAGAACCTTATACATTACTAATTCTTTTGGGCACAAAACTGGTGTGCTGCCTCCACTGCTCTCGTGTCACTTAACACCAGTTAGGGTAGTAGCACTCCATCTACACAAGAATAGCGCTTGGTGTGCCTCTCCAGTTTTAAGCAGACTGCATTATCGTGAGGCAAGGCTAGGCCATGTCACATGCGCATGATCTGTGTTCATCCATGACTAAAAATGTGTACCAGGAATACAGATATTGATGCAGCTAGGGGGCTCCGGGCAGAGATGCATGTCATTCACCATGCAGGGGGCTTTTCTGTCCCTACACCTTGTACAACATTTTTCCCAGCTAAGTTGGTGTTGAAGACCAAACATTCCTTCCTGCTTAAAACGGTCACTCCATTTCATGTCAGGCAGGCTATCACTCTGAATTATCTCCAGCTATTCTCTCTAAGGAGGAAGAGTGACTCCATTGTTTGGACCCTGAAGAGGGCACAGTTTTTTTTATATAGATCACACAAAAGAACATTGGTTGGATGATTAGCTCTCTGGTGTTCTTTGGGTCAAAGAAGAGCAAGGCAATGCGAACTATCTCCAGATGGATTGTTCTCTGCATGAAGATCTGCCACACACTGTCTAAGAAGCAGCCTCCAGAGGCTTTTGGACTTGTTTCACTAGAGCCAAAGCTGCTACCACGGCACTGGCAGGCGAAGTGCATGTCCTAGATAATTGTCAGACAGCAATGATGCTTTTACACACGTTCATTAAGCACTACTGCCTAGATGGTCAGATTTGTCGAAGGGCATTTTTCCCAATCAGTCTTGCAAGACTGTTTGACCTGAGCCAGTTCCCAAACCTACCACCTAGAAGTTACTGCCATGGTATGTATTCACAAAGTGAGGAATTTTCTGTTAAAAGTATCCATCCACACAACAAACTACTTCCCTTTATCTGATAGAGACATCTAGCCGCAGTTTCCTTAATGTAGAATATCCCCAGGCGTCCGACTGGATCCTGAAAACTTTCCACAGCAGCACCTCTGCGTGCTGGGGGCGGCGCTGCACTGCTCCACCCTGACGTCCGTGATGTCAGCGGAGCCATATAAGCCCCTCCCGGCGTGCTGACGTCAGTTTTCTTCTTTTCCGCGTCCCAACGCGGATCCGGGAAAACCAGCGGTTCCTTGGCCTGTTTTTCAGGCCTTCTCGGCGCCTTCGGCATCACGGAACAGTGTGTGATGCCTGCAGGCTTTAAGGTGTTTGAAACCTGTACGCAACAAATGTCTGTCACGGACTCACACGCCATAGGTATGTGATGCCTGGGAGTGCACCACGACTCCAGAGAGTGCGACGCCTGTCAGCAGATGAAACCTAAGTCCCTAAGGGAGCGTCGTATGAAGCTGCTGGCTCCCTGGATGTCCGGTCTTGCGCCTTCACGCCGCCGATCTCCCTCTCTGGATCAGGTCCGCTCACGGGGTCGTTCCCGTGGACGTTGTTCGGAGACAGGTAAGCGCAAGCGTAAGTCGCGGAGGTCATCCTCCAGTAAACGTGATGCTGGGACCCGCTGCTCTCGGTCCTTGCCAGAAACAGGCGCCCAGTAGTCATCTCCCCCATACCCACCCTTCCCGGGTTTCCGAGCGACAAGAACGCAAATGGAGGCCTATTCAAAGGCTCTCCAGTCTTTATTTAGGTCACCCCCTATCCCTGGTGCGCCGTCGGACCCTAGACTCAGTTCATCTTCTTTCCGAAGCCATGAACTCTCACTTCTGCACCAACATTTCTGGCTCTGTGCTTTCTTTCTCTCAACCTGGTGTACATATGGGGTTTTTGTGCTGTTCTTTGACAGCTTTTGGTGCCTTTGCCTCCTATTGTTTTCCGCTCTTTTTAGAGCTTCGTGTACTGGCGTTGGCTGCGCTAGCATTGTGGTCCCCACTGTGTTTTGTCACCTTGTTGACGGCTACGTTCACTGGAACTTGGTGGGGTTCAGTCGCAGACCCGCCTCCTCTATGGGTATGGCTTTGGTATCTATTCAAAGTTAAGGGATCTGCGGCTAGATATCACTATCAGATTGACGAGTTACTTACCTTAGGTAACGCTGTATCTGGTAGAGACACAGTCTAGCCGCAGATTCCTTAACGCCCGCCCATCCTCCCCGTTCTGCGAGGACCTTTTCAGGTTGGGTTTCCTGCATTCGCCTCCCTCCAGGTGGCTTTGTCTTTCTGCAGCGTGACATCTTTCACTTCACTCCTAGAGGGAATGCTTCATTCTGTGTTGCTTGCTCTACTCCACCCATTCTTGTGATTGTGTGGTATACTCATGTATCATGTGCCCTTTTACATCCCTACGCCCTGGGTCATCCAGTGTGGGGTCTCCTCTTGGTCATCCACTCCACTCCCCCCCCCCCCCCCCCACCCCCCCCTTTTTCTCAATCACCTTGGGGTCGCTTACATTCCCTGCAGTCCATTGGTTTGAAGTCTAATGGCTCTGCCTCAGTCTATATGTCTCTTACAGGGGATGTGACGTCCCCTTCTGGATTGTCATTGCTCATGTTTTCCGGACTTGTTGCCCTTCACAGTTATATTGTGGTTTCAGACTTTGTCGTCCGCCATGATGTTTTTTCACATCTTCTGCCTCTGGGGGGGGGGGGGGGGGGTGTAACCTCCACTTTTGCAGGGTTGCTTCTCAGAGCGGTGCTCTGCACTGTCCCTTCACTATCTTTCAGTATACAGTGCCTGGCACTGTCCTTTATGGTGCTGTTTTTTCACCATTCACTTTCTTTTTTTATTTTTTCATCTTTTTCGCGCACACTTCCCATATTCTCACAGTTTTTGGTGGTGGCTCAGTGTTGTGGCGTGGCAAATTTTCTCCGGCGAAAACTGCCGTCAGCATGCCGGGAGGGGCTTATATGGCTCCGCTGACGTCAGGGCGGAGCCATGCGGCGCCTCCCCACCAGCGCGCAGAGGTGCTGCTGCAGAAAGTTTTCTGGATCCAGTCTGACTCCTGGGGATATTCTAAGTTAAGGAATCTGCGGCTAGACTGTGTCTCACACAGATACATCGTTACCGAAGGTAAGTAACTCGTCCGTTAATCACCTTTCTGGTGGATACACTGTCTAACCACAGATTCTTCACCAATCATGCTGGCTCCCCTTTCTGTGAAATGGACTCTTCCATCTGAAAAGTTTCCAATTTAGAGATCTCGACACTGGTCATGCCAATCTGTTAACAGCCTCTGTGTCTAAGGGCAAAAACAACCTGATAAAGCTACTGACGTCAGTGCGCATTGGTGGCGCTTGTATGCAGCTTCACTCACTTATTGAGTGGAACAAAGAAGGCGCGGAGCCGCACTCTGAAACCCTGCTATAGCGCAGGAGTACTGCTTTGAAGTATCCAGGTCCAGTCTGACCACTGGGGAATATTCACTAGGTGAGGAATCTGTGTATGAATCGGGTATCCACCAGAAAGATAATTTCCTATGGTAAGTAACTTGTCCTTTGGGGCTTTTGTTCACTGGCCAATGAGACCTTAAAAGGTTTCCATATGGAAGCCATCTTCAGATTTGTACTATTGTGTGCGATCATGTACAAGAATGTAAAAATGTTTGGGAAAATGAGAAGGAATTGCAAAAATGTTCATGCTTGAAGACGGCCTTTGCTTTTTATACAGGCATTTGAAACAAGCATTAAAAATGCAATAGGCCTCGCCTTTCATTAAGTTAAAGCCATTTGCTTTGCTATGCAATATCATTAGCAAAGCAAATGGCTTTAACTTAATCAAAGGCGAGACCTATTGCATTTTCAATGCTCGTTTGTCTTTCCTAGTCAGCTGTAGTCCCCTCTTGTAGCCAGTGTCCTCATCCAGTGGTATATTTCCTGTACTCCACTGCACTACGAGTAGATTTCATCACCCAAGACAGGTGCAGTACCTCCAGCGGGGTGAGGGGGATCCAAGTCTCATGCGCAGTTTCTAGTAAACAGGGCACTTGGAAAAAGGGAAAAAAATAAAAATTAATTTTCAATGCCAGTGGCATTGCGAGACTTGTTGCATTGTAAATGCTTGTTTTATGAGCTGTGAATTTTTGGGGGGTGAAACTACAGAGCTGTACCAACAAGGTTACTACCTGATCTTTGTTGTCTTGTTTTTTACCTGCACGCCCTGTGACGAGCAAACTCACTGCGACATCCTGCAACATTTGCCTTATGTTCCTCATACATTTACATGCGGTTTCACCATTTTCCCTCCCACAGCAGGACGTTCGGTCTGTTCTGTAACTTTCTTGTTTCATTCAGTTCATGCATTCTTTCTTCCGCTGCGTGACGTTAACGTGAAATGCGTGTCAGAGGCGAGCGAGACCTTTCCAGGAAACTGAACTTAGTGCTGAGACGTTATGAGATCTTTAAACCGACCGGGACTGTAGCTGGCAGTGAAGCTTTTAGATCGGGGGATGGGAGGGGGGTGCGTGGCGTATCGTGGTTCCCTGGGATGCGTAGTAGTATCTGTAAATAAACATGCCATTGGTGCGGTCTGCGTGTCGGAGGCGAGGGAGACCTTTCCAGGAAACTGAACTTAGTGCTGAGACGTTATGAGATCTTTAAACCGACCAGGACTGAAGCTGGCAGTGGAGCTTTTAGATGGTGAGTGGGAGGGGGGGGGGGGGGGGGTAGTATCGTGGTTCCCTAGGATGCGTAGTAGTACCTGTAAATAAACATGCCATTGGTGCGGCCGTCCGTTATGTCATTTTTTTTTTTACTTATTGGAAACGCACTTTGTTGAGATAAGGGCGTGGCGTTAATTAAATTAACGTTTCGTTCCAAATCGCCTTTGAGTGATTTATGCGATGTGTTTTTTAACTTCCTGTGCTTTACGGTTCAATTAATTATTAATAAAAATGTGTTTCACACAGTAATTAAATTAATGGAAAATACGGATGGGTAACTGAGTAGCTGGATGGATTTTAAATAAATAAAGGGTTGGATCGATGAATTGAGAAATTATTGAAAATGAGAAAGTAGACAAAAGGAAATCACATTACAAGCGCGTGCGGTCTTTTCACTTTAGGGGGTTTTCCTCGACTTTCGTGTTTCTTACTATACAGCAGTTGTCCGTTGGCAGTGAGCGAGGCCGATACAGAAATAGAATGATCAATAGTTTTCAATTCTAGACTGGCGGGTTAATGTGCAGGTGAGCGAGAAACGGAGCATTAGACACACTGAGAGCTTTGTCTGCCCAAGATATATATCTTCAGCTCTTTCCAGTCCGCATCCACCGCCCATGAATCTCTTTTTAAACACGAGCCCGGTCGCCGTTGTGATGAGCGCTCAGTTTTTGTTTGTAACAGGTAGTTTGTAAATAACCGTTAAAAGCAGAAAATATGTCGGAAGAGTGAGGGAAAGCGAAAACACGCCGCTATGCGCGCGCGTGCACATCTCTTTACAGAGCGGACAGAAGATGTGCACGCGGGGACTGGCTTTACTGGCGGCGAAAAATAAAGTCCCCAGTGTGCACATCTTCTGTCTCCCCGTGTGCACGCTTTGGAATCCGTATGGATTCCAAAAGGTCCTCGCCATGGCGAATACAGCGCATGCGCGCTGCTAATGCCAGGCGAGACCTAAAAAGCTTCTCTAAGTCTTCCACGTTGAAAGAGCCCTCATTTGGACCATTCTCACTTTTGACACATCTCACAAAGCTGTCGATGGGTGATTGACATCCCGGTTCTGTATAAAACCTCGGTAGGAAAACAGAGTGAGAAACCTTCATCTTCCCAGAGAAGACATGTCCTTAATGCTTAGCCAAGGAGTGTACAAAGATGTATCCTGGCAGGCAAGGTCATTGCCAGATTTTCCTTTTTATTCACTTAAGATAAATTTACAAACAAGAAACTAAAAGAAAATAAAAGAAAATTATGTGGTTAGTTGTTATTCTAAACATCTGGCTTGTATCTGGCCCTCCAAAGCCACTTTGGAAACTCATGCCTTACCTAAAGTTTCATTTGTGAAGCTGCATACAGAAGGAAAGTTTAAACAAGATTCACAGAATTTTTTTAGATTATTTAAATCCCTCGTGAAGGCCAAGTTACAATGTGCAGTTCCCATCCAGTTGTGAAGAGTACTCAAAGGGTTAAAAATACTGAGAAAAAAAGATTGTTTAAACAGAAGTAATATCCTGGCAAATATTAATATTTGTGGCAATAAATCAGTTGAAAATGTAGTTATTGTAGGAGTGATTTATATCAGAGTTTAAATAATCAGCATTCTTGTCGTAACTGCCATATTTGATTGTCTGGCTTAAATGAAAGAAGGCATACCTGGTTTGTGTTTTATGATTTTTCTATTTTTCCAAGTTGCAAAGTTGTCAGTTTTATGGCTAGTATAGATGTTAATACAATTCCTAAAACATTTGGTCATCTTAAACACATCTTTGAAACAAAACATCAAAGTTTTTTTTTTTTTTTATTCGAACTTTTCTGGGGTTATAATTCTCCAGCCTATCGTGGCTCACTTTTAGAACTCTTGTGTTCCGTAGTTAAAATGTATTGTCACAGGAGTGAAAAAACCCTCCCTTCGAGGACACCTCATGGTTGAGCCCTTATCCTTCACTGTGAGACTGACAAATGGGCAGTGACATACTAGTGTGAATGATATAAAGTGTGTTAAAGCAGAATCTGAAGTAATTTTTGTTCTCATTAATTTATGCATTTCTAATTGCAGACCTTTAAGTTGAAAAACATAATATGCATTTTGTTTTCCAGGATGTATGGTTTGTTTCAGACATCGTTTTATTTTGGATATATGGCAGTATTTAGTACAGCATTGGGAATTATGTGTGGTAAGCTCAAACTAACTTTTACAACTTTTTATTAAAGCTGCCTTTAGATGCATTCATTTGGTCTACATGTGATTATTGCCGATTTGACTTCTTCCACTTAAAGATTTTTTTCTTCCTAACTATATAGGAACAGAGTCTACATACATCTGAAAGAGACACGTTAGTGATAGATTCCTTACCTTAGAATATCCCCAGGTGTCAGACTGGATCTGGATTTGCGGGACCGTTCCTAAAAGTTGTTGGAAGCCCGGCAATCGGTTCTGCGCCGATCGAAGTCCCGCTTCCCTGGGCGGTCGAGGGACCGGTTGCAGAGCCGACACCATCGCTCATTGGACTCGGGGATAGGTAAGTCAAGGCGCCATAAAAAGTTGAAGAAGCGACGTCGCTCCTCGTCTACCCCTCACCGGTTGCGGGACGCGGTGGAGGGGGTGGGTGGTCACTCCCGCGGCTCTAATGGAGCCTTTGTCGTTGCCTGCGACCTACCCACCTTTCCCGGGTCCGCACGCGACGCAGGAAGAAATATAGGTATTCCTGTCGGCCATGCGCCTTTGGGCCCTGGGGTGGTTCTGCCCCCGTGCCGCCGCCTTTGGCCTTGGCACGATACCCTGCGGCGGCACCGCCGCATACAGCTCCGGACTGCGGCGGTCCTGGATTGGTCTATTACCCCCCTCCCCCCTCCCCGATTACCATTCCAGGTGGGGAGTTTATCCCATTTCCCTGGGCACCTCGTCCTTACCGGCCTCTTCAACAGCCGGTGGATGAAGGGGAGTACTGGGAGGGGTCTGAGGACCCTCTCGCAGCTCAATGCGAGGATGAGCCGGAGTGCGAGGGTGATATGGAAGGTCCAGGCGATCTGGATTTCTCTCCACACGCTGGTACACTGTCCCCTTCTTCCATGGCTACGGAGGAGGTTGGGACTTTTTCTGTGGTGTTGCGTAGGGCGGCTGAGGCTCTTAACCTCGAGCTCCCTTCTGTGCCTATCAGGACCAATCTCCTGACTGAGGTGCTGCAGCCAGCGTCGTCCTCTGCGGAGCCGCTGCTGCCCTTCAACGACGCACTTACTGACATCCTGTTGAGCACCTGGAACAAACCTAACACAGGGGTTCCTGTAGATAAGGGTGTGGCACGCCGCCATCGCCTGGCGCCGGACGACCCCAGCTTTCTCACACAACACCCGACGCCTCAGAGTCTGGTTGTCCAGGCTTCTGCCTCGCCGAGCGCATTCCCTTCTGCTCCTCTGGACAAGGAATCAAAGAAACTGGAGCAGTTTGGGAAAAAGATTTTCACTTCTGCCAGTTCCGAGTTGCGGGCGGTGAATACTGCATGCCTGTTGGGCCGCTATTCACATTCTGTGTGGGACACTGTGGCACAGGTGCTGCCTCAGTGCCCTGTGGAAGCTCGGGCGGTGCTCTCCCAGGCCATTACCGAGGGGAGAGATGCTGCTAAATTCACTATCCGTTGTGGACTTGACCTAATGGCTTCTCCAGGGATGTTCAGAACACTTTGTTAGACATGCCCTTCGATGGCACACACCTCTTTTGACAAGGTGGATAGCACCCTAGAACGCTTTAAGGACTCTCTGGCTACGGCCCAGTCCTTAGGTCTCGCCACCTCGCGCACCCCCTCTGGGTCTGCTTTGTGCTCCTTTCGAGGTCAGGGTCGAGGCGCCCAAGCGCGTTTCTTTCTGAACCGCTGGCTAGCGCAGCCGCAGTGTCAGCGCAGCCGTGGTCGTGTGGCCCGCCGTGGTGGGTCCCAAGGCCAGTGGGCGGGTCAATCCACCACCACCCCTGTCAGCACCACCTCAAAACCTTCCAAGTCCGGTGTTTCAGACCCACCAGACGCCAGTGGGCGGCAGGATTCGCCATCACCTCCCCCACTGGCGCACCATCACTTCTGACAGGTGGGTTCTGCAGATAGTCCGAAGGGGCTACTCCCTCCCCTTCGAGTGTCCCCCTCCAGCCATGCCACCTCAGTACCACCGCATGTCGGGGGATCACTTGGCACTTGTCCAGCAGTAAGTTGCGGCCCTCTTGGCCAAGGGGGGCATCGAGTGCGTTCTGACACCAGAAGCAGGTCGTGGTTGTTACTCCCACTACTTGTTGGTTCCAAAGAAGGACAAAGGTCTGCGCCCTATCTTAGACCTCCGGAACGTCAATCGCTTCTTCCGGAAGGAGAAGTTCAAGATGTTCACGATTGCTCAGGTCTTGTCTGCCCTAGACCCGCAAGACTAACTGGTTGCGTTGGATTGGCAGGATGCTTATTTTCATATCCCTATTCTACCAGCCCACTGGCGTTACCTACGGTTCACGGTGGACCACGAGCACTTTCAGTTCACCGTGCTCCCTTTCGGCCATACCAGCGCCCCTCGGGTGTTCACGAAAGTGATTGAGATGGTCGCAGCTCATCTGCGCAGATCAGGGATTTCAGTCGTCCCCTATCTCGACGACTGGCTGTTGAAGGCGGGCTCGCCCCAGGCAGTCGTCTCCCACCTCCAGACTACGGCTGCACTCCTGAATTTGCTGGGGTTTTCCATCAATGTGCCCGAAGTCGCACCTGAGTTCCTCTCAGAAGCTCCTCTTCATCGGAGCGGTTCTGGATACGGCGCAGTTTCGGGTTTCTCCTTCCGAACAGCGAGTCTGGGACATTCGGGCTATGATTCCGATCTTTCGGCCCTGGTCCTGGGTTTCGGTCAGGAAGACCCTGAGGCTACTGGGCCTCATGTCATCCTGCTAATCTATCATGGCAGATGGCATATGCGGGCTCTGCAGTGGGACCTGAAGTTCCAGTGGACGCAGCATCGGGGGAACCTGTCCGACTACGTCCAGATCTCAGAGTGCACTGCACAGGACTTGCAGTGGTGGCTCACGGACCAGCGTTGGGTCAGCGGCAGATCCCTTTCCCTTCCCCAACCGGAGCACATAGTAGTGACGGACGCGTCCCTCCTGGAATGGGGCGGCCACATGGGAGAGGCTGAGATCAGAGGCCTCTGGTCTCCGGCGGAGTCCAAGCTCCATATCAACCTTTTGCAGCTCAGGGCGATCCTACTTGCACTGAAAGCATTCCTTCCCTCTGTCAAGGGGAAAGTAGTGCAGGTGTTCACAGACAACACCACTGCCATGTGGTACTGCAACAAGCAGGGCGGGGTGGTGTCGTGGACCCTATGTCAGGAGGCTCTACGTCTCTAGACGTGGCTGGAACGTCAAGGCATTTCCTTGGTGGTTCAACACCTGGCAGGTACCCTGAACCCCAGTTTGACTCAGCCGCAGGTGCTTGTTGGATCACGAATGGCGTCTTCACTCACAGGTGGCACAAGGTCTCTTTCAGCAGTGGGGAGAACCTTGGTTGGATCTATTCGCCACCGAAGAGAACGCGCAATGTCCGCAGTTCTGCGTGTTGGAGTTTCCAAGGCGGCACTCTTTCAGAGACGCTTTTCGTCACGAGTGGAGTTGAGGGCTATTGTATGCCTTTCCGCCTATACCACTTCTGCCCAGAGTGCTGAAGAAGATCAGACGAGACTGGGCCCAAGTCATTCTTGGGGCACCGGACTGGGCTCGAAGAGTTTAATATCCCGAGCTACTCAGTATGAGTATCCGACTGCCTCTTCGGGAGGATCTCCTGTTGCAGCAACAGGGGACGGTCCTCCACCCGAACCTGTCCGGCCTCCACCTCCTTGCGTGGAGATTGAGTGGTGACAGCTGATTCCATTTGACTTGCCTCCTGAAATCTGTAATGTAATTCTGGCAGCCAGGTGTCACTCCACTAAAACTGTATACGCCTGCCGGTGTAAAAAATATGTGGCATGGTGCACAGCGAAAGCTGTAGATCCTCTTTCTGCCCCTCTTTCTGAGGTCCTATTGTTCCTTCTCTCTTTGGCCCAGCAGTGCTCTGTTCTGGGCACTATCAAGGGCTACCTTTCTGCTCTTTCAGCTTTTCTTAGGCTGCCTGATCAGCCCTCCCTTTTCAAGTCCCCAGTTGTCAATAGCTTTCTCAAAAGCATTACTCACCTTTTCCCCTCCTATTCCTTTTGTGATGCCTCAATGGGACTTGAACCTAGTTCTCACATACTTGATGTGCGCTCCCTTTCAGCCTCTTCATAACTGTGCTTTGCGGTTATTAACTTTGAAAACTGTCTTCCTGGTGGCAATCACCTCCGCTCGGCGGGTGAGTGAGCTCCAGGCTCTTTCCTGTAAACCTCCTTTCCTAGCGATTCACCCGCACAAGGTTATGCTTCGACCGCGTCCCTCCTTTCTACCAAAAGTGGTCTCTGCCTTTCATCTCGGGCAAACTGTCACTCTGCCCACTTTCTTTCCGCCTCTGCACCCTTCAAGAGAAGAGGAGAGGCTCCACCGTCTGGACCCAAAATGTGCGCTCTTGTTCTATCTCAACCGCACACAACAGTTCTGGGTGGATGACCAGCTCTTTGTTGGCTACGTGGGCGCCAAGAAAGGCCGGGCTGTGCACAAGCGAACTCTCTCCCGAGGGGTTGTCTTGTGCATTAAAGCCTATTACTCTCTGGCTAAAAAGGAACCTCCGGATGGGCTGCGTGCCCATTCTACCACGGCGACAGCAGCTACTACAGCATTGGGACGCGGTGTCGCCCTGCAAGACATCTGTCAGGCAGCCACTTGGGCCTCGTTGCATACTTTCACTAAGCACTATTGCCTTGACGGTCCAGAGAGACGGCTTCTTTGGCCGTACAGTTCTCTGTGACTTTCTGGTGTAATCTCACTTCGTAGACCCACCACCGGGGTTGGTATTGCTTGGGTATGTATTCTAAGGTAAGGAATCTATCACTAACATGTCTCTTTCAGATGCACCAGTTACTTACTTGTGTAACAATATATCTGTAAGAGACATTAGTTAGTGATAGATTCCTTACCGCCTGCCCACCCTCCCCGTTCTGCGAACTGTTCTCTAGGGTTCAGGTCATCCCTTTTAGGGCCCTAGTTCTATTGCACCAGTAGTCGGTCTCTGGCATGGCTCTGCGCTCCTGTTGCAGAAAAGTTGTGCACAGAACTGACGTCTGCGCGCGTGGGTGCGTCTAAGTATCTCCGACGACGTCATCTCAGTGGCTATGATGCCAGCGACGTACATGGAGCCTACCGACACGCAGGGGTACTGCTGACAAAATCTTTCTGGATCCAGTCTGACGCCTGGGGATATTCTAAGGTAAGGAATCTATCACTAACTAATGTCTCTTACAGATATATTGTTACACAAGTAAGTAACTTGTGCATCAGATCCACTAACACAGAAAACCCTGTACAATATTTTTCTTTAATTTGATAATTTTTAAATTATTTGCTTGGAAAATAATTATTTTGCTTCTGAGGAATAATTTTTTTTGTGTGGCTAAATTGTCATTTTTTTTAATATATTTTTTTCCAGATCATTTGGCTCAAAGTAACTTTTAGTCGTCACCCATCCCTCAAACCCCTTCCCTATTTTCCTCTTGCATTCACTTTCCCTCGTTGTTTTTCTTTTAAATATTCCCAAACTATTTTCTCTGTTTAATTTTAACTGTTTTCCATATCATTGCATCTGCAAAGACTTGCTGTCTAGCATGGAGCTACGAGACTCCATTTCCAGATACCCTCAATATGTAGGGTAAACTGATTGGAATGAAAGTTAACCTTCAAAAGATGATCAAAAAGAATGAAATATTGCTTTAAAGTAATAAAAGGCTCGTCGAGAGTTCCCGTTAGAGTCCGAAAACTAAGATGTCAGGCTTTTCTATCTCACGAAGTGCAGTTTCTCTTTCTAAAAAAGGCATAGTGTTGATGCAGTACTCTTACTTATGACCTATCATACTGAATATGGCATTTATTTGGGAATCCAAATTGACAGAATTGTGTATTTTTAATGCAGAATGATTATCTTAATCCTGATAATCTGTTGTTAAAAAAGAAAAAGATAAAATAATAAATTTTAAACTAAATCAGTTTATGCAGGTCCCAAATATTGCATATTGGGGAATACTTTACTGTACCAGTTCCAAAGTGTAAGTTCACATTGACTAATTTTGTTCATTTTTAAAAACCAGTCCTAAAACGAGAGGTTTATAGATATTAATAATGATGAGATTTGAGTAGCTAAGCACATTTTCACACCTTCTGACTATGTAGTGTCAGATAACTAACCAAAAAGAACATTTGTGGATTAGTTTCTAATTGTCAATGAAAAAAATTTACACATTTTAAAACATCTATTTCCATAGTCTCCAGGTGTAGAGGGGTTACAGCTCAGGCAATTAGATCTAGGGGTTAAATGAATTTTATGAAAACAAACAGGGATGTAATATAATAGACATTTATTATAAAAGCACATATGAAGATTTCTCCATCTGCTACTAATCTGAAGTTATCACTTATTGAGTACAATAAGGTAACCCAGAGGTAGTCTATGGCTGGGCTAGCCTTGCTGCAATGAAAAACGACTTTGGTGGTTTTTCATTACTAGGATATGTGTACATGTCCTACTTTTTTAACACCATGCCCTATGAGCCTTTAGGGAATACCTTAGAGGTGACATACAAGTATTAGAAAGGAAGGTTTAGACCTGGCAAAAGTTGTATTTTGCCTGGTCGAAAGTGCAGTTTAAGACTTCACTGCGGGCTGCAGAGGCAGGCCTGAGATGTGCTTTACAGTACTACTTTAGTGAGTGGCACAATGAGTGCCTCAGCCCACTAGCAAAAGTTTATGTACATGCACGGGGTAAAGGCAGTACCATATACTAGGGACTTATAAGTAAAGTAAATGTATCAATCAGGGATATACCCAGGGCCACTGGAATTATGCGGCAGAGTACCAAATTATGATGCAGGGTTAAACAAAGTATGCAGCAATAAAAAGCAAATTATGCAGTTTAATGCAGCACATTTTGTGATAGTATTACTTCACTATTTTGTCATTGTTACACCTGATAGTGTCTGGGAATACAGTGTGCCTTATTAGTAGCAATTTGACACCCAAATACAGCAATAGGCAACTTAACGATGACCAGTCAAAATTTGCGAAGAGCATTCCAGTGCGCAGGTACCAGAGTTGCCATATTTTTTGTAACTTTTGATCCGTTTTAACTAGAAACAGTTCTTTTTTTTGTTAAAATCTGCTATGCTGCAGGTGACAGATTACGTGGCAAATGCAGCAAATACATAATGCAAAAATCGCTGCAGAATCTCATTATTCCAGTGGCCCTGGATATACCAATTGTACTGTGCTTGGAAGGTAAAGCAAAAGTAAAATACTGCCAGTTAGCAGGAGAAAAGTATGCAGAGTCGACAAAAACAGGTTCAGAGAAGGCGAAAAATGTGGGCAAATACCACGCAGAAGATGATCATTTCTAACATGTACCTCCTAGCAGAAAGCAGGGAGAACTACCCACCCTCATGGGAGTTTTCATTGCTAAGTCAAAAAGGCCATCCGCTTTGGTGTGATCAATCCCAGGGCAATGTTCCACTGTAAAGTTTATTCCCTATAGATAGATGGACAACCTCAACCATTTTAGATTCGCTCCCCTCATCTGCATCAGTCATCTGAGAGGGTCTGTCTGAACCCAAAAGTGAGTCCCAAACAAGTATGGATTTGACTTCTTCAAAGCAGAGGCCTTTCCAAATGCCTCCCTTTCTATTGCACTTCACCTCTGTTTCCCGGGGAAAACCCTCCTTCTGTTGAAGGCTGAAGGTTGGTTTAAGCCCTTAACATTTAGCTGTGAGAGGACAGCCCCACACCTATGCTCTGAAGCATCTGTCTGCGTTACAAATTCCTTGGAGAAGTCAGGTGCCTTGAACACTAGTGCTGTGCCCGTGGCTTCTTTCAGGGTGTTCAACTCTTTCTCCCCCCCACGCTGTCCATTTCACCTTATTGAACTGCTTCTTAGAAGTCAGGTCAGTTAAAGGGGCAACACTGGTGTCATACCTCTTAACAAATCTGTAATATCCAGTGAGGCCTAAGAGGGCTCTCACTTAAGTCTGGGTCTTGGGGCAAGTGTGGGATGGTCCTGGTGTTCCCAAGCCAGGATGGTCTGTATCTTTGGCTGGAGAAGTTGTACCTTGCCACCATCGGGTTGTCGGCACTAAAGTTCTCCAATCAGCCAGGACTGATCGACCTGCCTGTAGAAAGTGGCGGGGTATCCTTTAAGCTAAAAGGCATTACTCTAACTTGAAAGTGGCTTTTAGGGGTGGAGATTGCCTACCTCTCCTTGGCCTCCTCGGTTAAGGCAGTCTGCCAGTACCTTGATGTCAGATCAGAGGTACTCATGAACTTGGCAACTCCCAACTGATGATTGAGCTCATCATCTCTGGGAATGAGGTGAGCATGAGTCTTTGTGACTTAATTGACACCCCTATGATCCACACAGAACCTAAGTTCTGGACTGGCACCTGGTGGGGGCAGCCTATGGTACCAGTGACTACAGGAGGGCTCAGCCACTCCCAGGAGAGGACAATTCCTTCCACTGACCCATCTTGCTCCCTGGAAGACCGGTCAAGAGGGGCTCTGTCTGGGACTTAGGGACTCTCAAATTGGGCCTAGAGGTCATTCACATGCAGGACCCTTAAGGGGTTCCTGGATGTCTTGAGGTCCACTAGGTAGGATACCTTGACTTTCTGTTCCTTCACCTCATAAGGCCCGGTTTACCGATTCTTAAAGGCCCAGGGCTCAACAGGCACCAGCACCCACAGTTTCTGTCCAGGTTGAGAGTCCGCAATAGTGGCCTTGTGGTTGTTCCAATGTTAGGTTCCTTGTGGCCTCTTTCCAGAAGCACTTCTTCTGAGACCGGAGGGCCAACATGTAGTTCACTACTTCTTGAGGGGGTATCGTGGGAGCTTGCTCCTAACCCTCCTTTGCAAAACTGAGTGGTCCACGTACAGGGTGGCCAAATAGAAGTTCAAAGGGACTGGACACAGCTGCCTTCTGTAGCACCTCCTGGTACCATAGAGAAGGCATGGAAAGAAGGCTTTCACTTTTACCTCATGGGTTCTGCAAGCCCACTAGGTTGGTGGTGGTATCATGTGGAAAACTTATGGGTTACCTTCCACTCCTCCCCACAAGGACATTATATAGGTAGGTATAAAGTTGGTGCCTGGGTTACACAACATTGTTAGAAGGTTTTACTGTGTTTTGAATACACCACATATAAATCCATGTAACTAAAAACTTTGTACATGCACCTCTCCGGCATATTGGATTACTGGGAAGAGGTGGGAATGGTGTTGACTAATGGAGTAGAAGTGAAAGTTGCTTTGCATGTCTTGGATGACTTGTTTGGGCATGCCAGAGAGGCAGGTGTCCAAATTGTCAGGCCCACTGGCCAAACAGGACAGCCATAATCAGGAGTCACCCGTTGCCTCTATGCCTTGATGAAGCCAGGATGGTGACACCATGATATTGGCTTCGAGGAATAAGCCAACAATTCAAAAACCAGGGAAGGCAGGGAGATTGAGCGCCAGGTATTGGGTTAGCAGGATAATATAAGTCATTGCAAGTGTTAGACTAGCTGCTATATTGGTCTAAGGACATTTGTAGAGTGTATGTCTTATTTCTTTTCCTAGTGTTCCTTGTCCCCCAGCCAACCCCCCACAACACACCGGTACTCTTCTGTGTCTCACCTTTTGCACAAATCATTTCGCTGTCTATTCAGCAAAGTATCAGATAGTAAATTGCATGCAGAGGAGCATATCGTTAGTAGTTGGTGTCTTCACTTATCTCATCTTGTTAATTAAAACATTATTTTACATATTTTATATTCTTAATATAATCTATCATTGGTGACCTATAAAAGCAGCCTGAACTATAGACTGTGAATTATTGTTCCTTTTCACTTTGTTAAAACTATTGCTTACGCTTTTTTGTCAGAGAATCTAAACCAATGTTATTCTTTTACAGGAGCTATTGGTTACATGGGAACAAGTGCCTTTGTGAGAAAAATATACACTAATGTAAAAATTGATTAAGAATCAAGGAAAAATATGGGAACTCTGGATCCGTTACTGCTTTTTGGGGGGGTGGAGCTTGCACAAAAACAGAAAAGCAAGAAGAGACTGGGTTTTAGCACTGGTACTGTGTGGGTCTCCATTTTGTGGATGGCTTAAAGTAGCATCTCTTTCATTGATCCTGTGTTCTTACTGACTGCTTTCACCAACTGTTCACAACAAATGTGTGGGTTATTTGCAGTAGGCATTACCAATGCTAATGGCCCCAAAAACAAGCTCATTTAAGATGAATAGACTAGCTCTCTTCAGTGAAGAGGACAAACAGTTTATTTCACACATTTGTTCCACTGAATAAAAAAAGGGGAAGCTCAGCTTCTAAAAGAAGTGATTTGACGTCTTCTAGGCACCCAGCATTTTTTAAAGATGTTAAAATGCTGTCCCTAAAAGAATATTTTTTTTCTAAATAATGCCATTGTAGGGAGAGTGGTATGTTTTATATTTTGATTCTGGGTGTTTTTTTGTTTTTGGGCTGTATCAACAAATGCACCATTTGTTAAAAAATGGGGGAGAATAAAATGTGCATGTATTATATATCAGCTTTCCATGTAGTTGGACCAACTTCCCATGTATTTATCTTCAAAAAATAAATATTGTGCTACATCTTTACAATCCATCCAAAGAAGATACTCTGGAGAGGAGGGACGGTTCTCTGCATCTGCACTGCAAGTCTCTGTACAGTTAGAAGGCAAAATGTTAAATGAAGAGGTTCTTTGTTTTTATTACACATTCTGAGGTCTAGATTAAACAAAACAATTTATAACAATGCCTAAAATGATCTCCTTTTTCTCCCCAAGTTAGTCTTAAATTTGTTCATGTATTGTTTGGGTTTAAATGAAGGCTCTACTTATGATATTAAAGGGGTTATGTGTGTATATAACATTAAATAATGTAACTTAGGTGTAGATCCCAAATGTATTTGGATGTACAGATTTACTACAGAGTACTTTTTTCTGATGATGATTCCATGTACAAATGTGTGAATTTAAGTGGCTTTTTTCATCTTGCTTGCCACTGCATGAAACAATGATTTCTCCACAGATGCGTGTTTGTCATGGTTTTTGCTATGTTCCTTTTCAGAAACTGCAATGTCAGATTTGCAATTTAGAGCATTTAATTTTTGTTAAACTTGCCTGAACATCCAGAACATCTAAAGCACAGGTGCTTTATGACATGTTCAAAAAACTGAAATAAACTTTCAGAAACCAATTGTTACCCCTTGTGGAAATATATGTTTCTACTATTTAAAAAAGAACATTTGTTAAATACCAATTTTTTACAGTGTTTGTATCCTTGTTAGGTGTTTATGATACACTGTTCAGAGTATAAACAAAAATGCACTGGTTTCCTCTGTCCAGACCACTTCTGTAGTGGGGAAGGATCATCTTGTGGATCAAGATATTTGAATTAGGTAGAGGCCTGGATGACTTAGATACTGGGGAAAATACCAATTGTGACTGTTGAGGATTGTGTTTTAGTTTAACAATTTCAATTACTTAAAAAGAAGTAAATTAATATTGGGATATTTCACTCAGAATAATTAATTGTTTGGTAAACTGGTTTGGTTGAATTATTTTTCTACCTACCATTTTCTTGTGTCTCCGTAATACAGAAACAGTTCCTGCCCTAACCGTTTGTTTCAATTGTTTAAATATTGATTTCTGAAGACGTGTTCAAAATGGACCGTAAATGTGTGCTTAGAAAGTGTGCTAAGCAGAACAGTGAATTTTAAAATTAACTTCCTAATAATCATATTTGAATTTTTAGTTTTTTTGTCTGTTTCAAATCAACAGAAACAATACAGATGTTTTGCTAGCAAGTGACGAGGAGTCAAGTCTTGTAGCTTTACATTTTGAATCAAAATCTAAGCACAGTATTTACATATATACCCTAAGATCTCAATGAACGTTCAGCAATTGCTCCTAATTGACGCAGCATGCAATATTTGGGGGTATAAGCTTAAAACAACTTCATATTTCTTATTTAAAATTCAGCTAACATATCTTTTAATTTTGACTTCAGCTTGACTTTTCACTTTGTTTGATGGGGGTAGGATTGGTTATAAGGTCCCAACCTGAAGGCTTGCTTAAGTTAGGCCATGTTTATACATTACTTGTAAAACTGCTGCACTCAAATCGATCATGGGAATGAACACAAAAACATTGTAAGTCAATGTGTTGATTGTGGGTATCTAAATGTAAACAATAGCACCAATGCAAACTTTTAAGAGCACATAGACCATTTATGGCTTGGGTGCTGGATCAGTAATTGTTTTGCCTGAATAAAATAAACAAAATTTCGATTTCCTAAAGTAGACTTTGAAGTTAAGCTTTCTGAAATGTGTTAAGTTGTTCAGCAAGTTAACACAAGTAATCCGCAATTTCCTGTACTGTTCGTGCAACAAAATGCTAATCTTTTAGATAATGTGTTTTGTGTTACTTTTTAATCTATAGCCTTGTCACATGTAAATTAAGACGTTGAGTTAGTAAATGTTTTTAGTACCATTTCCGGTGTAACCTCAAGATCCAATTCCTTCATATTGTTTGGTCATTTTGCCCCTTGAAGATAGCACTTGTACATCCCCAGCCTACATTTCATTTCTATGTATGGGACTTTATTACCCTAAAAGTAGTCACTGGAGTGGTTCTCAGAGGCCAAAGGTTAGCGCACCAGTGTACTGAGCCCAGCACATTGCACTGTGTTCTGTGAGGTCATACGTGTGGCATTGCACTTCTGTAATATGTGCTAGCATAGTTTGCATGCTTCCTCTTGTGTTAATATCCCCAAGGTACCTTTTAAAAGCCTAATAGTGGGCTTACTCCATGTGAGACTGTGTGGCCAGTCTCACCTGGAGTATAAAAGACCATGGGCCATTTTAGAAATTGTCCACATAGCAGAACACTAAACTAGAACCAGAGGTGCAGCAGTGGTCTAATTTTGTTGCAGGCGTCTGTAACTGTATATAGTTCCCCTCTGAAGCTCTGAGTTTACTCTCACGCTGTTAGAAATGGGGGTCTCTAGTTGACAATGGTTTGCACCTTTGTCCAAGTAGGGACCCTTCCTTCTAGTCAGGATAAGGGATTTTACTCTCCTAAAATAACCCCTGCTCACCCCCTTGGTAGTTTGACACGAGCAGTCAGGCTTATCTCAGAGGCAGTATGTAAAGCATTTGCGCATAACCAATAGTAAAATTGTGAAACCTCTACAAAAGGACACCACACCAAATTATAACAAATATCCAATATTTTTATATATCCAAAATGATAAAAATCCAACATATAGTTATTTAAAAATATCCACTTCGCAAGAATACTTTAAAAATGTAGGTCCTTGAAGTCGTAGCTCCGTCCGGTGCTACCGCGGTACTGAAAACAGAATCCGAATCCAACAGTTCTGTCTGACCGCGTCGGTCAGAGGTTTCGGCAGACTCGTGAACAGTACCTTATGTGTTGCGGCCAACACGGTGGTGGGAGCCGGTCATGCCAACTGTCGCGGTTGCGATGCAAAATGTAGCGGTGCGACTTGTGGTGCCCTAAAGTCGCGGTGCAGGCAGCGGCTCTGTGGCTTCGGTGAGACCAGAGCTGCGGTGCGGAGTAAAGGCGATGCTCGTTGCGGTGCTGACTGATCACGGTCCAGGCGACAGCTGGTTGCGGGGACCTGCTGTCGGTCGGTCCAGACTGCGGTGTGGGACAGCGCGGTGCGTCGTGAGACTTACGAGTGGTGCTCCCAATCCACATTGTGGTCACGGAATTCACGGTTAGTGTGCAGCAATGGCGTTGGTGAGACCAGGATGGCGAAGTGAAGAAAGTCGGTGCAGAGGGTGGTGCCCACAGGTTACGGTGCAAGCAGCTGTTCGGTTCATTGTGGCAACTGAAACCATGGTTCCAGAGGCGGTACACAGAGGTTGGTGAAGTCTTTGCAGTCCCTGAGACTTCAGAACAGGAGGCACGCTCTACTTCAATCCATTGGAGATACTCAGCACAAGTAAAGAAGGGTCGGTCTATGTCCTTTCACTGCCCAAGGCAGAAGCCGCAATTGGATGCCAACCCAGCAAAGAAACAACACAGAAAAGGGGCAGTACTCCTCCTGGCAGTTCTTCCAGCTTTTCTTCTTGGCAGGCTCCTTGATTCCAGCAAGTTCGCTGAAGTCTTTTATCTCCCTGAGACTCCCAACAGGAGGCACGCTCTACTTCAAGCCCTTGGAGAAAACTCTTTAACAACAGGATGAGGAAAGTACAATCCAGTCCTTTCCCTGCCCAAGACAGAAGCAGCAGAGCAAGCAACAAAGTAACCGTTCCTCCTGACAGCTTTTCCACCTCTTCTTCCTGGCAGGTTCCTTAGTTCAGCAGTAATCTGAAATACTGGAGTCTGGGCCCCATTATTTATACAGCAAATTCCTTTGTTCTTTCGGTGCAGCGTCCCTGTGCTTAGTCCAAATCAGTTCTGCCCTATGTGGTCCAGCTTCAAAGCAGGAGGTGGAGCAAGCATTGTCCAAGGCAGACCAGGCCTATTCAGGTGCTAGTGAAAACTCCTCCCACTACTCTGAATTCAGCCCAGCCCTGACTCATCCAGGAAATTTTGGACACACAGCAACCCTCCCCCCCCCCCGTGGTTGTGTGAGAGAATGCACATCCTCAGGCCGTCACTCGAAAGCCAGGCAGTCAATACACAAATCAGCAGAGGCACATTGGATGGCTAAGAAAGAAAAGACTTTCTAAAAGTGGTATTTCTACATTCTGAGTTAAGGCATACTAAACTCCAATTTTCTATCTTGTCCCCATGGGAAGATATGCTTATAAGATGTTATATGCAAACTCCCATTCAATCCTATAGGACACATAGCCTTTCCATAGTGAAAAACGAAATACACTGTAATTCACTACCAGGACATGTCACACACACCTCAGTACATGTCCTACCTTTCACATGCACTGCACCCTGCCCACGGAGAGACCTTGGGCCTACCTTAGGGGTGACTTAAATGTAAGAAAAGGGAAGATTAGGGTCTGGCAAGTGGGTGCACTTGCCAGGTCAACATGGCAGTTACAAACTGCGCACAGACACTGCAGTGGCAGGTCTGAGTTATATTTAGAGACTGCACATGTGGGTGGCACAATCAGTGCTGCAGGCCCATTGGCGGCATTTGATTTACAGTGCCTGGGCACACACAGTGTACTGTACTAGGGACTTACCAGTAAATCAAATATGCCAATCATGGAATCACCAATCCAAAATCACAATGTTCGAGGCATATGAGCTGCAGATTACACACTTTTGCATAGATCCCCATCTGGTGTTGGGCCCGAATGTTTGCAGTTTGTTTTTCCTCTTGGAAAGTCTTTGGAAGTCACGAGGTCGGTGACTCCTCCTTTGGATGGTATTGCGCATGGGCTTCGGCTCCATCCTCAGATTGTTTTTTTCCGCCATCGGGCTCGGATGTGATACTTCGCGCTCCGTTTCCGAACAACTTCCAGTTCGACGATCAACGCGCAATCCTCACCCCAATCGCTGTATTGTTTCGATCACGATCTCTTCAATCAACGCACCTTCTCATCGACACAAACCTTCGGTTCCAGTCATCGGCGGCATTCAGGCCTACCCAGGCTCCGGTCCTGGCTCATGGAAAGAACTCCATTTAAAAAGTGCCCTCGATGTGGGTCCAAATTTCCCCACACCGATCTTCATGAGGTATGCAACCTTTGCCTCTCCCCAGAACACGAGGCTCAAGACTGTCCGGCCTAGAAGGAACATGGCACACTCCTCGACGTCCATTCCAGTCGACATCTTCGGAGATGACATCGACGATCCGGAACATCATCGTACCGAAGAGGACCCCGTCAGCGCTTCCGAGGCCGACGAGTCAGATGTGGAGGACATCACCCTGGCGCAGAGGGTCGTGAGTACCAATCTACCCCCTCCCACACCCGCGCCGACACCCAAAAAGGCTTCGGTCACGCCTTCCCCTTCGGGCCTAGGCAAGACCAGAGACACTGCTTCACACACCCCACCTTCGGGCCCGGTGAAGAAGCCAAGTAAGCCTTCCGGCGGCTCGGGCTCGAGCCAGCCTGCCAGCGGTGCCGAGAAACACACTTCGGCACCGAAAAAGAAGACGGCCTCCACCTCGACACCGAGTTCCGCACTGAAGCCCTCGGGGTCGAAACCCAGCCCTTCGGCACAGACGCCATCTTCGGTGCCGACCAAACCACACAAGGCCACCGGCACCGACACTTCCAAGCCGAAGCCTATTTCGGCGCCGACCAAGAGACCGGAGGGTCCCAAGCCGGGTTCTAAACATCAAACCGGCACGGAAAAACCTAAAAAAGCATCGGTCCCGACGCCTTCGGTGCCGACGGACCAAATTACCTCACCAGAGCTATTTACACCGGATCCCTTGCAAAAAACTCTTACCAAGGATCTAAAAACTGGACATTTGACACACTCTACTAAGAAGAGACATTTGGAGAAGCCTGCTCCGCCTCCAAAGAGGAAGGACTCTCCGTTCAGAATACCATCCCCTCCTCCTCCACCTCTTCCTCCTTCCCCACCTCCACCCCCTCCACCCCCACCTCGTCGTTCTCCTACTCCGTCTCCAGACGATGATGATCACGGGGACCCATATTATGATACAGGGGATGTGCCACAAGACCCCACCCCTACAGGATCTCCAGATCCATGGGACGATTACCATATACCAGATATCCCCAACGTCCCACAAGACGATATTTACCCTTCTAGACCATCTCCACCAGAAGATTCATTAGGGTTTGACCATCTTCTGCAAAGAGCAGCACATTATCATGGGGTGGACATACATAATGACCCTGTGGAGGAAGATTTCCTCCTAGACACATTCGATACTACACAGAGGTCCACCTCCATACTGCCCATGCTCAAAGGGGTGGTAAAGCATGCGGCAGAAGTTTTTAAAGACCCAGTTAGAGCCAGGGTCCTTGCCCCACGTATCGAAAAGAAGTACAAACCTGTTCCCTCAGATCCCTCTTACATCAGAGGACCAGCGCCACTAGATTCCTTAGTGGTCTCTACGGCACGTAAAAGGGCAGACTCGCAAGCGTCAGGTGATGCACCACCACCTGACAAGGAGTCAAAACTGCTAGATGCTTCAGGCAAACGCACAGCATCCCAGGCCGCCAACATATGGCGTATAGCAAACACTCGGGCACTGCCGGCCAGATATGACGGGGCTCATTATGACCAATTAGAGAGCATAATGCAACATCTCCCTGAAAAATATAAAAGTAAAGCCAACGAGGTGATTCAAGAGGGTAAAACAATCACAAACACCTCTATACGTTGTGCCCTAGATGCAGCAGACACAGCCTCCAGGGCCATTAACACCAGCGTCCTTCTCTGTCGTCATGCTTGGTTAAGGGTATCTGGGTCTAAACCAGAAGTACAAGCCTCTATCCTTAACCATCCCTTTGACCAGGAACATCTATTCGGGCCAAAAGTGGATGAGGCCTTAGAAAAGATGAAAAAGGACACGGATACCGCAAAATCCATGGGGGCCTTACAGTCTCACCCGCCCAGACGCTCCTTTCGCCGCTCATCCTTTCGGAGTGCATCCAGAGGCTACTCCTCAGACACAGCATCCACATCGTACAAGTCCCCTACTCACACCACCTTTACAAAAGGTTACCAAAGAGACGGCTACAGGGGTAACAACAACAAGGGCAGAGGCAAAACAAACCACGCCCATTCTGCCACAACTTCTTTGCGACAAAAATTCATGCCTCAACACTCCCTTCCAGCACGAGTGTTTATGCAACTGATAGGGATGATGGCCTCTTGCATTTTTATAGTGCCCCACGCAAGACTCCAGATGCGTCCACTCCAAGAGTTCTTAGCACACCAATGGAACCAGGTCCAGGGGCAACTGACCGATCTGGTGTTGGCAGACGGTCGCACCCATCGCTCTCTGCAGTGGTGGAACACCACAAACCTTCCAAATGTCGACCGTTCCTGGACCCGGTTCCCCAGATAATACTAACAACGGACGCATCGCTCTCCAGCTGGGGAGCTCATCTATTACACCTCACAGTGCAGGGCACATGGACGCCGCAACAAAAGTTACTCCATATCAACCATCTGGAGTTACTAGGGATCTTTCTAGCCCTGAAATCTTTTCAAACACAGATTTCAGGCAAGGCAGTCCTCATTCGCACAGACAACATGACGGCCATGTATTATATTCAAAAACAAGACGGCACACACTCTCCACAGCTCTCTCAATTAGCACAGAGCATATGGAGATGGGCAATTCCCCACAAAATCTTTCTCCTAGCTCAACATGTCCCAGGAGTCCAAAACACCGTGGCAGATCTGCTCAGCAGACAGACACAACAGATCCACGAGTGGGAACTTCACCCACAGGTTCTTCATCCGTTCTTTCAAATGTGGGGGCATCCACAGATAGACCTCTTCGTCACCCACGAAAACACAAAATGTCCAAGCTTCGCCGCCAGATACCCACACCCATTGTCCAAAGGAAATGCGATATGGATGAACTGGTCAGGCAAATTTGCGTACGCTTTTCCGCCTCTCCCACTCATTCTATTAGTGGTGCGAAAGCTACAACAGCACTCCCTCACACTGATCCTAGTAGCTCCAACGTGGGCCAGACAACCGTGGTACACCACGCTGCTGGAACTCTCAGTAGTACCGCACCAACAGTTACACCTCTCACCATGCCTCCTAACCCAGAACCATGGAGAGATCAGGCACCCGGACCCAGCTCAGCTCAACCTTGCGATCTGGCTCCTGAAATCCTAGAATTCAGGTACCTAAACTTTCTCCCTGACTGTATGAACATCATCAGAGAAGCTAGACGCCCTACCACTAGAGCCTGCTACGCTGCCAAGTGGAAAAGATTTGTTGTTTATTGCCATAACACAATCAATCCTCTAGACATATCTATACAACACATCATATGCTACTTACTCCACCTAGAAAGGTGTAATCTAGCCTATACATCCATTCGGCTACACCTCGCAGCAATTGCAGCTTACTTACAAAACAGGCAGCACCTATCGCTTTTCAGAGTACCTGCCATTAAAGCCTTCATGGAAGGCCTCAAAAGAATAATTCCCCCCAGAGTACCACCCTCACCTGTGTGGAACTTAAATATCGTTCTCACAAGGCTGATGGGGCCTCCCTTCGAACCTTTGCATAAATGCGAACTGCTATTCCTCACATGGAAAACAGCTTTCCTTGTAGCCATCACTTCCCTTAGAAGGGTCAGTGAGATACAAGCACTTACCATACAAGAACCTTTTCTTCAAATGCACCAGAACAAGGTTGTTCTCCGTACCAACCCAAAATTCCTACCTAAGGTCATTTCCCCTTTACACCTAAACCAATCTGTAGAATTGCCAGTATTTTTCTCGCAACCTCAGACCGTTGCAGAAAGGGCTCTGCATACGCTAGATGTCAAACGAGCCTTACTTTACTATATCCAGAGAACACAACCTTTCCGAAAGACCAAACAACTGTTTGTCTCTTTCTCTCCACCACACAAGGGCAACCCCATCTCAAAATCAGGGATAGCTAGGTGGATTGTAAAATGCATCCAGATTTGCTACCACAAAGCAAAACGAACGCTTTCCGTTCCCCCTAAAGCCCATTCTACACGGAAGATAGGGGCTTCCATGGCATTTCTAGGGAACATCCCACTAGATGATATCTGCAAAGCAGCTACATGGTCAACACCGCACACTTTCACTAAACACTATTGTGTAGATGTGCAAACCAGGCAACAAGCTGGTGTGGGCCAGGCTGTACTGAAAACACTATTTCAAACCACTGCAACAGATACCGGTGGTCGCCGCTAAGGTTGGGAAATGCTATATAGTCTATGCAAAAGTGTGTAATCTGCAGCTCATATGCCTCGAACGGAATATGCTACTTACCAGTATGCATCTGTTCTTGGCATGTAGAGCTGCAGATCTACACACGCCCACCCGGCTACCTGTATCTGTTCCAGTCTATCTTATTTAGCTACAACACACATGGGTTTCTTTACTGTGGTTACTACGCTCCATCTTTCGCTGCTGGCGAAAAACAATCTGAGGATGGAGCCGAAGCTCATGCGCAATACGATCCAAAGGAGGAGTCACCGACCTCGTGACTTCCATAGACTTTCAAAGAGGAAAAACAAACTGCAAACATCCGGGCCCAACACCAGATGGCGATCTATGCAAAAGTGTGTACATCTGCAGCTCTACATGCCAAGAACAGATGCATACTGGTAAGTAGCATATTCCTTACAGGGAGAGCATAGGCACTTTAGCACTGAATAGCAGAGGTAAAGTGCCCAGAGTCCTAAAACAAACAAACGGTCAAAAACGGGAGGCTAAAAAAAATAATTATGGTGGTAAACCCGCTGAAAAAGCCATGTCTAACAAATGTCATTCATATCTTTCGCCTCTCAGGTGTTACCATCACAAGTATGCTTTTTTACCAGTTCTTTGATGCCAAAGTAGTTCTGTGGCACTGGTGCTATCAGCAGTTGAAGGATGGTCTGGTATTTTTCTCCTCCTGCACAGTTTTAGCTTTTCTCTTTTGAGACTCCCACTCCGGAGGGGTATTTTTACGGGTCCTATTATCCATATCCATAGTTAAGGAGCTTTGAAGAGCTGACCTTGATACACACTCCTAGGGCTCAGGTTCATCATTCTCTAAAAGATGAGCAACGTCCTTTCAGACTGTTTTGAAGCAAGATAGCTTATTGGTGTTCCGGTGTGCTGTTAGTAGTGGACTCATGTGGGTCCATCAAGGGTGTGGAATTTTATAAAATAACTACTTGTCCAAGGGACAGGATGCTCAGAAATCTACTAATCCTGTGGAAAAAAAACGATGTTAATCTGCATACAAGAGCTGAAAGTAGGCAGAAGCTGAAGATCCAGGGACTGAATGCCCTCTGTATGAACCCACAGACCAACTTGTTTCAGGATATTAGCTACTCCTCTCCAGTCTGTGCCACACTGGAAAAGCTTGGACATTTTCTCCTGACAAGAGCAGGTGCAGTGCTTAATTTGAGCCAGCCACTGCAGGTGGGACTCACTGGCACTCTTTTTTTTTTTTAGGACCGAGACTTATTTTAATCATCAGACTTCCTCCCAGAAGAAGAGGGAGGAAGGCCGCAGAGGGGGTAATTCGAAGGGGTTGAAGAATGAGGAAGCAGGGATGAAAAGGAATCTGCAAAAGTGAGATAAGGGGCCTGGGAGAGTATGGAGGCAGATGAAGGAGGCATGAGATTGAATTAGGTAGACAGGCTTGGTATTCTGTAACCCTGACATCAATCAGTTGCATCAATTGGATTCTGAGAAAAACTTGGGCACTGGCACTTCTTGTTTTACAGGAGTTATTTTCGAGGACTAGGAAAAAATAGGTGTGTAGGTGAAGTGAATATGCAACCACTCTTGCGCATGTGAAAGAAATTACAAAACTTTTCTAGGAGTACGGTTGTCAGGCCTACTTTTGTAAACTATTTTGAATTCCTGAATTTCTGCACCTCCAATTCCTCACCAAACAATTTTCTGTATGTACTGATCAGGACTATAAGACCAAGAGGTCTTATAAAACCTTTACTAAATCCTTCCAAAATAGAGCTTTCTCTCCATTGCTCCTGCCAGGGAATGGATTAAGTTCTTCAGTAAAATGTGGACCACGACTGCACTGCTGCTCTTTAGCAAGCTATTGAAAACTTACCTCCTTAATCTGTAAGTCTTCCCAAAATTTTAGTTAACACCAAGAAAATTTGGCATACATGCACTGTACTAATAAATACAATACAAAAGTTGAAAATCTGCTCTAACACAAGGACTTGTAGTTGCAGGTACACATTTGTGACTTTCTTTAAGAATCAGACCCCAATCTATTTTCATATTGCCATGATGGTTTTGCACTGATTCTCCACCATCATTATTATTATTCTTTTTTGCACATTGGCATACATCAAATATTTTAGTGAGTGTTACCACAGAGAAATGGTATTTAAAGATGACAATTTAGCAGTTTTTTGTTTTATTTATTTATTATTTTTTTTTTTTTTAAATGATCAATCCTCCTTTTGTGCATATGTATTTGCATACACGTAATCAGGGAACATTCTGGGAACATCACAGTTTGCCTCAAATTGTTAAATATTGCCAACACGTTTACACATTTGTATATTGGAACTACTATTAGTAATGCAAGGTGAACGCACACCCCACTGCTTTAATTTCACTAATAAACCATATAGATGCTTGGTGAACTTACACATATCAATTTAAATCATCCCCTTAGTGGCAGACATACTTGTTCACAGATCCATTATTATTGTAACCTGACAAAGTACAAGCTATTTGTCCGAGCGACAAAATTAATTGGAAAACTTGTTACCCTGGACCCTAAACAGCATGTTGTGCAAGTTGGGCGATAGGAATTCCACACCCCTGGTCGATCAGCCATTGCAATAAAACCTTCCTGCACTCACTTGGGTGAAAAGAGCCCTTCTGAATTTCACAAGTGGCTTAGCCAGTGCTACTTACAAGGTAACTGTCTCAGCTGTCAGCCATTGCTAAGGTGTATTGCTTACTCTGCCGCAGCACCTCCATCAGGACAAAAGACAGGGCGGAGCTATTGCTGCTGAGTGGCAGCAGTGAGTTGTGCACTTCAGTTTAAAGTGTGCGTGTCTTTTTGGTTGGCTGGCTTGCGGCGGCCAGGCATTTAATGTTGGAGGCATATGAGCTGCAGAATTCATACTTTTGCATAGATCGCCATCTGGTGTTTGGCTCGGATGCTTGCACCTTGTTGTTGTGTTGGAAGAAGTCTTTGTAGTCACGAGATAGGTGACTCCTCCCTTGGACGATAGTGCGCATGGGCATCAACTTCATCCTCAGATTGTTTTTTTCTGCCATCGGGTTCGGATGTAACTTAATCGCTCCGGTTCGGTACCGTATTTTCCAAACCTTTTCGATGCGCAAACCATTGCAAACTCGACGGTATTGTTTTCGTTCACGTGCCTTTCGACTCGCTAACTCAATTATTCGATTCCGGTCTTCAACGCGGGCCGCTGGGCCTATCAACGCCATTCGGCCTACGACTAATGGAAAGAACTCCATTCAAAAAATGCCTCCAGTGTGGAGCTAAATTCCCACACAGCGACCAACACAAGGTCTGCACCCTTTGTCTCTCGCCGGAACACGAAGAAAAAGATTGCCAAGCCCACGCCTCCTTCCGGTCCAATAAGACTGTCCGTGATCACTGGGCTCGACACGTTATGGCGCAACAGCCTTCTCCGGTGCCAGAAGACATCTTCAATGAAGGCCCCGACGTTCCAGAGGCAGAGGATTCATAGGATCTCGACATAGTCTCTGAAGCAGATTACTCTGACTCCGATGACCACATCACTTCAGGTCAACGAGTGAGTACAACTGCCCCGACCCCACCCGAAAAACAAAAGGCTCTGGTCAAGACTTTGCCTGAAGGCCTTAGTCATGACTGAAAGAAAACATCTGAAGCCCCGCCCCTGGGCCTGGCTCCGAAGACAAAGGAGAAGCCTTCCGTCAGCTCGGGCCGAGCAAGCCGCACGTTGGTGCCCCAAAAACACCATTGGTGGCGAAATCGGGAACGCATCCTACTCCCACTGTTCCCACGAAGGCCTCGGCGCCGAGCACTTCAGCACAGAACTACCAAAAGGCCTCGGATCCGAACAGACCTCAAAAACCTTCTGATCCGAAAAAGGTTTGACTCGACACCAAAGCCGAAGTACTCAAAAAACCCTTCTAAGCCTCCAGAGCAGAAATCCAAGTCGCGTTCGGAACCGAAAAAGTTGGCGCCAGAAGCAGACGCCAATGAGGAAGAACTGTTTCGACCAGATCCTATCGATCCAAAACAAAAGACATTGCAGGTGGACCCTAAAACAGGCCATATTGTCAGTCTCCCTGCCAAGAAGAGGAAATTGGACACCCCACACACTCCTGAGGTGCCTGTGAAGAAAAGGGTCCTTGCAACTTCACCACTAAGACCCTCTTCTCCTGTTCTTCCTGTCCTTCCTACTGACCCTTCTTCTCCTATAAAGTCTTCCAAACTTCTTCCATACTCACCACCACCACAGGATGATGACGACGACTTGGGGGGGTGGGGATCCACATAATGACCCTTTCAATGATCCTGATGATGACACTAGCATACCACAGGACACATTGGACGACTAGGATACCACTGTAGATCCTCCAGACCTTCCTGATCCAGATGCATACCCCACCAGGCCATCTCCCCCAGATGACCACATTGGGTTTAGTCAACTCATTGATAGGGCGGCCCAATATCATGGTGTCCAAATGCATTCAGACCCCATGGAGGACGACTTCCTGGCAGATCCGTTGCACAGTCACAAAAGACAGTACGTACACTACCCATGCTCAAAAGTGTCATTAAACATGCACCGGACGTCTTCAAAGAACCTGTCAGGACCAGTATCCTCAATCCTCGGATTGATTAAAAATATAAACCTGCCCCCCAATAATCCCACCTACATTAAAGGTCAACTCCCTTAAGATTCACTGGTAGTGACCAATGCATGGAAACGTGCCAACTCTCAAACCTCTGGTGATGCTCCACCTCCAGATAAGGAGTCTAAATTACTAGACGCCTCAGGCAAACGAGTTGCCTCTCAGGCAGCTAATCACTGGAGAATAGCTAATGCACAAGCATTGCTTGCCAGGTATGATGGGGCTCACTACGACCAGCTAGAAGACCTAATGCAGCATTTGCCTGACCAATATGAAGCCAAAGCATATGATTTGATTCAGGAGGGCAAGCTAATTACAAATGCATCCATTAAATGTGCCCTCGATGCAGCAGACTACACAGACATGCATGGTTGCGCATTTCTGGTTTCAAAGAAGTAGTGCAAACTACTATCCTGAATGAACCGTTCAATCGAGAACAACTTTTTGGCCCAGCTGTAGACACAGCTTTAGAGAAAATGAAAAAAGATATCGACACTGCAAAATCTATGGGAGCATTACAGTCTCCTTCAACACGAGGCTCCTTTTGTCGCTCCTTTTATAGGGGCGCCTCCAAAAACATCATCACAGACACTGTTTCCTCCTTCTATAAAAACCCCACACAAATATCCCCCAACAAGGGATATTTCAGAGGTGGGCACAGGGGAAATAACAAAGGGAGAGGCTGAGGTAACATTCGCACTTCCCCCACTAACAAACAGTGACTTCCTTCCTGACCATTGCACTCCGGTCAGAGGGAGAATCTCACAGTTCCTACCTGTCTGGAATTCCATCACTACAGACAAGTGGGTAAGACAAATTATCCAGTATGTTTACTGCCTGAAACTTACTGCAACTCCCCCCAGTATATCACCCAAACAGCGTCCGATGTCCACAGAACATCTAACGCTCCTCAAACAGGAAGTTCTCTCACTGCTTCAAAAGCATGCAATAGTACTAGTTCCCCTACAGCATCAAGGGACAGGGGTTTACTCCCTATATTTGCTAATCCCCAAAAAGGACGGTACTCTCAGACCAATACTGGACCTCAGACCTCTCCATTTCTACATACAGTGAGATCATTTTCACATGATCACTCCAACAAGTCCTTCCACTGCTTCAACAAGGGGACTTCCTTACCACATTAGATCTCAAGGACGCCTACTTCCATATTCCCATACACCCTGTTCACAGGAAATATCTAAGCTTTACAGTGGACGGCCAACACTATCAGTTCAAAGTCCTCCCATTCTAAGTGACCACAGCACCCAGGGTCTTCTCAAAGTGTCTTGCAGTAGTAGCTGCATACTTACGAAGACAACAGATTCATGTGTTTTCATACCTGGACGACTGGCTGATAAAAGCCAAGTCTTACAACCAGTGTGTTCACCACACTTACCAAACAATTCAGCTGCTACACGACTTGGTGTTCACAATAAACCACACCAAGTCGCATCTACAGCCCTACTACCTACATCAGTATCTAGGGGCCACAATAGACACATCCAAAGCTCTAGCATACCCCAATCCAGCCAGGATAACCAGTATGCGAACCCTCATCACAAAATTTTAACCCCAACACTCCCTCCCAGCTCGAATGTTTATGCAGCTCATTGGAATGATGGCCTCTTGCATTTTCATTGTACCTCATGCAAGACTTCAGATGCGCCCTTTACAGGAATGCTTAGCACGTCAATGGAACCAGGCTCAAGGTAAACTTACAGATCTGGTGTTGGTGGACAGCTGCACACATCGCTCTCTGCAGTGGTGGAACACACAAAACCTATCCAGAGGGCGGCCGTTCCTAGAGCCAGTTCCACAGATAGTGCTAACAACCGACGCATCGCTCACCGGCTGGGGAGCCCATCTCCTAAACCATACGTTTCAGGGCAGGTGGACCACTCAACAGAAAGTGCTCCACATTAATCACCTAGAATTACTAGCAATATTTCTAGCGTTAGTCATTCCAAATACAACTCCTCAACAAGACTGTCCTGGTCCACACCGACAATATGACAGCAATGTATTGCATACAGAAACAAGGAGGAACTCATTATTTGCAGCTGTCTCATCTAGCGCAAAGCATATGTAGATGGGCCATTCCGCAAAACATATATCTTCTGGCAGAACATCTTCCAGGAGTGCACAATCAGATTGCGGATCTGCTAAGTCGTTAGACACAGCAGATACATGAATGGGAGCTTCATCCTAAAGTTCTTCAACCATTTTTCCAGATATGGGGTCACCCTGACATAGATCTGTTCGCCACACATGAAAACGCAAAATGCCCAACCTTTGCCGCCAGGTTTCCACACCCGTTGTCCAAGGGCAATGCAATATGGATGAACTGGTCAGGCAGATTTGCGTACACTTTTCCGCCGCTCCCTCTCATTCCGCTAGCAGTACGCAAGCTCAAGCAACAGTCTCTCAAGATGATCCTAGTTGCTCCCACATGGGCACGACAACCATGGTTCACCACACTCCTCAAACTCTCAGTAGTTCCACACCAAAAACTACTTCTCTCCCCAAAGCTGCTAACTCAGAACCATGGAGAGATGCAGCACCCAGATCCAGCACAACTGAATCTGGCTCCTGAAGTCCTAGAGTTTTGTTACCTTAACCTCCCACCGGACTGTATGAACATTATCAAAGAAGCCAGACGCCCTACTACTAGAGCTTGCTATGCAGCCAAATGGAAACGTTTAGTCATTTACTGCAATAACAATCAAATTGACCCGCTAGATGCTTCCATTCTGAACATCATTTGCTATTTGCTGCATCTACAAAGATGTAATCTAGCATACTCATCCATAAGATTACATCTGGCTGCTCTTGCCGCCTACCTGCAAAACAGACAGAGTACCCGCTATCAAAGCCTTTATGGAAGGCCTTAAAAGGATAATTCCTCCCAGACTGCCACCCTCTCCAGTGTGGAACCCAAACATTGTCCTTACTAGGCTCATGGGTCCCCTATTTGAGCCTTTACACAAATGTGAACTGCAGCTCCTTACATGAAAAGTTGCTTTCCTTGTCCCAGTCACCTCTCAGGAGAGTAAGTGAGATCCAGGCGTTAACCATACAAGAACCATTCTTACAAATACATCGTAACAAGGTGGTTCTTAGATCAAATCCAAAATTCCTTCCCAAAGTAATCTCTGCTTTTCATCTTAATCAATCGGTAGAATTACCAGTGTTTTTCCAAAACCCAGATTCCGTAGCAGAGAGAGCTCTTCACACACTTGACGTCAAAAGAGCTATACTTTATTACTTTGACAGGACTAAACATTTTAGAAAGACAAACCAACTGTTCGTAGCTTTCTCTCCACCACATGAAGGGAACCCCATCTCCAAAGCTGGGATTGCCAGGTGTATAGTCAAATGTATTCAAATATGCTACCAGAAAGCAAAACGCACATTAACAATTCCACCTAGAGAGCACTCAACACGCAAACTAGGGGCTTCCATGGCATTCGGCATTCTTAGGGAAAATTCCCCTAGAAGACATTTGTAAAGCTGCGACATGGTCTACTACACGCACCTTCACCAAACACTATTGTGTGGATGTGCAGGCGAAGCAACAGGCTTTTGTAGGCCAGGCTGTTCTTAAGACACTTTTCCAAACCACTGCAACAGATACAGGTGACCACTGCTAGGGGAGACACTGCTGTATAGTCTATGCAAATGTGTGAATTCTGCAGCTCATATGCCTCGAACGGAAAATGCTACTTACCAGTATGCATCTGTTCTTGGCATGTAGAACTGCAGAATATCATACGCCTCCCCGTAACCTGTATCTGTTCTAGTGTTAACTTACTTAGATACATTCACATGGACATCTTTTCTGTTTCTTACAAACGCCTTCATTTCCCATCATGGTGAAAAACAATCTGAGAATGGAGTCGATGTCCATGCGCACTAACGTACAAGGGAGGAGTCACCTATCTCGTGACTACAAAAGACTTCTTCCAAGACAACAAGGTGCAAGCATCTGAGCCCAACACTAGATGGCGATCTATGCAAAAGTATGATATTCTGCAGCTCTGCATGCCAAGAACAGATGCATACTGGTAAGTAGCATTTTCCTTTCTCTAACCTAACTGTCTTAGACAGCTGGGTTACAGAAAGCACTGGCCTCCAGTGCTGGGACAAGCTTCTCCCTCCAATGTTGGCGCTTCTCTCATGCTGGTTACCAGAATGAGAACAGCACCAAGTTTGGTTAGGAGTATTTGCTGACACCTGAGGAGATAGAGCAGAATATAGACCGGAGCGAGGAGGAAGTTGGACATCCTGTAACAAGGAAGGTAAGTGGTTATTTCTTTCTATTTACACTCACTTTGCATGCACGCACCGACCACACATATGCCTGCCCCGCACGCTCTGCCTACCTGCCAGCCGCTGCTGTGCTTACTATAATGTGCCCTATATAAATGCACATGTTGCTCAAGCATTTTGACTTATCAAGGGCCGGTACCTTTTCAGTCTTCTCCCTTGCCATGTGAACAGCAGATGATGCTTACTTCTAGTGCACTTGATTTAATCCTCTCCTTCATTACTCCAATAAAGGTGACTTCCTTGATTGATGTCTTCAAGAAAGTTATTGCTTAAGCATGTATACAGGTGTCAATCACTATACCATGTTAACCAATGAAGCCTGTAGCTCCACTACTACCAACAACCGTCGTGTCCACCTGGGTTCGTTTGTGTATTCCTCATCTTTTTGACAGCAACTAGGTCAAATGACTCCTCCAAAGATGTTTGGGTTGAGCCCTGTTTCATATACTGCAAGAGGATTTCCTAGACAGATCCACATGATCTCTGCATGTGATGTTTTGGCTCCGAGCGAGACCTTGATATGCATCTCCTGTTCATTGTTGCACCCGAAGAACATCAGGAAGAAGGTGGCCAAACTATTTTTTGTCAAAGCGAACAGGGATATGCTGAAGATTTCCGCTTCCCCTTAAGGTAAATACTCCTACAAGAAGTGGGGTCTCAAAAGATCGTCCTTCAGAAAACAAAAAAATAGTCATAACAAAAGAAAATTATTTTTTGAGCAAATTATTCGGCTCCTGGGACCATTCGCAGTCTCAAAGCTGCTCCAAATGCAGGGCTATTCCACATTGTTCGAAATGGGAGTCTCTAGTTGGCAGTGGCTTGCACCCTGTCCAAGTAGGGACCTTTCCTTCTAGTCAGGGTAAAGGGATTACACAGCTAAAATGACCCATGCTCACTCCCTTGGTAGCGTGGCACGAGCAGTCAGGTTAATCTCAGAGGCAATATGTGAAGCGTTTGCACATAATACACAGTAACACAGTGAAAAGACAGCAAACTGACACCACTCCAGTTTTAGTAAAATAGCCAATTTTTATCTGTGTAAAAGACGAAAACAATAAAAATCAAACATACATAAATTAAAATATGAATGTTGTAAGAATCGGCTTAAATTACAGCTCCTCAAAGTTGATAGCTCTGTCCAGGGCTATTACGGCATCGTGACAAACAAATCCTACAGTTTGGCCGACCACGAGGTCGCGGGCCAGTCACAGTGTCAGGAAGATCTGCAAACATTAATTTGAAAATGCCGGGCATTGTGAACATTGCGTTAGGATCTGAAGATGCAGCATCGCCAGGCGTCTTCTCCGGAGGTTGGTGCAGAAGTCATCTGTCCCTTGAAGATGCACGTGTTGCACATCGAACTCCATGATGTTGAAGTCAGGAACACCGGTGTCTGCGGGCCCGCGATGCAAAGCAGAGTGATGGGACGTGCTGTGCCCACAGGTTACTGTGCAGGCAGCTTCTCGGTGACGGCATCTGGCGTCATCGGGGAGACCGAGACTGTAATGTGAAGCGGGGCGATGCGACGTGTGGTGTCCACAGTTCATGGTGCAGACAGCACCCCAGCGTCTTTGCTGAAACACTGTCGTCGGTAGACCCAAGGTTGTGATGCAAAGCAAGTCGATGCCTGGTGCAATGAAAGCAGCAGTGTCAGTTGACGGTGCTGGAATCTATGGCTGATGTCAATGGACCAGAGCTGCGATGTGGGATGGGGCAATGCTTTGTGTTCCTTGCGAGCGGTGTCTACATGCCACAATGCATGGAGCGTTGTCGTCTTTGGTGACACCAGGGCTGCGTTGCGACATGCGGTGCCCACAAGTCACGGTGCATGCAGCAGCTCGATGACTGCCTTCGGCATCGGGGAGAGCAGGGTTCCGTTGTGAAGTGGGGCGATGCTTCACGCGGTGTTGTCAAGTCACAATGCAGGCAGCGGCTCCTGTGTTACTTTTTCTTCTGTTGTAGCACAAACTTACAGTTCCCAGTGCTGGTAGGCATATTCTGCATTGTTAGAAATGGGGGTTTCTAGTTGGCAGTGGCTTGTACCCTGTCCAAGTAAGGACATTGGACAGGGTCATGCATTGTCATACATTCACCCCAGTACAGAGACATTGTGCTGCATTCTGTACATCAATTGTTCTTTTAGCATTTGTCACTCCGAGTGGGACAGGTATGCCCAGACGTGGGTCCCGTGCTCTCCCTGCTGCTGGAGTAAAGCTAGCCTGGTCCCTGGTCCTGATAACCGGTCCCAGTATGCTTGTTTCCATTCCAGGGAGGACCTGGCTTGGCAGTTCGGGCTGGACTGTTCCCCTAAGGATCAGGGTCAAAACTGATTTGCATATGGCTGGGTTGAAACTGGAATGGCATGGGGAGCAAAGAAACGATGGATTGAGGCACAGATCTCTGTACTGGTGAACGTATGACTTTGTTCTGCATTCTGTCCATCAATTGTTCTTTTTGCATTTGTCATAAGGAACACAACATAAGTATTGGATCTACTCCTATTACAGTGGAGGCTAGTTTCACTTAGATGTCTTGAAGCACAATTTGCTGGGGCCAGAAACACTGCTGCCTTTTAACAGGGCCTAGTGTGATCCCATTAAAGTAGCTTGGTATAAGTCTACTTCTGCTCCTGCTGTGAACTGAGTCATTGCCAAATGTATTAAGCCAGCTCCAGGGGATCCTAACATCTTGCCACCTCCTTCAGCAGGGACCACATGGGTGCAGACCTCATCCTGTACCAAGCTAAACCCAGGTGCCTTCCCCACAGTATTCCCGGTAGAGGAAATCCAAATAATTTGAGGCAGTCGTTTAACAGGTGTGTTGCCTGCAGTTTTTCCATGCCTGCTTGCCAGGTGTACACACAGCTTGTGGGACCATGTGAAAGACGAGTTTGTTGAGCTGTTGATGGATTGACAGGACTCCACCATGCAGATTATCAGCGCAGGACACAGTGGATTATGTGGCAGTAGCCATGGGTTCTTCCATAGCCCTGAGAAGGCACACATGGCTGAGGTTCACTGGCTTTTTCAGTGATGTGCAGGAGAGTTCTACGAATAGTTCATTTGATGAGGGTCACCTGAAAACAAAGCGGACTGCCATTTTGTGGCTTCTTCAAGGGGTTTGCCTTTTACCAGCATCAGCCCCTTTATCTCGTTCAACAGCAGAACCCATTTTGTTCAGCCTTAGAGGGGCATAGTTAAAGGAAACAGCAGGTAAGCCCAGCAACTCTCCTAGTCTCCTCCTACACCAACTGAAAAGCTGCTTTAGCTTCCCATTACAGGAGCATGTGCAGCCAGTTGGAGGGAGGGTGGCATGCTTTCGGCAGGCCTGGAACATCATAACATCTCATCAAAGTGTGTTAAAAATCATAGAAAGTATATGCCATTCCCGCAGGCACCTACCTTATCCTTCCACCTCAGTCACATCATTAGTAGGGTCACCGTTAAATCTTGACGCAGGAGGTGGTGGCCCCAAAGTAGGATATTTGGCAGCTGTGCTGTTCTTGGTACTCCTTGTTTCTCAGAAAGGATGGCAGTCTTTATCTGTTCCTAGAACTGAGGCTGTTGCACTTTTGTCTTCGCAAGGAAAAGATGTAGATGCTGTCCTGACTCGAGTACTTCTGGTGCTAGAAGACTGGGTGGAATCCCTTGACTTGAAGGATGTATATATCCTCATACCGTTTCTGTAGTTGCATATGAGAGTACTTTGGTTTGTGGGAGGTTCTACCCATTACTAGTTTGCAGTCCTCCGGTTGATATTGGCACTCTGAGCTTTCACAAAAGTGAAAGCAGTGGTTACTAAACATCTACCATTAGCTGCTTGATGCAGGTCCTGCTACAGTTGGTGTCGGACCACCTACGGGGAACAGCAACCCTGTTGTTCAACTGGCACTTTTACATCAGTCTGCCCAAGTCTCACTTAGTGCCTCCTTCGTGGCTCCTGTTCATTGAGGCAGCCTGGACACCACATCCTTGTGACCTTTCACTCCTCAGGAGATGCATGACATTCAGGATAGTGTAGACTTGTTGGAGGGCGGTGGAGAGACAGCTTGAGATCCAGTTCTGATGGTTTTTCACCTGCTGGCTTCCTGCATGCTACTGGTTACGCATGCATGAGGTCTCTCTATTGGTGCCTTCATAGGAAGTGGTTCATACATAGAGAAAATGTCAGATACTATCTGGATCTCCACTGAATTGGCACCAAATGAACTTGTGCTGTTTATCGGTAGAGGAGCACCTTGGAATGTCCTTCTACTCCCATCCACCAGTGGCGAAAGTTGTGACAGATGCTCCACCATGGAGCAAGTGGAGATCAGGGGCCTAGAGGTCCAGCCCAGGTCCTACACATCAACCTGCTTAAACTACAGACAATTTACCTGACCCTGAATGCCTTCTTTCCCTCTTTACATGGACAGCCTGATCAGAGCTTGATGGACAACATGTGGTATGTCAAAAAGTAGGAGGCGTGTGGTCTAATCATCTCTGTCAGGAAGCTCTGAGACTGTGCTTCGGCACATGCTGTTGGGTTCTAGCAGGGTATGCCCAGACATGGGTCCCTTGCTCACTTTGCCACTGGATTCAAGCTAGCCTGGCTGATGAGGGGTGTTACCCCGAAATCAGTCCCAGGATGCTCGTTTCCATTCTAGAGAAGACCTGGCTTGGCAGTTCGGGTTGGACTGTTCCCATAAGGCACAGGGTCAAGACTGATTTGCATATAGCTGGGTCTGAACTGGGGTGGCAAAGTGAGCTAAAGAAAGATGATGGATTCAACCCAGATCTGTGACTGGGGGTGAGTGTCTGGAACGTTTCAGCACTCAGTCTATTCACACTTCCTTGCCTTTTACATTAAATTGTGTTAGCTGTTGACAAGAAGAAGCCATGTGTGGTAATCTGCTCATTTACCAGTGTGAAGTTTTAAATATCAACACATGACAAGGGTGTTCCCATGGCTGAGCTTTGTCATGCCAAGACATAGGCCTCTGTTAACACTTTTACAAAGCAGTATTGCATCAAAAGAAAAGTTACTTGCCCCTGATAACAATCTCTCTAGTGGGTACTCAAACTGCAAATTCCTTACCAATATCACCTGCATCCCTGTCCTGATGGATGGCATAAGCCACTAGTACTATTAAGGTTCCAAATTAGTTTGTTGCACTGTATATCTACACTTGATCCATAGTCCCCCTCGTCCCTGCTTCTAAAGATTCAGAAAAAATCGATGAGGAACTGATGTTGATGTGCCTAGGTGGTGCTGTATGGCTCCAGTGACATCCCACCTGCCCCACTTCCACTGCTGAGATGAAGACTGTGCCATATGCCAGTGAAGGAGAGCTATGATAAGTTATTGGTTCAAGTCTGGCATTGGAGGATAGAAGGTGAGGAATCTGCAAGTAGATGGAATATCCACCAGAAAGATTATTACTGAAGGAAAGTAACTTTTTCATCTGTCAAAAACTCGATTCCTATTCTTCAAGTCCTCTGCCTATTAAGCATCATGACTTTATAAGGTTTTCTTCCCTTTGGGGGAGGCGCTAGGTGGCGCACAGCGGAATGGCTGCCTGTGGGTGAAGCTCCCGCAGCCCAGCGGCAAAATCCTACTTAAATCCTTCCTGAGCGTTGCGATTCACTGCCAAAACGGACCCTGGTGAATTCCCGTACTCCGCTGCAGCTGCCAGAGCGCTGCCTTGCCCCGAGTACCTCGGTGGGACCGGACTGAGGGGCTGCTGCCGACCGCGCCGGCTGGCGTGTGCAATCGTCTGGAGCCGTGACCGGGGTGCTGCCGCTACGCGAGAGCGGCGCTGCACACGTGGACAGAGGGCCTCCCTGCATTACGGCTGCGGCGGACCTCGGGTGCCCCGACTGATGCCCTCACCCTGGGCTGACTCTACTGCGGCGGCTGCGTCGAGAACTTGCGGAGGGCACGCACATTGACGGGGTGAGCTGCAGACGGCCGCGGCGACCGCGACGGTCACCTCCCCGGCCGTCTCTGGCCGCTGCGGCGGCGTGGCGCTGCCTCACCTGCCTTGCGCTGTGGGGACCCATCCACCCCCGCTGTGGCCTGTCTCCTCCTCCGCTGGGTGTGATGTGACGAGCGGCGGAGTCAACAGGGGCTTGAGACCCGGGGAGACCTGTTAGCTGGAGGCGGGAGCCTATGGCCAGATCGGCATAGCAATCTGCTTGGAGAGGCCTGCGTCTGAGATCGCGCTGAGGCTGCGGCGGACCTGCGGAGCTCACTATCGGCCTGGAGGCGCTGGGGCCTGCTTCTCTCCTCGGACTGGATCCCTCTGGAGAGCTACGGCTGCTGCGAGTGAGTACTTGAGGGTCCCGGTTCGGGCCCTTCTGCCCCCCCCCCCCGACTGGCTCATGGCGATTGGTGGCCCGGAGTGAAGGTGCTCCTGCTGCCCTGATAGCGGGGGACCTGCTGTCGAGGGGTGTGGCGGCCCCAGGTGATCAAGAGCGGCTCCGGGCACTGGACCCGTCCCTGGCGCGCTGGTCCGCCACCGGTGGAGGGGGTTGATTGGCGCTCTCGTGGAGGTTGAGGTGTGCCTGCGCCCGGATTGCTGGGTCGCTTCTGCCCCTGCGGAGCTGCGTTCCCCCTTGGTTCCTTTTCCACCTCGTGGCCTACTGTGTGACCCGGTCTTTCCGACCATATCCTTGCCCTTACTGTGGTCTGCCTGTCGGTGTCGGCATGGGGAAACCGGACAGCCGACAGCCTCGCCTCACCTTCGAGTCGAAAAAGACCACCCGATCCCAGCCGGAGGCCGGTGCGGGGGGTCCGGCACCGGTAGATGCCCAGGCGGGCGACGACGTCAAATCCATACTGTTGGATATGCGGCAGAGTCTGGCGACCATAGTGGACAAAATGGACTCCATGCAGTCACGTATGGACTCGATTGTGCACAAGGTGGACAGTCATGGAGAGCGTATCTCAGAAACGGAGCGGCGTGTTTCTGATTCCGAGGATCGCACAGCACAATTATCGGACACTGTAGCGCGCATGGACAAAGTCCTTCTCGTGATAGCGGCCAAGAATGAGGAATTGGAGGCGCGCAGTAGGAGGAATAATGTTCGCCTACTTGGCATACCAGAGTCGACCCACACAGGCAAGATGGAGGACTATGTGGAGGGTCTACTGCGCGCGGTGGTGGGGGCTGACTCCCTATCCCCGCAGTTCATTGTTGAGAGGGCGCACAGATCACTGGCTCCGAGGCCGCCGCCGGGGGCCCCCCCCCCCCCCCCGCCCTATCATCGCCCGTTTGCTAAACTTCCGGGACCGGGATGCGGCGCTCCGAGTGGCGAGGGAGAAGAAGACCCTCTCGTACGACGGCATTGCCTTTACCATATTTCCAGACTTCACTCCAGTGGTCCAGGAGGAACGGAAGAAATTCATCCAGGTCAAACAAAAATTGCGCGCTGCTCAAATTGATTATGCGCTGCTCTACCCTGCTCGACTACGCATCACCCACCAGGGGAAACACTTTTTCTGCACTAAACCCCAACAAGCAGAGGAATTTCTGAAGCGGGTCAAGAGGCGCGATATGGACAGCACACCCTCGCCGGCCTCAGTGTGACAGCGCGGGGTCGTCGACCTGGTGCTTCTGTGGCAGATGTTTGACAGTTGGTAAGCTGATGCAGATGTATGCTGCCACGGACCATGTTATGGGGACTTGAAGGCCTGGCTGCGCTGTGGGTGGGGGGATGTAACCAGGGTCCTACCTCCTTTTACCGCGCACCTGACTCTCAGGACATTTCACTTCGCTGGGCGCTCCCTGTCCCTGGAGTGGGCTCGGTCTCTGGCCGGGCGCTCTCCCGTGGGTCGAGGGGACACGGTGTATCCACCTAGACTGACCTCCGAAGGGTATTACCCCATTGTATCTCAGTTTAAATGTTACTCCCTTGTGGCGTTGGCCATAGAAGGGTTTGGTTTTGGGGTGGGGAGGAAGGGGACTGTCCAGATGGCATGATTGGGATGCTGCTGTGGGTGGAGGGTGGAGGGGGGGGGGGGGGAATTTTCTTTGCTGTTTGTTAGTGTTAATTGGTGTGTTGTAGTACTTGCATCATTTCTTTTGCATCCTTTTAGGGGCGGCGGTGGCATTGGGGTTACTATTTCTGAGAATTGTTGCTCCTCATGGGTGATCCACAGACACGCAGGGACTTTACTGGGCAACTTAATTTTCTGACCTGGAATGTGAGGGGTTTGGGAGACCCTAGAAAGCGTAGACAGACCCTGGCGTACCTGGATAGACATCACATCAGCGTGGCCTTCCTTCAAGAGACGCACCTGGACCCGTCCAGGCCATCACTGTTTGCATCAAGGTGGGCCATGCACCGTTCCTTTTCCTCCTACTCCACTTACTCACGGGGGGTCGCAATCCTTATTAAGAAACACACCCCCTTTGTGTGCCTGGGTGAACAGACTGATAGGGAGGGCAGGTATTGTATTATCTGGGGTCGCATTGGTGCGGACACGCTCACACTGGCGTGTTATTATGGCCCCAACTCTGATGATCCGCAATGCCTTCGGGCGCTCTGGGGGGATATCTTGGGCATAGGCTCCACTTACTTGGTATGGGGAGGCGACTTTAATGTAGCTATTGATCCCATGAAAGATAGGGCAAACCCCGGCCCTCAACACTACTCTCGCTCGCAGGCATATGTTCACGACCTTCTTACTGAGCGCCATCTGTTGGACGCATGGCGCTCTAGGCACCCGGCGACCTTGGAGGGCACGCACTGGTCGGCTGCACACGCCACATGGGCAAGATTGGATTATTTTTTGGTCTCCCCAGGCCTTGCTCCCACGATATGCCAGGTACAACACCTAGCGCGCACGTATTCCGATCATGCCCCGGTCCTGATGGGTGTGGAGCTGGTCGACCTTGCTGGCTCTCCGATGTCCTGGAGATTGCAACCTTCTGCCCTGTTGGATGAGGTCTTTCGCTCGGAAATTGCACAGGAGACCGAGAGCTTCTTTCAGCGAAATGGTGGGACGGTGGACAGTGTCGCTGTCGTCTGGGAGGCCTTTAAGGCTACCATCAGGGGGCTGTGCATTTCAAAAGGGGTGGGAGTCCTCAGGGACCTACGTAATAGCCTTAGTAAACTGGAGATCGCCCTCAGGGCCTTGGAGACCGCCCCTGCGTTTCCCACTGATGCGGAGGCGCGGGCCAGGTTCCGAGACCTCTTGTCTGACTATAAAGCCACCGCGGATAGAGAGGTTCGGTTTAGGGGGAAACACTTCCAAGCGCGTAGGTACGGTGAGGGAGAACGGCCGGGTAAATTCCTGGCATGGGCGATACGACCGCCCCGTTTCAACAACCATGTCCTAGAGATCCATGGATCTTCGGGGGCACTCCACAGGGACACCCAGTCTATACTGCAAACGTTTGTTGCCCACTACACTGCACTGTACTCCTCTACTCATGCACACACGCCGGAGCTGGACAGATATCTGGGGGAAATTACATTAGGATGGCTTTCTGATAGACAGCGCCGGTTCCTCATGGCTCCTCTGGGGGTTGACGAAATTCGGGAGGCCATAATGCAGATGGCCTCGGGGAAGGCCCCGGGCCTTGATGGTCTCCCGATAGAGTTCTATAAATCCTACATTGATATCCTTGCCCCGATTTTAAAAGAGGTATTTGACGAGGCCCACACGCTGGGGAAGCTTCCCTCTTCCATGAGAGAGGCACTGATTACCTCCCTCTTGAAGCCAGGCAAGCCGGCAACGTCCCCGGACTCATATCGGCCCTTGTCCCTTCTTAACTGTGATGCAAAGATCCTTGCTAAGACTGGCTAATCGCTTGACGCTCCTCATGGAGGGACTGGTACTCCCGGATCAATCGGGTTTTATACCCGGAAGGGCGACGTCGCACAACTTGCGCACGCTATTTGCAACCTTGCAGAATGTGGATCCCAGCCTACAGATGGTGGCAGTCTTTTTGGATGCTACGAAAGCGTTCGACTCCTTGGAGTGGGATTATCTGGTGGCTGTACTGACTCACATGGTTTTCCCTCTGGTGTTCCTGGGCTGAATAGCTATTCTTTATGGCGGTCCGTGTGCCAGGGTCTTAATCAATGGCAGGACGTCCGAACCCTTCGGAATTGCCCGAGGGACCAGGCAGGGGTGTCCACTTTCCCCACTCTTATTTGCACTGGCACTTGAGCCTCTCGCCTCGCGGCTCCGACAGCGCCACCAAGACCGAGCGCTGTTCTGTGAGCAGAGACAGATATTGCTGTCGATGTATGCAGACGATATTACTCTGTACGTGCGGGACCCACAAAATAACCTGAACCCTCTCCTTTGGGAATTCTTGACATATGGGGAAATGTCGGGAGTACAAATCAATTGGTCGAAGTCCCAGATCTTCCACCTAACTGATGGCTCCCAGACCTTCTCGCTCGACTATCCCATAGAATGGAGTGAGTCCGAAGTCAAGTACCTAGGCATTAAGATCTCTCGAGACAGGGAGGAGCTTATGCGGATGAACTATGGCACGACATTGCTGCACGTCTCCTCTTGTGTCGACCGCTGGATTGCGCTCCCCCTGTCGATGGCTGGGCGCGCAGCCCTGATTAAGATGGTGGTGCTTCCCCGGCTCCTATACTTGTTTATGAATATTCCCTTCCCCCCGAGCAGGCACTTCTTCACTCGTCTGCGATCTGAATTGATACGATTGGTGTGGGGTGGGAAGAGACCTCGCTTGAAGTGGGCTGTGATGACTTCTCCATATTCGCGCGGAGGATTCGATATACCGGACCTGGAACTGTACTATCATTGCGCCCAAGCGCACTATGCATACTACTGGTTCCACCCGATCGCTTTCATGCCCCAGCTCGCAGCGGAGGACTGGCTAGCGGCGCCCCTGCCCCTGCCTGGCCTACTGCACAGTGTGCTCCCGCATACTACTGCCAGCTATAACGCCTTGCAGGGCACGGTGAGGGCTTGGCTGGAGCTATCGAGGCGAGTGGGTAGTCCATTCCTGTACTCCCCTCTTCTCCCACTTGCTTATCATTCACAGCTTCCTCTTCTCCAAGAGAAACTGTTTCAAGATTTGCTTCACAAGCTGGGATTCCATAGATGGGGAGATCTGTTCTCTGGCGGGACCTTTCGTGACCGGGAAAGCTTCTTTGATGGATACACGCCTACCCCCCTGGAGCTTTTCACCTACCTTAGACTGAGGCATGGCATGAAGGCCATCTTGCCGGCTTTCCCGTCTGAGCCTGACACCATGGCTCCCCTACGCGGGGTCCTCCAGGCCACCTCACCCTCCCATTTGGTTTCGATACTGTATCATGCAGTCCGCTCTGATGCTGCACCTGACGTCTCCCGGGCACGCAGGGAGTGGGAGCGGGAGCTGGGGCTAGAACTCGGGGATGACAGGTGGACATACTGCTGTTTGCAGACGGCACAGATTTCAGCGAGTAGTAGACACCGTATCATACACTTTAAATTCTTGAACCGTCTCTACTGCACCCCGGCCACCAAATACAGATTTCAGCTACAGGACTCGGATAACTGCGAGAGATGCTATGCCCCCCCAGGCGGGCTTCTTGCATTTGTCCTGGACATGCCCCACTATTCAGAGCTACTGGACACAGGTGTGCTCTGCCATTTCACAGATGATAGAGCTGCCCTTTGCACCGGATCCCATACAAGCGCTACTGGGATACACAAAACCTATCCCGCGGGCGAGTCGCAAATTCGTTACGACGGCGCTCTTGCTGGCGAAACGGCGCGTAGCTTGCCGGTGGGGACGGGGACGGGCTCCGAAATTTAAGGAATGGCTCAAGGACCTGGTATACTGCCAGGAGCAAGTACTGACATACTCCGAACTGCTCCCTGCCCAGTCCCGCCCTGCCGATATCTGGGGACCATTACAAAGTTACTTATTGCAGTATCCGGAGGCTCTGACAACAGACGCCCCTCCCCTGACCGTTGCCGGTTCGGACCCTGCCCTCAATGATGGGAATCCTGCATAGGGGAGACTGTGTGCCGCTGTGGACATGTGGGGGTGGGTTGCGGCGTTTTCTTTTCTTTTTTTCTCCATCCTCCTCTTTGGACGGTCCCTCTGGGCCTTTCCGCCACGATGCTCCAGGGCGCGAGGACTGTTTGTAAGCGTTCGTTATACGAGCTTTTTTGACTGAGATTACGCTATGGGGGATGTGTAGCGCATGGATGAACTTTGTCTGAGGGATCCCTCACGCCCCTGCCAGGTGTTTATAATGTGTATTGGCCTTTTGCCTGATGTTTCTACCATGTATACAAGTGATCAAAACTCACTCTATTGTATACGGCTGCTCACTTGCTCCCTGCGACCACACTGGATCTGATGCTAATGCGATTTGAGACTTGCACTGCCACTTGCCTCTGCTTATGGTTTCTTTTTGCTTTTGTATGTATGTATGTATTGCCATGACATAAAACTTTCAATAAACAAAGTTTAAAAAAAAAAGGTTTTCTTCCCTTTCTTTTCATGGCATTCCATTTAAGTTTCGTCATATAACACTGCAAGTCTGTTACATCAGCGGGCAGAAAGGTATGATGTCATTGCTCCTGTGATGAGAGGCAATTAAACTTTCGGTGGGTCCAGCAATGGGGCATTATTCTCTTAATGACTAACCTTGCAGACCCTCAACAAAAGTCTCCTCTCCTTGGAGAGCCACAATTAGGATCTTCATCTAGAATTGATGGGATTTTTCTTTTTTAGATTGGCGTGTCCATTTGTAAGTTTCTTTGACACGCCCCACAACAAAGTGTCCTCTGTATTTGTGCCATACTCTTCCCTCTGAATGATTAGTTCCCTTGAGGATGCCTCCAGGCCAGCTTAGACTGGTCATGGGCTTGCTTTATGCATGTTTACCAATCCCACTTCCGTCAGCCTTGCAGAAGGGGTGGAAGCAGTGAGCACCACTGATCCTTACCATGAGGAGGATTTGGTATGCCAATATGATGCCACTCAGTACTCAGCCCCATCTTTTCTCCTGCACAGGATGGACCTTTTCTTGCAGCACAATGGCCAGGTACTTCATGCCAAGCCTTGTGGCTGCATGCTTGGAGATTGAGTGTTGTAAGCTGAAACCCTTTTGCTTGCTGCCTGAAGTTGGGGTTGTCATCCTCACTCCAGATAAACTGCCCCAAAATCTGTTTATGTGGAAGTATTTTCATTGGTGGTAGTTGAAAGATCTGAAATCTTCTCATTCAAGCTTTTAGATGTGCTTCAGTTCACACAGTTTCCTGCCCTAGCAGTTGCCACGAAAGGAAGTCACTAGGGAGACTTCATGTGTCTCTCTGACCAACCTCCTTTGTTTGTAAACCTTACCGGTTTTCTCCCACTCTGTTTTATTGTTCTTCAAGGTGATTTGATTCTTATGCATAACAATTTGAGCTGATACATGTTTGCCAAGTATGAATTGTGACTCTGAAAACAATCTTCTCAGTGTCAATGACTTCAGCCTGTGAGGTCCGAGAACTTCAGCCCCCCATACAGTGTTCTATCCAGATAAGCTGAATGCCCATCTTTCTTGCCAAAAATGCCACCTGCCTTTCACATAGGGTAGACCATGACTCCTCAATCTTACCTACCTCCTCCTTCCACCGTAGAAGAGGATCGGGTGTGTATACTGGATCCCATGCATGTGTTGTACTACATTGATGTACCTAATAGGACAGAGTAGATTATCAGCTCTTTATGTACTTTACTTCAGCCAGTAAAAACAAATCGGTTGCAATGTACATCATTTCCTATTGGGTTACCCTTTGTATCAAATTCTGATATGCCTTGACCAAGAAAGCTGTCCTGCTGTTATTTATGTCCGCTCCACCAGGGCAATGGCAGCTCCTTCTCCTTTCTACTGAGGGTTTCCTGTGGCTGCCATGTTCCGGATGGTGACTTAGTCACCCTTTTTTTATTTTAATATATAAATTTTAAAGTCCTCATTACACCATGGTTACTGCAATCTGGGCCAGTTCGAAAAACAAAACACCCTTGATCCTTCTTTGGTCCAAGCAGTTACATACTGTGCCTTCCACGGCACCCAGCTGTCCTTCATTAGAAGGACGCGGGGGGAGCGGCCAAGCCAGCTCAACACCCCGGTCCATGGCTCGATGTAATCATTGGACTAAGTTCCGAATTAGATTTCCGAGTTTGTTAACCAAGGGTACCTTTCAATTCAGCCAGTTCAAATAGGGCTCCCACACCTCAGCCGGAGTGCTTTTATCCCTTTTAATATCAAACCTACATTTCCATTTAACCATATTCAACCAAGTTATTGCATTGGGGGGCTTGAGGGTCTAACCAGTGTTTACAAATTTCCCTTCTAGCCAGAAGGATTAAATAAGACCGCAATCCCCTCTGTTTTGGGGCCTGCTGAGTTACATAGTCCACTCCTAAGAGAACCAACATTCCTGTTAATATTATATTTTCAACAGAATATTAGTTGTACTAATTTCCACAGAGCACCAGTAATTCTTTAGCCCTGGGCAAGTTAAAAACACTCGTAGATCATTTGCTTTAAGAAGGTTGCACCTTTTGCGTCTTGGGACCGGCTGTTGCACACATTTTGATAATCTCATGTGGTGTCCAGTACAGCCTATGCATAACAAAGAAGTGGTGTCTTTTAAGATTAGCTGGAGTGACTATATCATATAGGATTTTAACTGAGTCAGACTACAAAGTCTTCATGCTTCCCTCCTGTAGCACCCCTGTCCAGACCTCCAATAGATCTTGTGAGTTTTCCACCTCCGCCTCCAAAAAAAAGTCTGTACCATACAGCTACTTCTTTAGCTTTCTTTGAGGTGTCCTGTATTAAAGTCTCAAAGTCCCAGTTGCTTCGAACTTCAGTCCCTACCGTCGTTGCCCATGAAGTGAGCTGTATGTACTTGAACCTTGAAAGTTCGCTACCCGTCTTAATATACAGAACTTCCCATGGGACCACTACGCCATCTGATGTTAGGTCGCGCCATTGTTTGACTCCTGCCTGCTTCAAGGGTAGGCTCAGGGCAACCTTGAGACATTCCAGTGTCCCCGGTGAATTCCTTATTGGAGCAAACTCTGAAAAGTAGCCTATCTTGAGGATACATCTCACTGCCATCCATAGACTCAAGGCTGCTTTCAGCACTTTCAATCTTACTTTCTTAAAAAATTTCTGTGCTCCAAATTTATAGAGAAATGCTCCGCCGGGTTCTTTGGTCATCTCACTCAAAATTAAGCCCCACGTAGTACTCTCAGGCTCTCCTACCAGCATACGAAAGTTCTTCCATTGAAAGGCCATGCAATAATGTCTGGCAGTGCCAGTTCCCCTTTTTTTTTTAAACTACTTCTAAGTTTTTTCCAAGACAGGCGGATCCCCCGAGAAGCCCAAATAAAACTAGAAATCTTTCCTTGAAATTTCGTTATTTCCTCTTTTGGTAAGCTAAGAGGTATACAGTTAAAAAGGTAGGTCAGCTTTGGTAAAACTGACATTTTAATCTGATTTACCCACCCCTAAATATAGACAGTGGTAGTTTTTTCCACCTGGCCAGGTTCTTGTCTATTTCCTTAATAACTCGCTTCAAGTTTACCAGGGGGATCTCATCAATCTTCTGTACAATTAATATCCCTAAATATTTAATATCCGAGGAAACTCTACCGGCCCATCCATCCATATTCCAACACATTACCTCGGTTTTTTCTAAATTAACAAGATATCCTGAGAGTAATCCAAATTCGGAAGTCAGCTGTTCTATTCTTAACAATGTTTGTGTTGGCTCTGAGGTGTACACTACAAGATCGTCTGCGTATAATGCTATTTTACTATGGGTCGGGAGTTGGTGTATGGGAATGATCTTATCATCTAACATTAGTTTGTGTTCAGGTGGTCCCATGTATATATCAAAAAGGAGGGGAGACCGGGGGCAACCCTGTTGCTCCCCCCTCCTGATTTTGAATCCCCTTGTTAGTACTCCGTTCAGCAAGATGTTCGCCGTGGTTTGTTCGTATAATTTTTGTACTGCACGGATAAAGTTAGAACTAAATCCCATTATACCTAAAACAGCCCACAGAAATGACCAATCAAATGATTTGGCGGCGTCTATTGTGATCACCGCTAAAAGAATCGATCTTCCGAACGCTAAATCTATGGTTCCTATTAATGTGAGTGTTAGCACTTGAATCTGTCTCTTGGGGACAAAACCTTTCTGATCGGGGTGAATCAGTTGTGTTGCCTCCTTAGCTAATCTCCCCGCCAAAATACCAGTGTATATTTTTAGATCCACATTCAATAGGGATATAGGGCGATATGAATCAGGAATTTTCGGGTCCTTTGAAGGTTTTAAGATTAGCATAATAATGGCCTCATTCCAAGAATTTGGAATTTCCCCCTCCTCCTTATCTAGAGCATTGAGAAGAGACATCAACTCTGGAACTATCTCTTCTGATAACAGCTTATAAACCTCAGCCGGAACTGAGTCGGGGCCTGCCGCTTTACCATTCTTCATACGCTTAGTTGTTTTCTTATTTCAGCCTCAGAAAACGGGGAATTCATCCTATCCCTCCTTTATACTGTTAGAGCCGGAAGGCCAATGTTTCTCAGCCAGCTCTTTAAAGCCTCTGCATCGGGTCTTTCCGACTCTGAGTAGAGTTCTGCAAAAAGGGTTACAATTCTCTCCTGCATTACCTCCTCATTATTGGATACATCTCCTTCGGGGGTTATGAACATCTCTCTGATATGATTTCTTTCCCTATCTGCCCCTGCCTTCCAAGCTAAAAGAGCCCCTGCTTTTTCCCCATATTCAAAGTGTTTCTTACAACTTGCCTCCCACCTTTCCCTTCTCTTATTATCTAATTTCAGCCTATAACTCAATCTAGCTTCATCCAGTTTTTTTACTGCCTCATCATCAGGATTTATATCTTGCTGTAGAGTCCTTTCCAACCTCCCAATCTCCTACTCCAATTTTGTAATTCGACTTGTTCCTCTTTGTTCTTATATGCAGCAAGATTATGCAATACCCATCTAATATAGGCCTTGTAAGTATCCCGAACAATGTTTATTGGCACTGAATTGGCATTAATAATGAAGAATTCCACCGTTTTTTCCTTCAGAGTGGAAGCAACTCTTGGATCTAATAGAATTGCTCTCTTCAGGCTCCATCTGCCAGATTTCCTTACAGCAATCCCCCCCCAGTGTAATACTGACCATGCTATGGTCAGATATATGCCCTGGGGATATACAAATGTCTTTTATTTTCCCTGCCCATTCTCTATCGACCAAAATGTAATCAAGGTTGGAGAAAGAGTGGTACTTCTTACTATAGAAAGTGTATGCCCTTTTACCCTTCCTTAAATGTCTCCAGGCATCCACCATGCCTAACTCTGAAAGCATGTGTTTTAGGGCCAGTCATGTTTTTGGTGCTTGGGCCTGTGCACCCCTCCTGCTTTTTGATCTATCCGCTATTGGGTCTAATAATGTATTGAAGTCTCCTATTATTATGGGGGACGATTTCTCTACCAACCTCAAATGCAGGTCGACTAAATATTGGGGGTTGTCCATATTTGGCCGTAGAAACCAACACATATGAACTCTATACCTAAACATCTAAGCGTGACCCTCACCCATCTTCCCGAGTCGTCAGTCCTAGATGTCATCAGCTCCACCCCAGATCCTTTCCTCACTATTATGGCAACCCCTTTTGTGTAGTCCAGTTGGTTGGATTAAACATACATTTCTATCCAGTTATATTTAGAGAACACCTCTCTACTCTCATCTGCTGTAATATGTGTTTCCTGTATAATACATACTTGGGCTCTTGAAGCTTCTAAGTGTCCCAATACCATCCTCTGTCTTTTCTTTGATCTTAAACCATTCACGTTTCATGTTATGATTTTTATTTCATTACCCTCCCCTATCATTATCCCCTGCAACCATACCCCTTGTACCAAAGGATCATTCGGTTTCTCAACCTCGAATCTGACCCAGATAAGCTATATGTTATATCGACTTTGTCTAATGAGGACTTATTTTTAATTTTTTCCCACTGCTCCCCACCCTGTGAAGCCTTAAACTCCCCCCCCCCCCCCCCCCGAAAGAGAAAGAAAAGGGGAGTTTCTCAAAAATTAGCAAGCTTATCGTCTCGATGTCTCTCCTCCCCTGATAGTATTTATTAATCTATCTGCTTCCTCTAGTGTCTGTATATTGCTTATTTGATTATTCCACATTACCCTTAACGTGGCGGGGAATTTTTGTTGAGCTTTGCCCCCAATTTATTCAGCTCACCCATTTTGTTGCCCAGCTCCCACTGTTTCTGGGCGGTTGCATGGCATATATGTGATCTGATGGGGAACTTAGTACCTGATGGAGACTACTAGCCGCAGATTCCTTCACGTAGAATTATCCCCAGGCGTGAGATTGGATTCGGAAAGATTTTGCCACAGCATCCCTGCGTGCCGGGGCAACATCACGCGACTCTGCCCAGGCGTTGTACGTGTCGTCAGCGAGGTCCCATAAGACCCGCCCCGGCGTGCCCACATCAGTTTTTTCCTTTTCCGCGTGCAACGCGGATCCGTTCCTTACTACGGGCCTGTTTAGGGCCCCCTTCCTTCCATTCTTTTTGGTGGGACAGTGTGCGAATGCCTTTGGGCTTTAAAACTTGCACGTTTTGTGGGCGTCTTATGTTGGCGACGGACCCTCACCTCATTTGCATGTGGTGTTTGGGGGAGGATCACGGCACCACAGATTGTGCGGCGTGCCAAAAGTTGAAGCCGAAGTCGCGGTGTCAGCGCCAAATGAAACTTCTCTCGGCGCGCCTCTCCAGGTCGACGTCCTCCCCTTGGTCTGCTTCGGCGGACGGCTTCAGGTCCGGCTGTGGTCGTCGTCCTCGCCTTTCTCCGATGGCACGTGAGCGTGGCTCCCCGATGGGTAAGTGTCGCAGTTCGTCCCCGGGGGCTGGTTTCCGGCCTACCGGTGGCGTGGACTCTCCACGGGTGATGCTGCCCCACGTGTCGTCCTAGCCACCGTTTCCCGGTGTTGGGGCATCAAGAGTCCAGATGGGGACTTACGCGGCGGCTTTGCAGGCCTTGCTAGCGTCTCCTCCTCCTTCCCCTCCTGGGGCGTCGGCAGATCCCTCGCCCTGCGCAGGGCCCTCCGCGGCGCCGCTGGTGGCTCCGGCCCCAGCGCCGACTGGGTCGGATCCAGGCTTGGAGGATGTGGTGCTGTTGGGGTGCGGCTTCTCTGGGGCACCTCCTTCAGGCCACGGCATCTCTGCCTCGCCGCAAACTCCCGCGGGGGTCCCTGTGGTGTCGCGGGAGGTCGCCGGTGCTCCGGTCGCATCCCCGAGCCCCTCTCGGTCCCTTGGCGAGGTGACGCCGCTACGGCCCCGGCAGCAGCTGGACCGTGCGGAGCCACAGGGGTCGGTGGACTCTCCTCGTCCCACTCCGGGCCGAGGGTGAACCCCTCGTCCCTCTCCGGGCCCCTCTCGTACCTCCTCACAGGCGGCTGCCTCGGAGGGCGAGTCAGAGGTTGTATCGTCCCTGGCGCAGCCACAGGGGTTACCAGGCGACCTTCGCCTCCTTCTGGGCTGCGGCCGGCGGAGGGCTTCGGGCCCCTCCCCGGGCCTGTCCCGTTCCCCCACGCAGGTGGTCGCCTCGGTGGGGGTCGGACCAGCGCCATCCTGGTGCCGCTCCGGCTCCAGTTCTACTCCCGGGCTCCCCGCTCCGGGCTCCGGTGCGGGGTGACTTGGAGGTCCCTTGCCCGGTGACGCCGGATGGCGCCGGTGTCCTGCCTCAAGCAGCGGACTCTACGGCTCCGTGCAGAGGTCGTACCGTGGATTCGTCTTCGGACGCTCTTTCTTCTCCAGAGGCAGTCTGCATATTGGTATCATCCTCCCCAGAGACTGGTCGCCGTGTGGTGTCCTTTTCACCAGAGCGGCAGGTCCCTCATACTTCGGCTCCTCCTGACTTCCAGGTCTGGTCCTTGCCCGCACCGCTTGGCCTCGGGGACGGCCGCCTTAGTGTGCAGCCGTCGCCCACGGAGGAGCTGCTTTCTCCACCCCGGGGCCCTATGGATGCGGGTGCGGTATTTGCTCACGCGATGTCCGCGTCTGTGGGCATCCCACGCATGGGTGACCCGGTGGCTCACTTTCCGGCGGACCATATGTTGGAGAACCTACACCAGGGCTCTGGTGGGAGGGAAGTCTTGCTTCCCTTTGAAGGTTTGCTCCTTTCTGCCTTGACGGGGGCTTGGAGGTGTCCTGCCGCCGGGGACCCGGTGCCTCCTCATCTTCTGCATCAGCACCTTCTGACCCGGCGTGCCTGTCCATTCACCCCTCAGCCCCTTTTTGCGGACTGCTCTTCCCTCCCTTCCGCCCCTGTTGGCTCCGCCGTCCAGAGAGGCCCGCTGGCTGGACACTGGGGGATGCAACATTTCTGCCTCGGCCAGCGCGGCCCTGCGGGCCCTTAACACCTTGTGTGTGCTGGCTCGGGCCTCCTCCTGTTTGTGGGACTTGGCTGAGTCTCTGGGGTCTGCAGCATCCCAGGAGTCTGCGCAGGTGGATTTGCGGCATTATGCCTCGGATGGCCAGGAGTTTGCGGCGTTTATTCTCCGCTCCGGACGTCTGAGGCGCTGGGCCAGGCCATGGCTTCCTCAGTCGCTCTCCGTCGCCATGCTTGGCTTCGGGACGGTGTCTTCCCCGAAAATATTCGGGAGAGGCTCATTGATCTCCCATTCGATGGCAGTCTGTTGTTCCATGCCCCGTCCGACTCCGCCATCCAGAGGCTCTTGGCAGGGCTCCGTCCTCCTCCTCCGCCTTGTCCTTGTCCTCCTCCTCCTCCGTCCCCTCCTCAGTGACTTCTGAGTTAGGGTTGCTTCTGGGCCTTCTTAGGCCGGCTGTTATGGTTGTGAAGTATGTTTTTCTGGCCGTTTACGTCCTTCCTTGGGACTTTGGCATTGTTGGCTGCTGGACGGCCCTTTTGTTGTGTGTGAGTTTTGCAGGAGTTGTTGCGCAGATTTGGCCCTGAGATTGGGCCTTCTGCTTTGCTTGGGCTGCTGTCAAGCCTGCAGCGGGGGTGCTTTTTTCCCCATTGTTCTTTTGTTTCTTCCTCTGCTGCGGAAGTTCTTCCAAAGAGGGTTCCCATATCTTGGGACTTCACGTGCCCTATGTGGGTTTATGGTGGCTGTCATATGGCTTGCGCTTTGCTGGAGGGTTCTGGTGGCCTTCGGGTACCTGTTCTCCATGATGTTTACGTAGGTTGCTTTGCTTCCTGAGGTCGTGTGCGTGGCCGCTCATGGTGGTGGCCCTGTCCTCTCCTCCTCTCCCTGCACCTGTTCTGCGGTCTGGGGTGTCCCTGTGTTCTCCCTTGCCAGGGGGTGCCTACTCGGCCTTCCTGGGGCCTTGGGCTGTTCTTCTTGCTTCTGGCCTTGACTACCGGCATTGTTCTGGCTGGCAGGCTGCTCTCCATCTGGAGTGGGCTCGCCGCCTTCTCCCTGAGGGGCTGTCTAGGCTTCTTCTTCTTCCGTCTTCCTGTCTTGGCATTTGGCTGAAGCTATATTGCCTTGTGGGGGAATGGGGTGCTTCGGCCTCTCAGCCCTTGCCCTTGGTTCCTCTGCTGTGAGTGTACGAGCCTCTTCAGCCTTCTTTTCCTCCTACATCCCCTTGGGGTCAGTGGGGTTCTGCTTGTGGGGGTTCCCTTGGCCTGGCAGGGGCGAGGTTCTACCTGGTCCACAGATCTGGTCTTCTGTGGGGCCCTCTGTTCTGCATTGGCTGGTGGGAGTCCTTTCGCAGACCCTCCTTCCCAGGGGGTATTGCTAGGGTATCTATTCTACGTGAAGGAATCTGCGGCTAGTAGTCTCTATCAGATGTACGAGTTACTTACCTTCAGTAACGATGTATCTGGTAGAGACAATTCTAGCCGCAGATTCCTTCACGGCCCGCCCTTCCTCCCCTATTCTGCTAGGACCCTTAGGTTGGTCTTTGGTACTTGCCTCCCGATAGGGGGCGGTGCCTCCTGTGAGTGCCTTCCTTTTTCTTGACGGATGGCTCTGTCTGGGGGCGGTCCATTCCTCCCTTGGTTCTTTGGAGGATGGGATTTCGATGCGCCGGTGCCCTGCTGCTCTGGCCACTACAGGTTTGGGGGGGATTGCTTCTATCCTTGTCCTCCCTCCCCCCCCTCCCTCCCTTCCCTCCCTTCCTTCCATTGCTATCCTCTGGTTTGAGGATCCTCTGGCCATGTTTTGCCCTTGTGGATGGTTGCCCTCTAGGTTGGGGTGGCTTGGAAGTTTGTTGTCCCTGTCTTGGGACTGGTCCCATTCCTTGCTCAGGATGGGGGGGTGGGTTGCCTAAGTGTGCCATGACTTTTACGTATGCTCTTGCCTCCGGGGCACAGGGATGGGAGGTTGTCTGTGCTGGTAGGGTGGCTGTGCAGGTTCTTCCTTTTTTCTTCTTTCCCTGCCCTTGGGTTCTGCGGTGTTGGCACTACTCTGGTGGTGTTGGTTCTTACCCGTTTCTTTCCAATTTTTTTCTGCTCTTTGCACACTGTTCCCATGCTTCCACTGTTTTTTATCCGGTGATTCTGCTTTGTGGTGCGGAAAAGTTCTCCGAAGAAAACTGATGTGGGCGCGCCAGGTCAGGTCTTATGTGACCTCGCTGACGTCATGTACGCGAACGACGCCTGTGCGGAGTTGCGTGATGTCGTCCCGCACCCCCGGTGCGTAGGGATGCTGTGGCAAAATGTTTACGGATCCAGTCTCACGCCTGGGGATAATTCTACGTGAAGGAATCTGCGGCTAGAATCGTCTCTACCAGATACATCGTAACTCGTATGTCTCGAATTACATAGGGGCCATTTTTCAATGCAGATGACAAGATGGCATCTTTTACCGCGTAGGAGAGAAAGTTAACGAGGATCTTCCTTGGCTTAAGGCAGTGAGGGTTCTTCTTAAAGGGGTCTCTATGAACACTCTGTATTTCTGTCTTCAGGTCTATGTCCGGTCTATCTTTCAAGACTGTCTCCGATAGTAATTTTACTATGAATTCTTTAAGATTTAGACCCCCTTCCGCCTCCGGGAAATTTAAAATCCTCAGATTATTCCTCCGGGCATGATTTTCTAACCTCTCGAGGTCGTCGCTGAGGCTTGCGTTCTCTTTTGTCAAAGCCTCTACTCCCCTTGTGTTCTTCAAAATATCTTCCTTCATGGAGCCAACTTCCTCTTCAAGATTACTTGTTCGAATGGCCACATCATCCAGTTTATTAGCTAGCGCTGAACATGATGCCTGTATGTCTGCCTGATTGGCCTGGAACACCTCGAACTGGCCTCTGAGCTCCCTTTTCAGCTCCATTAAGATTGTAGCTAATGTCGCCCCTGAGATTTCTGGCTGTGACAGCTGCGGCTCTGATGATCTCACTGATGGCCCTGGAGCTACTTGTTCCACAACATCTCTAATCCTGCTTGGCTGCTCTTCCTCCCCCAAATCCTTCCCCTGTAGAATATTGTAGTGGAGACGGAGTTTTAGATGCACACATTGCTATGTTAGCATAAGCTTCTTAGAAGTTAGAAAAGCCATCTTGCCACTTTTGCTGCTTTTGCACACGACACTGCAGATAGATGTTGTTATATGAAAACTGCTTGCCTGCTTTTTCTTCACATGAGAACTGTCTGTTGTTCACATCCCTAGACGTGCACTGCGACCTTGGTCTGAACATTGTGTGCAGAAACAGTCAAGGCCAACAAACAATGTATGCTTTTGAATTCAGGTTGATGGGCCCACGCTCTAGCCATAACACGCACACAGCTGCAAAAATCTGAAACTCGAGCGTCTTTAATATTGCAGTTTGCATGCATTAGAGACACATTCTGGAGAAGAACTTTTCCAGGCACAGAGCAAAGCTGATCCTGTTATGTGATTCTCCTAAGCTGATATTTACGGTATGGGGTTCCCCATTCAAACCTAGAGACCTTCTATTAGTCTAATAATACTAGCTTACTAGCGAAGGGAGGGTGGTTGTATTCCACTATCATTTGTAATATGATTTCTCCCTTCATTTTCTATGGTATTGTAACAATGCTGACGGTTTTAGTTTTAATCATTTGTCTGCTTATGTTAGCCAAAGTACTGCATCTTAGGACACGTAGTTTATAAAATAAACGTTTTAAACCTTACTGTGTCTCTGATTACTCTTGTTGTGGACTGATATGAGAATAATAACGAACAGGTATTTCTGATTCCCACCATTCCTGAGAGTACTCTAAGTCGCATGTTCTGGGTTGTCTAATCATTGGTAGCTTCGAGATGATACGAAGAGCGAATGAGACACTGATGCTAGTCGGATAAGGGGTTCTGGGTACTGAGGTGAGTTTTTGGTACATTGAAATTCACTGAGGTCCTGGTTTCCTGCGCATAGTTCTGTGCATGAGTAGAATCCCTGCAACAATATTAAACCTATTCTGGGTTGTGAATTGCAAACACGGCATGTTGATATAACCGTCTTGTGGTTCTTTATTTCCTAGTTCCTCACTACCCTTCAGGGACTCACCAGGATTGACCAGGTCCACCAAATCCTCCCCACTCTGTCAAGCCGGTCCATTGTCCCCAGAGGCCTTCTCCTGTGATAATACCTTATAATAGGCTTTTAAGGAGGGAGTTATTTTGGCTAACCGGAGTGAGATCTTTTTATTTCTCCCCCTTGGGCTCTTCCCCTGGTTCCTCTGATTCTTCTTTAATTTCCCTACTTTTGTGGATTTTGTAAGGAGCTTGCCGACAGGTAAATGTCCTTCGTTAGTAGAGGCGCCTTGACTTATCCCCTTAAGGCTATCCGCAGCTCCTGAGGCATGTGCGCAAAGTGTACCTTGTAATCTGGTCTGTGCAGGTAGTCAGAGGCTTCCCCGCGTCTTACCTTCTGGCGGTAGAACAATCCCCTTCTCCATGTAGGGCAGGATTCCACTTACTCGGTCCCCCTTCTGATAGTGCCTGATCCGTGTGAGGTCCATCCTCCGATGGTCAAAGTATGGGGCAAACACCGCGTTCAGGCTTGTGCTACCTCCGCTATGCACGTGCTGCTCTCACCTGGCGTACTGCTGCAGCAGCCTCCCACCACGTCAGCTCTGATGTACCCGATCCGGCCGGTCTTGAAGGTCCCGGTAGCTCAACCATCAAGAAAGCCTCACGACGTAAGTTTTCGTGTTCCTTGCTTTTCAGAGGCAGGATTCATAATTCTGGGGGATTGGGGGGGTCTGGGACGACACAAAATCAGCCTAGGTCATAACTAGCCCCGCATCTCCTTTCCGGCGGTCCACGACCGTTTACCTCGCAGCCGCCATGTTCACCCGCTTTAGCATCGATCAATTACTTCATCTTGACCATGACTTACATACTGATGCAGTGCTAAACACCACTGCCAGGCAGGTCATGCATAAAGTGGCAGATATTTTGCAAGGGCTTTGTTCCAGGTTTTCTTGGTTAATCAGCACTATACAGCCTTCCGCTCAGGTAGGTGGAGTTTTGGGACTCATTCCTAAGGTGAGGAGTGTGTGGAAAAAGGTATACACCAGAAGAAAGTTGTTTACCTTTACTAACATTATTTTTGGAGGATATTCTTAGCTACTCAGAGATTCCTCACCATCCATGCTCCTCTTGTGTGACTTAGTGCTTTGATCCCCGAGGTTTGTAAATATCATGCTGTACTGTTGCTCTCTTATTTCATTTGCTGGAGTGTGGAAAACGTCAAAGGAACGGACCTGGTCACTAACCTATATACTCTTAAGTAACCATATCCCAGTTGAGCAAAGTCTGCTTGAGCTACCTGCCAATACTGTAGAGCTTTTGCCAGAGAAGGTTTTCAGATCTAGTCTGGCGCCTGCTGCATATTCATAAGATGACGACTCTTTAGGTAGATATATTATCCACCAGAAATATTGCTTTCCACGATAAGTGAACTTACCTTTTGAGGGATGGAGGATGGAAGGGGGTAAGATCAGGTATGATCTTATGGAAATTTCTTTGGAAGGTAGCAGAAAGAGAAAACTGCATTTATTTTTTATTTAGATGGTTTTATATCATGCGAACATGACGCTTGTGGGTATCAGAACGCTTTACAAGTGAACAAAGGGCAGAGATGAAGTAAAACAGATATTTTGCCCTGATACAAATAGATATAAAAGTACATGCATAAGAACAGGAAATACAACAAACATCAAAAACAGAGACTGCCAACAGCCGTCATGTGAGTAATGGACGTGATCGGGTCAGTTTGCTCATGAGTAAAGACTTCACTTCTTTCTTGAAGGAAGCAGTTATGGGGTTCAGTCTGGTTTCTGGGGGCAGTGAGTTCCAGATCCTCGGGGAGATCCCAGAGAATGCTGGGTTGTGTTTTCTTTTTGGACAATCTTTGTGGTTTCAGCAGCAGAGTGCTAGAGCTCCTGGAGAATCTATCACTGCCAGAGAGCACCAACGTCTGAACCAGATATCTCTGGGTACTCTAGTGTAGGACTTTGTGAGTCCTGCAAGCGATTTTTCATGGAATTCTTGCTTCATAGGGGAGAAAATTGAGCGTTTTAAGGTCCGGGAGATGTGGCAGTTTCTTTTAGATCTTGTGATGAGCCTAGCAGCTGAATTAAGGAAGGCTCTTAGAGGAGCCGTTGTAGACCTGGGGAGGCCTCAGAGGGTTGCACTCCCAAAATCTATTTTAGGGATTACTAGGGTTTGTAGTGCCAATTTGAAGTCATTAGAGGGAGGAAGGGTTTTAATTTCCTCAGGATACACATTTGTAGATTCGCCCCTTTGGTTGCTGCACTGATCTGCTTCTGCATGTTAAAGTTCCTGTCGAGCTTTATTCCCAGAGAGCTCACTGAGTCGATAACTTGGGGCTGGCAGTTAAGAGCTCTTAGTTGTTTCAGCCATTCCTAAATAATGGCTGACTGGTTGGGAGGAGGGATTAGGAGGAATTTGGGCTTGAGGGCGTTTACTTTGAGGTGGTTTTCTGCAAGCCAGGACTGAGTTTTTTGTATAGTTGAGGTAAGATCTGATATCAGGGGAGGAGAGTTTTAGGTACAGTTGTGTATTGTCCACACACATATGATAATGAATGTTGGATGAGTACTGAATTTCGTTAAGCAGGACCATAAATAGGTGAGAGAGAGTGGGTGAGAGGGAAGATCCCTGCGGGACTCATAGAGTAACCTGAATGGACTTAGTGACTGATTGACCTTGAATCTTTTAGGTCTATTTTGGAGAAATGAGGTAAACCAGTTTAGGACGGATCCTGGTAAGCCCATTCTATGTCTCAGGAGATCTAATAGATTGTTGTGTTTAACTGTATCGACTGCCGAAGATAGGTCAAGAAGGATTAAGAGGTAAGATTCATTCTGGTCCAGAATTTTTAGCGTGTCATCCACTGTGAGGCAGAGCAGATTTAGTCCTGTGCCCCTGGCGGACGCCAAATTGGAAATGGTCCAGAAAACAGAATTGTGCGATGTGGTTGCAAAATTGGATCTGCACACATTTTGTCAGGAGCTTCGCCTGCGTTGGAATGTTCGAGATGGGGCGACAATTGATTAGGTCCATGTGGTCAGCACACTGATTTTTTAGGATGGGGGCCACCTGCCCTAATTTTGAACGTTCTTGGATAACGCCTTGTGGTAGAGAAGCATTCACAATCTTGGTCCATAGAGGCAGTTTCGATGATTTGATCTCATTGAGGAAGTTAGAGGACAGAGGATTGACGAAGTGGTTAGAGGGTTTCAATGCTGCAAGAATTTTGAGGATTTTGCCTTCATTGAAAGTTTTGAAGGAAGGCATATTTTTTTTTAGGGTGAATCCTGATGGGCAAATGGTTAATGCCATCAAGGAGGGGGGAAAGGGTGGGGATGGGAGAGAGAGTATGATGCTCCAAAGCGCTCTGCAGGTCAATCTTCATGTTTTCGGTCTTCTGCAAGTAGGAGGCAAATTCCTCTCAACTTTTAAACAAGATGGGTCCCACTTGTAGGGGGTTTGGGTAGGTCATTTAATTGTGATTTAACAATTTCAAATCGTTTTTTTTGTTGGTTTTTAGCTTGGTCTAGTTGGTTTCTAAAAAAGGTAGCTTTCGACCTTCTAATGTTTTTGTAGTAGGATTTCTTGGTAGCTCTCAGAAGCTCAAGATGATCAAGGGACAGAGATGCTCTCCACAGACGTTCAACTATTCTTAAGGTACGTCTTTCCATATTGCGGCTGCCAAGTTACCATGGTTTGAAGTCTTTGGCGGATAGTCTTTTTAGTTGTAGTGGTGCAATGGAATCTAGGATAGTTGTCATGGAGCTGAGCTAGTGCTTTGTAAGACCCTGTACATCTGATATGTCTTCGAGGAAGGCATGAGGTTGCCGCTGAGAGAAGTCAGTTGATGTTAGTATTTTTTAAGCTCCTTTTCCAGATTTTAGGTATTGTTGGTTGACCTTAGTTTAGTCTCAGGCTCATTAATGAGGAAAGTGATGAAGTAGTCATCCGACCAGTCACAAGGGAGTATCGATTCAAGTTAAATGGAGTCGGTCTTGACAATAACAATATATAAGATTGATCCCTTGCCATGCGTGGAGCTGTTGCCAATTTGAATCCAATCGAGGTCCGACAGGAATGTTTGAGGCTGTTCACATCAGAGTCATTTAGATTGTTCCTGTGCAGATTGAGATCGCCGAAGAAGATTTGGGTGCCTTGTTGACCTGTGTTCATAGTAATGATATCAATAGACTGTTCAATGAAAGAGATGGTCTCCCTTGGAGGGTGGTAGAACGTGTGCAGCATGCAAACTGGTCTGTTGTTGCATGTAATATCAATACAAAGTATTCGCAAGAGGATAACACAAGTGAATGAGATTGTTTCACAGTAAGGCTATTATGGTGGATGCAAGCAATGCCCACCACCACTATTCTGTCAGATCTGTCTAATCTAGAGATACCGTGGTTTGGAGGGACCAGTATGTCCAGGATGGGTGTAGACAAATCATTTAACCAGGTTTGTCAGGACTAGAAGGTCTGGATCATGTGCAAGGATAAGATTAGCATTGTCTTCCGCATGTCTTGAAGCCGATGTACAGTTGGATAGTATACATTTGAGATGGGGTTTGGCAGTAGCTAGGTTATCCTGTAAGAGGGTAACTCGCATAAGGTTGTGTTTATTTATTCCTATATGGTATGGATTGGATTAGGGCATGTTTGTATGTGTTATCAGAGCGAGATGAATAGGAGCGCATGGATATAATTGTCTGATGGAGGGTTAGTCAATATGAATGGCCGAGTGGGCATATTGGAGTAAGGAAAGTTCTCCGTCTTGGGTGCGTGAGCTTCGGAGAAGAAGAGAGCCCGTTGGGTGGGGGGTTTGTGGTTTGCATGGTGGAGAGGTTGGGAGAATGGTCATTGTGAATCGAACTGCTCATAACCAAATCACTATCAGGCCATCTAGACTTGGATGACTGTAGGATGAGCCAAGCAGACTTTGTAGGTCTGCTTTGAGTTGGTGTAGATTGTGTCTCGTGAGGGTTGGGTGCACAGTATATTTGGTTCTAAGGGCAGGGGGTGAATGGGAGGGAGGGAATAGGTTGCTCATCACGTAGTCAGTGAAGGAAAGGTTACCTTAATACATTGGATAGATGTTGAACCTTATTCGCAAGTGCAGCGTGGTCTTGGCATGGGTAAATGGCCGCCAACAAAGCTTCCATTCTGTGGGACAATTCCCTGGGCTGTCCGCATGTGGGCCACCTACCCATTGCTAGGTTGTAGCATTGCTACTCTTGGAATATCTGGAAGCCTAATTTCCTGGTTATAAACACATGTCAATTCAGTTGACCCAGGACAATCTTTTATACCTGTGTGATCGTGGCATCCTTCAGCTTGGACTCAAGCTTCTAGAATCACTTGCCCATGAACATCTAGCTCATTACAACATTTGTGTACTTGTCAATTTTCCATCCACTGTGCATTTTTCTGTTTACATTTGGAATCACACTGGCTTTCCTGACGATGGCGTCGTGCACGCCAAAACGCATGTAGAAGATCCACCATTTAGCCACCTGTTTTAAATGTTGATTCCTTGGATGGACAGTGTTCTTTGAAAATATATCATTATTAATTTTTTCTTGATTTGTCACCACGTTGATGTTTGTCTATTGTATTTTGTAAGTTATGTCTATGTTGTTATGTGTTTACACCAGGAAATTGTTGGAATATGTATCAGAATGATTTTAAAGAATTTTGTATAAAATAAATGAACTTTTAATAACTTCATGTGTACACTGAGTCTCCAATATCATATCATGTTATGTTCTGTTAGGTCTGAAAGTTGCTATAGACCTATAGTTATCTAGGGGTGTTTTCTAGAATTGCGTTATTTCCCTGCCCTAGGAATCTACATTAGTAGCAGGGGGTCCTTGTTTTTTACTTTAATTGAATCAGAATTCTATGCCATTATCATGCGCTCCAGGGAGGACCTGGCTTGCCAGTTCGTGCTGGACTGTCACCATGTGGCACAGGGTCAAGACTGATTTGCATATGGCCACGTCTAAACTGGAGTGGCATGGTGAGCAAAAGAATGATGGATTTAACCCAGATCTCTTGACTAGGGTGTGAATGTTTTGATTTGTTCTGCATTTCATCCATCAATTGTGTGTCTTTTGCTTTCTCGCCCTAAGTTTGCCGGGTATGCCCAGATGCAGTTCCCGGGCTCACTGTGCCACTGGATTCAAGCTATCCTTTCCGGTCCATGGTGGACCTGGATTGGCAGTTTGGGCTGGATTGTTCCCATGAGGCACAGGGTCAAGACTGATTTGCATATGGCCAGGTCTAAACTGGGGTGGCATGGTGAGCAAAAGAATGATGGATTTAACCCTGATCTCTTGACTGGGGGGGGAATGTTATGATTTGTTCTGCATTCCGTCCATTAATTGTCTCTTTTGCTTTCTCGCCCTAAGTGCGCTGGGTATACCCAGACATGGGTCCCGGGCTCACTATGCCACTGGATTCAAGCTATGCTGGCTGATGAGGGGTGAAACCCCGAAACCGGTCCTAGGATGCTTGTTTCTGATCCAGGGAGAACCTGGCTTGGCAGTTTGGGCTGAACTGTTCCCATGAGGCACAGGGTCAAGCCTGATTTGCATATGGCCAGGTCTAAACTGGGGTGGCATGGTGAGCAAAAGAATGATGGATTTAAGCCCGATCTCTTGACTGGGGGTAAATGTTATGATTTGTTATGCATTCCGTCCGTCAATTGTGTCTTTTATTTTCATGCGCAGGGCAGCCTAAGTTTCCACCATGGAGGTAAAAACTAATGTTCTGACTGAGGTGAGGTCCTTCAGCAAGGCCTGACTTCTTCTGAGCCCTTCCTGCCTTTCAACGAGGTTCTGACAGACACCCTGTTGGGATCTGGGCCAAGCCCTTCTGTGGCCCACCAGTTAATAGACGAATTGCCTTGGGTAACTCCGGGATACCCAGCTATCTTCGCCTAGCACCCTTCTACAGAAAGTCTTGTGGTGCAGGCTCCCTCCAGCCATTCCAATCCGAACACTTTTCCTACCACTTTTCCTGATAGGGAATCCAATCCAGTGGAGACATTCAGTAAGCACCTCTTTTCGTCCACTAGTTTGGCCCTGTGTCCTCTTAATGCATCCTGTTTCTTGGACTGTTATAGTAACACCATTTGGGATTCGGTGGCACAAGTCCTCCCTGGTCTGACAGAAGATCTTGTCCCTGTACTGTCTTATGCAATTCAAGATGGTTGTGGAGCAGACAAGTTCACAATTCGATGTGATTTGAACTCACCTGAGGGTGTGTAATTGACACCAGTGTTACCATGCTTGGCTGCGCTGGACTGGGTTCTCTGGCGATGTCCAGTCCTTCTTGATGTGCATACCCTTTGGTGGGACTTGCCTGTTCTAAGAAAGTGCCCTCTTTTTGCATGGTTGCCCCCACTGTTTGCTAAACTGCTGATGTACTTTGACTGAGTGTGCCCTGGGTTCCTGCCAAACAGGTACCCAGGGCCTATGTTCTTTCCCTAAACTGCATTAGAAACAAAACCCAATTGCCACTCTTTCGCCACAGGTCAGTCCCTTGTAAATGGTATCACAGGTACCAAGGACACTGTTGCCAGGAACGTATCCAAGGGCTGCAGCACTTATTGTGCCACCCTTAGAGGTCCTATACCTCCACACACACACTGCCTTTGCAGGCTTCGTGTTTTGGAGCAGAACAAAATGAAGAGTTGACATGGCACACATCCCTATGTGCCATTCCTACAACCCACTGCCCTGGCATAGGTCAGCCACCCCTCTAGCTGGGTGCACTGTACCAGTGGTGAGGGTACAGGTGCATGAGCACTGTACCCCTACAGTGTCTGACTCTAAGCCAATTCTTAGACATTGTAAGTGTAGTAATGCTATTAAGAGTTTATGGCGCTGAGAGTTTGTCATTACGAGCTCCACAGCATCAGAATGGCTTTATTGAAAAACTGGGAAGTTTGGTATCCAACTTCTCAGCACATTAAACCCACACTGATGGCAGTGTGGGATTTAATGAAAAATGCACTCAGAGGGCATCTTAAAGATGCCCCCTGAAAAACGACCTAACACTGGTGCCCAGACTGAGTGGCTGCTCGCCAGCTGCCACCACCAGACCTGTTTCTGGACACCTGGGTCGGGGGCCTGCTGTTCTCTGGGGTCTGGAACAATGCACATCCTGGGACGAGGCGCCAAGCCTCCTCCCCCAGAATGGGCAGGGTCCACGAAGGGGAAGCTTCAAAGACTTGCTGCCTTTGTGAGCTACCCCAGGCCTTTGCTGCTTTCATCAACTGGCCCTCACCGATTCTGACCCCCCACTTTGGGTGGGAGAATCGGCGGGAAAACCAAGTGCGTAAGGGAGGTGTGCCCATCTTTGCCAACCCCACCCCTCAGGTGGGGGAGGCAAGGTGAAGCACAACACCCAGTCCCCGCCATCTTGCAGATGAGGGTACGCAGCCAAACAGAGTGAGGCATATGCCCCCCTCCCACTGGAGGGTCGCATAATAGGGGGTGTACCCACCCCAAGGAAGGGACCCATTGGTCCCAACCTTTACCTGCCTGTAACGCCCCAAAATCTAGTATGTAGGGGCAACCATGAACCTTGCCTCCTCAGACAAGAATTGACAAGAAAAGAAGGACCGAAGAAACCGTGTGGAACTCAGAAGAGGACGCCCACTGGCTTGGCCCCAGAAACACCGGTCGGATTCCCACCTGAAACCTGCTCCTGTGAAATCCCAGTGTGTCCTGCAGCCAGCAACCTCAAGAACATGTAGGACCTGTCCTGCCTTCCAAGTCAAAGACTTTGTTTTCCATGAGCACCGGATTTGCTCACCCACAGACTCTGGCTCCGGTCAAATCCGCAAGTCTGCACCCGACACATTCGGCCCGAGTTAGAGTGGCCCAACACCACAAGGAGGTCTCCCCGGCCATCCTAACCTGAGATCTGGTGATCTCTGACCTGCCTCGAATCTCCAAGCGAAGCCTGCAGCCTCTTTCTGGAGGATCCCCCCCAACTGTGAACGGAGCTGGTAAGAAAAACCCGACGTGTTAACCACGAAAAGCTGCTCCTAGTGTTGTGACCACTGTGGGGTTTGGGTTATATAGTGAGTGAAGGCATCTCACAAAATGTGATGGACTGGTCTCACACACCACCTGGTGTCATGCTTCATCATTGAACAGTCCTTGCCCTCTAAAACCTTGATTTGATAGAGGGCGGGCATACACCTGATGACAGGGATGCACTTCTAAACTAAGTGGGGGCCCGTGAGAAAGTGAGTGTGTTTAAAAATCATTATAGTTATCTTAATTATGTTTTAATGTGATGGGTAACTATATGATATTAAAATGAATAGACTGTATGTGGGGAAGTTATTGTCCCCTACCGTAGTGAGAGAGGTCGACATGTTTCTGCCGTGTTGGCCCAGGTGGGTCCAGGGCATTCATCAGGACCTAAATGTAAAAAGGGGGGCTCCGTTCTTACCAACTGGTGGCAAGGACCTAGCACTGTGTGGGTGTGACCTATGTCACTCTCCACAATTGGATGGCTTCTGAGTTCAAGCCTGTAAAAGAAAATGTGAAAGGAAACACATATAACAACAAACCTTGGTCGTGGTGAGGTACTGAACACAATACATGCACTGTTTCAGTAATAAGTGAGACTACTCATGTGACACTCTATATGTGTACATGGTTTCAGAGATGCAAAAAGTGAGATAAGGTCTCATTGTTCCTACCCTAAGTACCAAAGCTACTTGCCCCATGGGAGGAGGGGAGGGGAAACCCCTGTTGTCAAACCCTGTGGAGAGAAACTCAGACCACAATTGGCGTGAAAAATGCGGACTGTGACAAAGGAGAAAGCAACATTCAATCACAGTTGTACCTGGGATGGTTGGTTAAACACACACACAGTCATCCTTGCATTCAAACCCTTACTGCCTCAAGGAGAATTTCCCGCGTTGCTCCTAGGTGACTGCTCACGTTCCTCCCCAGTGTAGGAATGAGGAGAGAGTCATCGAGCTATATGTAGTGTATCCATTTGTGGTGATTGGTGTTAAGTGGTTCTGCAATTATGGTAGGTATTGCCAGGTGCGCGACTTCCTGTATCCTTGTGTGGGAAAGCCTGATTTTCTCCCACAATGAGGGAGCCACAATCCTAGTGGCGTCACGACCACCCCTTATATCACTTGTAATGTGCAAAGTTAGCCTATGTGCAACATTGCGCAACACTGAGCATGTGCGAACACCGGCCATTGTCAAATCAGGCTCTCCCACACAAGGACACAGGAAGTCGCGCACCTGGCAATACCTACTATAATTACAGAACGTACACAGCTGAGGCAGACTTAGACTTTGTGCAACCCTGAGCATGCGCGACAGCCCGCCATTGTATAATCAAGCTTTCCCACACAAGGAGACAGGAAGTCGCGCACCTGGCAATACCTACCATAATTACAGAACGTTACACAGCTGAGGCAGACTTAGCTTTTGTGCAACACTGAGCATGCGCGAACGCCCGCCATTGTAAAATCAGGCTTTCCCACACAAGGACACAGGAAGTCGCGAACCTGGCAATACCTACCATAATTGCAGAACCACTTAACTTCAATCACCACAAATGGATACACTATATATAGCTCGATGACTCTCTCCTCATTCCTACACCAGGGAGGAACTGGAGCAGTCACCTAGGAGCAACGCAGGAAATTCTCCTTGAGGCAGTAAGGGTTTGAATGAAGGATGACTGTGTGTGTGTTTAACCAACCACCCCAGATACAACTGCAATTGAATGTTGCTATTTCCTTTCTCACAGACCACATTTTTCATGCCAATTGTGGTCTGTGTTTCTCTCCACAGGGTTTGACAACAGGGGTTTCCCCTCCCCTCCTCCCATGGGGCAAGTAGCTTTGGTACTTAGGGTAAGAGCAGTGAGACCTTATCTCACTTTTTGCATCTCTGAAACCATGTACACATATAGAGTGTCACATGAGTAGTCACTCACTTATTACTGAAACAGTGCATGTATTGTGTGCAGTACCTCACCACGACCAAGGTTTGTTGTTATATGTGTTTCCTTTCACATTTTCTTTTAGAGGCTTGAAATCAGAAGCCCTCCAATTGTGAAGAGTGACATAGGTCACACCCACACAGTGTTAGTTCCTTGCCAGCAGTTGGTAAGAACGGAGCCCCCCTTTTTACATTTAGGTCCTGATGAATGCCCTGGACCCACCTGGGCCAATACGGCAGAAACATGTCGGCCTCTCTCACTACGGTTACGGAACAATAACTTCCCCACATACCGTCTATTGATTTTAATATCATATAGTTAACTATCACATTAAAACATAATTAAGATAACTATAATGATTTTTAATCACACTCACTTCCTCACGGGTCCCCACTTAGTTTAGAAGTGCATCCCTGTCATCAGGTGTATGCCCGCCCTCTATCAAACCAAGGTTTTAGAGGGCGAGGACTGGTCAATGATGAAGCATGACACCAGGTGGTGTTTGAGACCAGTCCGTCACATTTTGTGAGATGCCTTCACTCCCAATATAACCCAAACCCCAGTGGTCACAACACTAGGGGCAGCTTTTCGTGGTTAACATATGTTGTTGGAGGCTGCTAGCTCCTAGAACCCTGCGACTCTTGTTCCCTTCTCCACACACCGTGGAGTTCATGTGTTCTATAAGAAAAACCCGACGCCTAAAGACATCCCTGCACCCGAAGTCCCACGGCCTTGGGTGGCCCAACCAACGGTGTCCCAGAATCCCCAGGCATCCCAACTTTCCTGTCCAACCAGTGGTCTCCTCCAGAAAATCTTCGTCCCTGAGCCTGCAGTCTTTGTTGCAGCCGGAGAATCCCTATTGAAATCAACAGGACACCCAACAATAAACCAGCATCCTGCACCCAGCCGCCCCTACGCCCCTGGGGTGTACTTTGGGTGCTAACTCTGATTCCCCCTTTGCCCTGAGCCTAACACCAGGAACTCTGCTCCCACATCCTTGTGGCCTGCTCGTGAGCAGCCACCAACCGGAGGCCCCCTATCCCCCATTGGATAACATTGGGCATCAGCAATCTGCACCCGGCCACCCTAGTGCCGCTGAGGGTGTTTTGAGAGTGCATTCTTGACCCTGGGGGAACCCTGATTCTAACCCCAGAATACCAACTCCCACAACCAAGTACTTACTTTTGAACCAATAACCACATTTTCTCCAGAAGAATACATTGACTGTTTTTCCTTGAAACTACAAATATCTAAAAACTGCTTTTCTTATCTTTTCTCTAGGAAATATCCCAGTGTGATATCTAGGCATATCACACTGAGTAGAAGAAGTAATCCATAAAGTAATTTGCAAAGTAAACTAACTGTAATTTCAATTGTATTCAAAGTATTTACAAACCTGTAACAAAGACACTTTAATTCAGCGTGCTTGTATCGTTCAACCTGCCTTGAAATGTACCATGTGCGCTTACCTGTACCAGGCTTGCTGGGTTCTAAAAAATAATTATAACTAAATAATATTTTGTATACAAACAAATTGGTCAGAGTTCAGTCTTTGAGTGTGTGACATCATTTGCTGCCTGTGTACAACAAGTGCTTATCCCTACCCTCTGATACAGACTTACTGCTCGCCCACACTACCACAAATGGAGAGTAAGGTGCTATCTACTTTTACCTCTGCCTACCTTTGGGGTTCCAATGGACTCTGTGCTCACTATGCCTCATTTTGGTATAGTATATACAGAGCCAGCTTCCTACACTTGTTCAGAAACAAGGCTGCCCCCACCCTCAAACGTTTCATAGAGAGTAGTGCCACCGCTCGCTCTCTGTGCCTTTCTATCCCACCTTACCAGATGTGCCCACCAGGGCAAAGGTCAGCGTGCCACTCAGCTCACCCCCATCCCACCTGCCAAACCTCTTTAGTGTACCTGTACTGGGTCACAGCCACCCGGTGGGAGGCAGAAGCCACCAATTCTATCAGAGTTGACAAGCAAACGCATTGGACAGTTGGGCCTACAGATTAATGGCAAAGGCAACCACTTACCCTTCCTTTTGTCCCTGCGGCACCTGCCACCGTTGACCCAACGACTGACTGAGGAATCTCCATTTTGTGGCAGGAAGTGCAAGCCTATTTAGCCAATGGGGCTGTCGAGAGGGTGCTAGTGCCAGAATTAGGGCCTGGTTGCCATTACTGCTACTTCCTCATGCCCAAGAAGGACAGAGGCCTTCAACCTATTCTCAATCTGTGCCCTCTCAACACATTCCTTCCAAAGGAGAAATTCAAGATCACCGTGGCCCAGTCTCTACCCTGGAGACTGGATAATGGCATTGGATTTGCAAGATGCCTGTTTCCAAATACTTCTCCAGTCAGCCTATCTGCACTACCAGAGGTTTGTGGTGGTAGAGAAGCATTTCCAGTTCACTGTGCTCCCATCTGGTCTCACCAGCTCCCCTCGGTTATGCATGAAAGTGGTGGCAGAACACCATTGGATTCAGGGTAGCCAGTCTTTCCCTACCTCGACAATGAACAGCTGTTGAAGGCGGGCTTGCCCCAGGCAGGCACCACCCACCTCCAGACTACTGTGAACCTCCTGTCATCTTTGGGGTTCACAAAAAATTCTCACACTCTTCTTCATCCGAGACATTCTGGTCACGGTTCAGTTTTGTGTCTTTTCCCTGAGAAAGAGATTCCAGGACATTCAAGATACGATCCTAATCTTTGAGCCTCACGCCTGGGTTTCAGTAAAGTCAACTCTCAGGCCGCTGGGACTGTTGGCCTCCTACATCCTGCTGGTCGAGGACGCTAGGTGGCATATGCGGTGTAGGAGAGTAGGATCTGCTTCACGTTTACCCCCACATTTTGCTGGTGTTTCACTGTTTTTCGACTAGTCTGGCTGGGACCCTGCTAATCAGGGCCCCAGCCTAGCTGCTTCCTCTCTAAATTGATTCCATGTACATTAGATACATCACAGATTGGATTCTGGGGTGCCCTTCTAAGTCCCTAGTATATGGTATACTATGTACTCGGGGTATAGGTACCCCAGAGGCTTACCAGGGGCTGAAGCATATATTATGCCACCCCTGGAAAGCCACCCACAATGACACCACAGGTCTGCTACTGGAGCCTGGGTAAGGTGGTGCAAGCCCCCTTACTGTGATATAGGTTACCTGTATCACTATATATATACACACATATAAACCTATAAGTCACTCCTACGGCAGGCCTTAACAATCCTGAAGGCAGAGTGCTTGGTTCTTATGTGAGAGGGTGCCCCTGCATGAGCAGAGCCCCTCTACAGCGTTCGGAGACCCTTCTCTAGTGTCAAACACTTTGGAATCCTACCCGTCAGTTCCGGCGGCGGGGGTAGAATTCCACCCTTCTAGAGGGAGAGACATGTACCCACTGGTATACCCAGTAGAAACTTAATAGAGACCTGGCATCACAATATGGATGCTGCAGCCACAGACACGGGTCTGGCCTCCTTCTGCTGACCAAAACTCCGGCAGGAGAGGCCTGGACAATAGGTTTCCTGTCACAGGGAGGTGTAACCACCTCCTAGACAGGCTTATGTGTATTGGGTGGGAGCACTCTCTGAGTGCTTTGAAGTACTGCACTGGGGGCACATTTGGTGTCCCTGTGCATAGTCCAGCTCAAACCGGTCCAGGGGCTTCCAGCCCCTGCTCTGGCGCGAAACTGGACAAAGGAAATAGTTGTAGCCACCCCTCTTTCCAAACCCTCCCATAGGTGGGTCCCCAGAGCTAGTCCAACCCCTTCCTTAGGTATAAGTAAGGAACCTCTGTAACCAGAACTTTAGATATTTATATATCCCTGGATGAAACTCTGAAGCTGAATCCTGGAACTTCGACGCTCTACTCAAGACTAGAGGACTGAAGAAATCTCCCTTGGGGTCAAGGAGTGACTCCCCTGCTTGGCAGGCACCAACGAAGCAATTTGCCAGTCTGCATTTCCGAAGCTCCCGCCGGACTCCAAAGTATTTGCAGCTCAGGAAGAGGATTTCCAGACATCTCAGAGGCCGACCCGAGTACCCAGCAAAGCTGAGACCCGCAGCCCTCGCGAGTAGCAAGGAACCGGAACTCCTGGTCACCGTGCACTTTTGCAAGTGCATTGACTTCTTGACGTCCCCTGAAATCGTGCTTGGGCTGACTTGTAGCCCCCACCTCGAGCACTGAATCCACCGAAGATTGTCTGCCTGGTCACTCCGAGTGACCTGTAGGCCGCCATTTTGTGTTTCTTCACGAGGTCCCTTCGCGATCCCTGGTCTATTGACTGGTGGGTCCCTGAGGGGGTAACTCTGAATTTCCTTGGGCTTCCCTGGTTGCTCCAGACGTGCCCCGACTCCCTACCAAGTGGTGAGTCCCACAGACCTTGCTGGTCTGCATCGAAGCATCTTTCTCGTTTCTGCGTGGGTTGCTGTTGCCAAGGCTTGTTGTGTCCAATCCAGGCACCGACGCTGCAGCATTCGAAATCCTTCATGGGACAGCTCGAATCCAGCTCCTGGTTGTCCTCGACACCTCCTGGTCCTCGTAGCTTAAGAGTCAAGCTTCACCTGAAATCACCCAACATCGGTGGGCATCTGCCTATCACCGTCCTGGTCACTGGCTAGTGACCCAGTCTCTGTCCCCTCTGCTTTCAGGTTCTTCTCATCTTCGATCCAGGCTTGGATCTCTTCAGACACTTCCCAGCTTCTCGGCAGCAGCACTTCTTCGCCAGCTCCCATTGAAAACGACGACGCGACCCGACACCATTTGACAACTATGCACCCGGCTTCCCTGGGTGAGGTAACACAAATACTCTGGTGCTCCCGTGGGTGTTGACCCAAGAACTTCCTAAGTCCAAGAGGATTTGGTCCTGACTCATTTCTAAGTGTCCCTAACCTTTAAAAATCTAACCGCGACTTTTCCCATAGAAGCTAATGGGAGCTCGCGGCTGTGTTCTCACACTGCACACAGCCCCCGTGGGTCCCCTGTGTCACTACCTTGGGTGGTCCCTTGGGGTCCCAGTGATTCTAAAAGCTCTAGGCCTTGTGTCTAGTTAAGTTGTGGTTCATATACCACTATTTTAGTATATTGTTTGGCTCGCCCCTAGGGCCTGACGTGTATTTGTGCTTATTACTGTGATATTTGAAGTGTAACATATGTGTTTTGACCTCTAGCCTCATAAAGAGCCTAGGAGGGTGTGTTTAGAAATAAATACACATTTTATATATATACCTGGTGTGGTTATCTTTCATTTAGGCACTTAAGAGATTATAGACTGGTAAAACAAGCTGCTTTACATTCCTTCAAGACTTAGCCTGAAGGCTGCTCTCCATAGCTATCACTAGGATAGCTTTCAATAAAGGTTGTCCTTAACCTATAACTAATAAGGGTTTGTTTGGACTGGTACAGGGTGCCCACTATAACTAGTGGACAGCATATACCAGGCCAACTTCTCACATGCGGGCACTGCAGTGGGATCTGAACTTCCAGTGGGTTCAACATCAAGGGGACCTCTCCGACCACCACATTCAGATTTCGGAGGACACCTTTGATAGATTTGTGGTGGTGGTTACTGAACAGTGATGTGGCAGACCCACTCTCCCTTCCCCACACAGAGTTGATATTAATGGCCGATGCATTGCTTCTGGGCTCTGGCTGCCACCTAGAAGAGATGGAGATCAGATGTCCCTGGCAGCATCCCGCCCCCACATCAATCTTCTGGAGTGGCGTGCTATGCACTTGGTGTTGAAAGCCTTCCTGCCTTTTATCAAGGGGAGGCTGACACAGGTGCTCACAGACAACACCACCATCCTGTGGTACCGCAACAAGCAGGGAAAGATGGCGTCTCGAACCCTCAGCCTGGAGGCCTTGCCCTGTAGACATGTTCAGGCCATCAAGAAATGTTTTATGATAGTACACCACCTGGCAGAATCGTTGAATGCGAGGGTGGACGAGCTCAGCCATCGACGCCTAGGGGGCCATGAATGGCAGCTACACCTGGAGGTTGCACAAGGTCTCTTTAATGACTGGGGAGAACCTTGGCTTGATTTTTTTAGCTACTACTGACAACATGCACCGTCCACATTTCTGTGCACTGGAGTTTAGAATGCGTTTCTTGCTCGGAGACTCATTCCTCCTCAAGTGGAACTCGGGACTCCAGTATGCCGGTCTGCTGATAACACTCCTGCCCCGAGTTCTCAAGAAGATCAGGATAGGCCAGGCCCAAGTCTTCCTAGCGGCTGTGGATTGAGCACAGAAAATTCTTGGACTTGATCATATGTCCTCAGATTGGGCTGCCCCTCTGGGAAGACCTGCTATTGCAGCAACAGGGCAGGATTCTGCACCCGGGCCTCTGCACTCTCCACCTTCATGCTTGGAGATTGAGGGGCGACAGCTGAACACATTCGATTGGAGGTGGTTGATGTCATCTTGGCAGCCAGGCTCCCTAACTGTCTGATGTTTTCTCATTTGTTCTCTCCATCGCTCGGCAAGGCTTTGCTTTGGGCACAGTGAAGGGTTATCTTTTGGCCTTCTCTGCCCTTTTATGGTTGTCTAATCAACCCTCCTTGTTTAAATCACCAGTTGTGATATGATTTTCAAAAGGGCTGCAACACGTTTCCCCCTTCTTCTTTTGTCATTCCCTAATGGGACCTTAATCTAGTGTCACCATTCGCTCCCTGTGCTCCTGTTCCCACCACCAGGGGGATGAATTGTGGAGCTTTCCAGTATTCTAATATGCTTCCAGACACTCCCCTGTATGCATATCCTGATTTCTAGGCATTTGGACATCATTTAGGAGTTGACATCCATTCCCAATCCATGCCAGGTTTTGTGGAAGCCAGTCTGCTCATGCTGGAAACTCCATTACCTATAATCTCATGCTCACTGCTTTGTCTCCACTCCTACTGGCCAAGGATGGGTAAAGGAATTCAGCTCACCTGTGGCTAGCTGCTGCTAGCCTGCTCACTCCTGATGCGCATGAATACTGTGAGCTCTTTCAAGCCACAGCTCCCTTCAGCCTGGGTTGGTCATTGAAGCTGTTTTCCGGTGGGACCAATCCTTGTCTCCTGAGCTCTTGATATTCCTTGATTTCTGAGCTATAGTTAATCCTTGTTCCTAAACTATAGCTATTCCTTGTACCTGAATTAGCACTGCCTGCAGTGCTACCTTGTTTCCTGAGTTCCTGAGCTATAGTTATTCTTTGTTCCTGTTCCTGGGCTTCAGCTATTTCTTGTTCCTGATTTGCACAGCTTGCAGTGCTCTCTTGACTCCTTGTTTCCTGAACTGTAGCTATTTCCTGTTTCCTTCAACCAGTACTACCTGCCGTGCTACTTTGACTCCTGAAGCTTTAGTAACTCTGTTCCTGAACCAGCACTGCCTGCAGTGCTACCTTGACTCCTGACACTTTATTAATTCCCTGTTCCTGAACCTGCACTGCCTGCATTGTTACCTTGACTCCTGAGCCTTAGCTCAATTCTTGTCCCTGCCCCAGCGCTGCCTTCTATGCTACTTTGTTTTTTTGATTCCTTAACCTTCACTATTCTAGTATACCTTTGTAGCCTCGCCATCTGTATATCCCTTTCCAGTCCCTGCCTTTCTTCCCATTTCCTTGGTCCCAGTTCTAGTTTTCTGTCTTTCTATTCTGCTGTCTTGCTTCTATTGCCTTGTATGTTTTTTACCTGCTTTCTGCCAAGTGTGCCCTGCAATTTCCTTCCTTTCCTGTTAAGCCCTCCTCCTTGCTAGCTCCTTGTCTATTGTGCTTGTGTTCAGTTCTACCCCTTTGCTGTTACTGCCTTGAGTGTCCCTGTTTGATCACCAGGATCCGTGGGAACAGCTGACTACCTAGGTGGTGTTTCTAGTTCACTGTGAGTATTGTCTTTGAGTTACAGTTATAACATCACTGTGAGAAGTTGGCCTGGCATATGCTGGTCACTAGTTATAGTGGCCACCTTGCACCAGTCCAATTCAACTCTTATGGTAGATAGGTTTAAGACAACCTTTTAAAGAAAGCTATCCTAGTGGTAGCTGTGGAGAGCAGCCTTCAGGCTAAGTCTCGGAGGAATGTAAAGCAGCTTGTTTTACCTTATAATCTCTTGAATTACCAAATGAAAGGACACCACACAGGTATATATATCAAATATATATGTATTTATTTCTAGACACACTCTACTAATCTCTTTATGAGATTAGAAGTCAGGAACACATTCAAATATCAACGTTTCACAATAAGTTAAGCACAAATATGGCTGGGTCCCCAGGGGCGTACCAGACCATATACTAAAAAAGAGGTTTAGGAAAGTCGACTTGCAAGGAGACAAGGCCTAGGGCCTGTAGAATCGCTGGGGCTTCACCACTGCAGTGAAAGCAGGTAAGTAAAAGACCCACGGGAGACACGTGCAGTGTGAGAACACAGCCGCGGGTTCCCTATTGATTTCAATGGAGCAAGTCGCGGTTGGTTTTTTAAAGTTTTAGGGTACTTCGAGGAAGTCTACAAGCAAGCCACTTACAAGGTAAGTAATTCGAGGGCCAACACACACTAGGGCACAGGAGTGCACGAGTTACCTCACCCAGGGAAGCCGGGTGCAGAGGTGTCTTTTGGTGTCGGGTCGCGTAGCTGTTTTCTATGGAAGCCAAAGAAGATTTGCTGCTTGCGAAGACTGAAGAAGTGTCCGGTGGAATCCAAGGCTGGATTCAAGATGAAGATGACCTGAAAGCAGAAGGGACAGTGTTCACAGTCACTTGACAGTGACCCGGGGCCAGGAAGATGGATGCCCACGGATGTCTGGTGATTTCAGGTGATCAGGGGTGTTTTGAATCTTTGCTCACGAGGACCAGAAGGCATCAACGATGACCAGCAGCTGGATTCGGAGTGTCCCACGACATCTGCAGCTTACTGAGGTGTTGGCAACCGGATTGGAGCCAACAAGCCTTGGTAACAGCAAGTCTTGGGAAAAGTGAATTAAGTCAATGGTGCAGACCAGCAAGGTCTGAGGAACCCACCCAGCAAGGGTAAGTGAGGGCAGGCCTAGAGCAACCAGGGGGGCCCTTTGGTTTGATCAGAAAGTCTTCAGGGGACCCACAAGTCAACAGGCAAGGGATCGCAAAGACCCCTCATGAGGAAATGCTTCACAGGAGCCCACGGTCACTCGGGATGGGGTAGGCCTCTGATTTTCAGTGCACAACCTGCTGGAGGCTTGTGCCACAAATGGTCCAAAGCACAAGTTCGTAGAACGTCGTGAAGGGGTTGCACTTGACAATAGTGCACGGTACCCGGGTATTGCTGTTCCTCGTCACTCGTGGGGTCCACTCGCCTCAGCTCTGCTGGGGACTCACAATGGCCGTTGAGAAGTCAGGAGATCTGCTTCCAGGGCTGCAGGGACTTTGGGCTCTAGCGGGAGCGGGAAACTATGCGACCGTTGATTAAAAGTTTTGGTGCCTGCCAAGCAGGGGAGTCACTCCTTGACTCCAAGGGAGATTCTTCTGTCTTCCAAAGGTAGTGGAACGCTGAAGGACCAGGATTCTTCTTGTAAAGCGTCGTCCAGGGATATCTAGTTTGCAATTTCAAGGGTTCCCTATCTTATACTAAAAGAAAGGGAGGGACTAGCTTTATGACCACTCCTCTGGGAGGGTCAGGGTAGGGGGTGGTTACACCCACTTCCCTTTGTCCAGTTACACGCCAGAGCAGGGACAGGTAGCTTCTGAACCGGTTTGAGCTGGCATATGCACAGAGGAGCCTACTGCTCCCCCAGTCCAGGACTTCAAAGCACTCTAGGAGTGCACCCACCTAGCCCCAATACATTAAATCCTGTCTGGAAGGTGGTGACACCTCCCTGTGACAGGATGCCTATTGTTGGGCCTCCTCCACTGCGAGTTTCAGTCAGCAGCAGGAGGGCAGCCCAGTGTCTGTGCTGGTGGCATCCATTTTGTGATGCCAGGGCTCTTTCAGGATCCTACCGTGTTTCCACAGTGGGTACATGTCGTCCCCTCTAGAAGGGTGGGCTCATACTCCCACACCAGTTACTGGTGTGGGGTATGATTCCAAGTTGTTTGACACCAAACACGACATGTTTTGATGCAGTCATTCCAAAGTTAGCATTTACCGGTAGGTTATAATGCGTTTAAGAGTATATGGTTTAACCGCATCCACAAACAGCCACAGAGGATAGACTCTGACAGCTGCAGAGGGGTCCTGCTCATGCAGAGGCACCCCCTCACATTGTAAACCAAGCACCCTGCCCTCAGGATTGATAGGGCCTGCCTTAGGGGTGACTGATAGGTTTATATGTGTGTGTATGGTGAGATATAGGAACCTATACCTCAGTGAGGAGTGCTAACACTACCTCACCCAGGCTGCAGTAGCAGGCCTGTGGTGTCAGATTTAGTCTGCTTCATCCCCTGGTAGGACTGTGAAGTACCTATGCCCTCGGTACCTAGGGTACCATATACTAGGGGCTCATAAGGTACCACAGTATCCAATCACTAGTGCATCTAATATGCACTCCATGTCATTTAAGGGAGAAAGTAGATAGTCTGGGGTCCTGGCTAGCAGGATCCCAGCCAGACTAGTCAAAAACCATTCAACCAGGAAAAAAGTGGGGGCAACCATGCAGGCAGATTCCACCTTCCTACAATCACCATAGGTATAAGCTCCACAGACCCTGCCTTTGCATACATATCCTATATGTGGGTATTTTCAGTCAGTATCTGTAACAGCAATTTTGGGTGGGGATCTTACTGAGCTTCAGTCTTACTTTGTGGACCTCCTGAGTGCTTTACCCCACATTCCCTTTATTGCTAATGTTGTATTATATATGTGACTTGCACGTCCGTCCTGGGTGTAGTTAGTCTGAATGCTAAATTGCCTTCTGAGTGCCCTCCCTTTCTGAGTCTTAGCCATCTTGTGCAGGCTTCCCCTTTGGATCCCTTTTTCTCCTCTGACTCCTTGTGTGATCCTGGGCAGCGCTGTACTACTGTTTGTGCACGGTACGTTTTCTACCCAGTCCTTGCTCAAGTCCCTGACTGTGTTCCCGACATAGTCCCGGACATCTAGTCCCATTGCTCACTAATCTGATGTGTACTCCATTGGGAGTCACTTCACTGCTGCCCCCTGCGGCTCCATGCCATCAAGACTAATTGCTATCACCTCAGCATGGTGTATAAGCAAGATTCAGGCTCTCTGTGTCAATCCACTTTACACTTCTTTCCAGACAAACTGGTTCTGCAGGCACAGGCATCCTTCCTGTCAAAAGTTGTGATGCTGGGGCGTGGCCAAGATGGCGAATGGGTGAGACGTGCCCTGATCATCTCCCCGCTCCTGTGCGCCCAGCCCGGCCGTATCATCGAGATTTTCCCCCTCAAAGACGAGCAAATATGGGGGAGACAAGCGCACTGACCTGTATAGTCTTGGAGGCTCCCTAATTCCGGTCCGGGGCACCACGAAAAGCTGCGAGTCAGAAGGGGGTCGACGAACAAAGATGGCGGCGCACTCGTAACATCTCCAGTGCCTGGGCCAGCCATTACAGAATCAGGGGCTGTGCTCCGCCGGAGGTGAGCCCAGTCCTGGACGGACTGCCGGAGCCCTCTAGCACAGCGGCAGCGAGCGGGGCATGAACTGCAGTGATCGGAGCGGCGGAGGAGGCCAGCGAGATATGCACGAGGGCCCGCTGTTGGCGAGAGAGGCCTGAGAGCTGTTTAACAGGAGGGCCGCCCTTGGGACGGTGCTGGGGCTTGCTCGGCGGCCTGCTGCGAGGCAGGGTCTGCAGCGGAAGGCCCTGCAACGGTAGTGAGCAGGTGGAGACCGGTCTCGCCACCCAGGCATTGGTCACAGCGGGGGGCTGCAGGGCAGCGGAAGGCGGACTGAATCGCGGGCAAAGGACTCGGGACAGAGGCCTAGCCCGGACGACACACCAGAGTGAGGCTCCGTACGAGAGAGGCCTGCTAGCCAACCCTCTCCGTCGGGGCCTAAGTGAAGACACCGGCTGGCCTCGAGGACCACGTGAAGCGGGCTCGCCGACTTCTGGAGGTACTAGGCAACGAGGGTGTCCCATTGGCGATACGGGCCTACTGAAGAGCGGAACAGGGACCCTCGGACACCCTGGCGGAGCATCCTGTGGGCAGCGGGGGTCCGGGGGGCGCATGACGGCAGAACGGCCTGAGACTGATGGGTGACCCCACTCCTGGGCCCAGAAGTGAGCAACTGGAGGGACTGAAGCACAGGAAGGGGACTAGCCGGCGCTAGCAGCTCAGGAGCTGGGGACAGTGACAGAAGGCAGCCTGGAGGGTGCCCATTGGGGCAATCACCAGCGCGAGATGAAACAGAGTACGGGGGAACATAAAGTGGGGGCTGGCGAGGGAGGGCCCGAAATCGGTCGGAGTCAGAAATAGCCTCGGCAGAGTGTGAAAAGGAGTCCACTGCGGCCCCATCCCCCTCAATAATACCAGGGAAGATGGGAGAGCGGCCACTTCGGGGCCACGCACCGCCTGGAGTCGTGTTCCTGGCCTCTCCCAACACCGGTTGGTGTAGGACAGAAGATTGTGCAGTTGCCATGGCGGCGGGCCGGGGGAAAAAAAAGACAGGTCCCTCAAAGACATGCTGACCAGGCCTCCTCTGTCCAGTGGTGGGGATGGGCGGGTCTCTCTACCATCGCACACAGGGGCAGACATCGATCCTCAGGACGCTCCGGTCACCCGCGCCTTTCTGGAGACTCTCTTCAGCACCCTGAGAGATGATTTCGCACCTTAAAGGGGGACATAGCGAGGGAGATCAAAGAGGTGAGGAGAGATATCAACGCTGTGGGCGAGGGGGTGGCCTCCATCGAGGATCAGAAACAAGCGAGGGATGAGGAAATTGAACACTTGCAGCAGGAGATCCTACGGCTCAAGGAGCAACAGATCGATCTCCAGTTGCACACAGAGGAGTTGGAGAATCGTTCACGTCGGAACAACATCCGCGTTAAGGGGGTGCTATAGCAGGCGGAGGGGTCGGACATTACACAATACCTGCAGGGCCTCTTTAGGAGTGTGTTGGGGTGCCCCAGGACTTTGAAATTAGAATCGACAGGGCACATCGATTGGTGCTCCAGAGACGTGTGCTGGCACCCCCACCAGATATCCTGACATATCTGCCGGACTTCCGCCTTAAAGAACGCATACTACATGCGGCCCGGTACAAACAACCCATCACCTACCAGGAGCATCCCTTCGCCCTATTTCAAGACCTGGCTTTGATTACCCTCCAGAAACGGAAGGACTTCCGGGTGGCCACTGCACATTTACGGAGCCAGGGGGTGCCGTACTCGTGGGGACATCCTTTCCGGATCGTCTTTAAGTGGCAAGGCAAGCTGCACCAGTTCCGCTCGCTGCAAGACACCTGCCGGGTGCTGGGCATCGAGCGCCCACAGCCGGAGGACAGGGAGCTCAGAAAGGGTAAACCCCCCCCAAAGAGCGCTGGCAGAAGGTGACAGGTCGACGGAGCACAGAACGAGAGCTGCGACCGGACCCATTGGCTATGGCACAGGAAAGGCAAGTGGTGCTAGAGACACTGTCCAGGGGGATGCCCCCTCATAGCGACTCCTTGAACGACTGAGGGTCAGATAAGTGACATGCGAGAGGCTGGGTTAGGAGTGGATCCACCTGGCGGGAGCAGGGAGACTAGGACACATGGCCACATGATGCCCTCAAACTTTTCGACTACCACGGACTCGCGAAAGGGGTCGGCAAGCCCTGGACAATGTGGGACTCAGTGGGGTTCAGGGTTGGGGTTAGGGTGGGAAAGAGGGGCCACGGGCAGGCGAGGTTGGGACACTTCTGGGATTGGCTCCTGGACTGTTGAGGGGACTAATTATTGTTTGTTTGTTGGGGTTAGGGAGGGGGGGGGGGGGGTAGGGTGTCCGGTATCCGTTTTGTTTTCTTTGCAGGAAGTCCCGGGTGTTCATGGCGCACTTTCTCACAAATCCACTTACTGGCACACATTGCATCACTCGATAGAGGGGGAGAGTTGTTATACAAGGGAGGGGGGCACACCCCGAGGGCTGTGCTAGATCAAATTGTTGCCATCTGTTATGGTCACTAAGGAAGTGAAAATAGTCACACTTAATGAGAAAGGGCTTAATAACCCTGTCAAACGATGTGCAATCCTGTCCTATTTGGAGAATGAAGAGGCCGACATATGTCTCTTACAGGAGACACACCTCCTCGCCAAGGATTGCCACCGCATGCGTTCAAGAGCATTTCCACAGCAATACTTCTCTTCCACAGGAGAAAAGAAAGCAGGGGTGGCTATACTTTTAGCTAATCGCTGTAGGGGGGTGGTGAAAGAGAAAGTAGCAGAGCTGAAAGGGAGATTACTGGTCTACACTGCACAATTGGGATCCCAACTTATTGTGATAGGCTCTATATATGCCCCCAACTCAGGGCAGGAGAGCTTCCTTAAAGCAGCTCTAGCAGACGCAATGGCTCCTCAGAACCGCATGACATTAATGGGGGGGGGACCTAAATATGGTAATGGTCTCGAGTAAGGACAGATCACAAACCTCCTACTCCCACAGGGGTGAGATGTCAAGGGAGGGAAATGGCTACACGAGATGGGTCTAGTAGATATTTGGAGAGAGGCCCACCCAACCTCCACACAATACACCTTTTTCTCCCATGCACATAGATCCTATGCTCGCGTAGATTATTTCCTAGGTACGGGAGAGATCAACAAGGTAGTCAAGGCAATAAGCATCGAACCGGCTGCTCTCTCAGATCACGACGCATTGGTCCTGAATATATTGCTGACACCGCGCCCAAGCCAGGCTGGCTGCTGGAGACTTACAGAAAATATGCTTCATAGGCAAATAGTGGAGCAACAACCAACTAAATGTATCCAGGACTATTTCACCCTCAATAACACTCCAGACATAGCAACTACGACCCTCTGGGAAGCAATGAAAACGGTGGTAAGGGGGGAGTTAATATCACTAGCAGCAGCTGATAATAGAGAGCGCAAAGAGTTGAGAGCATCTCTGTCCGGCTTAAGTCCAGGAGCATGAGAGGATACATAGTCTGACTGGGGCGCCAAGGGTTTGGAGGCAACTGAAGGCAGTCAGGGCACAGTTAGCTGAGATAGACCTGGACAGGGCGGAGTATGCGGCGGCCAGACTGAAACACTCTTACCTGTGTGGGGGGTGATTGCACGGGCCATCTCTTGGCCAACAGGCTCCGGGCCCAAAGACAACGGACCCAGGTGTCCTCGTTAAGGGAGAGCGGACGGAGAAGATAACCGGGGATCAAGAGATAGCTCACACTTTCCGGGAGTTCTATGAAAAATTATACGGTGCAGACGCTACATTAGAACATGACACCTCAGCCCACCTCCAATCTATCACTATGTCCACTCTCACCCCAGACCAGGCAGCAGTGTTGGATACTCCCATACGAGTCAAGGAAGTAGTCACGGCGATCTTGCAACTCAAGGTGCTCAAGTCTCCTGGCCCAGACGGGTTCCCTGCCCTCTTTTATAAAAAAATGTTCTCACATTTTAGCCCTGATTCTGGCGAGGCTGTTTAACTCCTTCGGGAGTGAGAACTTGATCCCAGAGACAATGCTAGGGGCGGCAATAGTGGTCCTGCCTAAGCCAGGCAAAGATAGGCAGCAATGTAGCTCATACCACCCCATCTCTCTACTTAACGTAGATTTTAAAATATTTACGGGAATACTCGCTATGCGATTAGGCCCCTACATGCTAAATTTAATAGAGTCAGACCAGGCAGGGTTTATTCAATCTCGCCAATGTGGGGACAATACTAAGAGGATACTCCACCTCATTGACAAGGCCCATCAAACGCAAATGGACGCGCTATTGCTGACGGTAGACGCTGAAAAAGCGTTTGACCGGGTGGACTGGCGCTTCCTTGGCAATACAATGACTAAATTTGGAATAGGGGAGAAATTCCGGGTGTGGGTGGGCTGCTGCTATAACAGACCTACAGCATCTATTCGAGTGAATGGCATTTCCTCACGACCATTTGCCATACAGCGGGGTACCTGGCAGGGATGCCCATTATCACCCTTGTTGTTTGCCCTATACATTGAGCCTTTGGCGCAGAGGGGCAGAGATAATCCTAACATTCGTGGCATCCCGTTTGGGGGAGAAACACATCTGATCAGCCTCTACGCAGATGATGTGATAGCGGAGCTGACAGAGTTAAAAAAAGCAAGGCAGTACAGAAGTTTTCTATGTCGCTGGATCTTTCTCTGTGTTAAGATCTGCTTTGCATTAGCTGAAAAGCAGCCTCCTGGAGGACTGCCTGCTTGTTCTACCACAGCCAAAGCTGCTACCACTGCAATGTCCCTGTCCTAGATATCTGCCAGGCAGCTACATGGGCGTCCCTCCATACATTCATAAAGCATTATTCCCTGGGCAGTCATATTTCTGGAGTGGAGGCATTTTGCCAGCTCAGTCCTGCAGGATATTCTGGTTTGAGCCCATTAACAGATCCCCCTATGAATAGGTATGACTATCTGTTCAATAGGTGAGAAATCTGCAGATAGAGGTCTCTCTCAAAAGAACAAGTCACTTACCTAAAGTAACGCTCTTTCTGGTAGAGACTGTCTAGCGGCAGATTGCTCACCAACCCTCCCTGTTCGGTAATTGGATGCTATCCATTAATAAGATCCCAAGTCTACAAATCTGCACTCTGTCTACCAATTTGCTTTTTGGGCTGTGTCTCAGCGGAGCGGATAGTCTCAAAAGCTACTGATTTCAACATGGGGGAGTGGCGCCTACATAAGCCCCACACATCATTTGCGTAGCAAAATGGCATTAGTGTGGAGCTGCAAGGGGCAATATTCCGCCAAGCAGAGATACTGGTGAAAAGTTTCTGGATCCAGCGGAACACCTTGGGAATATTCAAAAGGTGAAGAATCTGAAGTTAGATATAGTCTCTAATGTAGGTAAGTAACTTGTTCTTCAGAACTTGGGACTGAGCCCCTGAGTCCTAAACATGGCGGCTGCACTATTTATGTTGACAGCAGCCGATTTGATGATCTGACGGGTTTACGGTTCCTCGGTGGCCTGAAATATGCATACATTTTGAAACTTCCTTTCTTAAAAACTACTGAACCGATTTACAACTAATAACAAAAAGCATGCTTTTAGGGTAAAGAATAATATCTAGCTTTCTGACAAATGTGGTGTATTTCCGTTCAGCCATGTTTTTTCTGTATCACTGTTCAATTTTCAAACGAAAAATTGTTGCATGGACAAAATGGAATTTTGCAACCTCTCCTCCATTTTTCGTCGTGACCCCTCCTCCACCCCCGCCGCCTTGACGGATAACCCTGAAACTTTCCAGGAAGGAGTAGAGGTGCATAAGCCTGTTTTTTGGGAAAGTTTTGAGACGATTCAGCAAGCTGCGCTACAGTTATTAGCAAATCGATAAATCCATTTCCTATGGAAATGTGGTCCTATCTATAACTACCCAGCGGCGACCATCACTGAGTTCCTTATAGGTGTTTGTGTGTGTATAAATATGTACATATATGTGTGTGTATATATATATATATATATATATATATATATATTTTTTTTTTTTTTTCACACCTGTGGCGTCGATTCCTGTATAGAGGACGTCAGAACATAGCCACCATGGGTAAGTGCAAATTTTGCATTTTTTTTTTCACAATACGCCACAAAAGCGTTTCGGCCAGCCTGGCCTTGATTACATGATGCAGCTACGGTAGTTCCAAAAAAATGTAAAGTGCCCTGTGACTACTCATAGAATAAATATAGAAAACAGACTATTTCCGGAGAATGGATGAGCTGACAAGTAAACATGGACAAATTCAATACTTTAACTAACCCCATATTTAAAATCATATACAGTTTGAGATGTATAACCGTAAAAAGATGATATAGGGCTTGGTCCTTTCCTTGCATCATGATCATCAGAACACAATACATACGACTGATTAAACATGTAAAGGCAATATGTTTAAAACTATTCACAATAATAGTAATATGTGCAAACAGCGCCAATGTTCAAAATAGGCACTTTGATATAATTAATCACAAATTGTGCAAAATACTGCTTAATTAAGTGCAAAGCCTTTTGCTTATTTTCTGTTTTCACATATATCTGTTAGCTGTCAGTCTTGTGCCATTGTTATACCTAGTAGAATACCTTTGCTTTACAGTGTGATTTAGCCCACAACGATTACATCCTGACTGCCTTTTCACAGTATACCTGTATTTGATTTCATCTATCATATGTGTGATATAATAGGTATTGAAACAAATTAATATTAATGCCCATGTGGGCAGTGCCATGTTATACAGCCACCTCACTAGTCAGATAAAGTGCTGTAAGTGTGTTAAAGTACCAAATAAAGGGAGGGACATATAATTATAACAAACAGAAAAATAGGAGTGCAAAGCTAAGCTGCAGTCACTATAGTTGCAATGTTGAAGCTGTCATAGATTGCCCACTGGAATCAGGGAAACGTAGTAAACAGTATTGTCAATAACAGGAGAATGTTAGACCAGCATTAAAGATAAGTATACATAACCTCACTAGTATTGAGCCCATGCTGAGTCTTCGTGTCTAGATTGAAAATATATCTGGTCTCCAACTTTCTCAGTACGGCTTCCCACTTGCCTCCACGTCTTAATCTAGGTACAGTGTCGAGCACAGAATATTTAAGGTGTCTCAAATTACTGCCATGGAATTCTTTAAAGTGACGAGCCATTGGATAAGCGGGATCAAAGTTTGTAACTGCCTGAATGTGCTGCAAGGTCCGTTTATGGACTTGTCGTTTAGTGCTACCAATGTACTGTAACTCGCATGTACATTCCAAGACGTAGATGGCAAAGTCTGTTTTGCATGTAAGAAATGTGTTAATCATGACTTGTCTCTTGTGAAAAGGAGTTTGGTATTGTGTCATGTTCAAACCAAATTGACAAGCCCTGCAGGAATTGCATTTGAAAAATCCCTTTCTAGATGTGAGCCAATTGGCCCCTCTGAAATTTCAAGACTGCTCTTTACTAGGGCATTACTCATAGATATAACTGTCCTAAAAGTGATCTTTGGTGATTTAGGAAATGTTGGACCTATTACAGGATCATGTAGAATTAAAGGCCAAAGTTTCCTAAGTATGGCTCTTAATTTCTGTTCCTATTTACTAAAGCTCAAAATCAACATAGTTTATCCTTCCATTTCCCGTTGATGACCAGGCTCATTGGGCAACTATCCCTTAAGCCAAATAGTCGATCCTCTCTACTCACACCCTCTGTTTTGGCTATGACTTGATCAATGTCTGGGGCAGAATAACCCCTAGAAATAAGTATATTTTTTTAGAATTACCTTGAGCCTTTTTTAAATCCAATTCACTGCTACAAATTCTTTTAAGTCTTAACAATTCTCCGTATGGGATACTATGAATAAAGGTAGAGGTGGAAAGCTACTAGCATGAAGCAACGAATTGCCTGCAGTTTCCTTTCTGTGCAATCAGGTTTGAATCTTGTCATTTTCTATAAAAACATGAACATCTAAAAATTCAACTGCATATGGACTCATTAGCACGGTAAACGTTAGACTAACTGAGTTACAATTGATATTAGCTACAAAATTCACTTCATAAGTAAACCCAAGCACACGCAGAATTTCAATTTACAGAGTTAGTAAGTAACTTATACATGAAACATGAAAAAACAATCCTTGTGTCTTTCTTGTGTTTTTCTTCTTATTTAATACTTCCGTATTTACAGTAGTTCCCAAGCCAACACGTGTTTCGTTGCCTTCGTAAGATCGTACATGCGACTTGTTCACGGCTAGGTAGAGATTGATATAATATTCGACATTAATCCATTGATATTGTAATTATCGCAAACATTTGTTATTTTTATCCAACAAATGTGCTCCCAGGGTGATTATAGAGGCATTGTACTACTAAATGTGATGATATCACATGATGGTGGTATACATTCATGCGAGGTGTACAAACCGTGACATATAATCAGGTGTAGCCTTATATTATATAGTCATATGTATCACAAACAATCATTGGTGCTCTACAGTGAAAAGTGCACGTGATAATGACTGATTATGTGATAGGAAGTAATTTTTATGTGACGCGTTCCAAGATTTTGTATGGTATGTATAATCTCTAAAAACCTGTCTCCCAGTGTCAACCAGAAAGTGAAAAACTGGGGGAGAATCTAACAGGTGGAGGATAGCAAGATCTGTTATCCTATACACATTAAAATAAAATAAAACAGAGCAACTTACCTGAACACTGTATTTATATTGTGGTCTGAAAGAGATATATAAGAGAAAAAGGGCACACAACTAAGTAAATGCAAGTACAAGATTACTGTTTGGAATACTGGTTGTTTGTTACATGACACACTATTGCGGTGAACCGTGGTTAGATACGTACATAAAGTGCGACGATAATTCCAGGTCACACTATCCTGTGACGCAAGGGGGTACCCTGCTAAGGGTTGCACTCCGATTTCAGGGCGAATTCCGGATTTCAAAGTGTTAGATCCCAATCTATATGTAAGAAAGATAGAAGGTATGTCTCTACTTTAATATCTTGTGGTTCACACAAACCAAAATGTTAGGTGAACCACGGAAGCCATACCTTGCTGGACTCTCCTAGGTATCTAGTTTTCAGAAATGTGTGGGTTTGGGAGGTTTCCCTAGATGGCTGCCGAGCCCGGTGCCAAAAAGTCATGGGACCCCCTTGTAAAACCAGGCTGTTTTGTGATAGGTAATTTTGATGTCGCCTCAATAGGTTTTGGGCCCTTGCCTGTCGTGGGTACTTGACCCACCCACGCGAGTGAGGTACCATTTTTATCGGGAGACCTGGGGGAACACTGGGTAGTAGGAAATTTGTGGATCCACACAGATTCCAGAACTTTCCCACACAGAAATTTGAGAAGAAAGTGAATTTTTTTCAGCTAAATTTGAGGTTTGCAGGGGAGTCTGGGTAGGAAAACATTGGGAGACCCACGCAAGCCATACCTCGCTGGACTCCCCAGGGTGTCTAGTATTCAGAAATATGTGGGTTTGGTAGGTTTCCCAAGATGGCCGCCGAGTCCGGGGCCAAAAACTCATGGGACCCCCCTTGCAAAAGCAGGTTTTTTTGTGTTAGGTAATTTTTGATGTCGCCTCAATAGGTTTTAGGCCCTTGCCTGTCGCGGGTACTTGACCCACCCACAGAAGTGAGGTACCATTTTTCTCAGAAGACTTTTGGGGAATGCTGGGTGGGTGGAATTCTGTGGCTCCACACAGATTCCAGAACGTTACACCACAGTAATGTGAGGAAAATGTGTTTTTATTTGCAAGGGATTCTGGGTAACAGAACCTGGTGAGAGCCAGACAAGTCGCCCCATCCTGGATTCCCCTCGGTGTCTAGTTTTGAAAAATGTATAGGTTTGCTAGGTTTCCCTATGTGCCGGCTGCGCTAGGGCCCAAAATCCACAGGTAGGCACATTGCTAAAAACAAGTCTGTGCCTAGTAGGCTTTCTGCTGCCCTGAGGGGGGGAAATCAGGGGAGGCTTACCCTAATATGCCCCTATTGTTTTGGGGGGTGGGGGCATTGGCATGCCCATTCTGGGCTGACCTCACCCCTGAATAGAAAAAAATATCCTCGGGCCTAGTCGGCTTTCTGCTCCTCCCGGGAGGCAGATAAGGGGCTGTTGCTCCAATATGCCTCCCGGGGGTGGGGGTGGGGAGGCAGAAAGATTGTGGTAATTGTTTTTGGGGTGGGGCCGTTGGCATGCTTTACCATTGGAAAGAAGAGATTCTCCCCTTTCCAATGATACCTCTCCCATCTTTCTATGTGCTCGGGGGGGGGGGGGCTGAGATAGCCCCCTGAGCACGTAGAAAGTGAAACTGAAATGAGCCTATTGGCTCATTTTAGTTTCGGTTTCTGTGCAATGAAGTCAGCGTGACATGCGCTCTGATCTTCATTGCACTGAAACAACAGAGACCGCCTCGGGAGCAGGGGAAGCCCTTCCCCAGCTCTCGAGGCTTTCAGGGGGAAAAGGGAATCCCTCTGGTGTCCGCACAAGAGGGATTTCCCCTGCCATGTGCAGGGCGGCCGGGAGCCGTCCTGCGCACACGAGCACCGTGGCGCAGGACGGCTCCCTGCCGTCCTGTGCATGCAAGGGGTTAAAGTGATATTTGATATCCACAACTACTCCCTACTGCCACTGCTTGCTTCTTGCGTGAATGAATCTGCGCTGGGCACATTTTTAAATAACTATTCTGCTGCCGCTTCACGTTCCAATAGTGCGCAGGCAGACATAATGTGAATTTGGTTCTGAGATTATGGTCAGTTACGTGTTCAAACTGTCTCGATCCCGGACAATGCACATCTCTCAACCTGTCACTTTAGTTGTCTTACCGTTGTGCTCTCCTGCATCATGCGCATCCTCCGACCCGGATTTCACAACTGCACCTTCAGTAACACTCCCCTTGTCAGGGAGCTACTGCGGCTATCCGTCCTCGAATATACCGCCCCTGCTTCCAACTGCCATCGAAATGGCTTACTGCCGAGTGGCCACTTTTCTGAGAGGAGGTCTGTGAATGCGGAGGAAGCCGTCTCCACGTTTCAAATGTATTTTGCACCAGTTGCGTTCATTCTTGTCTAGAGGACGTCAGGACACAGACACCATAGATGAATGCAAATTCTGTATTTTATTTTTCACAATCCGCCACAATGCATTTCGGCCAAGCCTGGCCTTGATCACATGACGCAGCAACATGTGTGTGTGTGTATATATATATATAAATATATATGTCCGTAGCTTGCTGCAAGAGCAGCCCCCAGGCCTGCAACGTTGGTGCCGTCAGTGGCGGCAGCAGCCACTGTGGTATAATCCAAGTCTTATATTCCGTATCGATTCCAGGAATGAAAGGACAGCACACCAGGAAACCGCACAAACACTTTATTGTGCGCTAGCTTTAGAAGGACGACGCGTTTCGGCGTTTGCCTTTGTCAAGTTACTTCCTGCATGCCAATCAGCCATAGAAATACAGATGCATGGTTCATAGACATGGAAAACATACTTCGAGATTGCATTATCTAGCGACCGCTATATCAAAATAAATTCATTATTGTCATGATAATACTTCGAGCATAAAGGTAAATACAGTTACATAAATTAAATTGCAATTCCCTTGAGGAGGCATGCTATTTCAAATAAGTCAGAATCTTAAATGGTTGTAAAGACGATTTGTCCGAATTGTTTGAAAACAATAAAGTTTGAAAGTGATGTGAACGCAGATATTCACTGCCCATTATGAACGACATAATTCATACACCTCTCTGCGTGATAGCGTTACTTGAAGTACATACAATTGAGTCAGTGTTGGCTGAATTAATCATGTTAGTGGTATTAATCGCTCCAACTGCCCTGAATGACACACGCTACAAACACTGAGAGCTAACAGATTCATGGTTACAACACAGAATTTAGATAATGAAAAGCAGCATGCTACCTAATTTTCATGTTAAATGAACATAATGCAAAAGGAAATGTTACGCATACTAAGATTGGGGTTGATATATCAGCTATGATAATAACTGTCCAATAATGGCCCCATGGAACAATTTTTGATTGCTATGCGCCATTGCGCTCCGAAAGCAAAAGGTTAAATAAATATAGGCTCAAATAGCCATATATATAATCTCAACGGAATCCATTGCATTAATATACACCTGGGACCCAAGATCACAATGTTATTCCATTAGGTAATGGGCCAATAATATGGACAAAGGTACTAGATATGTCAATAATTTTCAATAGATTAGATACTGTACTATCCTAATATCAATCTAATTATGTGACTGGCAGATTCGGAAGTATCCTATTGCTAAAAGCTAGACATGGGGGAGTGATAGGATGGTGATATATATAATAAGAATAAGTGATAGAGGAAGGGTAATGAGGGGTACATGGGAAAGCCCAGGAAGGGGTTCCAGTAGGAGCAACCACAAGTGTGGTAAACGCTTATGTACTATCCCAATTGGGAAATAATGTATTGTCCCAAGTACACCTAAATCCCTATCTTGCTGAAAGTGAATATGTAAAAAGGCGAGAGAATGAAAATAAATCAAAATTAACTTAAAATCCCAACAATTAATCGGGAGTGCTCATATTGTTCTTAAGACCATATAGTGATGATCAACTTGTTTGAGAGACCATATTGTAGGTAACTATAAGCCTATGTGAGTTGAAAGTTCCTCCCCACTGTTGAGCCCTTTCGGTATTTTACAATCCAGATCTATGATGAATCTGGACTCCAGTACTCTTAGATTTTTCTCTCGATCCCCTCCTCGAATATGTTTCGGAATTCTCTCTACTCCAAAGAATCGAAGGCTGCTATTGTCACTGTTGTGAAATTCAGAATAGTGACGGGCTACTGGATAGTTGTGATCACAGATAGAAATGGCACGTAAGTGCTGCAGAATTCTTAATTTGAGTGGCAATTTTGTACTGCCCACATACCTGAGGCCACAAGGGCACTCAAGTATGTAGACAGTAAAATCGCTGTTGCAGTTAATTTGGTGTTTTATAGGCCGTTTGTGGTTAGTACCTATGCTGTATTCTTTGCAGTTGATGCCATTACGATCTGCCTTGCACATTCCACATGTGGTGAAACCGTTAGGCATTGTTAGCCATTGTGATTGAGTAGTTTCATCGCGGTAGCTATGGACTAATTTGTCCTTAAGTGACCTAGCCTTTCTGTATGTGATGTGTGGTCTGGTGCCTATGGATCGCCCAATAATGGGGTCTGCTCTTAATAAGCTCCAATGTTTTTTCATGATTTTATTGAGTATCCATGCTCCCCTGCTGAATTTTGTTATCATCCTTGGGATGTTGATCTGGTTACTGTCGTTATTAGTTCTTTTGATGGTACTCAAAGAGGGCTTAAAGAGTATGTCATGTTGTTTCAAATCCTTGACTTTATTTTGAGCTCTCTCTAAGGTTTCTTTTTTGTATCCTCTCACTCTAAAACGTGTGAGCATAGTCTGTTGTTCATTCGCAAAATCCCTGTTTGTGCTACAAGCACGGCGTGCTCTAAGAAGCTCCCCATAGGGTATGCTTTGTTTCAGGGGGACTGGATGATGACTAGCTGCGTGCAATAGTGTGTTGCCTGCGGTCTGTTTTCTGCAAAGACGTGTTGTAATTTTGCTTTTCTTTAATTTCGACTGCAATGTCCAAGAATTCGCAGTAGGTTGGACTGATCTTGTGAGTAAACTGTAAGTTCAGGTCATTGATCCCCAATTGGTCAATGAACTCAGTGGCAAGATTTTGAGGGCCATTCCATATAAGGAACAGATCGTCTATATACCTGATCCATACAAGTATGTGGTCGGTATACATTTTTAACTTATCTGTCCACACTATCTGTTCTTCCCACCAACCTAGGAAAAGATTCGCTAGGCTGGGGGCAAAACAAGTACCCATCGCGGTACCTGACCGCTGGCGATACACCGATTTTTCAAAGAGAAAGATGTTGTTTTGGAGACAAAACAACATCATAGTCTCTAACATTTTATTGTGTTCCCAGAGATCTATGTGTCTGCTCTTTAGGAAGTGCATGCATGCTTCCACCCCTTTCCGTTGATCAATGCACGTATACAGGGAGCAGACATCTAGACTAATCATAGTGTAACCATCCTCCCATTGTATATCATGGAGTTGACGTAAGAAATCTGAACTGTCTTTACAATACGACACTAAATTAAGTACATATTTAGACAGAAAAAAGTCCAAGAAGATAGATGTATTTTCAAGTAGTCCCCCATTTGATGAAACAATGGGACGCCCTGGTGGTAAAGTGGCGTGCTTGTGGATCTTAGGTAAAAAGTAAATGCATGGTATGCGTGGTTTGTCTGTTCTCAAGAAATTGTATTCGTCAGTGTCAATAAGCCCATAGAAAAACCAATCACTTAATAGTTTATGGTAATCATGAATAGTTTTTTTGTATTGGGCCCAATCAATGAGTTCATAACAAGTTTCATCCGAGAGCTGTCTCATCGCCTCTGATCTGTACTGCTCCACGTCCATCACCACAACATTACCTCCTTTGTCGGAGGGCTTGATTATGATTTTAACGTCAGACTCCAAGATTTTGATGGCTTCCCGTTGTTGCTTTGTGAGATTATCCCATTTAGATTTTTGGAATGACTTCCTTGATTTCTTAAGTTCAAGAATAACCGCTGAGTTGTATGCTTCAATGTTGTCAAAAGGAACATTGGGATTGAACTTCGATTTCCTTTTGAGGCCGCTATGTGCGTGTTGTATACTGGTGATACCACACGATTGCAATAGTGAATTATCATTGCCACGATAGTTGTCTTCCATTTCTAGGTCATACATAATTCTTAAAAGTTCCATGTCCTGTATTTGTAAATTGCGTATCTCTGGATCACTTAAACTAGTTACTGATTCTTTAGGCTTTGATTTTGAGCGTGCCTCGAACATTTTCATTAGTTTAAGTTTTCGAATATATAGGAATAAATCAATTCTAGTGTCCATATAGTTTAAGTTGTTGCTGGGACAAAAGGACAAACCCAATTGCAGGACTGAGATTTCGACTTCACTCAAACTTCGAGTGGATAGGTTAATCACTGTTTGATTTGTTGTCAGATCTTGATGTTGAGGAGTCGATGTGTAGAAATTCTTTGACCTTCTCTTACTTAATCTTTTTCTTTTGTGGTCCCTCGTCCTCTTCCTCTTCTTTGCCCCTTTCCTCTTTCCTGTCCTCTCGTTTGGGGCTTGTTTACTTGAGTTTGATCCTTTTTCTGCTTTAGTATTTGAAACTCGTGTAAAAAAGTGAGAGGACGTGTGGCTAAAGGGATTACTGCACTGGAAGCTTCTGAGTCAGTACTAATGTCTGAGCTGGAACCCGTTGACAATAATTCCGTTGTCTGTTCGGTGGTGGTGGCTTTAAGGTTTCTTTGAGCCCAGTCGTATTTTTTGGCGTAGGTTAAGATACGCCCCTCAGCGTAGTCACGCTTATCCCTGAGGAATTTACGTTGTTTCTTTTGTTTGATTGAATCTTCGTACTCTTTCAGTTTCTTTGGGAGTGTTTTTAGGAATTCTTCCAATATATTATCGTTTTTGTATTTCTCTAAATCCGCTTTTAATGTCATCAATTCCTTTCTGGTTGTCTCTAGATCTATTTGGGCATATTTAACAAGCATCTCTAACATTCCTTTGCACGTTTTGGCCATAAATTGAGCCCATTCTGCAAGAAGATCTGGATTAGGATTATCATATGTTGGTACGATTGTGATTCGTAGGCCTCTAGGGACGCGGCCAACTTCCACGTAATTAGTGAGCGAGGCCACTTCCCACCATTTATTTATTTCCCGTTTGCTCAGTTTCTCTAGCAAAAACAGTTTTTGTTTCAATGTGGTATCACTTCCCACGGGGGCGGAGCTTGTCGTGGGTTTCACTCTCAACTCATCTTGCTCTTCGTTAAACAAAGAAATGGCCTCTGCCTTTCTTTCATTGTCCCAATCACTCATAACTCCTTGGTTTCCTGACGCCGCAACTTGAGTTGTGGCAATCACGTCTGTTCCCGTACTGCAATTAACACTCGATATTATCTTCGGGGCAGAGGCACTGTGCAGAGTATCAAGAGAAATTTGTAAAGTCGGACAATCCGCGTTCTCCAACGCGGACCATTAACCCCCACAAAGACCCTCAAAACAGATACACAGGCTTACCCACAGGTGTTTGCTTCGCAAAATCTAGGTCGGGAACGGCGGGGACCGCTGCAAATGTTTTGTGTCCGTAGCTTGCTGCAAGAGCAGCCCCCAGGCCTGCAACGTTGGTGCCGTCAGTGGCGGCAGCAGCCACTGTGGTATAATCCAAGTCTTATATTCCGTATCGATTCCAGGAATGAAAGGACAGCACACCAGGAAACCGCACAAACACTTTATTGTGCGCTAGCTTTAGAAGGACGACGCGTTTCGGCGTTTGCCTTTGTCAAGTTACTTCCTGCATGCCAATCAGCCATAGAAATACAGATGCATGGTTCATAGACATGGAAAACATACTTCGAGATTGCATTATCTAGCGACCACTATATCAAAATAAATTCATTATTGTCATGATAATACTTCGAGCATAAAGGTAAATACAGTTACATAAATTAAATTGCAATTCCCTTGAGGAGGCATGCTATTTCAAATAAGTCAGAATCTTAAATGGTTGTAAAGACGATTTGTCCGAATTGTTCGAAAACAATAAAGTTTGAAAGTGATGTGAACGCAGATATTCACTGCCCATTATGAACGACATAATTCATACACCTCTCTGCGTGATAGCGTTACTTGAAGTACATACAATTGAGTCAGTGTTGGCTGAATTAATCATGTTAGTGGTATTAATCGCTCCAACTGCCCTGAATGACACACGCTACAAACACTGAGAGCTAACAAATTCATGGTTACAACACAGAATTTAGATAATGAAAAGCAGCATGCTACCTAATTTTCATGTTAAATGAACATAATGCAAAAGGAAATGTTACGCATACTAAGATTGGGGTTGATATATCAGCTATGATAATAACTGTCCAATAATGGCCCCATGGAACAATTTTTGATTGCTAGCGCCATTGCGCTCCGAAAGCAAAAGGTTAAATAAATATAGGCTCAAATAGCCATATATATAATCTCAACGGAATCCATTGCATTAATATACACCTGGGACCCAAGATCACAATGTTATTCCATTAGGTAATGGGCCAATAATATGGACAAAGGTACTAGATATGTCAATAATTTTCAATAGATTAGATACTGTACTATCCTAATATCAATCTAATTATGTGACTGGCAGATTCGGAAGTATCCTATTGCTAAAAGCTAGACATGGGGGAGTGATAGGATGGTGATATATATAATAAGAATAAGTGATAGAGGAAGGGTAATGAGGGGTACATGGGAAAGCCCAGGAAGGGGTTCCAGTAGGAGCAACCACAAGTGTGGTAAACGCTTATGTCAAAATCTTGGAGTCTGACGTTAAAATCATAATCAAGCCCTCCGACAAAGGAGGTAATGTTGTGGTGATGGACATGGAGCAGTAGAGATCAGAGGCGATGAGACAGCTCTCGGATGAAACTTGTTATGAACTCATTGATTGGGCCCAATACAAAAAAACTATTCATGATTACCATAAACTATTAAGTGATTGGTTTTTCTATGGGCTTATTGACACTGACGAATACAATTTCTTGAGAACAGACAAACCACGCATACCATGCATTTACTTTTTACCTAAGATCCACAAGCACGCCACTTTACCACCAGGGCGTCCCATTGTTTCATCAAATGGGGGACTACCTGAAAATACATCTATCTTCTTGGACTCTTTTCTGTCTAAATATGTACTTAATTTAGTGTCGTATTGTAAAGACAGTTCAGATTTCTTACGTCAACTCCATGATATACAATGGGAGGATGGTTACACTATGATTAGTCTAGATGTCTGCTCCCTGTATACGTGCATTGATCAACGGAAAGGGGTGGAAGCATGCATGCACTTCCTAAAGAGCAGACACATAGATCTCTGGGAACACAATAAAATGTTAGAGACTATGATGTTGTTTTGTCTCCAAAACAACATCTTTCTCTTTGAAAAATCGGTGTATCGCCAGCGGTCAGGTACCGCGATGGGTACTTGTTTTGCCCCCAGCCTAGCGAATCTTTTCCTAGGTTGGTGGGAAGAACAGATAGTGTGGACAGATAAGTTAAAAATGTATACCGACCACATACTTGTATGGATCAGGTATATAGACGATCTGTTCCTTATCTGGAATGGCCCTCAAAATCTTGCCACTGAGTTCATTGACCAATTGGGGATCAATGACCTGAACTTACAGTTTACTCACAAGATCAGTCCAACCTACTGCGAATTCTTGGACATTGCAGTCGAAATTAAAGAAAAGCAAAATTACAACACGTCTTTGCAGAAAACAGACCGCAGGCAACACACTATTGCACGCAGCTAGTCATCATCCAGTCCCCCTGAAACAAAGCATACCCTATGGGGAGCTTCTTAGAGCACGCCGTGCTTGTAGCACAAACAGGGATTTTGCGAATGAACAACAGACTATGCTCACACGTTTTAGAGTGAGAGGATACAAAAAAGAAACCTTAGAGAGAGCTCAAAATAAAGTCAAGGATTTGAAACAACATGACATACTCTTTAAGCCCTCTTTGAGTACCATCAAAAGAACTAATAACGACAGTAACCAGATCAACATCCCAAGGATGATAACAAAATTCAGCAGGGGAGCATGGATACTCAATAAAATCATGAAAAAACATTGGAGCTTATTAAGAGCAGACCCCATTATTGGGGAATCCATAGGCACCAAACCACACATCACCTACAGAAAGGCTAGGTCACTTAAGGTCAAATTAGTCCATAGCTACCGCGATGAAACTACTCAATCACAATGGCTAACAATGCCTAACGGTTTCACCACATGTGGAATGTGCAAGGCAGATCGTAATGGCATCAACTGCAAAGAATACAGCATAGGTACTAACCACAAACGGCCTATAAAACACCAAATTAACTGCAACAGCGATTTTACTGTCTACATACTTGAGTGCCCTTGTGGCCTCAGGTATGTGGGCAGTACAAAATTGCCACTCAAATTAAGAATTCTGCAGCACTTACGTGCCATTTCTAACTGTGATCACAACTATCCAGTAGCCCGTCACTATTCTGAATTTCACAACAGTGACAATAGCAGCCTTCGATTCTTTGGAGTAGAGAGAATTCCGAAACATATTCGAGGAGGGGATCGAGAGAAAAATCTAAGAGTACTGGAGTCCAGATTCATCATAGATCTGGATTGTAAAATACCGAAAGGGCTCAACAGTGGGGAGGAACTTTAAACTCACATAGGCTTATAGTTACCTACAATATGGTCTCTCAAACAAGTTGATCATCACTATATGGTCTTAAGAACTATATGAGCACTCCCGATTAATTGTTGGGATTTTAAGTTAATTTTGATTTATTTTCATTCTCTCGCCTTTTTACATATTCACTTTTATCAAGATAGGGATTTAGGTGTACTTGGGACAATACATTATTTCCCAATTGGGATAGTACATAAGCGTTTACCACACTTGTGGTTGCTCCTACTGGAACCCCTTCCTGGGCTTTCCCATGTACCCCTCATTACCCTTCCTCTATCACTTATTCTTATTATATATATCACCATCCTATCACTCCCCCATGTCTAGCTTTTAGCAATAGGATACTTCCGAATCTGCCAGTCACATAATTAGATTGATATTAGGATAGTACAGTATCTAATCTATTGAAAATTATTGACATATCTAGTACCTTTGTCCATATTATTGGCCCATTACCTAATGGAATAACATTGTGATCTTGGGTCCCAGGTGTATATTAATGCAATGGATTCCGTTGAGATTATATATATGGCTATTTGAGCCTATATTTATTTAACCTTTTGCTTTCGGAGCGCAATGGCGCATAGCAATCAAAAATTGTTCCATGGGGCCATTATTGGACAGTTATTATCATAGCTGATATATCAACCCCAATCTTAGTATGCGTAACATTTCCTTTTGCATTATGTTCATTTAACATGAAAATTAGGTAGCATGCTGCTTTTCATTATCTAAATTCTGTGTTGTAACCATGAATTTGTTAGCTCTCAGTGTTTGTAGCGTGTGTCATTCAGGGCAGTTGGAGCGATTAATACCACTAACATGATTAATTCAGCCAACACTGACTCAATTGTATGTACTTCAAGTAACGCTATCACGCAGAGAGGTGTATGAATTATGTCGTTCATAATGGGCAGTGAATATCTGCGTTCACATCACTTTCAAACTTTATTGTTTTCGAACAATTCGGACAAATCGTCTTTACAACCATTTAAGATTCTGACTTATTTGAAATAGCATGCCTCCTCAAGGGAATTGCAATTTAATTTATGTAACTGTATTTACCTTTATGCTCGAAGTATTATCATGACAATAATGAATTTATTTTGATATAGCGGTCGCTAGATAATGCAATCTCGAAGTATGTTTTCCATGTCTATGAACCATGCATCTGTATTTCTATGGCTGATTGGCATGCAGGAAGTAACTTGACAAAGGCAAACGCCGAAACGCGTCGTCCTTCTAAAGCTAGCGCACAATAAAGTGTTTGTGCGGTTTCCTGGTGTGCTGTCCTTTCATTCCTGGAATCGATACGGAATATAAGACTTGGATTATATATATATATGCACTGAAATATTACTTAGGTAAAAGACCCATAGAATTGTTCAATCATACACTTATGTTGTTAAAGATGTCAGAATGGTGTCTCGATAACAATGTGTTCATATTTGACAAACTATTTTACAAACAGTTGTGCGGGACTGCCATGGGTACCTGCTTCGCCCCCAGCCATGCTAATTTGCATATGGGCTGGTGGGAGGAGCAGGTGCTCATGGTTGACCATGAACAAACAATGACTGAAAATGTGGTGCTATACGTCCGTTATATAGATGATTTGTTTTTTCTTTGGCAAGGGACGGAAGAATCTGCTCTTAACTTTGCCAAAGCACTTAATGAGAACTCTCTCAATTTATCTTTTACATGCAACATCAACAAGTCAACTATACAATTTTTGGACTTAGAGGTATTTGTGGAGGATTCTAGAGTGGAGACCAGAACTTATAGGAAACCTACATCAGGAAATTCCATTCTCCACTACAGTAGCTTCCACCCCACCTCTTTGAAACAGAGCATCCCATACGCAGAATGTCTTCGTATGAAGAGGAACTGTAGTACAGAGAGCAGTCTTGTTGAAGCAACTAACACTCTGTTTGACAGACTAGAACAAAGAGGTTACAATGCAGACACTTTAAACAAAGCCAACTCTAAAGTCCAGAAAATCACTAGAAAAGAACTTCTTTTCCCTAATCCGGAAAAATTAAAGAAAAAAAGCAAGAAGTTCATACCTGGGATACCAAGATTTATAACTGGATATAACACCTATCATGATATTCTGAGAAAAACTCTGTACAAACATTGGCAAATTGTGCGCAGTGACCCCGTTCTAGGTCCAAATATGCCAACGACACCATCACTAACGTTTAGACGTGCAAAATCCATGAGACAGAATCTAGTTAACAATGCACCCAGTATCAACAAAGGCTCTGAGTGGCTCAAAACCAACAATGGCTTTAGAAAATTTACCAAATGCAAGGCCTGCCGCCATGGTATTAACGTAAAAGAAATCAGTTCCCCACTCAGACACTCCCCCTTCATTATAAGGGGAAGTTATACGTGTAAAAGCGATTTTGCAGTGTACATGTTACAATGTACATGTAACAAACGTTATATAGGGTCTACCATTCACCCTGTTCATGTACGTATACTGCAGCACTTGCGGGCGATTAACAACGATGACCCCAATTACCCGGTGGCCAGACACATTAATCAATGCCACAATGGGAAATCATCTGACCTTTCCTACTGTGTTCTTGATACTGTTCCTAGGAACCCTAGAGGAGGCAATAGACAGCAAACACTGCGTAGACTGGAATCCAAGTACATTATTCTGTTTAATACCAAAATACCCATTGGATTAAATACGGATGAGGCTTTATCCGTACATTTGTGAAACTATTTCTGCCTGTCTCTTACCGTACCCTTACTCCGTTTTTGTATCTCAGGTTTACCTTATTGTACTGTTTATTATTTTAGAACTGTGTGTCTACACAGCAAGTATCCTTAGCCCATGATGACAGACGTTGTGTTTTCTCTGAACTCACATGAATCCAGCTGAGACCCCTTTCCCTCTCCTCAGTTAGAACAGTTTTAGATATGGTAGCTAATTGGCCATTCTCTGTTCAAACCGATTAACTCAAAAATGTTTTTTAAGGAGGTATAGAAAGGCCCACTGGGGCTTTATATTTCAAACAATTTAAATAATCAAAAATGTTTTTTAAGGAGGTATAGGAAGGCCCACTGGGGCTTTATATTTCAAACAATTTAAATAATCATGTTTAAATGTGGCTTATATTACTGTCTCTGCGGATTTTTCACACTGTTTGAAATTTAAATTTAGGTTAATTGTTAATTTAAATTTAACTAAATAATTTTTTCTTGCAGTGAACACACTGAACGTATTAGTCTGTCTTTTTATGGGCTGAAACTACATGAATTGTTGTTTTCTATGTCAGTTGTTTACCGTTGCTATGACGATTGATTGAGACACACAGTACTTAATGGGAGTCATTGGTATTACCTGAGATATTGACAAAGGCGGCTTGCCGTCGAAACGCGTCTTGGTCTTTGTACGAAATAAAATTCCTTCATGCTGATTTCTCACGGAGTCTACGCCTGTTTTTGAACCTTGACAGCAGGATTGGTTGCATATATATATATATATATATATATATATTGATATATATAATACATGGAAGCCTGCAAATGCTCTATTAAAGTCCATCTCTAATTTCCTTATTACAGGTGACTTATGACGTCTTAGTTGTCTGTAATAAAGAAATGACATAGCTGCTCAACTGTAGTAAATTATTACAGTTGAGTTCTGACTTTACAGTGCCTGCTGCCAGCAGTCAGGGTGAAAGGCAGGTTACTGAGCATAATTACAAATGCAGTTTAAACAAGGAAAACTATTACTTTTTTCTTTTTAGAGAAATAGAACAGAAGACGGAAAAGAAAAGACTTTTCTTTCTGTTATATTTGTCTAAAAAGAAAAAAGTGATTTTGATCTTTTTCTAACTACGGTAGAGGTATTTCCGTCTGACCACGCCATACTTCTCCTCCAGCCTAACAGCCTTTTCAGCCCTTTCAGCCCTTTCATGGCAGAAGCCTCAGTTCCCATAGACCATGAAGCACACATGGTACATCAGTCCCCGCCACCTCCCTTCACCACTGTGCAAACGTGCCCCGTGGAGCGTTTTAAGTTGAGGGATAAAGTCCCCTTCAATCCTGAGGGCCCCTGGGGGCCAACTAGCCTACCAGGTACCTCCAGTAAGCGCCACAGAGCTACGTTGCAGAGAAGTGTAAAAAGGTGTGTGGCCTGGACCACCTCTCTGCAACGCAGCGCAGTGGCACTTACTGGATGCATCTGGTGGGTTAGTTGGCCCCTATGGGCCCTCAGCATTGAAAGGGAATTAATTCCCCAATTTTAAACGCGCCACAAGGCATATTTGCACACATGTCACCTCAGGCCCCGCCCCCTCCCTTCACCACTGTGCAAACACGCCCCGTGGCGCGTTTTAAGTTGGGAGATTAAGTCCTCTTCAATCCTGAGGGTCCCTGGGCTCCCACTGTCCCACGAGGTACATCCAGTAAACGTAAAAAGGGGCGTGGCCTCTGAACACCTCTCTGCAATGCAGCTCCCTGGCGCATACTGGAGGTACCTGGTGGGTTAGTTGGCACCCAGGGACCCTCAGTATTCAAGGGGAATTAATTCCCCGACTTACAACGCGCCAGGAGGCGCGTTTGCACAGTGGTGAAGGGAGGGGGCGGGCCTGAGGTGACGTGTGCAAACACGCCCTGTGGCGCGTTTTAAGTTGGGGAAGTAATTCCTCTTCAATCCTGAGGGTCCCTGAGGTCCAACTAGCCCACCACGTACTTCCAGTAAGTGCCACAGGTCTGCGTTGCAGAGAGGTGTCCCAGGCCACGCCCCTTTTTACACCACTCTGCAACGCAGCTCTGTGGCGCTTACTGGAGGTATGTGGTGGGCTAGTTCGACCTCAGAGACCCTCAGGATTGAAAAGGAATTATTTCCCCAACTTAAAAAGCGCCACAGGGCGCGTTTGCACACGTTACCTCAGGCCCCACCCCCTCCCTTCACCACTGTGCAAACCTGCCCCCTGGCGTGTTGTAAGTTGGGGAATTAATTCCCCTTGAATACTGATGGTCCCTGGGGGCCAACTAGCCCACCAGGTACCTCCAGTAAGCGCCATAGAGCCGCGTTGCAGAGAGGTGTAAAAAGGGGCGTGGCCTCTCAACACCTCTTTCCAACGCAGCTCCCTGGTGCATACTGGGGGTTCTGGTAGGCTAGTTGGCCCCCAGGGACCCCCAGTATTCAAGGGGAATTAGTTCCCCATCTAACAACGTGCAGAGTGCTGCAGGGAGGGGGCGGGGCCTCCGGAGTGATGCCGGTCTTTTAAAAAAAAAAATATTTTAAGAAGGGGAGCTGTGTGGCCCCCTTCCTTTACTATTTTATAGGCCCTGGGTACCCCATCCCCCAGGGCCTCACCCCTATTTTTATTTTTTATTCTTAAATGGAAGGGGGCCACGTGGCCCCCCTCCCGAGGCCATATTTGGCCCTGGGGACCCCATCCCCCGGGGCATGGCATGATTTTTTTTCTTTTTATATTTGATGGGCGGGTGCGTGGCCCCCCTCCTCTGGTCATTTATGGCCCCGGGGACCCCATCCCCCGGGGCCGGCCTTTGCTGTTTTTTTTTTTTTAATTAAGGGAGAGGGGGCTACGTAGCCCCCCCTCCCGGGCCTCTTCTGGCCCTGGGAACCTCATATCCCGGGGCCTGGCCACTTCGTTGGGGACCGTGGGGGGAGCCCCAATGCCCCACGGTCCCAGCCGGCTCCCTGCCTCCTGCGGGAGCCGGCATTGCTTTTCCACACGGGGAGCTGCATGTCAGCAGCTCCCCGTGTGGAAAAGCAATGTGCTTTGAATTTTGCAAGAGAGAGCACGTTTCCTGCTCTCTCTTCCAAAATCCAAACCAGAGTTTGCTATGACAGGCGGCTCCCGCCCTGTCATAGCAAACTGCAGTGTCCCAGGGGTGGGCACCCCGGGACACTGCAGGAGCCGGCCCTGGGGGGTGGCGGTCCCCAGGGCCATCACTGGCTCCAGGAGGGAGGCCGCCTGCCCCCCTCCCAACATTGTCAAAGCCCCAGGGAGGTGGTGGTCCCCGGGGCTCGGGGTCCATAACGGATCCCCAAATTTGCATAGTTAGTGCCCCGGGAAGGTGGCGGTCACCGGGGCGTGTGGGGGGGCTAGAGCCCCCACACAGGTAGTTTTTTTTTTCCAAACAAGCCCCGGGGGGTGGCGTTCCCCAGGGCTTGGGGGGCCTTGTAGGCCCCTACCCATTTAAGAGACAAGCCCTGGGGGTGGCGGTCCCCGGGGCTGCGGGGGGCCGTGAGCCCCCCCACAAATATTTTTGAAAAGCCCCGAGGGTGGCGATCCCCAGGGCTGCGGGCCCCTTTGGGCTCCCCATTACAATATAAGCATTGTCCCCGGGACTTGGCCCACCCGGGGGCTTCAATTAAACAAATTTCTCAAAAACTACTGAATGGATTTACACCATTTTTAAAAAGGTCGCTTTCTCAGCCAAGCAGTACCTTTTTGCCAAATTTGGTGTAATTCCGTTCAGCAGTTTTTGCTGTAACTGTGTCTAAACTTTCCTATGGGAAATTGATTTTTTGACCCCTATTTTTTTATTTTCTCAGGAACTACTGAACGGATTTACACCATTTAAAAAAAGGTCTCTTTCTGAGCTACCTTTTTGCAAAATGTGGTGTAATTCCGTTCAGCAGTTCGGGCTGTAGCCTGTTCCAAAATTTCCTATGGGAAATAACATGAAGAAAACATGTTTTGGGACCCCCCTTTTTTCTCGTCCCCTGCCTGACGAATCACCCCCAAACTTTCAGGATAGGAGCTGAACGGAGTGCCCCACCAGTTTTGAAAATTTTGCGAAGATTCGTCATCCGGCGCCAAAGTTATTGGGAAAAGAATGTTACGAATTTCCCATGGATAATAGGTCCTAACTATAACTACACACTGGCGACCGCCAGTAGGTAATATATATATATATATATATATATATATACATAACTAGATATAGATAGATAGATAGATCGATATATATTCACTTACAAAACCAAAAGGTATCTGATAAAGACTTATAGCTGTAGGTTCCTTACCTTTGAATTTCCCAGGCCTCCAACTGGATCCCGAAAATATTTTTGTGTGAGCTGTACCCCTGCGTGCCATCATGTGGCTCATTTTGGTTCAGTGCAGCGGCATCGTTGGCACCGGATGTGACGTCACGGTCACCTATGTAGGCGCCACCCAGGCGCACTGACTTCTGTTCCTTTCTTTCTGCGGTGGTTAAGCACTGATCCAGAGAAGAGCTACCCCTCTGTCTCTTTTTGACAGTTTATTTTATCTTTTACTGAAGATTTTTTCTTGTGTGTCTAGAGGTAGTTGTTATTCCCACTACTTTTTTATACCCCCAAAAAACACAAGGTCTTCTTCCAATTCTAGACCTCCGAACCATCAAAGGAAAAATTCAAGATGCTCACTTTGGCTCAGGTCTGGTAACCCTAGACCAAGAAAACTGGCTGGTAACGTTGGAGTTGCAGAATGCGTATTTTCACATCCACATTCTGCCAGCCTAGTTTAAGGAATGCTACAAATACTCTCAATTCATGGTGCTCCACTTTGGCTTTACCAGCACCCCTCTGGTGATTACCAAGGTGATGGCGGTGGTGGCAGCTCATCTGAGCAGGTTGGGGGTTTCAGTCTTCCCCTACCTCGATGTGAAGGTGGCCTCGTCCCTGACTGTTGTTTCCCACCTCCAACTATGGCGGACCTTCTGCATTTACTGAAGTTCTCTAAAATGGTGCTGGAAGTAAACCTGACTCCTTTTCGGCTGCTCCCTTTCATCTGAGCTGTTCTGAACACAGTGCAGTGTCGAGCTTATCCACCTAAGCAGCACATCCAGGATATTCAGGTTATAATAACAATGTTTTAGCCTCTATCCTGGATTTTGGTGAGAGTGACTCTGAGGCTGCTGGGTCTCATGGCCTCCTGCGTTCTGTTGGTAAATCCTGCCAAATGGCATATATGAGCTATGCAGTAGAACCTGAAGTTCCAGGATGTGCAGCATCAGGGAACTCTCTCAGACATGGTCCAGATCTCGGAGGGAACTTCAAAGGACCTGCAGTGGTGGCTAACAAACCGCGGTTTGGTCAGAGGCAGACCGGTCTCCCTTCCCCAACCAGATCTTACAGTAGTGACAGATGTGTCACTCCTGGGGTGGGGTGGGGTGGCCAGCTGAGAGAGGTGGAGATCAGAGGACTCTGGTCTCACGCGGAATACAGACTCCACATCAGCCTGTTGGAGCTCCAAGTGATCCAACTAGCTTTGAAAGAATTTCTTCCCTCAGTCAAGGGGAAGTTAGTGCAAGTTTTCACAGACAACACCACCCCCCGTAGGTTCTGCAACAAGCAGGGTGGGGTGGGGTCATGGACCCTTTGTCAAGAGGCCCTGCATCTCTGGGCATGGCTGTAACAGCAGGGCATAACCCTGGTGGTTCAATACCTGGCAGGTTCTCTGAACGCCAGGGCAGACAAACTCAGCCGTTGATGCCTAGCGAATCATGAATGGTGTCTCCAATTAGAGGTGGCGCAGTGGGGAGAGCCTTGGTTAGATCTGCTCTCCTCAGAAGAGATTGTGCAGGTTCAGCAGTTCTGTGCATTGGAGTTTCCAGGGCAGCTACTGCTTGGCACCGCTTTTCATCGCAAGTGGGGTTCAGGCCTCCTGTTTGCCTTTCCGCCCATACCGCTTCTGCCCAGAGTTTTCAAGCAGATCAGGAACGACCAGTCCCAAGTCATTCTTGTGGCTCCGGACTGGGCACAGAGAGTTTGGTATCCCGAGCTTTCGATCCTCTGATCAGGCTTCCCCTTTAGGAGGATCTTCTGTCAAAGCAGCAGGAGAGGGTCCTCCACCTGAACCTGTTAACTCTCTGCCTCTGTGCGTGGAGATTGAGCAGCAACAGGTGATAGTGTTTGACCTTCCTCCTGAAGTTTGTAAAGTTATTCTGGTGGCCAGACGGCCCGCCACCCAAATGGTATACGCCTGCATTTGGCAAAAATGTGTAAAATATTGTACAGAAAGGTCTATTGTCTCACTTTCTGCCTCTTTTTCTAATATTCTACTCTTTATTCTTACCCTCGCCCAGCAGGGCTCTGCTCTGGGTACTCTCAAGGGTTATCTTTCTGGTCTGTCCGCTTTCCACGAGCTGCCTGACCAACCCTTTTTATTTAAGTCCCCTATTGTAAATAGGTTTCTGAAAGGCCTTGTACATATGTTTCCTCCTTCTTCTTGCCTCAGTAGGATCTGAATCTGGTTCTCATTTACCATCAAGATAGTCTTTCTAGACGGCTGGCGCGGTGGAGCCTGGGGCTGTGGTCCGTGCCCTGGCTGTCAATTCCGTGTCCCAGCAACGGGGCCTCTGGCGTGCTTATATGCGTCTCCAGACACGGGCAGGATGATGGGGCTGGCGCGGTGGAGACTGGGGGCTATAGTCCATGCCCCGGCTAGTAAATTGTATGTCCCGCACAGCGGGGCCTCTGGCATGCTTATATGGGCCTCCAGTTGCGGGAAGGATGATGTAGCTGGCGTGGTGGAGCCTGGGGGCTGTGGTCCGTGCCCTAGCTCACCAATTGCCCTTTTAAGTCTTTATGTGAGGATTCTTTCTTGTTAAACCTTGTGACTCCACGCCACGCTGAAGTTGGTTTACCGACCACTGACAGCTCCACCCTCAACTAGTCGCACCTGCAGCTCGAGTATCCTTGTAACATTCATGGAGAACACATTGCTTATTCCACTGGAGGGATGACCCTGTCGTCTGTATAAATTCTGGCAAAACAACCCGAGAAAGAGAGGCCCATGCCGCTTTGGAGAGAGGTGCCATCCAGGCCCTTGTAACCTGGTGGTGCACCCAGGGGGCCGTCAGACAATTATTTGCTTTGGGCCACACCCTTTTAACTTTGTGGCGCACAGCAGCCCCCCCCCCGACAATTGGTAGCTTCAACTCAGCAAACCACCAAGCGCTTGTCTTTTTCCGGGCTTATCTACCTCCTGCCCTCATTACTGCCCCCATTTGAGGTTTGTCGTATCCCCTCATCCGACTAACTGCACCTCCCTGGCTCGTATTGTAACTACAGGACCCTGATATCTAAAGGTTCGCTGGACAGATAAACCCTATCATCTGCATAATCCCCAGGGAGATCCTGCAAAGAGTTGTTGTCTGTGGCTGCCTTGTCTTTCTTGTTCATCTGCCTCTGTCACAGCTTCTATGAACAAGAGAGTTTAATCATGATACCTGGGAAGCATTTTGTTTTCAGGTTCAGGAACTATAACACCGTCCCACTCTAGACAAGGTACCTTTTTGCACATCCCTGACCCTGGCACCTTGGTTTCCAGTGGCTCAATTGTTAGGGATCATGATGCAAATGTGCTTTCGCTTCTACAATCCTTGCACATCCTCTGTGTAAATAAATAGGTTGTTGTGCCATGGCAGCTGCCTAACCGGAAGGAAAATGATGGCAAATGGGACATAAAATTCTACTTGTTTTAAGGGGCACCAGAGGCTGATCTGTTTAGCAAGTCACAGCCATTGCAGAAGTCACAAGAGCAGAGTTCGACTTTACTACCATAACATAACGAGTGTATTTATAAAATGCACGTTTACCCATAGGTATCTCGGTGCTGAATAACATCCGTTTTTTTTTACCCAACTCACTGGTACCCATTTTTCGATCTCAGAAGGATGACAGGCTGAGTGGCCCCCTGTGATTTGAACCTGTGACTATGAGGTCACACACAGGCCCCTACATTGAATGCATTAGTCCCCTAAAACAGCATCTGTGTGCACCTGAAGCTTGGGTGTCACATGTGGCAGAGGTGATTAACATTCATGCACAAATCCTCCTTTGCACCAGACGTGAGGTGACAGCAGTGCCCAAACGCCTTGTTTTGTGCAATGCCAATTTATTGCTAATAACTGATGTAATGGAAAAGGGGTAGTGTCCACTCCTGGGATTAAAGCGTGAAAATGACCCATCAGGGTAACCGAGAGCTGTACACAAAAACTCGCAAGATGAACAGAAAAAGTTAGTATATTACTTGAAGGTAATTAGGTATAACATAAGAAACAGTGGCGTAACAAAACTTGAGGGGGCCCACCTGCGAAGGGCATGGAGGGGGCCCCCCCCCCCCCTGCCGCCCGGCCCACTACCTACCACTATGCCCCACCGCTCAAAAATCTGGTATATTTTGATTTGAAACCTCCAACATTTAATGAAATGCCTCTATATTGTCTTGCTCAAAGTTCTAATGAGATAGTGGGAAACACTCTTAACATATAAAACTACGCCATTTGTAACATTGTCAAGAGCAGATTATTTAACTGAGACAGCAATCAGAACAATGCCAAGGAGCGGTCCTGTTGTCTCGGGGACTGCCTATCGCTGAACAACAAAGAATAACTATCTAGGGTCTGAATTAGAATTTAAATTGATGGACAACTTAAAACTGTCACAGCAGCTCTACAGAAACGATTGTCATCATTAATGGCAACTGCTGAGTAAAATACCTGGAGTGTATTTCAAATTTAAGGAAGCCAGGCTGTGTTGTGTTCCATCATTACCACCCACTTGACCTCTGGATACTAAGACACTATAGCAGCAAACATTTTAAATGGGTCAGCCATTTTCATATCTCTAACATTTGTTGTTTATACCCAAGAAAGTACACCAGGGGCAAGAAAATATATTCCCTAACCCAACTGCTGTCATCCGAGTTGGAGAACAGCAATAATAATAGGTCCTTTTAAATGGAAAAAAATAAGTGTAAATAAAATTTTGCTGGGGCGTGGCTAGTGGGCGACGTTAGAGGCAGGCGAGACATGATGATGCAAAGACATTTCTATGGAGTATTAATTTTGCCCTTGCATTTCCCCTGCTAGTACTTCCCATATATGCAGATTAACAGCTTTTAAATTAATACAGTCAAGACATCAACAGCACTATTCAGGCTAATAATCAGTTTGCCTCAGAACAAAAGAGAGTTTGGAATAGCCGCATTAATAATGAGTACTACGCCAGTTGCAGAACATAACAAGATGTGAGAAAAGTATCAATATAAACAAAACTAGTTAACTCATTACACAAAATAAAGGCCTAACACGATATGTTAAGGTTTCCTTGTTTAGCAATATTTGTAGCTTCTTACTGTTATACTGTTCCGATTCTCTTCCTCACTGAGCTCGCTTTCTCTCTCACACTCAAACATACACAGGTAGGCAAACACACAAGCAGACAAAAACACACCAAAAAAGGTTAATTTGGGATAATTCCTGCGTTACTGCACGGTAAGCGACAGTGTGAAAAGGATTGACAGAGTAGGGCCTGAATGGGCCCTGTTATATGAAACAGAGCAGGACCTGAAATTTCCAAAACACGTGTATCTCTTGCATAATGGGAATGCGCCGCTGCTGAATGGTTAAGCAGTGACTCAGCTAGTAACTAGAGAAGCGCTTGGTTGTCAGAGTGCCGTACAGATCTACTCCACTCTGACTGACTCTAGATCAGCTGCAATAGCACCAATGAGCTTACCTTCAATGAGTACCGGTACTCTCCTTGGCAGTGGAGAAGTGCCGGTACTCTGATCGGTAAAAACAAGAAGTGCTGGTACTATGTATCTGTGAGTACCGGCCCATTTAAAGCACTGATAATGATAGCTTACTGTAAAGCCCGCAGTCAAAATGAAAGTGCTGTCAATAAAGCATGGCACATAAGGCTTTGCTGCGCCGGGGAGAGAGAATGGAGCCGCCATCAGCCGTTGGAAAAGAAAGCACGGCCACAGGATCAAAACTCTCAGAACTCTTTTGGTCCCCAAACTCGCGGAACGGCAGCAGCACGCTGGACAGTGGGTCAGACGCAGGCTAAGGGGAGATATGTCAAAAAAATACAAACAATCACCAGTACGTAAGAAGAATAATAATAAGGAGGCCATCTTTTTTAAGCGCACTAAATACAACAACGCAGAGGTTAAGCTCCCAGTCTCTGATGTAGGATAAAACAGCTGACTCGCTCTACATTCTAATACTCCCAGCCTTTACTGTCTTGTTAGATTTGTTGAGCTGCACTTTCTGAATTCAGGCCTTATAATGCCCAATGACAACAACCACTACACTTTAAAAGCAAACCAGAACGTTGTTTTGAGAAGAATTTACATTTGGTCATTTCGCATTCTTTAACTGGCCTATTCGCTGTTGCATACGTCAGTTTTGCTTATCTTCTCCTACGGAAGGAAGTACGGTATTAACGTGAACCAATAGCCCAATAAGCAGCAGTGCTGGCTTTAGGGCGGTGCGACCGGTGCCACTGCACCGGGCACCAAGTTTGGGAGGGCGCCATTTGCACTGTTTCTGAAATAAGTGCCGTTGTCTGTCTTTCACTTCCATGACGTCGACAGTTCTGGTAATCGAAGACTGACAACAGCGCTCACGTAGTCATAGGTGGCATCCAGTAGGACACAAATTGTTTTGTTAGCATCCGGCCATCAAGCTACATTTTATGTGAATTATGCCCTGAAATGCGTGTTTTGGTGCTACTCGTATCTCTCTCACTCTCCCTCCTTCCTGCGCAGACCTCCTCCAAGCAGAGGAGTTAGCTCCGTGTTGCCTACAATTTCTATCTCCTGGCAGCTGGGCTTCGGACCACAGGTGAGCGCGGCACCCAGGAGCCACACTAGCAGAGAGCTCAGCACTGGCAATAGAACCAGCGAGGCAAATGGGTATATATCCCTTCTGTCCTTTGATATTCCCCTCGTAGCATAGATTTTTTTTTTTTGAACAAACAAGATCTTTATTGGTATCATCAGTCGTACAGCTCAACCACTGCCTACATCCCTTTGGGCCGGCAGGGCCAAAGTAACAGTGCTAGGTGGCATGTAGGGGGGGCGGGGCAAAATACACAGCAAGCCGCCTACAACCCCATGTTCCCCTCGTAGCATTGATGGCACAAGTGAAACGCACGAGTGTTTGAAATGCGCCTTACTGAACACAGTACTGGCAGAGCCAATTAGCCAAAGAAACATTAAGCACAGATCCACTTGCACAACTCATGCACACAGGGGAGTCCTGCATGCATAGTGGTACTTCTTGGGGGCTAGTATGCCACAGAGCAAAGTGGCAACTGAACAAACAGTTGTCCCAACGTGCATTTTGGTCTTTTAGAATGTTGAAGTTGTGCAGCGATGAACATTAAGGGAATACTGTGCTGACTGCCATTGGCAACTTTATTTGTTTCCAACTCTTCCCCAGCCCACATGTGAACTGCCCCATTTCCCTGCAGGGCAGCAATCTGCACACTCTGAGCAAGTATGGGTTTACAGTGCTGCTATCTTCCTGAGTAATATGTGCTGGGAATTATGGTTTATTGAGTGAAAGGAAGTGAAGTTAAAAATAAGACCCTACTGCGGCCATTGCAGCAGAGTGAATCCTTGTATGGTTTAGCTGTAGCTCTTGGAATATCTGTTTATTTGTGTTGTGCAATTAGACAAAGGGAAATCCCTTTTGAAGATGTGTGGTTGAGTGTTTTACGATGTGCCCTCATGTACTCGTATTCCATCTTTCTTTGTGTGTATGTGACTCTATGATTATGCGAATCAGTTTTGTGTATGTTTGTGAGACACTTGTCTGTATGTAGAAAATATATCTGAGTGCACTGTATGTTCTAAATCAGTATGCACTGCCGGTTTATTTGTTCAGCAGCTTACAAAACTCATCCTGAGATTCATCCTTATTGGATTTGACAGTCTATAGTGCTTGAATGCTCGTTTGGAGGCTTCCGTGCTATACATGCTCACGGTTACGGCTGATGGTGAAGTATATACTGAGTGCCTGGCTGTGTTTAAATACTGTACCAGTGCATCTAAATAGGCCTCTGTGCAGTGCTTAATTTGTAAATAAAAATGAGTGCCAGGGCCCTTCGAGAGGCCACTGCAGCCTGCACCCACTATTGTCCCTGTTAGCTCTGCCAATGACAGTAACAACACAACTACTAACCATTCCTACAAGTGTGACAATTACGACTTTTACAAGACACCCAAGACTATAAGAATCATGTAAGCAGCAGCTATTGTTCCTTTTTAATGTATATTGACTTATTAAACACTGTTATTGTGCTCATCTCAAAATCAGGAAGACAGCACCAGCATGTGGTAGAGTCTAGGTAGACTGTCAGTAGAGGCAGCGCTGACATGATCCTGAGCGCCGGAAACCACTGGCTCAAATTATGCACTGCCTCTGTGTGTGACTGTATGCTTGTATGTGAGTGCATGCCTCTTGGTGAGATTGCTGGTGTGAGTGCTTGCGTAGGCGATTGATTTGAATTGCAGTTTAATGTATGTACACAAGTAATTATCCTGTTCAGTGCATACCATTGTGAGTAGAGAACTTTCCCAGATTACCTTCTTTACATTCCTTAATGCAAAGGTAATGAGGATGGGGGGGAAGTAATTTGCCACAGCTCTGGCATTCATTGTTTCTTTATATTACGTGTGTGATGTGATGCTTTTGATACCCTACATTGCAGTGAGTAGCGCTAAATGTTTAAGAGGGTCTAGGAAGTGATCAGGGGCACCGGCACCGCTGTGCTGAAGAGGGGCAGTGATGGGATACTTTTGAGGAAAAGGTCATGAGGGCGCCAACACAGATTGTTGCACCGGGCACCACCAATGCTAAAGCGGGCCCTGACAAGCAGCAAGTAATCTTTAGAGCCGGTGTGACAGATTAATACAAGAGACATTTTATGAATTCACATCTGATGCTCATTACAGCTGTACCATTTAGGAAATGATCCCCATAAAGGGACTAAATGTAAATGTAAATGTATGTGTCTTGTAAAGCGCACTGCTGCCCTGAGGCGTCCTGGCGCTGTAGACCGCTGGGGAACCCGTCCTAGCTATCACTGCGAGATGGTCCCTCCTGGGTATCTCCAAGGTGAAACCAGGCATCCCCGGCGAATGTGGTCCGCAATTTTAAATAAGGCCTCTCTCACCGCCTCAGTGCACAGGACCCACTGGTCTGCCGCCTCATGTGCAGTTTACACTGCGCATGAACATTCCAGTCCAGCCCTGCCCCGCCCCCACCCTGAGGTTGAAGGCCACAAAGCTGTGCGTGCGCTGCGCACAATGCACATTCATTTATTTGCGGAGACTGGAATGGAGCATAACTTTTAATTTAAGTCTCAGCATGGAGCAGAGCGTGGGTCCCGCTGTAAATTACTGGACTGTGCGCTGAGGGGCCCCCCTAGAGCTCGGTGGCCCCCCCGCAATGCGGGGACTGCGGGGGCCTATGTTATGCCCCTGGTGTGGAGTGGAATTGAGTTGCATATAGTGGAGTGAGATAGAGTAGAATGGTATAGAGTAGATTGAAGTGGAGTGGCATAGAGTAGAGTGGCATAGATTATAGTGTTTTAGCATTGAGTGGTGCAGAGTAGTATGGTGTAGACTAGTGTACAGTGGCAAAGAATGGCATAGAGCAGAGTGGCAAAGAGTGGCATTGTGTGGAGTGGAGTCTTATTGAGGGGAGTAGCATAGGGTGGAGTAGTGTAGAGTGGACTGCCATGGAGAGGCTAGAATGGCGTAAAGTGGAGTTAAGTGGTGTAGAGTGACAGAGTACAGTGGCGTAGATTGCAGGGGCATAGAGTATGGTAGAGTTGTGTAAAGTGGTGTGGAGTTGAGTGGTGTGGAATAGAGAGGAGTGACGTACAGTGATGTAGAGTGGCATGGAGTGGAATAGAGTACAGTTGCATAGAGTGGAGTAGAGTGATTTGGAGTGGCATACAGTGGAGTGGAGTGTAATAGATTAACAGAAATTGGCATGGAATGGCATGGAGTGGAATGATGGGGTGTAGAGTGGATTGGAGTGGTATATAGTTGAGTGGTGTGGCATAGATGAGGGGTGCATAGAGTAGAGTGGTGTAGATTGAAGTGGAGTGGCATGTAGTGGCATAGAATGGATTGGCATTATGTTGAGTGACGTGAAGTGATGAAGAGTGGTGTATAGTGGAGTGGCAAAAGTAGAATGGAGTGACGTTGAGTGGAGTGGAGTACAATGACATAGAAAGGAGTGGTGCACAGTGGTGTAGAGTAGATTGGAGTAACAGAGTAGAGTGGTGTAGAGTACAATGGAGTGTGGTAGAGTGGTGCAGAGTGGCATCTAGTAAAGTTGCATGGAGAGGCGTGAAGAGGAGTGGTGTAGAGTTGAGCAGCATAAAGTAGTGACGTAGAGTAGTATAGTTGTGGATGTAAGTAACTAAAGCATTGATAGAGACAGCAGATAGGGTGAAGCAACAGGAATAACAAGCCATAAAAAAAGAATTTAAATGGAAAGGCATGCAAATACATGCAGTGACTTTGTGAGGTTTACAGAAGCTATGGCAATGTATTTTATCTATGTTGTGCGGCATTGTGGCTGCTGTTTAGCATGATTTCAAGTTAGTGGTATAGTGTAGAGTGGCATACATGAGAACGGTGTGGAATGGAGTATGGTAGAGTAGAGTGGAATTGGATGCATAGAGTAAAATGGAGTGGTGTAGGGTAGATTGGAGTAGAGTGGAGTGGCATAGAATGGCATACATTGGTGTGGCGTACAGTAGAGTGCCATACATTTGAGTGACATAGAGTAGAGTGGCATAGATTGGAGTGGCGTAGAGTGGCACAGAGTGACATTGTGTAGAGTGGCGTAGAGTTGAGTAGAGTGTAATAAAGTGGCGTAGAGTTGTGTTGAGTGGAAAAAAGTGGCGTAGAGTGGAATAGGATGGCATAGAGTGGAATGACATAGTTGAGTGGTGTGCATTGGAGTTGAGTGGTGTAGAGTGGTATAGAGTAGAGTGGCGTGTAGTTGCATAGCATGTCATTGAGTGACATTGTGTGGAGTGGAGAGGAGTGGCATGGAGTGGGGAAAATCTGAGTGTTCCACTTCCTCTGCAAAAAACTGTCTGACAGCAGTTTTCCATTGGCTTTCCTCTGCACAACTAAAATGCAATCGAGGAAAAATCAGAAATCCTCCTTTATGGAAGTCCCCCCATCCCTCAGTTTACGGAAGCACTTTGGCCGGCTGAGTAACCCTCGCCGGCCTCAACGGGGCAACCAGCTAAGAATCTTGGGGTCTGGTTTGAAGAGAACCTGTCTTTCTCTAATCAGATTAAGAGGCTTGCTGGGAACTGTTTCAGGATACTCAAATCCCTCGGAAAATTGTTACCGCTCCTCCCTAGGGCAGACAAGAAAATGGTTACTCACGCCTTGATACTTTTGCGTATCGACTATGCTAACGCCTTGTACGTCAGTCTACCAGGCTACTCGCTTAACAGACTACAGGTAGTCCAAAATGCTGCGGCCAGGCTTCTTTTCAACATCCCAATAAGAAGCAGTGTAAGACCGCATCTGCGCATACTCCACTGGTTGCCTGTAGCCGAACGAGTTGAGTTAAAAGCCCTGGTCTTGGCGCATTGTGCCCTGCATGCTTCCAGTCCAATCTATTTAAGGAAACGTTTTATGTTCTACACTCCAGCTAGACAGCTTTGCTCAGCCTCTCAGCTACTAGCCCATATACCTCACTTTCGCCTGCAAAGTATGGGTGGCAGCTCCCTTGCTTTCAGGGCTGCTTCAGCCTGGAATTCGTTTCCATTTGCTCTTCGCAGCATCCAGGACCCTACTCTTTGAAAAAAAAAGACTGAAAACGTTCCTTTCCATTTAACTAGCGACCCTTCACTTCTCAAGGATCGCGCCGGGACACTCCTTGGAGTATCCGCACATGCAATAAGCTTCAATAACATAACATAGAGTGGTGTGGAGTGGCATAGGAATGGCGTGGCATAGAATAAAGTGAAGTGGCGTGAAGTGGATTGGAGTACAGTGGCATAGACCAGAGTAGATTGGAGGGGTGTGGTGTGGCATAGAGTGGAGTAGAGTGGCGTAGAATGGAGTAGAGTGGAGCGAAGTAGAATCGAGTAGGGGGGATGAAAAGAGAGGAGTTACATAGAGTAGAGTGGCATAGAGAAGAGTAGAGAGGCATAGAGGAGAATATAAAGGAGTGGGTAGAGTGGAGTGCAGTTGCATAGAGTGGAGTTGCATAGACTGGAGTAGAGTAGATTGGCATAGAGTAGTACAGTCTGTAAGTAACTAAAGCCTTGATAGAGACGGCAGATTGTGAAAACAGCATAAATAAAAAGCCATAAAACATCAGAACATTTGAAATTGCTGGATAGACATGCAAATACATGCAATGTCAGGAACTAATTAATTGTAAAGGAAACTTATGTAAAATAAAAGTGCATCTTTTGAAAGCATTCTTCAAAATAAAAGGGCATCTTTTGAAAGCATTAGTCTTCCTTGTTTTGCAATTACAGAGCATAAGTTAATGTGCCTGAGCTGTGTTTCCTTATTACTAAAGCGTCAGTGGAGATGGCAAATAGGGTGAAAGCAACATAAATAAGAAGCCGTATACCAGTGCTAAAATTTGGAAAGCACATTGCACGTCCAGGAATAATACCGAACCGCGTATGAAAAAATTAAGCATTGCAAAAAGATTAGGAAGTTCAAAGACAAGGAAGAACACATCCTTGATCATGATTCAGGGATGAGATAGCACAAGAATGGAAGGGAAGCCTATGGGACCTAAGCAAGTGAAATATAGCAAACGAGAGTAACAATGAAATCAATCAATGGTATGCTGTGGGCAGTTTGTAAGCCCACTGAATAGTAAACAATTTGTCTCGCAGCACAAGGTATGTGCAGTGTAGGCGAGACGTAAAAAGTTCAAGACAGCGTTCACTGTCTACCATGACAGGGGTCCCAGATTCCGACCACAGATATGTATTAAATACGAGCCTTCAATACAGCTACGATCAACAGCAGCTGCATTACAATCTACCTCTAGATTTAAGCGGAAGAAATTGGATGGGAAAGCTTTCAGAGCTGTACCTGCCCAAATGTAATATAATATTCCAAAAGAAATTCGGCAAAGTCCAAATCCACGGAAACATAATCAAAATCTAGTTCTTCCACTGTCTATCAACCCCTATGTACACAGTTCAGCAATTCTCCCACAGTATAATATTACGTTTCTGTCGGTGTCAAGAAATTCCTCTAGTGTATATATGTGCTTAACAAAAAAAGCCCCAGAACTGAGCCAAACATCGGTAGAACACTGACACCTCACACCATAACATCAGTCCAGGCACCAAGTTTCAAATATTCAGAAATTGAGGTCACACTGAATTAATACCACATGCCTTCCTCCTTCCATGCAACACACGAGAGCCACCATAAGTTTCCAGGGCACAGCTGCATTACATTTAATTTAAGAGTTCCGGCACTTCTCTGGAGCAAACAGGTGCTCTAAAACAAACGGGATTCTTGGAGGAAAAGGTCATGAAGGCGCCAACACAGATTGTTGCACCGGGTTCCACCAATGCTAAAGCCAGCCCTCTCCCTGATAAGCAGCAAGTAATCTTTAGAGCTGGTGTGACAGATTAATACAAAGAGACATTTTATGAATTCACGTCTGACGCTCATTACACAGCTGTGCCATTTAGGAAACGATCCCCATAAAGGGAGTCGGGAGTAGGTCCACAATTTTAAAGAAGGCCTCACTCACCGCCTCAGTGCACAGGACCCACCCTTTGTGCATGAACATTCCAGTTCAGCCCAGCCCTGCCCCGCCCCGCCCCCACCCTGAGGTCGAAGGCCACAAAGCTGAGCGTGCGCTGCGCACGACGCACACTTTCATTTTATCTGAGGAGACTGGAATGGAGCCTAACTTTTAAATTAAGTCTCAGCATGGAGCGGAGCGTGGATCCCGCTGTAAATTACTGGACTGTGCACTGAGGGGGGCCCCTGGAGCTCAGGGCCCCCCCGCAATGCAGGGGCTGCAGGGGCCTGTGTTACGCGCCTGATAAGAAAAGAACAACCCAGGTAACAGAAGGCATAAAGAAGTACAACTGTGCCAAGTACATCGTGGCCTTTGCCTGATAAGCACCCCTCTCAAGCACCTTATGATGAAGGGTCATTTATTTGTCTGGTCTCTGGAATATAAGGCAGTATTTGATGCAACTAAGAAGTGCATCACTGTAGCAAGTTACAATTTGTACTTTAACCCTTCGTTGCAACCTGAAATCGCTATGTTTTTACAACCCAGAGGTTTGGGGACTATATTTGCTCAATCTGAACTAGGCCCTGGCTAGGCCTATCTGGAACTAGAAAGGAAAACTCTCCAGCCAGTAAGATAACTATGGCTATCATACTGGCCTGTAAACATTTTTATGTGTTAGAATTCACTGTTGCTGTTGATCAAAAGCACGGTTCCTAATTTTGGAAACTCCAAGGCTACGATGCCCCGCAGGACACTGTTGGAAGGCGGACCCCGAGGAGTCGGCGAGACCACCAAGGGGGGCCCTCACACTGTACGAAGTAGCCGAGCGCTGCCGAGAAGTCTCCTGAGAGATCCTTCTCCTATCACGTACTGGCACAGTAACACCACCACACCGGACTCAAGGAGGTTGTCTCAAGACAAGCAATTCTTTATCAGCAATAAAAAGGTTACGAGGTCAATATTTACACGAAGGGATCGAGGGATCCACCAAAAGTCTCAGTGTCTCTTTGGAAGGGTAGGGGTAGCGGGACAGTCTTTGGCAGGAGTGCGGTACGAGGGTACCTGGGGCCCAGTTCTTATCCTCAAGCTGGAGGACCTCCGGATCTCGAAGGGGTCGAGCCACGACGGCGTCAGCAGGGCTCTGGCGTACAGTTCGGGGAGAGCCGCGATCCAATCAGCAGGGCTCTCAAGATGGTTTCTGCTCAGCTCGAGCCGCGACGTCGTCAGCAGGGCTCCGAGGGAGGTTTCAGCGAGGTTGGGCCGCGACAGCGTCAGCAGGGCTCCGATGTTCCAGGTGGCTTCAAAGTGTTCACAAGAAGGGGCCGCGACGCAGTCAGCAGGGCTCGTGATGGTTCCGACAAGAGTTCTTCTCCGTAGGGTCAGCCGCGATTCAATCAGCAGGGCTCTCGACTCCGGGATACAACTGCCGATCTGTGGCGGGGTCGCCCCAGATATAGGTCTGGAGCCCTTTGATGTCCGGACCCAGGCGCCCGGTGGGGGCGGAGAGGCCGGGTGGAGGTGGCCAGACGCCCAGCAGGAGAGGCGCCAGGCCCAAGGGAGTTGCAGGGCGATCACACCTCGAGAGGGGAGGACAGTTGGGGGTCCCATTGATACTGTCCTCCGCCGGGGGCGATGAATGGTTCCTGCGGCACCCCCTGGCCAGTTTGTGGTGCCTCGATGTCGGGGCTTCGCTGGGGTCGAGGCCGGGTTGAGCGGGGTCACGCTGACTGGTGCACGGAGTCACGTGGGTGCCAACAAGATGGCGGAGCCACCAGGGGTATGCGACCTCGTGCAGCCCAGGATGAAGGGCCTCGGTGCAGTTCAGAAGGGTGGCCCGTGAAGGCCGGGGCGGGGAACGGGCACAATCCACGGGGGTAAGGACCATGCCACGAGGCCGGGTCCAACAGACACATACTCCGCATCCTTCAGTACAAGATTTTTTTTTTTTATAAATTCTTTTTATTAACCATTCACAAAGTCGACTAGACATGGCAAAGAGAAATACAGACGTACATGCTTCGAGTCTTAGAGCATAAAAAGGTGCACAAATACAATATGCAATGAACTGCAACATTGGTTAGGGCATCAGTTGATCATCGGAAACAGGGTCCATGGGGGGAGTACAGATACTTCCTCGATAATTATTCAATTTTTCCCAGATGGAGGACCACTTCTTGGGACAACCACGGGAGACGTACACAGTTTTTTCCCTAAAGATACAGTCCATGTCTTTTTTCCAGGAGTTCACCGCAGGTGGCTCCTTTGTCCCCCATGACTGTGCTATGTTCCGTTTGGCTTTCATCTGACCCAGCGTGACCCATAACCTATCTATGCTGTTGAGGTCTGTGGGCTCCCAGATATTCAATAGACACCGCTTTGCCTCCGGTCTTGTTACTACCCCAGTCACCCGACTCATACATTCAAGCACTCCTGACCACTGTTCCCTGTAAGCTGCGCGCCCGTGCACGCACGCACCTCTGTCCTTCCGAGCGCGCAGTGCTGTGTGTGAAGCGCGCACACACAGCACATCCCAGGAGTGCGTTTGTTTGCTGAAAGGCAGAAAATGCTCCTGCACTTGCTGCCTTTATTTCAAAGTAGAGCGGGGCTCCAGGGCTGATCGGTTGCCTTTTTAAAGTATGTATGTTAATCACAGCGCCCGTCAAAGGCTGCAATTAACATAAATACTTTCAAAAGGCAACCGATCAGCCCCACAGCAGCGCTCTAGTTAGAAAGGAAATGCAGCAAGTGGTCAAACACGATGTGGTTTTCAGAATCCTTTGAAAATACACGTTCGTGCTTGATGGGAGGTAAGTAACACAGCTGGAGACTGTGTGAAATGGAATTGTAATAGGAGTGGGGTGGGTGGGATGGGGAAAATAAACGGATTGTCTGGGTGGGAGGGGGGAAAGAAACTGAGAATGGGTGTTGGTCCATCCCCCAACACCCTCGGGCTTTATTTTTTCCCAATTCTTTAGCACACATTTCAAAAGCTACTTAAAAAATGTAACCTTGGAGTAGGAGCCAAGATGGCGATCGGGACGGCAGCGTAGGCTCCCGGCTCCGTGAACCTCCACATCCCGCACAGATATCCTGCATGAGATCCTTAGCCTGCGCTATATGCCCGTGTTGGTGGCTGAGAGCGGCAACCGATCGTGTGATTCTGAAGTTTCTGGCGGCGGTACCGCCGGAGAAATGTCCATTTGAAGTTTGCGGCCTGTGCAACCCTGGAACCGGGACCTCGGGTGGACAACATGGCCGGGCGGCAGTTCAACAACAGCGGCCATTGGTGACTGGGTGGAGTCGGAGTACCGGAGCGGTGCGAATATTGGCCTGAATTTCGCTGTGGTCATTCCTACCACTGAGCGTAGCGGAACGAGTGCATGCCCGGGGTGGCAATTCCAGGATTCTCCGGTAATTGCCTGAGCCTTCGCCGGTGAGCTGCCCGGACGCTGCCCGTAACGCGTCCCGATTTCCGCGGGCTGCTCCCGGATTTTCGCGGGCGCTGGTCCGTGGTGGGGATGACTGTTACCTGTGGCCACACACTGGATATATATTTTTGTCTGCCCCCGGAACCCTGTTTCCAGTGACATGGAACTTGATGCGCCTGTGCCTGAGTCCCGGTCCCAATCTGGGATGACCCTACCCGGCGGCCATCTTGCTAGGATGGAGCCTATCATCCTGTACACTGGGTCTCAGCAAGATTGGGAGTGTGTGCCTAAGAGGAGCGTAGCAGAGCGGGCGCCGGGAGCTGGGCTGGGGTACGGTGACCTTCTCGAAGCTCTCGGTGCCCTTCATTCCACCCTGGTTCACGGCGCCTCGGTATTGGGGAGGAAGCTTGATAGTGTTGCTTCAGCGTCGGAACAGTTGCGATCTGCCTGTCCCCAGGCACACAGGGCCTTGTCACACTTCACACAGGAGGACAGTGTCGTGGCCGCCCCTGTGAATAGGGGAAAGCTGGAAACTTCGGACAATGTGCCAACGTGTGATCGGCTGGCTGTGGGTCCGGTCTGTTCCGGAGGTTTTGGCTTTGAGCGGGGGGTGGTGGCTTTGTCCCACGCGCAACCTCCGGCGACCCAGGCAATATTCCAGCAACAGTCGCCTGCTCTGGCTGATTCCGCCTTCCTGGACCTTGTGTGCAGTACAGATCCTGGGGCAGTACTGGGAAAGATGGTCCTCCATAATGTTGACTGTGTTGGTGTTCAGAGACGTCCACCCTACATGTGTGTGTCGCTTCCTGGTCTTTTTTGGACGCTCCTCTTCCTTGTAACATTGGACATGGCACTGGGTCGATGGGTATGCATGGGTGGATTCGCAAAGAGTGGCCAAGGATAAGGCTGATCCTTCAGAGGTTGTCATCTAATAGGCGGGCGGGCACAGGGGTTGCGTGCTCTCACGACATAACTAATAGTGTAATAGGTACATAAGGCTCCCCATTTTTTCTTTGACATGGTCGATTTTGTGTTTGTTTCCTGTTTGCTTTGGGGAGGAACATATTGTGCGGGAGGGAGAAGCCGGGGGCATGTTTTGAAGGCCCTCCTCCAGTTTATTAATACTCTCTTTACTCCCCCGTCTGGTGGGGTTTCCTTTCTTACTCCATTTTCTCTGTTTCTTCTATATTTCGGGTCTGGTTCCGGGGCGACAGGCACACTGCTGGGGGGGGGGGGGCGTACTCATCTGCAGAGGTGCAGGGTGGGGGGTTGGGGGAGGGGATTCTTTAGTTTTTTTTTTGTTTTTTTTTCTTTGTTTCTATGGCCTCCTTTTTCTTCTCTTATTCTTCTTTGTCTTCTTTTTCTGGGGTCAGCACGGTAGGTCTCCTTTGCTGCCAATCACTGCTGTTTTATGTGTGCCTCAATTTCCGTGGTGATTTCTGGGTCTTAGGGCAGGGGACTGCAGGCGCAAATGGCCGTGATATTCCTCCACATCCTGAACCTCCTGTTTTAGCGCCATTGCCTGGATAGATTGCTGTTTATTGTTGGCGTTTACTATTCTGCCTGCCATTTTTTGCTGCTGGAAATTGTTTGGCACCTGATCCTTCTATCCCTTATTATAAAATGAAAACCTTTTGTATCCTGGTCCCTATTTGGGCTGTTCCGGGGCCAAGAGTATGCTAGCATGGAGAATCTGCTCCCCGAGGTGCTGCCTGTGATTAAACTTTGCTTCTGTTACTCTGATTGCTTAGCGGCCGGCCCCGGGGGTTGTAGGCCCATACTTGTCTTTTGTTTAAATGTCAATAAAGGTTTTTACAAAAAAAAAAAACAAAAAAAAAAAATGTAACCTTCAGTTCAATATTACATTTAAGAAAACGATTGCATATTTGGTAACAGCTTCTGATATGTGCTAGTCTGGGAAGCGAAGGAATTTCTTAGCCCGGCACATGCTTTTGAAATGAGGGAGGGTGGGTGAACAAAGCAGGGAAAATTGTCACCAAATACAAATGTTTTATTTATCCTCTAAGTCGTCTTTGTAGAAATCCTCACATGCTTCCTTGGAGCCAAATATTGTGACCATATAACCAAGCATGACTTTTTCATGCGTTATATATTATTTTTGTACACGTCTAACCACAAAGTCGCAATGGTTATTTTTATTAGCATAGTCGTACTTCTGGTGACTGCCAGATGCAGGTTTCTCTTTGCCTGTTCTGTGATATAAAAATTAAAGCTGGATGATTTTATCTGTACCCTCTTGGTGGGATTATGTCCATCATCTCCTTGTGTTTGCATTGTTTTTTGGAGCAATGATGATTATACTGTATTGTTCTACGACCGAACATAACAAACATCTGAGACCAGATGTGTGGCTAAATAAAGTTGGCGCACTGTTGTCTTTTCTTTTGCCTTGAGCTGCTGCAAATATACTGCTCGTTTGGATATTTAGCTGTTTCAGCCATTCTTTTCAAAGCTTTATCCCTGCCAACATTATGGGGGTGGTTATCACTCATCAGTATCTGGTCTCAATGTGTGTGAAAATGAGAAATTTAGCATTCAGCATAAAACTTTTCAAAATTTGATCTTTATAGTCCAAGGGGTATTTACCCCTTATTTGTGAATACAATGATGCCCTTCCACTTCAAAAAGGAATCACAATTCAATATCAGTACGTTTAAATGTCCAGGTAGAACTGCAGTTACATTTAGTATTCATGCATTGAATTTCTCAAAAGGCACGTGGGGATGTGGCTGCTGTTGGTAAAATTCCAAAACAGCGAGCATCTCCCCAGGAAAGACTATTGTCATGAGAACACTACAATATAACCTAAATCAACGCAAATCTCATGCCTTATTTGACAAGATGCCTATTGCATATATTCAACGTCAAGTAATGCTTAAAAAGCACCCTAAATGCATTTTTCGCATAATTATGGACTTACCGCATTTGCCACATAAAAATCCATCATCTGCTGCATATTCTGCATATTTTAACAAAAAAGTTGTTTCTTAGCTGAAATTGGTCAAAAGTTACTAACAACGCAGCAATTCATGTTGCCAAGCAATGAAAGGCCCTCTGCAAAGGTTGCTTATCTCTATACGTGGGTGCTAAACTGGAACTAGCGGGGTGCAACCTATACCAAGACAGTGCTAATAAGTATAACAATAGCGAGAGCTATTGCCGTTGTCCAAGAAATTCAGCAAGTCTACAAACACAAGGTATGCTTTCAGAAATGCAGCAAGTTTTATAGAGTCCGAACTCAATCCAGAAGTATTGGAGCGCTTTACATGATTTATTTATATATTTATTTATTTTGGTATGCATGGGAAGATTAGTTGATTTGTCCAGAATCACAAGATGTTAAGCTGACCCGAGACTCAAAACCCATCTCCAAAGTCACCAGCTCGAGCATTAAGCCACAACCTCTACCACAAGAGCGGAAGCATTTTCAATATTATATACAACTTTATGCAACAAACAACCATTGACAAAGCCAATAGTTCTGGCTTCTTATAGGTATAATGTTATTTGTATTATGTATCTGACTGCAATGACAGAAGAAGCAAAATATCAGTCAGGTGGCACACTATGCTAAGCATAGACTTTTAGCTCAATTGCTTTTAAGCCATACCCTTAATTGCATCGGTCACGCCCCTTTGAGAGACCCCATACGTTTTTTCATCCCACTTAAAGCCCTGGTCTACACGCGCAGTCGGGTACTTGGCGCACATAGCCTTGGCTGCAGCGTACAGAGACCTTACTCTGCCGCACACTGAGGAAAAACATTGGAGGGAACATTGCTCCTGACCAGTAGGTCTGAACGAGGGGGCATTCCCAGATTATGTGCATGAAGGATCCAATCTGCCCACACCCACGCCTACAATCACCCCCATCCATCCTACCCATTTTAATCAATGTTGGACCAGAGATGTACATCCTGTGGAGGATCTTTAATTGCACAAGTGGTAATCTGGATGAGGTGGCAACCTCCTAAGGGGAGGCCAAAGCCCCCTGCCATTCCTTATCATCAATCTCAAGCCCATCGCCCTCCCAGCGCTGTCTCAGAAGTGTGAGGGGGTCAGGTGTATTGTTGACCAGCTTTTTGTACGTCAGAGATATGATCCCATGTATCAGGTAGCCATCCAATAGTCTGTCCTCTAATGGCGAAGCGTCCGGTGGGATGGTGTCCCCAGGTATGTTCGACTGTAGTGCATGTCTGACTTGCAGATAGCGGAAGTGCTCCATGTCCGCGAGATCGTGACTTTGCTGCAAGTCTGCAAACGGTATCCACCCCCCCCCCCCCCTCCCTCCACAGGTCACCCATTGTTGAGATCCCTATCAGATCCCACTTGTCGGATCCCTTGGTGGTGCCCAGCATACCCAACTTTTCCGAGTCCCAAAGGGGGGTTGCCAGAGAGAGCTTGCCATACCAACCCAGACTTTTACCGAGTGTTTAGTCGGGCCCGTTAGGTGATAGCGGTGGGGTCTGGAGTATAAGGCTCTATGGTATGTGCCCCCTGGAAGTAGCCATTTATCCATCCTGTGGGCTGGATCATCTTCAGGTTTCTACACACAGTGATCTATGGCCTCCAGATGTGCGGCCCAGTAGTATCTCCAAATGTCTGGTAGGCAGGGGTGGGAGGTCTCCGCTGAGTACGTATAGTAGGGATTTGCTCCAATTTATTTTGTAACCTGAGTACCTCCCAAAGACAGCGAAGATGTCGAGGACAACTCGTAGGTAGCACTTGGGGGAGGCCAGGAAGAGAAGGATGTCATCCACGTAGAGGAAAATGCGATCCTCCCATCCCGCCGTCCATTGAAGCCCACAAATTGAGGGACTCCAACAGATCCACGCTCCAAGGACAGGGCGAAGCGGAGTGGCGAGAGAGGACACCCCTGACGGGTCCCCCTGCTGAGGTAAAAAATCGCTGACTTTTTGTTAACTACCACCTGCACCTGGGGCTCGGAATATAAGAGCCGCACCCAGTCAATGAAACCCGGGCCGAAGCCCAACTTAGTGAGGACTGCATAGAGATAGGACCACTCAAGCGTATTGAACACCATTTTGGCATCCAGCGAGACCATTACCGCCGCCTCCCGAATAGTGTCAAGTCTGCCCAGGATGCCATGAACACGCCGCAAATTTATCGCAGTGCTCCAGTGTGGCATGAAACCCGACTGGTCAGGGTGGGTGAGGTTGCAGATTACTGATATCAGGCGGTTTGCCAGTACCTTGGCAAGGATTTTGGGTTGAGCATTTAACAGGGAAATTGGCCTATACGAAGAGGTGTGGGTCTTAGGCTTACCGTCTTTATGTATCGTCACCAACGTGGCTATTCGCTGGTTATAAGGCAGGAGTCCCTTTTCGCGGCTTTCATTGAACATGTTGCGCATGTGGGGAGCGAGAGCGTCCGGTTTCAATTTATACAGCTTGATCGGCAGTCCGTTAGTTCCAGACGCCTTGCCAGTGCGAAGTCCACGGATCGCTTCCGCTAGTTCGACGTCCGTGTGTGCACTGTCAAGCGCATCTCTTTCGTCAGCTGAGAGGGTCGGCATACGGATATCCCGGAGGAGCTGCTCCGATTCCCCAATGGAGGAGCTAGAGGTCGACCTGTACACGGACCAGTAGTAGTCTGCAAACGTATTTGCAATTGCTTGTGGATCAGTTATTGTGTGTCCCCCCTTGTCCTTCAATTTCGGGACCAGCCTGTTAGCCAGTTCCTTCCGGTCTAGCCAGGCAAACAATTTCCCCTCATTGTCCCCCAGGTAATAAAGTCTCCCGGCTTTCTCTCTCCCCAGTGTTTTGGCCATGTCCATGGCAATGCTCCTGTACTCATCCCGCCTGAGCTGCAGAGAATGGAGCGTCTCTGGCAAGGGACCGCCTGCCTCTGATTCTTCAAGGCGACGGATCTCACTATCCACCCGGACCAGTTCCTTGACCTTGTCTTTTCGAATCCCGGCGATCGAGGACAGTGCCTGCCCTCGTAACACCATCTTAAACACCTCTCCCACAGGACTAGGCCGACCAGACCATGCCTTCATTGTCAGTGAAGTTGTTTTTGATTGTCTGGAGGAGTGTCTTCTTGACATCAGGGTTGCGGAGGTACCAAGGGTTAATCGGTGCAACTCTCCTGACCTGCCCACCTCCCAAGACCAGATACACCTAGATCGGGGAGTGGTCAGAGATGCCCCTTGCCATGTGCCTGACTTCCTGTGTCTCTGGGAGCAAGGCTGCTGGGGCCAGCAAGTAGTCTATTTGGGAGGAACTGCCGTGGACGCCAGAATAAAACGTGTATTGGGTAGTGTCATGGTGTAGTGTGCGCCACAGATCCACCAATCCCATAGCTGCAAGAAAGTCAGGGAGCCAACTCTGAGACTGCGCCATGTCTCGTGGGGGGTGGCGGTCTAAGTGACCCGAAACCATTGAATTGAAATCCCCACCCAGTACTAACTGATCCTCGGGAAGGGATAGTAGATGAGTGCCCAAGTCCCTGAATGTCAGGCTCTGCAGACCTGGTGGGACATATACTGTCACCAGGTTAAGGGTTTCGCCCTCCCATTGACCAGAAACTGCTGCATACCTTCCCATGTCATCCACCCAGGTGCGCTGCACAGAGAACGGAAAGGATTTCTTGAGCAGGATACCAACACCCCGGGACCCGGTGGTAAACCCAAAATGGGCCACAATTTTAAATCCCAACCTGTTGAGCGCCCTACATGTGTTACCGACTAGGTGTGTCTCCTGGAGTAGTACCACCTCAGGGGAGTGACGTTTAATGTGCTGTAGGACTATGCTGCGTTTGAGCTTATCCCCAAGTCCATTGAAATTCCAACTTAGTCTAAGCTGCCTATCTTTGCCGTTCCCCATTGCATCTGACACAGTACACACTCAGGTGCTCCAGCTCGAACAGTAATACAGTCGACATGAAAAAAAATAAAAAATGAAACAGGAGAACGAAACTACTTTCCCAGAACCCACCCAACAACCCCCCTCCCTGCTCCCCTGCACTCCGGGCCTAGAACTGCCCATCGTTAAACTCTGCAGAATGCCTGTCGCCCAAACTGATCTAACGATAGCTGAACTTGGGGGTGGACGGCCACTGCCCCGTGAACTCCTCCCCTCTAGAAGCATCAGTAAGGCTCCAGAAAGCGCGAGTGTGAGCTACAAGTCAGACAATTAACAACACACTTTCTCACATCATGTTAACTAGCACCCCCTGGACTGGCGACAAAACGAGAACCACCCCGCATAGGCCCAACATTTCTCCCCTAAGTCACAAGTTCACATCTTAGAGTTCCGCAATGTCCCAGGCAACGTATGTAAGATCATCTATGGTCGCCCTGGTCCTCCGCCCTTCTCCTGCCCACAAGCCAGTCCGCGACATCTTCTGGGCGATCGACAAACCAGGCTTTGCCATCTGTTTCAACCCGAAGCCGGGCCGTGAACAGCATTGCATATTTCACCCCCATGTCCCGTAGCCACTTTGTGACTGCTAAGAAGGATCTCCTCTGCTTCTGCACAGCCAGGGTGAAATCCGGAAAGAAGGAGATCTCTACGTTTTCATAGCATAGTGGCAAGGCATTCCGGGCAAACTGGAGGATGACATCACGTTACCGGTAGTTTAGGAGTCTGGCCAGGATGGGCCTGGGCGGCGCTCCAGGCTTTGTTTCCCCGCCGGGGACCCTGTGTGCCCTTTCAATGACAAAGAATTTCGATAGCCCCTTGGGTTGGAGGTGGGTTAGGATAAGGTCTTGAACGAACAGGTCCGAAGCCTGCCCTTCTGCTTTTTCGGGGACCCCAATTATGCGCACGTTGTTGCGGTGGGTGCGGCCTTCATAATCGTCCAGCTTCTCCTCCACGTGCTTTCGAAAGACCTGAAGGTCTTCAACCTCTTGCTGCAGCTGGGATGTGTCCGCGACCAAGCTGGACATGGTTATCTCCAGTTGCTTGACCTTTTCCCCATTTTTCGTGAGGTCTGCCCTGAGGAGTGTTACCTCCATCGCGATGGCGACCATCCTCTGTTCCAGGGACACTCGCACACCAGAGATGGCCACCATTACGTCCTACAGCATTAGCTCTGCTGCTGCCCCCTCCGTGCTCCTCGCCGTGGCTGCCGCGTGGTGCGGATCCGGAGGAGTCCTCTTTGAATAAGTGTATTTGTCAAGGTTATTGGTCTGGACAGTCTTTGGGCCCCTGGTCCCTGACATTGTCACTGCGGCACCTTGGCCCATCGCTGACCCTGACGAGTCCCCGGCTCCGCCGCCACACTTCCACCAGGGCCATGAGTAACTGTTTGCAGTGGGGTAAGGGCCACCCTTCAGCAGTTCAAATCAGTGGGGCACCACCCCAGGCGCTACCATGCGTTAGGCACTGGAGACAGCCCAGGCAGAGTGCCAAGGACTCAGGGGCCCTGGCCAGGGGAACTCTTCTAGTCACGGGTGGTGAGGGGCTAGATATTACGGGCGATGCCGGGGCCGCACCCCCGGCTCTCGGTCAAGACAGCATCAGGCGGATGGAGGGCAGAGTACAGTTCAAGCCCCCGCCGACGCCGCATCCCAGCGAGACACCGGTGGGCAACTCCCGGCTCCAGGCAATATCGATGCACCCAGGCGCTAGTTCGGGAGGGGGCCTTTCCCACTCCCACGTTTGAAAGTGTGTCGGGTCCCCATCCACAGATGGTACGAGCAAACGGGAGGATGGGGTCAAAAACACTGCCCCAGCAGTTCCGCTCCAGAGACAGTCAAGCCACACAACACCTACAGCAGGTCCCAGCATCGCAACCTCCGCTCCTGCCAGGAGTTCTCACCTCTCCCTTCTCTGCCGCAAACGGTATCAGGGGGTCTCTCCATTGTCCGGGGCCACAGTCGAGGGGTGCGTCTAATTCACCCACCAGCCGCGTGCCTCCTATGGGACCAGGCAGGCCGCAGGCCTCAACCACGGCCTCACGCAAGCAGCAGCCCGCCGGCACAGGCAACCACGCCCAGCACTCCGCCTCCCGATCTCCCGCTGCCAGGGAGGGAGGCCAGGCCTCAGTCCACTGCCCTGAACATGTCGGCCGACGCTGCTCTCAAGCCCCCGTTAAGGTCCGGGGCCGTGTCCGCAGGCCCGTGTGCAAGTTTCAGAGCCGGATATGTGTAGCGGATCTTCAAGTAGGGTTCACGGCTGCCGGATCTCTACGGAGTAGCGGCCATTTCGTTTCGCGGCCAAGCCACGCCCCCCAGTACAAGATTTTTAAGGGGACACCTAGGACTTAACCCTTTCAATGTACAATTTTAAAAAGATACTATTCTGCATCATGGACTTTCTTACAAAAGGCCAGATACTTGCAACTTTTTTATCCATACTGGCCGCCTAAAGCTGGCTAATAAGGTCACTAATGCATTGTGGCAACACATTATCTGCTGAAACAACAACTCTGGTTTCAATCATCACCTTTAGCATGCTAACTGCCTCCAAGTCAAGCAAGGTGCAAGCAGAATATTGCATTTGATTCCCAGGCCTACATGCATTTCACTACAAATTACATTTTACGTTGCTTACTTTCTACTTGCTGGTTGTCATTATGCAGATAATTTTTAAAAAATTGTATATAATAAGAACTGGGACTTGGTTATGCACGCACTGCTCTACTGTAAGCACATTAACCCTCCATGCCAGTTTATAACGAGTCACACCTATACTGAATTACGCGCAGCTCTGTGATAACCACTTGACGTCCTATCACTGCTATACTCTTAACATTTGTTGGCTACACCGGCTTCTTTGTAGCCATGGCCTTACCCATGTTAAATATCTGTAAACTGCACTCTGTTCTCTCTAAGTGAACTTGTACAGATTTACCATCACATTTGTCCTTGTTGGCAATTCTTTTGGGTGAAGTTTGCTTTAAAATAATAATATATATTATCGAAATTTAAATAATGTTTTATGCTTCTGTTTCAGCAACATTATGCTACAGCGTTAACAGAGTCCTTATTAGGAGTTAAAATTCATGTCCGTTCAGCATATCGCACCTTGGCCTCAGTTCAGCACATCGTACCTTGGCCTCGGCTCTTACCAATTTGCCATACTAGTCAAGTAAAGTCCCCTTTTAAAATGTAGTTTGAGGTCCATGAACACAGGGAAAACAGAACATCAACAATTAGAATTAGTCTCTACCTTAATGATGGAATCTACCCACGGTGGCACTGCCCGAATGTATACCATTCGTACCTTTACGTAAATTACAAGAGCTATGGCCTTCCTCTTTATGAGATTCTATTCACATTGCCCGGAGCAGCGAACCAAGAGTGATTTCCCTGAGTCCCCGGCTCGCCAAAGGCACGGTGAACTTCCCAGGGACAATCAAAAGGGGTATATTCCTCCAATTTAATGGTGTTGATTTGCAATGCTCAGCACCGCTGCCATTTTCTACAATGTCCTGCTGGTCTTGTCCCTATCGCTACAGAGTGCACTTCCATGTGCGAAGCCGGTCCTTAGTTTAGACAGGCGCTCTAGCTCAGCTCCCACAATGCGTGCATGCGCACTGACCAACTAAAGGGAACAGCTTTGCTAGGCCTTACACTTGCGCCCCAAGCTGCCCAACACTTCACCTGACCTGCACCCCTGAAGAGGCACGGGAAAGAGAAAAGACAAGCACCAGGGGAACCTGACTACACCCTTGGCACAAGAAATTGAGGCGTATTACCTTTACTACCATTCACAATGTAACCAACTTAGTTGCCGGACTGTGAACCAAAACCGGCCCAGGCAAAGAGTCCTCTTGATCACCCTCTCTGGCCGCCATTGACCGAGTGGACACGCATGCCCACTCTGGCAACCCAAGCATCTCCAAGTGAGACCTAAGCTCAACATCCTTCCATAAGGACTGCTCCAGGTTGTTATCAAGCAGACAATCTACAGGCATGGAAGAGCTTACAACCACCCTCAAGGGACCTGAGACCCCCCCACTCGAAGGGATCCTTCACCACCAGACACTGGTGCTCTGAATTGCCCACAGCAATTACTTGGTGGAATGCCCTGGGGACTACCTGCTTCTCAGAGACCAGGTGACACCGGACTGAGGTCACACTGGGTCCAGTATCCCTGAGAGCCTCTACCCTTTTCCCATTGATGGTCACCTAGGTGCTGTATTTCTTTGTGTTAGGGGGCACTTGGTTTCCTGGGACCATCTCACTGTCCCCTAGTGAGACGAGGGTCATTTCTGCGGGGTCCCCACCCTCCTGTGGGTACTTCTCCTCCCCAAGTGCTAAACTTGCCAACACCTTGGACTGCCCACCGGTGGGTGGCTGTGCCCCCTTTGAACACTTGGGGTCCCCCTTCATGTGACCCACCTGGTCACATGCAAAACACTTGCGAGGGCCGGTCTCAGCAGGCTTTCCTGACGAGACCCCTTGTTTCTTATCTCCGGGGGGATGGGAACCTTTACCCTGGGTGTTAGTTTGGGGCCCTTTAGAGAACTCCTGTGCTTTACCCTGCCCCCCCTCACTTTTCTGCTGGGAACCCTGCCCACCTTTGGCTGAGTGTCCCCCAAACGCTTTCTTGTGGACCCTGGTACTCCCCCAGCGGTCCTCCTCCATAGAAAGCTTCCTGGGGTTAAATCAGCCGACTATCAACTAGGTGCTAGCGCAGATCTGCAAAACAGACTAGACAAGTGCTCCCATGCAATCAAATTAATAATCTGTGACATTACTGCCTTTCACCCAGCCATCCAATGACCTGCAGAATGAATCTACACATTCCAACCAAGTGTTGGTATCAGACGCTTAACTGCATCTAAATTGATCCCTGTACTTCTCAGGAGTGAGTCCATTTCTGGTGACGAGGGCGTCTTTCATGTCAGCATACGAGAGGTTCTGCCTCTTACCCAAAGCTATCAGGGTATCTCTCGCTTCTTCCGGAAAGAGAGGCCACAACCCTGACCCCCAGTTCCTTTCAGGGACACCATTCCTATGAATAGACGCCTCGTACCCTTGAAACCACATTTGTATGTCATCCCCCTTCTGGTATTCTTGGGAATGTGCACAACCCTATCTGCCTGTACTGAAGAGTTGCTGCCACCACCCAGACTGGATTTGCTTTTAAATTCCAGCCCCTTGAGCCCACGCTCATGGTCTAATACCATCCTCTGTGACTCCATCTTGAGCCTCTCAAGCTCTATCTCGTGCCTCCTGGATTCCTCTCTGTCCTCCAGCTCCTCTGGGGACAAACCACTGCTACCTGGCCTGGAGGGATCCCCCCCTCCCAAAAGCACATCCACCTTAGGAATAGGCTCCTCCGCGTCCCCATTGAGAATACCAGACTGCTTGCTAGTATGTCTGGCTGCTACCCAGGCCCTCAGCTCCTCCTTCCTAGTGAGGCCTCTGACTTGGACTTTTAGGCTTCTGCATATCGCTTTCAACTCCTTCATGTTGTAGGATTCCAACCTATCCTCCTCAAAGGCAATTTCCATGGATGAAACAGATGATGCTCTTGATTCAGACATGATGAAGGAGCAAGTTCATGCTGGCAAGGTCAAAATAGTACAAAAACAAAAGTATGTGGTACGTGATGGTCTGTGATATGGTAGTAGTGCACACCAATCACTGTAAGTCAAATGCAAACGCAAGTCCTATCCTCACCGCTGCCAACCAATGTTAGAAATTGGATTTTTGGTCGGCTAGGGCATGTGCCAAAGTCAGGCAGAAACCACTACTTTAGTCAGGATAAGGGAGTTACACTCCTAAAATAAACCCTGCTCACCACCTTGGTAGCTTGGCACGAGTAGTCAGGTTATCTTAGAGGCAGTGTGTAAAGCATTTGCACATAACCAACAGTCGTACAGTGTAAGCAGTACAAAAAGACCCCACACCAGTTTGGAAAAATATCCAATATTTTTATACACTTAAGACAAGACCCAAAACAATAAAAACAAAAATCCACAATACAGTATTTAAACATCTTTAGTTATCAAAATATGCTTGAAAAACAGTTCTTTGATGTCGATAGCTCCGTCCAGGCCTATCACGGTGTCGTGAGCACACAAATCCAAACAGTTCTGGCTGACCGCGGTGTCCCGGGCCAGCTATGGTGTTGGGAAGACCCGCAAACAGCACCTTTTAGAAATGAAGGACGTCGGCGACCTCTCGTTGAGCTTCCGAAAGCACGGCGTCTGCAGGTGTCGGTCTGGAAGTCGGTGCAGGAGTTGTCGGGGCCCTCGAAGTCACATGCGTTGCAGATCGATCTCCTCTCTGTTGGAGTCAGGAGCGCTGGCGTCGGGTGCTGCGGAGTGAAGTGCAGCGGTACGCTCCAGTCGCGGTGCGAGCAGCGGCTCGGTGGCGGCGTCAGATGGCATCGTCGGTGAGACCAGGGTCGCGGGGCGAAGTGAATGCGGTGCTCGTCGCGGTGCTGGCAGGTCATGGTGCAAGCAGTGGCGTCATCGTTGCTGAAGCGCTGTGGTCGGCTGATGAACTGGAGTCGATGGCGCCGGCGTCAGTAGACCAAGGTTGCGTGCGGGATGAGGGTGGTGCGTCATGTAACTTTGAGTGGTCGCCTCGAACCACGGTGCAAGCAGCGGCATCGAATTGGGCGTGGGGCAGCATCATCGGGGAGGCCCAAGCGTAGTCGTGAAGTGAGGCGGTGCGGAGTGCATCGTCGGTGAGACCAGGGTCACTGTGCGGCGTTGCGGCGGTGCCCACTGCTGTGCCTTCAGGACAGTGAGTCGGCAGCGGTGTCGTAGACAGCATCGGGTTGCTATTTCTTCTGTTGCAGCTCAAAACACACAGTCCCCAGTGCTGCGGGCAGAAGAGCTTGAAGTCTTTGCTGGTCCTGAGACTTCTTCAACAGGGGGCAAGCTCTACCTCAAGCCCTTGGAGAAACTCACAAAAGCAGATTGAAGAAAGTTCAGTCCAGTCGTTTCACTGCCCAAAACAGAAGCAGCCACTGCAGGCTAACACAGCAAAGCACACAGCAAAGTGGTAGTCCCTCCTCACAGCTTCTCCAGCTCTTCTTCTTGGCAGTCTTCTTGATCCAAAAGAGTTCTAAGGTTCAGGGGTCTGGGCCCCAATATTTATATCCCAAAATTCTTTGATCTCTTAGGCAGAGAGTGTCTGTGCCCAGCCAGAACCAGTTCTGCCTTCTCTGGTGTGATTTCCCAGCAGGAGGTGGAGACGACATTGTCAGAGGCAGAACAGGCCTTTGAGGTGCAAGGAAATCTCCTCCCCCTTCTCCCATCGCAGCCCAGGTCTATTCAGCTGTTTCCTGACCCACCTAGATTATCTAGAGCCACTCCTGCTCCCCAGCCTTCTGTCATCCAAAACCCAGACCGGCAATCCACATTGCAGCAGAGGCACACAGGATGACTTAGCAAGAAAATACCTACTTTGTAAAAGTGGTATTTTCAAACACATAATTTAAAAATCACCTTCACTAAAAGATGCATCTTTAGATTCTGAGTTCAGGCCTACTTAATTTTATTTTCCTACCTAGTTCCCAGGGCCAATTATGTTTATAAGATGTTATAAACAAACTTCCCATTCTGTCCTATGGGGAACAGGTGGCCTTGCAACAGTGAAAAACGAAATGGGCTTGTGGGAGGGCAGGTTTGATAAACAGGCGAGGAGGCTGAATATATTTTCCAAAAGGACGGTTTTTATTAGCAATAGTAGAAGTGGTAGGTTGTTCAGGATGTTTTTCTTTCTGCTCCTCTTCAGATTTGGTTGAGCTTGATTGGGATTCACAGGTAGGTGTTCCCGGCTCCTCCTCTTCAGTATAAAGGTTGTCTCCCCGGAGGCTCATAAGCGAGGGAAAGAGGGAGCTGTGAGTTACTATTTTGTAAAATTAATTAGTACCATATACCCGCCACCACACCTTGAAGTGCTCTACAGACTAGTTCTCCAGGTCTTCTCACAGTGTGCTGGTTTTGGGGGGGGGGGGGGGGGTATACTCTTTAGACAGTGCACCTAGGAAACCTATTAGTGCTCACTTCAGTCTAACATAGTGCCATAAAAGGAATGCAACAGGAAATTAGGCTTGTTATCTGTCACACTATTAAAAGAAAGTGCCACCTGTTCAGGGAAAACCAAAATATACGGGCGTGCAACACACGGTTACTTCTGAGGCGGGTTTCCCACTTCGCTACCCGTGTCCCTTCTCATGCTTGCCACCCGCCTCCCTCGCACCCTCCCCCTGGTCCCTCAAGACGCTACCACTCACCGGCTCCGCCGCAACTCTCCTGAGTTGCGGCCGCTCTCCAGCATCCTCCGGCAGACACCACCACTCTTCGCACCACCGTTCGTCCAGTTCCGCGTCTCCTTCTCCCAGGGCGTCCTCGGATTTGCTTCGGTTGTTCGCTCACAGGGTCCGTCTTCTCTCTCCTGCTCTCATTCTCTCGACTCTGTTCCTGCTGCTCCCTCGCAACCGGTCCGAGACGCCTCCTGTTCGATTTCCCCTTCTTTCATTGGGCTGCTGTCAGAACTTCCGGGGTTGTGCCCGCCTACTTCCGGGTTCCCGTCGACGTCTCGCTGTGGAGGATAGGGGAATGGATTTTATAGTGCTTCGTGGTCCCTTATGTTCCGAGCATTGAAAAGGAGTACGGGCTCTAAGGGAAGGGTCCTCCCTTGGCGGTACACAGGTGAGCCCCTCCTGCATTTTCTCACAGGGCTGTAATTCACAATTAGGACATGCCACACACACACCAGGACATGTCCTACTTTTCACATACACTGCACCCTGCCCACTGGGGTACCTTGGGCCTACCTTAGGGGTGACTAACATGTAGAAAAGGGAAGGTTTAGGCCTGAAGTCGATATGGCAGTCCCAGACTGCACACAGGCTCTGCAATGGCAGGCCTGAGACACACTTTACAGGCTGCTTGTGTGGGTGGCACAATCCAGTGCTGCAGCCCACCAACAGCATTTGATTTACAGGCCCTGGCACACGCAGAGCACTTTACTAGGGACTGACACATAAATCAAATTGGCCCATCGTGGAAACAACAATCCATAACACATTTTACCACAGGAGCACTTGCACTTTACCACTCATCAGCAGTGAAAAAGGCGCGCAAAAACACTACGTCAGCAAAAACAGTCAAAACTGGTAGAGCAGAAAGCAAAAACTCAGGGGAAACACGCCAAAAGATGCCAAGTCCAACACCGGGGTATTGTTTACTAGTGATCTGTATATCATCGAAATCCCTCTCCTACCTAGGATGGCCATCGTAACATGAGACTCGAGGGCTTTACAATCATGGACGGCACGTAGAGTGTCGCAATACTGCTCAAGGGCTTGTCTTATTTGGATGTAATGATGGATCTGTGATCTGTGCATTTCGTACATGTCTTTGAGGTGTTGGAATGTACACATGGAGTTGCCCGTCCAGCTTAGAAATCCCCGTGGTGTTCCATGCCCGAAAGCTTGTCAGTCATGGTGTGTTGTAACCATTTTTCCAGACCATAGAGGTGTTTCTCCAGTCGGCACACCGTACCATTTAATCCATCGCAGTGCACGATACCAACATGTTATGGGAGTCTCGATCGCTGGGGAAGATTGGGACATTGGCATGGCCAGTATAAAAGACTCATTACATTATGTTGTCTAAGTATGCAAATCGGAACCGATATTGCCCTTAAGGGCATGCTCATCTGGCAAATAAATAGGGAGATGTGGATTAGGGATTAGAAATAGGAAGAGGTGTGGCGCCAGGGCAACTGACTCCGGAATCTGGGGATCACGGTTCGATCCCCGGCGCCGGCGGCAGATTTGCCCAGCACCATGTGACTCTGGGCAATAGCTTGCTTAATCTTCCCGACGGCCCCCAGCGCCTAGAGACCCTTACGGGTGATTGTTCGCGCTACAAATGTGGATTATTAGTGAAACGCGGCTCCCTTGCCAACGAAAAGGTCAAAGTAGCAAGAAGCCTGCATGCTTTAAACGGCCAGTGACCACAGTCTTGCCTCTCAGCAGCGCAGTGGATATGATGCTTGCGTTCCATGGTCCACCGTTACTCAAGCTGCGCAGGAGTCATGGGTGGTACTGATGAAAGTGCGTTGCACACAATACCCCACACACAACTGGCCTGTGAAGACAAAAAGGAACAGGCAGAGAGAGGTAAGCCAAAGGCATATATCCTGTGGAGAGGGGGGAGGGGGGATATTTCTCCACGTTTATAAGGAAGTTTGAGCTTTGAATAAGTGTCTGTGGAGGCATGAATGCCTCATGTAATGAAAGGAACAAGGAAACGCACGAAGAGGTAATATGAGTTTAAATGTCACAATATCAAAATATTACTACCGCAGAATATATTATGTTACAGTATTGCCTATTCTTGCCAAATTAATTTATTCAACCCTTTAGCATAATGCCAGTGGCTCTAGGTATAGAGGTTTTTATGAGGATAAATATTGAGTTATTGAAGAGTCCATGAGAGGTTATGTTGGGATAGGAAGGTTCCTGTGGGTGTATGCAGGGTCGTTTTAATGCATGGCATGGCAACTGCCCAGACCCGCATCTTCCACTGAGCCCTCTAGGAAGGGATTTTTCTTTCCTTATTACCTCTATTGCTCTATCTCAGCCTCTCACTATTTATAAATAACCCAATTTCTGAAAATGTATTGTATCATTCAATATTGTTTTCTGTTTTACAGGCTTGAATTAGCAAAAAATGAGTAATAAAATTAAAAGTTGTTCTGAACAGAAACAACAAATATGTCTTGCCTGGGGCATCGAAAATCCTTACAATGATACTAGATGAATGCTGCTGGATAAAGCTGCCCATGTTAATCATTATTAACAGCCTGGTTACTTACCGAGTCCTGGTCTTGCTTGTCACGGTCATCACTTACTGAGCTTTCCCGCCTGCAGAAATTTATCCAAGTTTAATAAAATATGGTCCCACCCCAATATGGCTTCCACTTCCTGCCACTCTTCCCATGAACCTACAAGAGTGGAAGCCAACAACCCCTACTTCATGATACTCTAAGCAGCTTGCAAACATGAAGCCGAATTCCACCCCCAAAGGATGGCTGGGCGACCCTGGAGTGTTACAAAGAAGGCCAGAACTTCGAGTCATCATGGTCACCAGTAAGTATTCGGACCATTATGTCCTTGTTTGTCTTTCTCTTCCCAGTCCTCACTTACAAACCTGATAACCAAGCCAGGAACTTAGATTCAGCGCAGTAAAAAACACACCAATTACAGGGACCATGAAAAAGACTGATGTTTATTTACTCCACTCTTACTCTACAGCCACATCCAACATCATGGAACCAAAAGATTTTGACAAATGTTCCCCCCACTGCAACCTATAACGCTTCATAAAAGTATGAGGTATCAAGTTGCCAAATTACATATGTCTGTCAAATAATGCCTCTTCTCAATGCCATCCAAGAAGCTGAGACCGGGCTCGTAAATCTCCTATGGAATCTGTGCTGAAAGGAAGGTGCCTGGTTCTCATGCATCTGAATAAAGACTTGCATCAGCCATGTTCCTAGCATTGCTGATAAAGATTTCAGACCATGCCTAGAGAGTTCAAGTGTTACAAAAAGAGAATCCGCCTTCCTAAAAAGTTTTGTTCTAAGCAAATGAATCTCAAGTGCCCTACAGACATCTGATATATGCAAAAGCTCCTCTTCCTGACCTGAAGAGTCCAGGAAATACATTGGAAACACTAAGTCAGAAGTTCAATGGAAAACTTAAGAGATTAAGGGCCAGATGTACGACCCACCAATTTGTGACTCGCAAATTGCGATGTATAACAGTGTCTCAGACACTGTTTGCGATTCCTAATGGGGTCGCAAATTGCATGCCTCGTGAATATTAATGAGGCAGGCTCAATTTGCGACCTCATTAGGAATAGCTAGCACTCCCAGGGGTGGTGGCCTGCTGGGGTCAGCAGACCACCATGTCTGGGACAGCTTTTAAATAAAACTGTCTTTTTTTTTTTTTAAATTCAGCCCGTTCTCCTTAAAGGAAAACGGGATGCATTTAAAAAAGGAAAATTTTACTTTTCAGTTTCATTTTTTAAGGGCAGGCAGTGGTCTGCAGAGCATTACTAGGGGGGTCTGGGGGTTCTCCCCCCAAGAAAAGTTTGGAAAAAGCCAGAAGAAAATGATGCTTTTTACTGCACGTTTTTCATTACATATTTAATTGTATTAACTTTCAAAGCACAGTAAATAGTAGATGATGACCTTAAGAGCACCAGGTTACCCAGTCATATGTACCCATGGACCTTCTTACAGAGAGCACCAAAATTAGACACAAATGTAGTGACTTCCATGACTGCATGCGGGATACTGCTCACTGGTTAAGAGCTAATTCTCTCCAGTTTAATTCAGATAAGACTGAAGTCTTATACTGTACTACGGGGAGGGTTCCTCCCCCCTTTCCCGGAAATCTTTGGTCCTCTTCTTCTATGGCTACTCTGGTACCGGCTAAAGCTGTACGTAATTTGGGAGTCACGCTCGACGCTACTTTAACTTTGGAGATGCACGTAAACAAGGTGGTGGGGACCTGTTTTTCTCTGATCAGGGCCCTGAAGAAGATTCTTCCATTACTACCAGAGACGGCCAGAGCACTGGTCGTTGGTGGTATTATCCTCAGTAGACTAGACTACTGTAATGCCCTACTGCTGGGGTCCCCTAAGTTTCTGATTGAACGTCTTCAAAGAGTGCAAACTGTGGCAGCTAAACTGGCTCTGATGAAACCACGACGTTCATCAGACTCGCTGGCCCTTGCCGAGCTTCATTGGCTGCCGTTAATGCAAAGGGTTCAATTTAAATCCCTATGCCTGGTTTTTAAGGCATTACATGGCCTTGGACCCATACCCCTTCAAGAGATCTTCACTTGGTATACACCTACAAGGTGTCTTCGCTCCGCCACTGCCTACTTGGTGAAAGTTCCCAAGATTCGAAGAGCCAAGTCAGGGGTAGGGCCTTTAGCTTCGCTGCAGCTAAGCTCTGGAGCAGCCTCCCTTTGGAGCTCAGATAATCCAATGATCTTTTGCAGTTTAGAAAACAGATTAAAACATGGCTGTTTCCCAGAGCTTGATAGCTCTAGAAGTGTTCCATCTGCTCTAAGTTTAGCTCCTTTCTTTGCCATCTGATAATGAATCATGTACTGTAGCGCCGAGGTACCCGTTGGGTGTTTGTTGCGCTTTATAAATTTCGTATACAATACAATACAATACAATAAAATCAGAGAGCACAAAGTATAAGTGAAAGCAGCCCACAAACGGTGTGTAGTGAGCAAGCGCAGTGAGCGACCACTACTATGGGGAACTTGGGGGGTTCTCCTCCCAAGAAAAGTTTGGAGACAGAAAGGCCAAAACAATGCATTTTTCAACACATTTTTCATTTCATATTTAATTGTATTAACTTTTAAAGCATAGTAAATGATGACCTATGGTGCCCCAGGATACCCAGTCAAAACAGTTATAAATCACAGATATTCACAGAGAACACCAAAAAATGAAATGTCGAGCACGAAACATGAATTTGAATATAACCAATTTATTCTTAATATAAAATAGTATAAAGACATTTAAAAACGTACTTAACCTCAAACAATTGTGCGAAGGTTTAGATGAAAAAATAAACAAGACAATGTTCAAACATAACATGATTTTTATATCCTGAGTTTTGTAAAGAGTGCTAAAATAAAGTATCTTATGTAAAGTGCGACAGTGCACAACATTATGATTGTGGGCATTTTGACATTTTAAACAGATAACATGATCTCCAGCAATTTCCCTAATATGAAATACTGTAAAAACATAATAACGCACTTCATCTCAAACAAGTGTTATATTCAACCGTACTTCACACTACTTTGCATTAATTTGAGTCAAGAGGGTGTTTCATGGGTGAGATGTTAGAGTTCCCAAGCAACCACCCATGGGTTTTGATGTAAAGCACTACCTACTAAGAAAAGTACACCCAGATTTTAGCCAAAAACTGACACCTTCTTGAGGCCAGAAATCATGAAAACGTCATAAATAAGCACCCAGAAAGCATGGAAATGTCACACATGGCACCCAGGCCAGAAAAGCATGAAACGTGAAAAGCAGTGGCACTGGAACACTTCTCAGAGTGTGGATGCTGCCATCAATGTTATAATCCTGAATTCATGGGATTGTGAAATGTTCCAATAACCACACAAAGAACAAGGGTAGCAAATGAACCTCGCCTATTCCGGGACATATAAAACTTAAAGTATATGCCAAACCATTTAAATACACTGCACTCTGCATACTGCTCCCTGCCTTATGGACGGTTAAGGAAGAGCTTGTCCTAGTGGTGACAAATGCATTAAAAGGGAACATTCTTAGGCCTAGCAAAAGATTCATTTTGCCAGGTCAAAATGGCAGTTTTACAACAGCACACACAGACTGTAATGGCAGGCCTTGACACATGTTTAAATAGGCTACTTAAGTGGGTAGTACAATAAGTGTTGTAGGCCCACTAGCAGCATTTAATTTACAGGCCCTGGGTACATGTAGAGCCACATTTATACGGACTTACACGTAAATTAAATCCTTCCAATTGGATGTAAGCCAATTTTACCATGTTTAAAGGAAAGCGTGCAAACACTTTAGAACTGGTTAGTGGTGGTAAAGTGCACGGAGCCCTAAGAGCCAACAAAAATGGCTTCAGAAAACAGGAGTGAAGGCAAAAAATGTTTAGTGGTGACCCCACCGTTACTGGTGTGGGTTCCTATTTTTCTTTTTTAGTTTAAGGGCATCACTAGGGTGGAAAGGAGGTGCAACCGAAGACGATGTCACCCTCTCTCCCACCCCTGAGGATCGTATACAAATTTCCTCCAAGAATACATAAAAAGAGCCATTCAGAAATTGTGGCCTGTTTCTGTGCCCGAAAACCCTGTACTCGTGGCCGAGTAACCAGCAAAGTCACTGATGTTACATCTTGTTATTTAATTTGTCGTATCTACAGCCAGGAAACACACTCACACTAACTAGGGCCCCGCCCTGGCTGTGGCACAGAGTTCAGTTTGCAGATTCAGAAGAACCTGTGCGGCTGCCGCGGGAGAGTGGTGGTGTGTAATCAGCAGCCTGGCCCGCCAAATGTAGGGGATAGGATGTGGAATAGTTACATGTGTGTAGTGGCCCTTCCATAGCAGGCATTTTCTTTCTCTTTTGGGCAATCCTGGACATTTGAGAACACCTGTGGCATGCTTTGCCCTCTAAATACATGCGTCAACCTAGGCAGTATGGTAGTTATACACTGACAGACTGTCATTTGTATTGGAAATGTCACTCATAATTACCCTGAAATAATGAAAATGCCACACATGGCAACCTGAAACCTTGGCAGCTATGCTGTTGGTGAAAATCTGAGATGGCAACTACCTGTAGGTACAATTGTCATGTGAGAAATAAACGAACTAACTTTCTTCTCCCCCAGCCAGGGTCGTACTGGGTCAGAAAATAGGCCCAGCACCAAAATAAAAGTGGCCTCCCACTATGGAATCAGGCAGCTAAAAGTGTTCCACATTTGCAAATCCGGGCGGTTTTGAACTTGTAGAGATATACTGTAGAGGGGTTTGGCAAGTTATTGCGACACGTGCATGTGTGCTTGCAGGGCCGGCTTTAGCACTGGTGGTGCCCTGTGCGACAATGTTTGTTGGTGCCCCCAATGACCACATCTACCAGAGATTCCCTTACTACCACCATTTAACAGTGCTCCTCAAGTCTCTATAACCACTCTCTCTGATTTAGATTTATAGCGCCACTGCGCCACTCATACCACTGTAGGGTGTCAGAGCACTTTAAATCACACACACATGGGCACAGAGACAATCATACGTGTGTAAATCAGTGTACAGGAATGTTACATAAGACAGAGGACTACAAGGTGTAGGAGTTACATGTCATCTATATTGGTAGGCAGAATAGTTTAGGAGTCCTTGATTTGGAAAACCACAAATTCAGAATTTAAAACATAACATCATTGTTAGGGGTTCTCTTTAATAATAAGAAATGATTTCTACCCAAATGAAACCTTTTTGCAAGTTTAGGATAATGAAAGACAGGTTAAAACGACATATAGCTCTAATATATATCTTGGAGATTGCATGCAGCTCTTTGATGACAGTTAATAGCTCACTATGCTATATTAGGATGTTAACTTATAAACTGCAAGTAACTAAAGGATCACTGGGACACAAGCAGTAACCCACTGATCAATTTACATTATATGCACTTTGTGATCTGCGTGGTACACATTCTTTGCAACAGGCATATTAACCCACTGCACTACCTTACAATGAGTTTACACTTCCACTAGACAAACCTCTGATCTCTCTCCAGCAGGAACATTAAACACGTTTTTATTGATGGCTGAAAATTGCTGGAAGCACGGAATGCGCAGCAGGTGCTTTTAAAAGGAAAATATACGTGCAAACAGGGTGCCAGGCACCGATTGCACTGCCCAGAGCCGGCCCTGTGTTCTTGTGATAATATCAGTGACATCAGTAGTAAAAAACAGCCTACCAGATCATACAACAGGCCCACTATCAGACAAAAACCCGACAAACACACTGAACTGTCAGTCCAGCCCTTCTTGCACTGTCCGATTGCCATGCAGATCATCCCGATCCAGTGGCCAGTGGATTCCGTTGGCAGTGCCAGCAGTTAACCACAGAGGTAAGAACATCTTTTGCCCGTCGTACCTTAGGCGTAGGTTCAATTGGTACAGCAGGTGCGAATGCAAGGGGCCTAGAGGTCCACTGAACCCCGATTTGTGCTATATTTCCATTTCATACAGCTGCCACTGGGGGCCACTTATTTACTTGCACTAAGGCCCGTGGGCTGGTACACACGCACCTACGTCACTGCCTAGTACATCTTTTTTTGCACATGATTAAGCACAGTTTTTATCTGTAGGTTTCAAACATCACCTTACCTTTAAATCAGTCAAGAAATGCCTCCAATCTTTAAAAAAAACAGAAAAGCAATTATCCAAATTTCTGGCGCATGTCAGTGTAAAGTTTAAGCTGGGCCACCTCCGTGTCAAAGCTACCCTCTTACAACTGCTTCGAGCAACAACCATGAACTTACTTGTGTGAAAAACGTTACCTACACTGGCACTGTACGTAACTTTTTGAACACTGTTGTCCAAAAATCTATTGGTTTTTTTTACTTACTTTATTTTGCCAGCTGCGTCCTGCGTGTGAAGTGCAGTCAGAGACCCAGAGAACTAACTTCTCTACAGTGAAGGCGGGCGAACTTGGGGAGGAGGCACAGATCATTGGTCAGAGTTGCGCTTTGCATCAATGAATGATCTGCGCCTCCTCCTATGTCACTGCCTACATTAAGGCAGGTTAGGTGCCTCAGTGCCCCTGGTCACGAGTGGTGGTTGTAGCATGGCGTCGAAAGTGTATGCGGGCACGGCCTGCGCGCACCCTTTCCCTGCGCAGTGTGCACGCACAGTGCAGTAGCTGGGTATGTTAACTTGGATTAAATTTAGTAGTGCGTGTGTGACGCACACGCACTACTAAATCCAACCCAACCACTGCACCTCTGTCTGTGGGGTAAAATGCACTACTGCCATTCGTGAGATGAGGTCACCTCTGCAATGGCAGTTGAGCTTTTTATCTGCAGAACAGAGGTCAGAGTGCACTGTGCAGAGCAGAGAGACTGATTCTATCTCTCTGTCACGGACGTTGGACGCAGGCCTGGGCCTGGCAGGACGGCCTTCTGAATTTGTTGCTGGCAGGGTGCCGATTTAAAAAAAAAAAAAAAAAAAATCGGCCCCAGTAACAAAACCGGCCTCCTGTAAAGAAACCAGCCCCCATCCCTTCCGGCCTACTGGGGGATTGCCCGGTGCCTGGCATCACCAGTCCGGCCCTGTTTGTGACCGCATTTCGGTCACTATTAGGAAGGGATGCCCTTAACATGCCTTTAGTAATTGCCATCATCAAATCAATGAGAAATGATGGGGACCCCAGACCCAATGGGAGCCCTGTAGCAGTGTTTAAATCCACGCAATCAAATTGAGTCGGGGTGCTCACACCACTATTGAATCACACCTTCCTTACAGCAACGATACCGTTGTCGTGGAGAGGTTCAGTCCTTTTTCCCATCCACAAAAAGGGAGACCGTTCTAACCCGGCCAACTATAGACTCATTGCACTATTACATCACGAAGAAAAAGCCTACACCCAAATCCAACTGGTTGAACTGGAAGACCGGGTAACGGAGAACAGCATACTCCCATTCTTTCAATCGGGATTAAGACCAGAAAGGTCCACCACTGATAACATCTTAGAGCTTGTATATTTGTCCAGTCGCGCTACTCGAGCCAAGTAACCTCCACTTTTCTGCTGCTTTGTGTACTATACAGCAGCGTTCGACCGAGTGGATCGAGGAAAACTGTGGGAAAAACCAACTTCCTAGAGGATGCCCCACATCTTCTTAAGGCTGCTATATCTCTTTATCAGGGGACCTGGGTTAGGATCAAAACCAGTCCCAGTACTGCAACTGTGAAAGTCCCATCAAACAACGGTCTTAAGCAAGGCTGCGTGTTGGCCCCTCTTCTTTTTAATCTTCATACAGCAGTTTCGGCTAAATCTGCGGAGGGGGCCAGCTTAATGACCCTTAGGATGAGAAGATCATGCCTCCAAATTTTGCAATATGCAGATGACACAGCAATTATGGATCACACTGGAATTGGATTACAGAGCGCTCTTAACACCCTCTAAAGCCATAATCAAGAGAATAAACTCCTGGTAAATCAGGGGAAGACTAAAATCGTCTTTATTTTGGAAAATAGCCATGCAAGTAATTCGCACAATGGCAACTAGGTGACTTGCATATTGCTACATGCTCAAGCTAAAACTATCGAGGCGTATGGAGGAATGAAGGGGCCAAACCTGGGGCCCACTTAAAACACCTTAGAAGAAAGGGAGTCGGGGGCATCTTTAGCTTAAAACGGCTAAATCATCAACAACACAGTCCCACATCTGAACCAATATTAAACGCACTGAGAGCAAAACTAATATCCTCCCTGATGTATGGTCACTTAGCCTTCCCTGGAGCACTGGATTCATACCTTATGAGCTTACAACTAACGGCTTATAAAAAGATCCTTACTTGTCCTCGGCAGGCTAGGAGAGCAAGGACGAGACTGGAGCTGGGCCTGGTTAGCCCGGATCTCACCTGCTTAGGAGACGTGATCAAATATTATATCAGGGCACTGCACACCTCTGCGCCATCTCTTAAAGTACATCTCAAAACTATTTTTGAGGAAGAAGGCTCTCCCTGGCACACTCAGCTGGCAGTGATAATAAGCCACCTGAAGAGAGAGAGCACCAACCTGCCCAATCAGAACCTCCCGTTTTCAGTATGGAAAAAAGCCGGGAACAACCAGGTCATGAACGCCTCATTTGAATGGGACATGGAAAGGCTTCGCCACAGATCTAACTTTACAGTTCTGGATGCCACATACATTCAGGGAAGAGCTCAACTCTATTTCAGGCAACCATTGTCAGTTCAGGCACAAAAGAAAATTGCCTTTATGAGGCTTCTTGCACTGCCCATTGCCTATAGAAGTGCCTTCCCAGGGTGTTTTTGTGTGTTGAGTGTCTGCCATTTAGTGCAGTATTATACCTCTACTTGTACTTTGTACTCTTGTGTAACATGCACACGTCACCTCTCCTTTTGTAACGTATCGTTTGCTACCTCTTGTATTTTGTTTGCTTTTGATACATGCACAACGGCCACCACTGCCTCATGTAACGTAACTTTTGTTTTAGTGTTTTGAGTGTCTGCCATTTATTGACCTTTGTGTACTTTGTATGCTCTTGTAACCTGCACACGTCACTTTTTCCTTTTGTAACGTATCGTTTGCTACCTCTTGTATTTTGTTTGCTCCTGATACGTGCACAAATGTCACTATTGCCTCATGGAACGTAACGTTTGATTTTGTAACATGCTCACTTGTAATTTTTCTCCTTATGTATCATTACTGCTCCTATTGTGAAGCGCTCTGACACCTTCGGGTAAAGTCCGCGCTATATAAAAACGCATTAAATAAATAAATTGCGGACTTCAATCCAACCTGGGTCCTAAAGGATGAGCTAACCTCCTGCAGGCTATATCATTACCATTATGAGTCCTGGCTTCATCTGCTGTGCTGCTGCCCCCACCTGGCTAATGACCGACATCACATGCTAATCCCCCTATGTCGAGAAAATGGCCTTATACACTTTCGTGAAGTTTTGGACTTGTGTTTCTCTATCGACCCTCTACAGGCTCTTGCCAGGCTGGGGAAATACACTGATGCTTTACGAACTGCATTGTCAAATGTACAATCCGCAGGCTGAAACCTGAGATCACTCGTCGTAAGAATCCTGGCCTAGAGCAACAAGGACCCCTGAACTGTATATTATTAAGCATTATTTACAAAGACATTTTTTTTTATCATGTAATGTATTAACACATCTTAGCATGATATATATGAAATCTTGGTTTTTAGAGGTGTATATGTAACGATTTCAAGTAATTGCGCATAAAAACATTCATTCAACAAGGCCCTTCCAAATACAGAATCGTTAACCCATTCTGCGATTCGGTAATAGGTTACCGAATCACAAAATAGGGTTCTGTACATACAAAAAGGCTTTTTTGCAGTCACAAACAGACAACAAAAAGCTATGTGCATGTGGCACTTTGGCACTTAAGGCACCAATGCATCTAACTGCGGACTCCTAAAAGCTTTAATCGAAACCCATCTGTAAAAACAAAAAACAAGAACAGTCAAATAATCAGCTGTCGAAAGATGCACATTCTTATTATTAGACCACTTTTTAAAACTTCAGTGACTGGAATACACTTTCATCATCGATGGGTGGAATATTTTTTTTCAATGTTTTTCTTGGATTTCAGCATTATACAAAAGAAAGACGGAAAAAACACACCATTAGGCAAAAACACACCATTAGGCAAAAGAAACCAGATCACATATTCAAAGATCAGCATTATTACAATGTTCACAGGACCATAGTGATAGATAACAACACAGATAGATAAACGACCCTTGTTCTCGCCACTCGCACTGCTAGATGCAGAAACAGAGGAACAATGCAGACTGGTAAATCCCCATCACTAGAAGACTATGCCACAGGACCACAATACCTCAGGTAGGGATGCTCACAACAGTAGCATCACAAACTTATTCAAATCTGCTCATCAGTGTTACATTGGCGTGACAGTTGATATTGTGCAAATAGACCCCAAAAACTTAACGGTCGGTTACAGGGTGGGAGCATCGCGTTATAAACATCAGATTGGGTGTTACAATACACCATATCTTTTCACACTCAGCTACTGTTGGTATAGGCCCACACATCCATCTCACTGCTAGTCTACGTTTAGCTAGAAGTAGACCAATAGCAATCAATTTTCGAACATTTTGTCCGTAAAGGTTTCGTATACCCCAGTAACGCCAGTAGGGGATCTGGAGCAAGTGAGAGATCAACAATATCGTTTAACATCTTAAAAATTTGACTCCAATATTCCTCTACAGGGGGGCACTGCCAAGCCAGATGGATAAACCCGGCACCTGGCATGCCACATCGTTCACAGTTGTCAATATCGCACAACCCATATCTATGCAGGCGCTCTGGAGTGTAATGAACCCTGTTTACGAACTTAAAATGAGCCAATCTATGGCGGCCAATCAGCGAGACCTTACGTGTAACTTCACACAAGTAATACCATATATCGTCCGTGAGCGGTGTCCCAATGTCCGCCTGCCAGGCCAGCCGCGCTTTCATGAAAGGGGTCGACGTAGTGCGTAATGCTGAGGCATAAAGCCGCGATACCAACTTTATAGGAGACTGCGAACCCAATAGTATGGACAGTGGTGGGATCTCCATTGGTTCAGCGATCTCATCTCCCAACACATCCCGCAGGGCTTGGCGAGTCCTAAAAAATTGAAACTGCATTAGCGCAGATGGCATCGCTCTACCAGCCATCGCCTCCTCCCATGTCACCCCATACCATTTTTAAAGAGATCCCCCATCTCATATATTTGCAACTCATTCAGCGAGCGAAGGGTACCTCGCACTGAGCTAAGAGCGAACCACTGACACCACTCTATGCGCATGCGTGGCGAAACACTTCCATTTCCTCTAAACAGCCCATCTACTGCAAATTCAAAAGCCATTCCCTCAATTGCGTGCAGACTAAGGATACCCAAGGAAGAGGAGGCCCTTCAAGAGATATGGTGACAGGGCAAGCGTTCAATGATCCTGCACTACTAAGTGGAGGAAAAGAGGGAACCAAGGTCAATGTTGCTGCCCTGGGGCAACTAAAATCAACTCCTACCGTTCCTCATCGATCTTCTCTAAGATTCTCTGAAATAATGGGATGGGTGGAAAGTCATACATCAGTTTCCCAGACCACTGAAAGGACATCCTCCAGGCCTCTTAACATAGATCTTGAGGGCAAAAATGAGGAAGGAGAGCATTCTCCTTCTTTGCTAATAGATCCACCTCTGGTGTCCCAAACCTCCATTGACCTGAAGAAACACCTCCCGATTCAGAGACAGTGATTCAGAGGAGGGTAAATCCCTGCTCAGATGGTTCACAAGCCTGTTTTTACTTCCCGTAAAACACACTGCAAACAGAGAGAGGAGATTGCCATCTGTTTGCATGCATATTTCGCTGGCTAACAGAAACCGCATTTCTGATCCCCCTTGATGAATGATATAGGCAAGGACCATTATGTTATCTGTTCTCATCAGGACATTGTGCCCTGATATTAGATGCGCAAAATGCAGCAGAGTAATTCTTTTCAACTTTAAGAAAACCTCTTTTGCTCTGGGGACCACTGCCACACGCTGGATCCACACCTAAAGGTGCCCCCATCCCATCCCACTCACATCTGTTGTAATAATCATGGTTGGGGGGGGCTTTCTCTATCAGGGAACCTTTGTCCAAATTCGTCCTTTTAAGCCACCATTGCAGAGGCTGGCAGACCTCTGGAGTAACTCAGATCACCTGTTAAATACTGATCCAACTGTGTTTCCCAGCTCCCCAACAGGTAATTTATCAATGTGTATAGATGTAATCAGCCCCCAGAAGGGGCCACCACAGTCGAGGCTTTAAGCCCTGGTACTCTCAACCAACGCTGCCTGTTGGTGCTTTCATGGTGAGAGAACAGATAATGATGACATTAGCTTCTCCTTCTTGCTTCCAAATAAAAACCTGCCCCAGATCCATCTTGAAGTGAGTGCCAATGAAGTGCAAATCCTAGGACCGCACCAGATGATTCTTTGTGGTTTAGCAAACACCTGTGTTTCTCCATTAGATGCACACCTCTCTCATGTGTTGGCCAGTCTTAGAAGAAGAATAGCAAGAGATCAGTCAAACATCTAAATAAGGAAAAAAAACTCACACCCTCTCACATCAACTACCCCCATCAATTGGTCCAGTACCTTGGTGAAATCCCTTGGTAAGGTAGTCAGTTCAAAGGGAAGGACTTGGAACTAATAGTGGCTCTCTTCTAGGCAAATCCTAAGGATCTTCTGAGAAATTACATGGATTTGGATGTACAAATATTCATAGAGAAGATAAATCGATGCTAGAAACTCTTCGGCTCCTATGTACTGCAAGACTACCTTTAGTAATAACATTTTGAATGTCACACAAGTGATATAAGCAGTCAGTTCTTTTGATGTTTAGACAGAATATCGGAAACAGAAATGTTGTGAGACAAAATATCGTACCAAGAATATCGAGGACAAAAATATCATGAAATTGAGTTTCTATAGGTAAGCAAAGTTTTACTTTTATATCACTCCACATATATCTAACTTGACAATATATATATATATATCTTGAAGCTACGTAGATGTGGAGTTAAGAATAGTAAATCTATACTTACGTATTTGCACTTACCTTCTCGATATTTTGGTGCTCGATATTTTTGACACAGTATTATGTCCAGGCGGTATTTTTGTTTTCAATATTCTCTCAGTGGTCGGTTCTTTCAAGTCCAGTACTGGCCTGCAGTTGCCTGTGCTCCAGCGGAAAAGGGCAAATTGACATATCTTCCCTGCGTCACAGACCCGTCATCACCCTTACTCATTCACGCACGCATTCATTGTTGGAGCCCATAACACCAACACTCATACGTCTCTCTCGAATCTGCACACAGAAGGAAAGGAGTGCTGGACATGTGGGGTACCTTGTTACCTATCGGAGGAAAATTCTTTACATTATATACATCAGTACCTATAGAGTCCTAACTTTAACATCAAGGCATTCCACCACTTGGTCGATGGACCAATTAGTTGGACTGGTTGATGGTGATTTAGAACCAGCTAAAACACATTTAAAGCTTCGGAACCTTTCGATTAATCAATACCTTATTAAAGAATCACGGACTTAGTTTGTTAATCAATGCTTGGTTTATCCAATTAATTCGCTTTCATTAGCACAGTCAAACTTCAATCAAATCAGAATTTCAATGAACATCTTGGACACACACACATGGAAGAAGGTGGGGAAATGAGTCCCAAGGACGGGAACATGGCGGCCAGCTAGGTAGCCGGCCGCGAGTCAGACGACCTCGCAGGCTTCTGTTTGTTTTGATGGTGCTGACGTTTGGCTGAGTTTTGAGGGGTAGTGCGCTGTGAATTCGCTGTGGAATTGGATATTGGATACTGGATCCTCCCTGGTCTCACCTGGTCTGCCGGAGCCGAGGTTCGGGCGGTTTTGCTGCTGCGCGTTGTTCCGGAGGCATCTGCTGTCCGGCTCCTGCTCTGCGGCGCTTGGTTGTGGCGGCCACTGGGGGGAGGTCGGTCTGGGCTGGTCCGCCCGTTCTCCTCCCGCTGTCCTTCCGTTGCCTTTTTCCCATTTCATTGTAGGGGGGGGGCTTCATTTTGTTTTCTGTGTCTGTCTCCCCTCGGCCTCTGTGGTGTTGTTTTCGGTCGGTGGAGAGGGGTGGGGGGACTGGGGGAGACGTAGGAGGAGAAGAGAGAGGTCAGGCTGCCGATTGCCAATTGTGGATGGCCTGTCGACGAGGTGGATAGAGGATAGAGAAATGTTGGTAGGCTTTTTCTTTTTTTTTTCTCTCAAAGGTTGATTTTCTTTTCTTTTGGGAGTTCTGTTTAGCTACTCGCATAATTGGACTTGAAGCATCTTGAAGCATTTTAGAACCCTCTGATAAGATAGATAAGCTATAGATAGTAAGATAAGGAAGATAAGCAAGATCTGCCTGTTTAAAGAAAGTATAGTAGTATAGTAGTCAAAGTCCAGTTGGTTAATTTATCATCCTTTTTTATTGCCTAGATGCATGAATTTTCCGCTCTTATTTTCTTTAGGGCTGCCGGTGCACTTGCGGAGCATCGTCGAGTTTGGTGTATTATTAACCCTTATGCTCCTGTTACTTCTGGTAGGGTTAGGTCTGGAAATAAGTATGGTTTATCCCCTGAGCCTTACACAGATCTAAAGGGGGTGGCAAGACAGAGGTTGGCCCCGTTTTATTTTCGTTCTGTTCTTTTGAAAAAGCAGACATCACAGGCCACGAAAATAAGATATGAGTCTTACCCCTACCCTATGGAGGTAGTTACCCAACAAGCTGCTCGACAACCTGATTCCCCCAAAAATGTATTGGCGGACAGGGATGATCAGCTAGGTGTACAGCTTCCTGATATTCCAGGCTGTTTAAGTTCCACTATCACCTCCACTACCTCCACTACCCCCGTTACCTCCACTACTATATCTTCCACAACTTCCCTCGCTTCTTCTCTAAAATCAACTACTGAGTCGGCTCGGGGGAGGAGGTATAAGTTAAGGTCACGTTCTTTTTTAGGGTCAGATCTTCCGGCAGCACAAATTCACCATCCTTCTGAGATCTGAAAAGGTGCAACCAGACAGAATCCTAATCAGAGACAGCTATCTAGCAGACTGAATAAACCAGTGAAGTCCAACCCAGTAAAGTGTTGTAAAAAAACCAAGAATTTAGTTCCTATAAAGGTTGCACCCTCACTTTGTTCCTATTGTATGGCTAATTCACAGGGCATTATAGACCCCGTACATTCTGTCCAGTCTGAGTCCACAGTCTCTGTGGAAGAAAACAGTGACGTGGCCTCCTTCATTTTACTATCTCTAATCGTTTTGCCCCCTTGAGCGTTTTACCTGTGTCATCGGGGGTAGACAGACAAGAAGAGCCTGAGGAGGCGGGCTCTTTGCCCGTAGAGGAGGCTGCTCAAAGTGCTGACTCAGTACAGGGGCTGTTAAAACAACTGACTTTGGAAATTGGGGCACCCTTTTCCACTTCGGAACTGAATCAGAAAAAAATACAAGACACCTGCACCAGTTTAGAGGAAAACTTTTTGGCACTCAACCATAGGATGGATGAACTAGAACTAAAAGTAGGGGATTTGAACAAGGAAGTAAAGGATAATGCCCAAGAGGTATTAAGCCTTAAAGCCAAAGAGCGGGAAATGGCAGAGAGACTGGAGAGGCTGGAGAATATGTCAAGAAGGAATAATATCCGGATTGTAGACTTAAAGGAAGGGCTGGAAGGAGATAATTTAAAATCCTATATTGTTGGCATTATGACCAAGGCTTTCCCACAGATTGCTTCGGCTTCGGTCTGGGAATCCGAAATACAACGGATCCACAGAGATCCCTTTAAGCTAAATCCAGCTCAGAAAAAACCCAGAAAGATTTTGGTTTTCATACAGTCTTATTCTCTTAAGGAGCACCTATTAGGGGCAGCACTCAAACTTAAAGACATTCAGGTTCAAAATGCTTCCTGTAGAATCCGTTCTGATATGTCCCGGGCTACGGAGGATAGGAGATGGGAACTGGGAAAGCGTATGGACACCTTAAGGGACCTAGGAGCACAGGTGCAGTTGCGGTTCCCTGCTTTTTTTAAAGTGGTCCTTGCAAATAAAATGTATAATTTTAGGTTCCCGGAGGAGGTGGACAGCTTTCTTGCAAGGTACAATGCCACAGTGTAAGATTCTTGATTCAGCACCTAAGAGTTTTTTTTGTTTTTTTTTTGTTTAAGAAGCTAGGCTATAGATTTCTGGCTCAAAGGGCAATATTTATTGCCAACTGGTAGCCGGGAGGGTTCCCGTTGGGGGTGGGGTGGGTGGCTGGGTGGTTATGGTCATGGAGGCCAGAGGGGGTTTTCAAAGAGTTTGGTGGGGAGCATTGGGAAAAAATAAAAAATAAATTATACATTTATTAAATTCTTGTGACATTACAACCTCTAGTAGCAACTGTAGAGAATGGATTATGTGCCATGATGGGGGATAGCTCTGCTCGTAGTGGGAATCAATATCTTGAGTGTCTTAGTTGGAATGTTAATGGTTTGCGAGTTAGAAGAAGGCAACGTTTGATTCTGCAGTATTTAAGAAACAGTTCAGCTAAACTGCTCTTGATCCAGGTGACTCATCTTTTGCTCGCAGAATGTAAGGCATTATTTGGTAAACAAAAATGGGTGGATAAAAACATTGCTTCAGATCAGCAATGTTGCTCTAAGGGGGTTGCTATAATATTAAAAATGAACTCGGGAGTTAAGCTTATTAAGTCTCAGCTAGATAGCAGAGGACGTTGGGTTACTGCCGAAATCAAATTTAAAAGGGTTAATTACACGCTAGTGAGTTACTACGGGCCTAATGAAGACGATATTTCTCCTTTGTATAACCTTTGTTTGGCCCTTGCAGAGTTTGATGCTCCTTTGATCTTGGCTGGTGACTTTAACGTACTTTTAGACAATAACCTCGATAGATCCTCCCCCCGAGCTCATAATGCAGCCCCTCGGGTCAAAGCTCACTTGATGAATATTTTGAAAAATGTCAATTTATGTGATTTGTGGAGGAAAAAACATGGTGATCTTAGAGAGTACTCTTTCTATAGTAAAAATAACTCCCATTATTCCAGGATAGACTATGTGTTTATCGACCACGCGGAATCTCATAATGTGAGCTTAATTAAATATCTGCCCATTCATTTATCGGACCATGGTGCCATGGCAATCAAGTTAGAGTTCCCTCTGGATCACTGTTTAAGGAGATGGACACTAAATAGAAGGTTTCTCCTGCTATCTTCCACTCCTAGCCTTCTGAAGTCTGAAACTGACACCTTTTTCCATAACAATTTAGGGTCTGCCCCCCAACATATTGTCTGGGACGCTTTCAAGGCCTGGTTGAGGGGGATTTTAAAAGGGGCGGTAATTGGGTGGGCCAGGTCAAAGAGGGAAGATCTGGTTAAGTTGGAGCAACACGTAGCGAAGGCTGAAACTGAGTTGAAAGTAAGACCTCATGACGATCCAGAGAGAGAATATTGGGTAAAGAAAGTGGAGGAGTGGCAGTTAAAATGTAAACTTAAGACAGAAGAAATCTTACATCAAAAGTGGGAGATAAGTAAAATGCGTGAGTTCGATCAAGGGGAGAATTGTGGTAAGCTCCTTGCTATTAAATCTCGGATCGATAGAGCTAGTACGTATATCAGCAAGATTAAAGTGGGTACACAACTCATCGTGGAAAAAGATAAAAATAGAACAGGCATTTACGGGGTTCTTTCAAGATCTTTACCAAGAAGATCTCCAGGAGTCAGAAGGGTGCATTGATAGATGGCTGGAACAAAAACACCTCTCGAGATTAACTGAGGCTAGTCAACAATTCCTCCTTTCGGAAATAACAGGGGCTGAGATTCTGGAAGTGTTTGAGCTAGTTAAAAAGGGGAAAGCAGCAGGCCCCGATGCGATCCTGATGGAGGTGTATGTGATTCTGAAGGATGAAATTATCCCAGTCTGGTTAAATCTGTTCAATGACATATTAAAGGGCATATCCCCTTTGCCAGATTCATGGTCTGATGCGGTTATTACCCTGATCTTGAAGCCTGGGAAGGACCCCTTCCAGTGTCAATCGTATCGCCCAATTTCCTTATTAAATGTTGATTATAAGGTTTTTGCAGGCATAATGAACAAACGACTTTGTAAAATTGCACCTCAAATAATCCATGAAGATCAAAAGGGTTTCCTTCCGGGTAGACAAATGTTAGATTTGGTATATACCTTAGTTGGTACAGTGAATCTGGCTTTATTCAGGGGTCTTCCTTTGTCAATCATCACGGTCGATGCGGCTAAAGCCTTCGATCGTGTGAATTGGCATTTTTTAGATAGAACCCTGAAGGTTATGGATTTTATTCTTGGATTTAGAGATGTTATAAAAAAAATATATACTACTCCTCGGGCCCGGATTTTAGTCAATGGTAATCTCTCCTCTATTGTCAATATAGAACGTGGTACTAGGCAAGGCTGCCCTCTATCCCCCATCTTATTTGATATTTATATAGAGCCTTTAGCTCAAAGTTTAAGATTAAACAATAGAATTGCTCCTTTTGAATCTGCTGGGTATTGCAGGAAATTAGCCTTATATGCAGAGGATCTCGTTGTGTTCTCTTCTAATGTGGACACTACCTTATATGAACTTATACTTGAAACTCAAAACTATGGGAAACTATCGGGCTATGAAATAAATAAAGATAAGACTGAGGTTATGGCTTGGAACATTGTTAATCAGGTTCACCCATCTGCAACAGAACTCAGATATCTCGGAATTATAATAACTCACGATCCTACGAAAATTCCAAAGGTTAACCTTGATAGAGTTTCAAAGGAAGTTGACTCTATGTTAAAAAGATGGCAGAACATCCCTATATCCCATTATGGCCGGGTCAATTTGGTTAAAATGAGTATTCTTCCGAAGTACGCCTATCTCTTTAATAATATCCCTTTAGAATTCCCAAGAGCCGAGATTCTTAAAATTCAGGGCAGGATTTCGTCTTTTATTTGGGCAGGAAAAGGGATTAGGCTGTCCTGGAAAAAACTTAGGCGCAAACTAAAACAGGGTGGTATGGGTTTACCAGACTTTCAGCTTTACTGTTGGGCTTATCAGCTGAAAAATGTCAGGATGCTTCTGCACACACCGGATACTTCAATGATTGGTAAAATGTTTAAAGCTATGCTGGTGGGCTCAGAGGAACATGGTTTTATGTATAAATTTGGTTCTCCAAAATTCTATAAAAAGGTCCGGCTGAAGATGCTACGTATGGCGGCCAAGCTCTGGTCAGATTGTCAAACCTGTTTGGGGCTTTCTTATTACAGTGAATGGGCTCCGGTGTGGGACTCACCTGGAACTCCTGAGTGCCTCTCAGATGCTTTAGCTCAGCCCCTGATAGTAGCAGGAGTCCTCCATTGGGGAGAATTGGTAGTGGATAGTAAATGTCTCCCCTGTGAGGGCTGGCACCATATCACAAAAGGAACGTTGTCCAGATTCAAATATTACCAGCTCTCCTCTTGGTGTAGTTCCCAAAACTGGCTGTCTTGTGAGGAAAACTTCATGGAAAGTTACTTGCAAACTCAGACTCCGAGGAAGAAAGAAGTTGCTTTATGGTACAACTATTTTCTGGCTGCACTAGAACGGGGCTCGGAAAAGCCTTACCAGGTCTGGGAGAACTACTTGCCAAGCGAGGACTGGAAAGAGTTATGGCAAGTATATATTGATCTGCTTTATTCCGTGGTTAAATCTGCTGCACTCAGAAGGAATCATTTCTTCACCCTCCACAGGATATACTGGACCCCCTCTAAAATTTCTAAACCGAAGGGTGGAGGAGAAGCTAAATGCTGGAGGTGTGGATTTCAGAAGGCGGATGATGTCCACATATTTGTATCCTGCCCTAAGATCCTTGAATTCTGGTCAGATGTGGGTAAGACTATTTCCAGGGTCATGGGTGCGGAAGTGGAGGTAAGCCCAATTCTTATTCTTTTTGGTTCTGTGCCTGAGTTGGGTGAGTCTCGAGATCACCTTGGACCCCAACATAAATTGATATTCTATTTGACTTTACTGGCCAGGAGAGAGATCTGTTTGCTGTGGCGTCAGGAATCCCCCCTAGATGGAATGCTTGGTGGAACTCTGTCAAGTATTACCGAGCTATAGATCAGAGGGTTAACGTTTTCAGGGCAAGGCCCGACAACGGCTCATTTTGGAACTGTCTGGATGACCTCTCCTGAGTGCTTCTGGGACAACCAAGGTCTGTAGTTTCTATAGATACTTCCAATGATTAACACCTCTGGGTCAGCTCAAGTTGAGTATAAACGGGTATCCCCCTGTTTGGAATACTTCAGCTGAAGACTAAGTACCACTAAATAGTCATCTGCGCCAGTGGTGGGACAGGTCGAGAGGTGACAGTTGCTATGGAGGTCATATGAGGGGAAAAAAAAAAAGAACATCTTGGACACGAATTTTCAGAACAATTATATTTACCTAAATTTTTCTACTGACGACCATTTCCAGAAGAACCCGTCAACCCACAGATCAATATAAATCCCTTCAGATGAAATCGTCCAGTTAAACTCAGATTAAGACCCAACAAAGTCCAGTTCTCTTACTCAGCATGACTCAGTCCCCACGTAGCCATGGGACCAGGCTATCGCGCTAGCAAATTGATCCTCCACACCAACAGTCACCAACGGAAATTTGGAACAAACTTTTTTCCTCTACTAAATTTCCCCTTTATATACTCTTTTTTCTCTTACTTCTAGAACAATGTGCAACAATTTTTTAAGTAGAAGTGTTCTGATTGGCTAAATCCCTTGAATTTTGAAATAATGTCTTATATTCCCAGGTTTTCTTGGTTCCCATGAGATTGAACATGTCATCTTCCAACTGGTATTTTTTTTGTACGGTTCACAGGCGAAAAGTTCCGAAGTAATGCTCCGGCCCATTTTAGTATCTGGCAATTATCTACTAGAACCCACTCTGGTCGGATGGAACTTTTTACTTGCCCAATAGCGTGGAGGGAATAAAACACAATTATCAAAATTACTGTCCACAATTAATCATAATCAAGGACTCGAGACTTAATCTCTTGGCTCTCTGGCTTTTATTATCAGCATAAAGATTTGAAGATACAAAGTCCTCAATACGAGGCACAACAAGTACATAGGCACTAACACAAATGCTACTCTACGAAGAATCCGCATACGGCTAAAAAATAACTAAAAGCACAATCTCTAAAAGCATGAGGTAGAAAACTACCAAGCCAATGTCGATGTTAGGGACACTGGACCATACCATCTCTGTCCCTACTCTATACTAGATGACATCCCTACTTAGCAATCCCTTGAGACCCTCAATCGAAAGGTGTCAGAGTGAAACTTCCTAAGAAGTCTTCACTTAGAGAGCTTGGTCTAAGTTGCCCCCTCTAGCTCTTCGCCTAGCCTGTCTCTGCTCTGGGCTGCTCTGATCTGCCTCCACCCTCGGGGCGCTTTCCCTAATACAGAACCCCAAATCTCAGAACACGCCCTTCGCACCTCCTCTTCTGCGGGGTCGTCTTTCAGTAATTTTCCACAGAGCGCTGTCCAGTTCCATCGTCCATCGCTTGGCCTTGAGTCCCAGACACCATCCGCACTAGGAGTTACGATTGGCACATTCCAATGCACTCCCATGTCTGGCTTTTACTACATAAGTCAATTCATGAACAAAGAGCTTCTCTACTAACGAGCAACTGTCCTTGCACCTGGGGTGAGATCATGCAAGACAGACATACTTCACATCTTTTAACTTGCAATTTACTACAGCCTAAAACCTCTACTGGAATAAATCCTTTTGGCCTATTGCCCTTGGCTAACATAAGAAAATACCAGGCCTTTCGCCTCAACGATATATGCGAATTCTGGCCACTACTACGGTTACACAAGCATGTCTAAATCACAGTATTGACATTTACGTCTTTCTTTCATGTGTGGTCAAACTAAACAGTCTACAGACACGTTTTCTAAGTTACACATTTTTAACATCACATTGTGTTCAAGTAAGCTAAACTCTATGCAGTTCTCTAATACGTTCACAATATGCTTGTACATAGCTAACACTTCTATTGAAATCGATATAGATTATACAATTCTTAATACATTGCACACAAAATACCTGAGTACACATTTGATTATATGCGGGTGCCGACTAACAGTGAATATAACGCACCCCTACAATTTTCAAACTTTTAAGCGCTACATCAGTTCCCCCCTTTGATGACATCTGTCATCACACCATTACAATCTCCCTCTTTAGAACTGATTTAAACCGCACTGGTCATGACTCTACCATGTCGAACTCCCTCCATTCTCTTAAGACTCTCATATTGCTGCTCCTGAAACTTCGCCATTCTTTTCTCGTTTGCTCTAAGAGCTCTTTCAACCTTGCCTCCTTGATACCACTTCCATGCTTTCACGCATCCCCACAAACAAATCACACAAACTACAGCAATGATAATTGGCTTCAACACTGATCCAAGAAATCCTCTTCCCAGGTTCGCAAACCACGTTCCCACTCTTCCAAATCCTTGTCCAATCTTTTCCCACACATTCTCCTCCGTCAAGTCCATAATCTCCTTGTGAATAGTTGTGATGTTATCTATGTACTTCCCTATCTCCTTCGTGTTGTCTGGAATATATGTGCAGCATTCTTGAACCTTCAATAATTTGCAGACTCCGCCTTCCTTGGCTAATAACACGTCTAACGCAAGGCGATTCTGCATAACCATATTTCGTATCCACAACATCTCTCCAGCCACCAACAACAAAGACCTCGCCGTATTCATAGACAACTCATCAACTACAGTCGCCAACCTCCTGATCTTCACGTCATTCAACACCACACCCATACTAGGTATCATTGCTCCATATATATCACCAATCACTGCACCTGCATTTACAGCCCTACGTCTTCTAGAATGTTGCTTCGTCTCTAACAACTCCAAATCCTCGGTGTGATAAATCTTCGGGAATATGATAGCCAAATAGCATATGCCATACCAATTTGCGGGTAGCCTGACATAAGCATTCTTCCCACATACATAATACACTGTCGGAATCACTTCTACCGGACCTTGCATAAAACCCTTAACAGAAGCTTCCAGAGTGAAGGTCTGAGAACAGGTACTGTGTCCTACTGCAACCTTCTCCGTGGCCGATTGAGGCCGCCCAATACACAAATTCCCTCTCTGGACTTCATCTAACGCTATTGGTCCATAACTTCCCTTGGACTTGTGAGCCTTCTCCTCCTCTGTCCAATCTACTGGGCTATCTCCGGTGTCTCGTGTCTGGGTCAACTTTCTATATTTGTCCTCCACTTGATCAATGAATTTCTTCTCCGTCCCCGATAACGCACATGTCAGGTTATGCCTGTGAGCATGCGCAGTATCCAACTTCACAGTCGGTCTAAAATACTTCAGGAGTCTGTCCTCTTTCTTATAATAATCGTATTTATTCAAATGCTTGATTGCTGGAACTTCAGGAAGTACCGTGTCAAAATTCGAAAAGAAATACTCGAAATGTCTCCTATCATAAAATAGACTGAGCAATAAACTACAAGAAATCCCATATGTCAATGGGAGATGATGATACTTGATACCTTCATCCACTGAAGCAGGCAACTGCATACACACATAACAATCCTTCACATCCATCGCATCAACATATTCATACAATAACTTTGCATAAGTATTAAGCTTAAAATCACCCTTCGACAAATCCATGTGGAGTCTGCGATCCTCACTTAACTTGGATGTTCCCTGTTCCCGGATACTGACATCTCTCTGTCCTGGGGTAATAGGTGTGGGTGCTCCCTGAACCTTCCCCTCCTGCCTGTGAGCCACCATGTACGAACTTATCACTACTGCGAATATAGTGACTATCACAACTCCTATCAATGTGCCTATTATCAATTTAGCCCTACGATGTGTGTTTGCAGGATCTGCCATCTTCGGAATATACTCAATGTCCAGTACAGTCTCTGAAATGGTAAGTCTCTTTCTCATTAATGTCTCTTTCGTGAACTTAGGCAAACCCTCCCTAACTTTTCTTCGTTCTATAACGGAAAAATCCCTAATTTTGTTCTTCTTCCGCTCGGATCTAAGTTATCTTCTTCTCTGCTTGCAACCCTCTCAAATCAGTCCAACATAACCGCTGGTCCCAACAGTTCCAGGACTCCCTGCAATATTTCGAGCTTAAGGATGATCAGTTCTTGTGGATCTGGCACAGTAGTGAACGTCGGGAACTCCAAATTGTCCAAGATCATACCTCGAATGACACTCAGAAAGGGTGGACTCGGAATGTGGATAGTCAGGATTCCTTCGATCTCCAGTCCCGGAACTTTCAGCAACACTTCCACTCTCTGGAGCGGGACACTGTTGACCAATGTCATCGACCTCAATCTTCCCGTGCTCGGTAACCCTGGCATCAGTCACTGGATATGCCCACTCTGGTGAAGCGTACTTCCGACTTGGCACTCTTGTTCTCTTTGATCTTCTCACACCACCTTGAGGATACTCCTCGTCGCCTGATTCCCCTTCTGGCTCCTCCGAAACTGGTGCAAGATCTGTGTCCGGTACCAACCTCAGGTTTACCCGTTTCTGTCTTGCGGGCCAAACCCTTTCTGCTTCTGTGGCACCTCCGGTCTTCCCTTCGATACCCTGTGCACTGACCTCCTCCTCTTCGGCAGAACTCGATTCCGTACTACCCACTGCACCTCTTGCTCCTTCGCCCGTTTCTGGGTCAGTACTTCTTTCACGTCCTTCCTCAGCTCGGTTCAGTGCACCATCAGCTGCTTCAGCAACCCTTACAGCTTGACTGGCCCTCTCAGGTGGTTCTGTCGGCTCAGCTGGATTTTCGTTCTCGAGAGGGGCTGTATCTTCTAAGGGTGCTGGAACTCTACGGGTATGGGAAGCATGCACCCAGTTCGGTAAACCTCCACACTTAACTGCTGTGTTCGTGATGAGGATCATTTGAAACGGGCCTCGCCACCTAGCATCCAAGCAACTCTTCCTCACGTGCTTGCGGACTAAGACCCAATCGCCTGGGCATAAGTCGTGGCACAGGTCGCTCGCAGCTGGAACCGTTGCTGTCTGCACCTGCTGAGACACAGAACGGACCACGTCAGCAAGGCCTTTACAATAGTCCAGGATCATATCATCAGTGATATTTATCAGCGCAGTAGAAGGTATTGCAGGCAAACGCATCGCTCTCCCCATGAGGATTTCATGGGGAGACAACCCAGTCCTTCTATCAGGCACACTTCAGAGGCTCATAAGGACCAAGGGTAATGCATCAGGCCATTTCAGAGACGTAGACGAACATACTTTCGCCATCCGAGCCTTCAGAGTTCCATTCACCTGCTCCACTATCCCTGAAGCTTCTGGTCTATAGCTACAATGTAGTCTCTGATCTATATTCAGGGCAGCACAAAGCAACTTCATAACTTCGCTATGGAAATGAGTTCCTCTGTCCGATTCAAAGGACGTCGGGAACCCGTACCTTGGAATGAGTTCTCTCAGTAGTAGTTTAGCTACCGTGAGTGTGTCACATCTGCGTGTAGGGTATGCCTCCACCCACCTGGAAAAGACACATACTATGACTAATATGTACCTCAACCCATTACACTTCGGCATTTCAACAAAATCAAGCTGCATCCTATTGAAAGGTCCTCCTGACCTCCCTATGTGGCTCAACGTCACAGCTGTCCTCTTTCCTACATTCATCTGTTGACAAGTGACACACCTCTGGCACACGGTTTCAGCCACTGCCCGAAACTTCGGGTTGTACCAAGTCTGACGAAACACTCTCATCATTGCGTCTCTCCCAAGATGCACAGCACCATGTATCATCCTCGCCATGGGGTTCAACAAACTTTCCGGCAACACTGCTCGTCCATCATTCGAGACCCATATATCCACATCTCCTTTCTCACACCCCGCTCGTATCCAACTGTCTCGCTCCTGATCCGAGACTCCTTCCTGAAGCTGTTTCAGTTCTTCCCATGAGTCTGCCATTGCTAACATCTGATCATACACCAATTCCTCCTCAGTTCCTTCAATGTGAGTCTCCGTAAAATTGCATCCCTGCTCTGCACAAAACCGAGCTACCTCATCTGCATAATGGTTACCCAATGAGACAAAATCATTTCCCTTCGTATGAGCAGCACATTTAACAACGGCAATTTCATCAGGACCTTGCAATGCTTCAAGCAATTTTCGCACATGGTCACCATTTCTTATAGGAGAACCTGAAGACGTCATAAACCCTCTCTGGGACCATAGCTGTCCGAAGTCATGAACCACACCAAACCCATACTGGCTGTCCGTGTAAATCGTTACACGGATCTTGTCGGCTGCCAAACAGGCACGAGTCAAAGCAATGAGCTCAGCCACCTGCGCGGAGTGTACTCCTTCTAAACAAGCGGCTTCAACCACCCCCGTGATGGTGCATACAGCAAACGCTGCTCTCAGCCGACCGACACTGTCTCTTAAACATGAACCGTCCACAAAGAAAATCTCATCTGACACTGGGAGCGGTTCATCGACAATGTCAGGTCTCGGTTTGGTGCATAGTTCCGTAACGTCGAGACAATCATGGTCCTCACAATCTTCATTATCATCTATATTTGGGACAGGTAACAATGTAGCAGGATTTAAAACAGCACACCTCTTCAGTATCAGATTATCGGCTGCAAGGATAACTTGCTCATAACGAGTCAGCCTATTATTCGTGAGGTGCTGTGTTTTAGTCCTAGTCATCAACAATTCAACAGAATGTGGCACATGTACAGTAAGAGGATGACCTATCACAATGCTCTCACATCTCTCGATGCTGACACCTGTTGCCGCAACGGATCTGAGACATCCGGGCAACGCAGAAGCGACTGGATCTAAAGTAGCTGAGAAATAGGCAACTGGTCTACGGACACCTCCATGGTTCTGGGTTAACACTGCTAATGCGCAACCTTCTCTTTCGCAGCAGAATAATGCAAATGCCTTGTTGTAATCTGGCATTCCCAACGCAGGAGCGCTACATAAGGCTTCTCTCAGCCTCAGAAATGATTTCAAGCAGTCGTCGTCCCATGGTACCGGATCACTCACATCCTTTCGCGTCAGCCGCTGTAAAGGCTTCGCTTCAAAGGAAAAGTTTGGGATCCACTGGCGGCAATAGCCCACCATTCCCAAAAACATTCTAACTTCCCTCTGTGTCGAGGGAACTGGCATTCTCAGAATTGCATCAATGCGATCTGGAGACACCTTCCTTTTACCCTTTTCAATTCTGTGCCCCAAATACTGTACCTCAGGTAAACAGTATTGCAGCTTGTTCGGAGACACCTTGTGACCGTTCTCTCCCAGGAAATTCAACAGCGCAATGGTATCGGCCCTGCAAGCGTCTTCTGTCTCTGACGCGACAAGCAGGTCGTCAATGTATTGCACCAAAACAGAGTTTCGCGGCAACACAAGACTTTCAAGATTCTTCTTTAGGAGCTGATTAAAAATCGATGGGCTCTCCGTATACCCCTGTGGGATACGACACCACGTTAATATACGATTTTCTAGCCTAAATGCAAAAAGAAATCTGCTTTCTTCGTGTAGGGGAATCGAAAAGAATGCCTGACATAAGTCAATCACTGTGAACCATCCAGCTTCACATGGGATCTGAAACAGTATCACAGATGGATTCGGTACCACTGGACAACATGGAACAACTATGTCGTTTATTTTCCGCAAGTCTTGCACTATCCTGAACTTCCCACTTGGTTTCTGCAGTCCCATAATGGGCGAGTTACATGGACTACCCATGATCTCTACCAGTATTCCCTGCCTAATCATAGACTCGATCACAGGTTTAATCCCTGCAATCGTTTCAGGGGATAATTTATACTGAGGTGTTCTCGGGAATTCCGCGTTTGGCTTAACCTGTATCTTCACCGGTTCCACTCCCCTGACTAAGCCAATCTCCTCTCCACTTAGGTCCCACACGTCAGCCGATACTGACTCCCTCAAATCCTGTGGAAGCTCCTCCACTGTCAAAGCTGGGTACATTTCCACGCACACCCGCTGATTTGCAACCTTAAAGGTCGCATCATCATCTCTTGTCTGCACCTCTACTCCTTTCGGGGTACAGTAGATTGTGCAATTGAGCTTGCACAATAAGTCTCTTCCCAACAAACAAACAGGACTAGAATCGCACACCACGAACTGATGTCGATCCCTAAAATTTCCTATCCCGACTGGAATCGGTTCTGTCAAGGGGCTAACTAGCCTCTTGTTTGATACTCCAACCACTTGTATGCTTTCTCCAGAAAGGGCTACCCCCGGGACTACTGCTGATCTTATAGTTGACCTGGTAGCCCCCGTATCAACTAAAACGGTAGTAGGGTGTCCATCGAGTTCTGCTTCCACAAAGGGTCCTCTCTGATCTACTTCTAAAATGGCTCTAAGTATGCAATCATCATCCTGGCCTAAACTCAACCGGGCCAACAAATCTGTATCCCTCTCCTCGCCCACTTCAAACATGGGCATCTGCAGATAGGTTCGAGCTCCCTGCTGTATGTTCTGTATCCTGGGTGGCTGGGGAATCTGCACTTGCGGGATGCCGGTCCCCCCTTGCATCATTCTCGGTACAGTCACCGTCTGTACCTGTTCCGCCCCAGGGACCTGACCCATTCCTCCCTCCATCTGTGGCTGATTATAGGGGTTCAAGGGACACTCGCGCCTCCAGTGTCCCACCTGATGACACTGGTGACAAGCTGTCGTCTTTTTCAGTATTGCTTCGTCTATACCTGTCCTAGGGTCTACGGGCCTCGGCCTCCCTTGACCCTGCACGTTCTGATTCCCTGTCTGATAATTTCCCTGTCTCCTTACCACTGGACCCCCACTCGGCGGTCCCTGAGCAGCTTGCATCTGAATGAGCAATAGGTTATCCTTCATCTTCTTGTGCTTCGACTCAATCTCATCCGTGCAGTACCTGGCGTACCGCAAGATTTCATCTACGGGCTTATTCTGCCAACAGATTAAATGCTGCTGTATCATGAGACTAACCTCGGGCTTCAGACCCAGCACGAACTTAGACACAAACTGTCCCATATCTTTCGTCTCTAACTCGTCTAGACCACTGTACTGCTTGAAAGCCTTCAAGAGTCTCTCATAAAATTAATGTACTGTTTCCTTTGGCTCCTGCACCGTCCTGTCTATTTTCACCCAATCAATGTCTTGGGGTGAAACCTTCGATTTCAACCAGGTAATTACTTTCTCATACAGCCTCATCACCGCTGGCGACGGACCATTTGTAATCATATTCCTCTCAGGCTCATAGTCCGGCCAATCAACAGCAATCTTACATGCGTTCCACAGATCTCCCGGAACCACAATATCGAATAAGGTATTTAGGTCTATCCACAACACCTTCGAAATCTTGACAAAACACTCAACTTGCTTGTACCACTCTGCAGGCTTCTCCCTGAGCCTGGGAAAATCGTTCGTAAATGATGCCAAATCCCCCCTGCTCCATGGTACATGCACATATCCTCTATTTGCCACTTCCCTCAGGGGAAAGGTCTTTGCTAATAACAACCCTTCACCCGGGGTTCCTCCTTCCGCTCCCTTAGAGGTCTTTTTCTTAGACCATTTCTCTTCCCATTTATCAAGCGTCAGCCATGGCCGCATGGCTAGAACCAGTTCTCTGGCATGTGACCTCAATCCAACAACCCTCTTCTCCTCCAACTCTCGCTCAGTATAATGCATCCTATGACTTCCTTGCAACACCCTAGTCATGAATAAATCCACATCATATTCCTTCGCCAATCCCCTCAATTTCTCGTGTGCCATTCGTGCTTTCCGAGTCACATCTTTCGCTACGAAAAACAGCTCATCCGGATTGTAAGATACTATCCTCTCAAGAGGTAGACTTCCATATATAATTTCGTCTACCTCTGCCTTGAGCCTTACTATATCTATCATCCCTGCCTTCAAGGCTCCTTTCAACACCTGACAACTGGCTCCACATCCCTCATCATATTCCCATTCCGGTTCCTTCTCTCTCCTCTCTTCTGGTGCTTCTATAGGAGCAGAATAACTCCTAAAGTTATCCTGAGCTTTCTCCGCTTGTCCCACATTCCGGTTCAGGTGCCTCTCTGACGGTACCCATGACCTTAAATCTGATCTCGACTCCATCAGAGTCCTCGGCCTCACCGATCTCTGGTCCTCTTCGCCCCTAGATGTATCTGACACCGCTGCCAATGGTGTACTCCATTGTACAGGGCTTGGAGGTCGGGCCATTGCCCCTTCCAACCCACTTTCCTCGCTTTCTCTCCTCGTTCTTTCTGCCACTTGTTCAGACCTCTCTCCTTCCTCCGATTCCGGACTATATATCGACACAATCGGTCCAATGGTGACCGGTACCCTCAATGCATCCGGTAACCTCATCTCCCTCTCAATCCTCCCACTAACTTCAGACTGACTCCGTGAACTCTCTGTTCCACACGAAACCAACCCTTCCACTTGGGTCTCGGGTTGGATTGTTACCCTTCTAGTTTCTCCCCTCTCACCCCACCTATCATCCGCTTCATCTGGATTATAAGGAGGTGGTCTCTCGTCTAACAATCTTTGCAATACCCCATCATCGGAGTCACTCTCTTCATCCTGTGCTTTCACATGCCTTATCCCCGTCGAGTCTATCAGTAAGGGATACAGTTTCTCTTCCTCAATTGTCTGCACTCTCCATCTTTTCTCCGCTGCGTCCCACTTGGCATCCTGAAATGCCCTGATCGACTTCCTCATCCTTTCCTGACTTCTTCCCTTTTCCTTATCATGCGCTGCTCTAATCCACGCATGTAATGCTTCGAACTGTGCCGGTCTTGGCAAGGGTCTTAAGGACCCCATCACCGACTTCAGTTGGTACAGCACCGCTAGTCTAAATGAGCCATACCTCGGGAAAGCTAGTTCCCCTTCACCTTGTGTAATCTTGTGCCAATTCTCGATCCAAACTATAGTATGTAACCCCACATTCTTTGCCATGTAATGTGCTGGGGTGTCCTCGGGAGGGGCTTCTTCTCCCTCACGAACAACCACATGCCTATCGCCTCTACACAATTCTCGCAAAACCCTAAGACACTTCATGACGAGCGAATTTGGTCTTGCGCTCTATTTACTTCTTGTTCTTAAATCCTCCAATAACAGCGCGACTCACACCAACCGGCCTATCACAGCGCGACACCCTCTGACGTCACCTTCCTCCGTTCGCAGCAGTTCCCTTCTCCAAACACGTTTCATGCCTGCTCTCGTCCCATTCGTACACTGAAATAACCGATTAAGTTACTTCTCTGGCTGTCCGTCCACAGCCTCTGACTGTTCGTCCACAGTCTCTTGACCTTGTTGACCTCGATCGGCGCCCGTCTGCCCCGTCCGGCCAGACAGATCGCCACTGATAGGTTACTAACACTCCGATCCGCACACAACAACCCACGACCAGCGTTAAGTTGCCATACACACACACGTTCGCTCCCCCTATCTCGGTCCCGGTGATCGATGGTACCTCACGATCTCCTTTGGGTGGTCAACAAAATCTATCTCAGGTGTCTTCTACACCACAATTCCCGGGCTGCGCGCGCTCACAGCCTGATCTCACAATCACACGACATACACATCAACTCCGCAAGACATCACACAACAAATCAACACCGCAATCTACAACATCTCATTATGTTCATACTCACTCCTGGAACTGCTGCTTTCTGCCGCACTGCTACTCGCCGTCGATGCTCATCTGCTGCCGTCTGCTGCTCGCCATCTGATGATTCAGCATCACTTATCGTCTTTTGGGCCTCAAGGATCACTTATCCTTATCTAATCTAATCTTCCCTCGCTATCGGAAGTAACCATCCGTCTCTGCTACCAACTGCTCCGGCCCATTTTAGTATCTGGCAATTATCTACTAGAACCCACTCTGGTCGGATGGAACTTTTTACTTGCCCAATAGCGTGGAGGGAATAAAACACAATTATCAAAATTACTGTCCACAATTAATCATAATCAAGGACTCGAGACTTAATCTCTTGGCTCTCTGGCTTTTATTATCAGCATAAAGATTTGAAGATACAAAGTCCTCAATACGAGGCACAACAAGTACATAGGCACTAACACAAATGCTACTCTACGAAGAATCCGCATACGGCTAAAAAATAACTAAAAGCACAATCTCTAAAAGCATGAGGTAGAAAACTACCAAGCCAATGTCGATGTTAGGGACACTGGACCATACCATCTCTGTCCCTACTCTATACTAGATGACATCCCTACTTAGCAATCCCTTGAGACCCTCAATCGAAAGGTGTCAGAGTGAAACTTCCTAAGAAGTCTTCACTTAGAGAGCTTGGTCTAAGTTGCCCCCTCTAGCTCTTCGCCTAGCCTGTCTCTGCTCTGGGCTGCTCTGATCTGCCTCCACCCTCGGGGCGCTTTCCCTAATACAGAACCCCAAATCTCAGAACACGCCCTTCGCACCTCCTCTTCTGCGGGGTCGTCTTTCAGTAATTTTCCACAGAGCGCTGTCCAGTTCCATCGTCCATCGCTTGGCCTTGAGTCCCAGACACCATCCGCACTAGGAGTTACGATTGGCACATTCCAATGCACTCCCATGTCTGGCTTTTACTACATAAGTCAATTCATGAACAAAGAGCTTCTCTACTAACGAGCAACTGTCCTTGCACCTGGGGTGAGATCATGCAAGACAGACATACTTCACATCTTTTAACTTGCAATTTACTACAGCCTAAAACCTCTACTGGAATAAATCCTTTTGGCCTATTGCCCTTGGCTAACATAAGAAAATACCAGGCCTTTCGCCTCAACGATATATGCGAATTCTGGCCACTACTACGGTTACACAAGCATGTCTAAATCACAGTATTGACATTTACGTCTTTCTTTCATGTGTGGTCAAACTAAACAGTCTACAGACACGTTTTCTAAGTTACACATTTTTAACATCACATTGTGTTCAAGTAAGCTAAACTCTATGCAGTTCTCTAATACGTTCACAATATGCTTGTACATAGCTAACACTTCTATTGAAATCGATATAGATTATACAATTCTTAATACATTGCACACAAAATACCTGAGTACACATTTGATTATATGCGGGTGCCGACTAACAGTGAATATAACGCACCCCTACAATTTTCAAACTTTTAAGCGCTACATCAGTAACAACATGTAGACCTCCGGGTAAAGGTCTCTATTGTCTTTTCAGTCATTCACACTAGCTGGGTCCTGGCAATCCTCCACGTTCCTATCCTTTTTTTTTTTTTTTTTTTTATTGAGCATTTTGCAAAACAACCAATACAACCTTCAAACCAGCCAGGTATCATCATCAGGGTTTTACAAAAAAAACAGTACTCTGGGGAGTGCCACACAGAAAGGAACACATTTCGGTAGTCAACATGCCAATATCAATAGGAATCACAATCCAGAACACTGGATACCAGAACTCGGAGGTACCCAACACCCCGCTGTGGTTCACAGGGTAGGATAGCCATGGGGTAGGACAAAAATAGCAAGCAAGGTCAGGCTAGCCCGACCCGCTCGGCCCCGGGATGGGGAGCAGCAGCACCTCGACGTGTCCCCTCAGCCACACAGCTCCCCGTTATCACTCACTCACAGCATCTCCGTCTGCCTCCCCAGCCCGATGCTCCCGAGCCCAGCACACAAACGGATCCCATATGTCACTGGGCCTGGACGCAGAAGGCAGCAATTCCCCAAACGTGGTTAGCTGTGTATGCCCATACGCTACGTCCGCCAGTCAGCCCCTCACCGTGGGCACCCCTCTCCTACCCCAATGAATCGCCACCCGCCGCTTAGCAAACAGCAGGAGCAATGCGTGCAGCTTGCGCAACTGTGGCGGAGTGTCTCTTACATAACCCAGGAGCCCAAGCAGGGGGAAGGGGCATCCGAGCGGCCCACAATCTGGTTGACTAGGAGAAAAACCCGGGCCCAATAAGCCTCCAGTTTCGGGCAAGACCATGCTATGTGCAAAAAAGTGGCCAGGGCGGATCCGCAGCGCCAGCAATCATCCGTCTCTCTCAGCCCCATTCTTTTGAGGCTGATGGGGGTTCTGTAAAAGCGATGCAAGTATTTAAAATGTATGAGACGCAACCTGTAGTTTGGCGACAGCTCAGTGAGCTGCCCACAGCAGAACTCCCATTGCTCTTCAGTTATCTCAGGTTGGAGCTCCTCATTCCAACACAGCATAGGCCTGGGCGCCCCCACCAGTGCCGCGTTTTGCATGTGGCGATATATACGGGATACCAATTTCCGGGAAGCCCATCACAGCCTCCAAGGCCGTAAAGACTGGCGGCGCGTCAGGGAATTCACCAGATAGCGCCCGACATGCCGCACGCAGTTTGTGATACAGAAACGATTCGGAAAAGGACACCTCTCCCCCATCCTCCGACGCCGGAGGAGGCATGAATTTACCCTCAGGAAAGAGGTCCGCAAAGGTGCGAAGATGCAACTTGTCAGCGAGGTGGCCGGCTATACCATCAGCAACGCAGGGCAGCATCGGGTTATGCATCAGAGGGAGCGATGGAGCAAACAACAGCGGGACTTTCGCCCTCTTGCGCAATTCCTCCCACACCCATTGCATCGTCCCAGCCGTGTCGACATCCGCTTTAGGGCGCCGTGCCTTGGCACAAATCACCACACCCAGCGGGAGGGGCGCAACTGCATCCCGCTCCACCGCTACGTGGGGCTGATAGGGGGTAGGGTGAGCCCAAAAGTGTAAGAACTGAGCCTGCGCACAGAGGGCATACAGCTTCATGTCGGGGGCGCCCATGCCCCCCTGCCGCAACGGTAGCACTAGCGTTTCCCACGCCACCCTTGCCTGTCCGCTTGCCCATACTAACGCCACCAGATGGGACCGCAAAGCGGCAAAGAAGTGCGACGTAAGTGGGATAGGTATATTGACGAATAGGTAAAGGAACTTGGGCAGTACTATCATTTTTATCAAAGCAATCCGCCCAGGCAGTGACAGGGGCAGGGAAGTCCATAGTCGTACTTTCTCACTCAGCCACATTATTACTCTGCCAAAGTTAAGGGTCCAGATTTCCTGAAGATCTTGGCTAATCCAAATCCCCAAATACTTAACCGCCTCCGCTTCCCAGCGCAGAGGGTATTCGGAGGACACCTCCGTGGTGCCGTCCGTGAGGGGAAAGATTACCGATTTAGACCAATTAATGGAGATGCCTGCAAGGCCCTCAAAGCGGACAAATTCCCGCAAGACGGGATCCAAGTTGTCCGCAGGATTAATAAGATAAAGGGTTACATCATCTGCATAGTGATATGAGAAGATTCCTAGAGCTGAAGCCTATACCTCGTGCTGTGTGATGTTGTCTAATCCTGGCTGCAAGCGGCTCCATAGCTATGGCAAACAGCAACGGGGAGAGAGGGCACCCCTGCCTAGTGCCACGCCGGATAGGGAACGGCGCTGACACCAATCCATTGACCCGCACTCTGGCTCTCGGCATGGTGTAGAGCAAACGGATTTTTCGAATCAGCAGCGCGCTGAACCCCATCCTTTCCAAGATAAGAAATAAATAGGGCCATTCGAGAGTATCAAATGCCTTAGTGGCATCTAAGAACACCACAGCAGCCCTGACCTCAGGGTGCAGGTAATGCAGCGCGGCGAAGACCGTTCGCAGATTGTGGGAGGTTGCTCTTCCCGGTATAAAACCGGATTGATCCGGTAGGGCGATCAACGGCAACATTGGCTGCACCCGGTTCGCGAGCAGCTTAGCCAATATTTTCATGTCAACGTTAATCAGCGACAAGGGTCGGTAGGAGTTAAGATCATCAGCCGGCTTATCCGGCTTTAGCAATGTAACGATCAGCGCCTCTCGCATGGTGGCAGGCAACACCCCCTTCTCCAAGGCCTCCTCATATACCGCCAACAGCCGAGGCGACAGCTCTTCCGCGTACGCCTTGTAAAATGCTGTTGTCAGGCCATCTGGCCCCGGCGCCTTGTCAGGTGGTAAACTCTTTATGACATGCGCCACATCTCTCGCGTCTATTGGAAGGTCCATGTACTCTCTGTGGTTATTGTTGAACCACACCAACGCAATGGAGTCAAGGAAGGATGCAAGCCCCTCAGGGCACTCATCCTGGGTGTTGGTATACAGTTGAGAGTAAAATTCGGAGAATGCATCTACAATGTCCCCTTTGTCATGGAGGAGCTCGCCCGCCGTCGTGCGAAGTTCATGGACATATGTCGCGGCCCGCGGCTGCCTGATCATATTTGCCAAAGCCTTACCGGGTCGCCCACCCTCGCCATAACGCCTGGCCTCCGCATATTTCCCTAAAAATTTGACCTCTCGCATCGCCTCCTCGTCATACTCCAATAGTTTGGTCTTCAACTGCCCCGTCACCTCCGACCCACCGCCCTCGAAGAAGGCACGCTCAAGTTGTTTGATATCGGCTTCCAGCGTTGCCAGGGTGCCTCGTATCGCCTTCAGCACCCCGGCCTGCCGGGCTATACATTGGCCCCGAATAACTGCCTTGAAGGCCTCCCACAAAGTCGCCTCCTCGGCCACAGAACCCACGTTGCGCTCAAAATAGTCAGTGATGTCAGTTCGTATCTCCTCTCTGAACGCATCATCAAGCAGTGCGTGCGGCGGGAGCCGCCACGAAAACGCCGGGAAAGGATCGCCGGGGATAAGCAATTTCAACATGCAGGGTGCATGGTCAGAGAGCGAGCGGGGCATGTGCTCTACCTGCGTCGTCCACAGTGCGACATCACGCGATACCATCCAGAAATCCAGACGGGACCACGCGCCCCCATGAGCCGATATACAGGTACCCTCCCTCAGGTCCGCATGCCTCACTCGCCACACATCAACCAGTGCTCCATCTTCCAAGATCACCCTTAGCGCGGAACTCGCCAATGGATTCAAAGCGCGAGCCACCCCCACCCTGTCTGTGTTGTCATTAAGTACGGCATTGAAATCGCCTCCCCACACAATCGTGCCGCAACCAGTGGCCTTCACCCGCCCCCAGAGCCTGTGGTAAAAGCCAGGGGAGTCCACGTTGGGCCCATACACCGCCACAAATACCACGGCAACGCCGCAGATAATGCCCTGAACCAGCACACACCTGCCTTCCGGGTCACAGTGGACCGAGCCCTCCCGCCAATCCAGCCCACGCCGTATTAAGATCGCCACCCCCCGTGCATAGTTGGAGTAGATAGCTGAATAGACGTGTCCCCATCGGGTGTGGCGCAGGCGTTTGGGCGGGGGCGGTGTTCAAGTGAGTTTCCTGCAGGAAGCAGACATCTACCCCATGGCGCACCAGATAGGCATGCACTAACCTAGCCTTCCGATGGTCGTTGAGCCCCCGAACATTCCAGGTTAAGCAATTCAAAGTTTTATCTACTCTCGGCATTCCACACACATAGTAAGTCAATTACAGTAGGACATGTTGACATTAACCAGTTCACGCGCTTCGGACACCCTACAAAGAGCATGTAATAAATGCTGGCAGTGAACATTAAAACAGTGAAACAAACCAAAACCAACCATCCACCCCCCACCCACTCCAACCCCCCAACCGGGTCGTAGATGAACCCTCCCCAAACTTCCCCCAAAGCAGCAGTAGATAAACAAGGGAACATTCCCAAGGGGGCGAGGCTATGCCGGCTACTCCCCCGTGTTAAACGGGGTGGCCGGAAGTTCTGCAGGGGAACCCAGCCACTCAAAACCTAATAATGTAGATCGAACCATGGTAGCAGGTGGAACCAATTCAACCCAAGTCATCACAAGCGCACCCCCCCCCGACGATGGACGGGTGGCCGATCAAATGAGATCCATGTCCTTTAGGAGACCCTGGATAGGCCTCGCGGCTACTCATTGTCACTGAGTCTGCTGTCCGTGATCTCCGCCGTCTTCTTAGGTTTCTGTACGGATTTGCGGCCCACGTGTTTGGCAAATTTCATCGCCTCTTTCGCGTCCGTGAAGAAATGGGCAGTCCCCTCAAATGCCACCTTCAACTTAGCCGGGTAGAGCGAGTACGGAATCTGCGCCTGCAGAAGGAGTCGTTTTGCCGGCAGAAACTCTTGGCGGGCAGCCTGGACAGCCGGGGTGAAATCAGGGTAGAAGGCAATCACGTTGCCCCCATGCGTGATGGCACCTCTGTCCCTCGCCAGTCGGAGGATCTGATCACGATCTTGGTAGTTCAAGAGTCTCGCTATTATGGGCCGGGGTGGCGCCCCTACCGGGGGCTTCTGCCCCAGTGACCTATGCGCTCTCTCCACCGCAAAAACCGCCGAGAGAGCAGGATCGAATAATTCGTGTAGGAGGTCGGTAATATAAGTCTCCATTTTCGTTAAGGCTGTGGTCTCCGGAACCCCCGTGATTCGTAGATTGTTGCGCCGGGACCGCGCTTCTAAGTCCTCATTCTTAGCACGAATTATTCCCAGCAGTTTGTCCATATGGAGGAGCTGGTCTTTTGTCTCCACTTGGAACTCATGGAACTCCGATTGGCGAGCGTCCAACGTGTCCAGCCGCGTCTCGTGTGTCGCCACCTGCGTTTTTACAGAGTCCAATTGGCTGGTGAGCGTATCTAGCTTTGTGTCGATGTTGCGGAGGCTAGAGCGCATCTCTAGCATCAGAGTGCGCAGGTCTTCGCCTTGATCGTTCACGGTCAGATCGCACCTTTCCGCCCCCTGTGGCTCCTGTTCCAACTCCCCTTGGCGCGTGGATCTCTTATGATCAAAGTTCAGCTTCGGTTGTTTCGAGTCATGTTTACACATGGTTAAGCGGGCCCCACAGGGTCGACTATCAGCGGGCCCCCAGCTTCCTCCGCAGCCGATGATCTACGGCAGGCCGCCTGCGCACCGGTCCGGCACTCCTGTGCACTGGCCCCAAAGCAACAGACAGAGGCACAAACGACCACCACCTCGCGAGTCTTCGCACCGCCTCCAAGTACGTCAGTCTTGCCGCCAAGGCCTCCGCAGGATTGCCTTAGTTCAGCACCCCGCAGTGAACTGGCCCTTTTGTTCAGAGTCCAGAGTGCGTCTGCCCAGCCCTCCTTGCGCACCCTAAGGGGGAGGCCCACTGTGCACCTCCGTATCTAGCAGCCGGACTCCAAGCTCACCTCCTGCGCCACGATGTCGCCGCATCCGCTCCCCACCACCTCACCTCCGTGTCACAGTAGCCCGCCGCCAGCAGCTCCTAGGCATTGCAGGCCGCCGCCGTCCCCACCAGTGCTCCGGGCCTCTCCCAGCTGATCTCCTCACACCCAGCAGCACACCGGTAATCCGCGGCTCCCGGCAGCGATCTCAAAATGGCGGCCACCTCCTTCTGAATCCTCCTCTTCGGCACCCGCCGCGGGGCAGGCAACCCCACTTCACAGGCTTCCCAGCACAGCAGGCGCAGAGCAAGTGCCTCACCAGTCACAGCCTTCGCCGTCCAGGTCCGCACTCAATCCGGCGTCCTCCACACAGTTAGCAACGGCGCAGCGGCGAACAGCCACCCGGTCTCGCGGCTCCGTACGGTTTCACACACCTCCAGCTCCCAGACCGTCCACGTATGTCCGCATCCGCAGGCACCAGCAGACGGCGCAGTCCACACTCCAGGGACCCCCAAGCGGTACGGCCTTGCGCACGAACAGGCCTCGTCTGCAGCGCCCGCCCCGGGCTCAAGTTCCGGCTACCCCCAACCAGGCTCCAGCAGGCGCCTCCTCTGGGGCCGCCTCCAGGCTTCGCGGGTCTCCTTCGCCCTCCGGGCGATTTTAAGCGGGATTTTTCTGCCTCCCTCGATTTCTCGCCTCCACCTGCTCGTTGTCTGCTGGTTGTGGCAGCGTGGGCTCACCCCGATGTGCAGGATCAATGAAGGATTTTAGTCCGGCCGGCGGAGCACACTCAGTGAGCGGCCATTTCGCTGCTCAGCAGGCCATGCCCCCTCCACGTTCCTATCCTTGACAAGGAACGCATCGTCTTGTTTCGGAGGTCGCCTGGAGATCTTCAGAGCCATCGGAGTCTGCGCAGTAGGCATCGCGCTCAAATGACGGTGGCCACTTCCGAACTCCATTTTAAGTACTGCGGCCTAGTAGGCTCGAATGCCAACTTAAGCAAAACCAAACATAAAAGTAATTAATATATGAAAATGAAGATTCTAATGTTCTAACCCACACTAATCCCAATATATATTAGCATTTGCCTAGCTTATAGCAACATTTTAACGCAATAATACTCCCCATTTCGCAACACTAGAAGCACAAACCATCACAAAAGCAACATAAATCATGCAATTCTCTATTTCAACACCTCCTACAGATAGTTTGTGTACCACAGTTAATCATTACATTTATTAGCCATGCACTTAGCATTTTAGTCCCACGTGTAGCTTGTTTTTATTAAGGTGCAAAAGTTGGTTAGTCATAACACTCCAAACGATTAATATATGTAAATATTTAGAATGATTACGCAATTAGTATTTTCATCTAAAATAGAGAAGGTATACAAATGTTTGCTTTACCTGCTCCACCACCTGTCAACCTCTGGACCAAAAACATATCAGAATATAAACCCTACCCTCTTTGAGTTGTCGGGACAAGAATCCCAGCACTCTTGTCTACCTGCTTTTGCATCTCTTCCACAGAGTTCAGCATTTCTGCAAGTCTCTAGGCAAGGTGTTGGGTGGAAACAGTCTCCTGGAAGATCTTGAAAGTGTATGCAATAACCTTGCTGAATATTCTCCAGCACCCACTGGTCCATCACCAAGGATCTCAAACTCTCCAACAAATAGGTCAGCCTTTTTCCCACAGGAAGAAGACACTGCAACTTGCTCTGGACAGTCATGATTTGGGAGAGGGTGGAGTTGGATTAGACACTCCAGCCAACTGGGGCAGGGACTTCTCTGCTTATAGGACTCCCCAGTCTTGTCCATTCTCATCAAACGGCTGGTTCCTGAATTTTGACTGGAAAGCCAGACTGATGCCCTCCAGAATTAAAAATATGTTTCCCTGGAAGGTCAGAATAGAACCATCAATTTTCTATCCTCCTCCTGATTTTTATTTTACAAAAGCCTCTAGCTGAGAGCTAACAACGCTTGATCCTGTGAAAAGGAATGCTCATCAATACATTTTTCTGTGAAGCGTCTGTCTTCCACGCCCTATTCCATATCTGCATTCTAGTAGCTACTACTGATAAGAAACTGACCTGCTGCTCCATTAGAGGAAGTGTAGCTGTAAATCCTGACCCTCGATCAATTTGGTCTGCCAGTTTCTGGATTTCCTTGAACAAGGTTTTGATATTATAAAAAGGGCAGGTCGATACTCGCACAGCAAAGTTCAAGGCCATATAGGACTACTCTTAAAAAGTTAAATCGACTCACTTCTCTACCGGTCAGATGGAAGAGCATCCTTTGGTGTCCATTCACTTCTCCGGCGTCCATTCAGCGGCAGGGAAGGTATCGGGCCATAACCAAGGGGCTTACTTGTGAGTATTACCCTGCTGTCTCTCACCGACAAAACAGGTATGGCCATCAGGCTTTGGGCTCATTATCTCATTATTATCCTACAGATATCCCCCCTCGAGACCGCGGGGATCTTCCAAGGAGGCACTCCATTCTTTGTGAAGGGGTAATCAGTATGAATGAGTTTGTGCATTTCTCTCACAGATATAATGAGTCATGTGTGCCGCACTACCAAACAACGGTAATGGACTGCCTTGGGACTCCGTGGCAGCTATGCCATTTTCCCGTCTCACTCATTGAGTGCGCTTTGCATATATTAACACTGGTGGCTACCATGATGCAAACAAGTGTGTTTTGAATTACTCACTCGGTACAAACATGACGTGCACACTCAATACGAGGCAAGTGCATGAGACCTCCCCACAAATCATAGATTAAGACAGCAGACACTGTCAAACGTGCACGTGGCAGTATGATAATGTCAAGGGCACTTTTCTCACAATTGCTGCAATAAGATGCATGGTGTAATTTAGACGCAGCTGCTGAAATTAAGTTAAATGTGGATTTTTATTCACAATGACTTATGTATGTCTCTATATGTTTGTCTTCTATTCCTGTTGTTTTCTCCACCAGGTAATAACAGGAACACAATTGTAAATGTAAATGTAGTGCATTTATATAGCGCTCCGCACACCCCCGAAAGGGTCTCTCAGGCGCTGTGCACATACCGCTGTGGAACCCTTCCTGGCCTTTCCCTGTGAAGTGCCCACTTCTGGGCACCCCCAAGGTGAAGCCAGGCATCCCAGCGCTTTTGGGGCCGTTGTGGAGATTTAGCAAGCTATTGCCCAGAGTTGCAGAGTGGGACCCATGATTAGAATAGGCACAGAGGCGAGAATTATCAGGTCCGGGGAAATTGAGCCCAAGACCCGTCGAGGCGGGAATTGAACCCTGGTCCGGGCCAGACCTCTGCATCAGGGTCTGCCGCTCTAACCATTGAGCCACACTTCTCCACAATTGAGATGTTCCCATGAGCGCAATGACGCACTTACACCTTAATAGAGGTATCATAGGAATATAGGGTGTCTTTTCCCTGCTCCTATTTTTATTTACGATTTCACACTGCACGGTCCTGACGAAGCACGCCAGGATACATTAGGGACCTAGTTCCCAGCGCGAAACATGTTGACCAATTTTTACATTCACCAACACACACGGGCACTGAGAGCAGCAGAGTAATACCCTGACCTCTACGATATTTGTTATTAGAGGTGCTCCATCTCCCCAGTACAATTCTTTTACTCTTACCTCCTGGACCTATGAATAAGAATTTACCTCAGGGTACCATTGAGGTAATTTTAATACACTTGCACTAACCCCTTTTAGGACCACACACCCACATGCACAACTGCGGCGTCTCCTAAAAGATCGCCGACAAAGAGCCCTCTCGCGGGGCCCGCGGAGGACAGCAGCACCACCCCCAGGTGGAGCAATGCCTGATGATGAAGCATGACACTCGCAAGAGAGTGTGAGGGCACTAATTTCTAAAGAAGAAATTCCCCCACCTTCATCAATTGAGAACCACATATAGAGACTATTTTCCTTTTTTATTTTCTACATAACCAAGTTGGTTATGGCTCTTTGTTTAGGAACAGTTACTAATCAGTGAGTGCACGTCGTGTAGTTCCTACCAATCTGTAGGACCTGCGCATTGTTCTGGGAACATAAACTAAGGGCTTGGTGTCAAGACTGATTCTAGACAGCCCCACAGTATATGTTAGCCTATAGACACGCTAGCTCACAGTGGCACCGTAAACTCTCCTAACTACCAGGGAGTGAATGGTTTCTGGCAACCACTGAACATGACAATCATGATTCCTCAGGAATCGTGGAAACAGTACAGAACCTTTCACTCAGTCACTCGTGCTCACTTATTTTCAAAGAAGTGTACAGAGAATACACAGTGGAACCTTTTCAATAATATTTATTGAACTGTTACTCTTGTATAAAATACATGTGCTGCAATGATTAGTAGACAGAAGAAATAAACGTGATTACAAGCACCAAGAACGTAAATAGTAGCTACAGTTCTACCATGGTGCTAAACAATTGTATATATTCAGGCATGTAAACAAGACAGTAATCTATCGTACTCCCATACTTCTACTATGCGAACCGTACTCTAAGTGTACCCAGAGTGTGTGTAGGTGTAGAGCCAAAAATGCCCCCAAGGGACGATCCAACCCTATTACCTGATATGATAGAGTGATGGACCGTATCTTGGTCACGAACTGGACACCCCTCACGAGATGTCAGATGGCTGCATGGTGATTTATCAGCATGCAAGGACCCTCGATATCAGCAGAAGTACCTCCTCTACCAATCTATTGGGATGCCTATTATTTATAATAAAAGGTGGCCTCACATGTGCGCGTTAGATTAGTGATGTTCTTGATATGTAGATAGCATTGTCGCCTCGTGGATGAAGATAGGACGACTTTTGTACCCGGTGTGTAGCGAGGCCTAGTACATGATGTGATAATATTGTGTGATGCTGGATGTGTAAACAAAGTTATTTCAGAGAAACTAATCCAACATTGTCGTACATGCAAATGTGTGCAAAAGTTCACTTCTGAAACATTATTTTCTAGGGCAATGTAAGAAATAAGCTGCTCTCAGTGGCGTAGCTGGTGGGGGAGAGAACCGCCCCAGGCAGCATGAGATTTGGGGGCTATGGGCAGCCCCCCGGTCTTACCTGCGGCCGTTGCGGCCGCAACAATTGCCAGCAACACCCCCCCCTGCTCTTCGATCAGGCCGCTGCGGGCGGCAAACGCAGGGGCCACCACGGGCAGCATAAGGTCTAGCTACGCCACTGGTTGCTTTGCAACATGGGCCAAACTCGGAAATATAACAGTGGAATGATTATTCTCCTTGATGGCAACCCCACCATCAAAGAGTTTATTTTAACCACCAGCTGAAATCCATCCACAAATACTACCAGCACATATATTTTGGTAAAGAAACATGAAAAATAATGCTAACACCTTCCTGACGGCTCCATGTAAATGCAAGGACTCCAGCTCCCTCCTCCAATATTGGAGACAAAAATCCTCCTCCTCCTGCACCGTAGTGTAAAAACCTTCTTCTGGTCATTCCACTGAGGTGGCGTGGTCGGCAAAAGAATGATGGGTTGGAATGCTACGCTGAGCCATTGACAGTGCTTACACAAATTGCAAGCATTTCTCACATCACCTTTTGTGTGCTTGACAATCCCCTGTATAAATCTGCACTTGACCTCTTCAGCCTAAAACTCCTGATCAATGTCAGGGAAATCTGCCATATGGTGCATGGGTGACAGGGGACTTTCCCTTGCCCTAAAAATAGCAGAGCCAGCCTGTTTTACAAGTCCCTGGATGTCTCCCATTGTAGAAACGAATGACAACCCTTGCTCTTCCTGCTCACCCACAGAAGAATTAGGCTCCTCTAGATGCATTTTATTCTCTACTTTTTTATTTTCCATGATGGCAGAATGGACCCTTGCTCCAAATGCGCAAAGCTCAGAGGCAACTACCAGCCAGCAACCACAAAGTGTCTCCAGCAACTCTTTCCACAGAAGTAACAGTTGTATCCAACTACAGGCTTTCTAAAAAAAAAAAAAGGATGTGATCCTGAGTGTTGCGAGACAGCTGCCATTTTAATGTCAGGCGACAGCTTGCTGTTAACCATTTATGCCCCCGCTTAAAAGAAACCAACGCCTCACAGATACCAGGAATTGAGAATAGGCCACATCCCATATGCATTCCTTGAAGTAATTACCCTTAAACAATAGTGGGCTCTTAGGGTGGCCGGTGAATGACTATCTGGGTCCTGGTGTTGTCTGTGGAAGCTTGATGTTTAGACCAAGGGATAGCCTTATAAATGCATAAATGCCAACATTTTAGAACATGAATGTGGGAGATTCAGAAAAACAATCGGGAGAATGTGTGTTTCCTATTGATTTTTATTGAATCAGAGGTCATTTCAGGCAGAAGACAGCTAAAATTAGGCCATGTATAAATTGCATTTGCCAAGCAGGGGCGACAGGTGTTTATGGGCAAAAGGGGCATTGCCCTGCCAGTCTTGGGGAAGAGTCAAGAACAGGGAAAATAAACACAGAGCAGTTGAAAAGAAATGACTGCTCTGAGGCGGTGTCCTTAATCTCCTGTGTGAGCTCTAGTGAACTTTGCAGATGTCCTATTGTGCAAGCGCCAGCCGGTCGAGGTTTTCTTTGACCAGCAGGTACAAGCTACAGCAGTGACATAACATGAGATGGAGTGCTGAATTAGAATCCCATGGATCCGGTTGCTTTTGGAGCGCATTAAAAGTGGCCCTGGGAAGAGTTACAAAACTCCATACACGTCAATGGCTTCGGCACACCAATGAGGACAAGGACGGAGTGGGTGTCAATAATTTTTTGATTATCACAGAGAAGCAGGCTGTCGGAAGGGTGCAGGGGGCAGTAGCACATGTTTTGCACTGCATTTGGTTTCACTTTGAAAGAAACATTAAGGAGCTGAGCACAAAGAATGCACCTTATCTCGACCGTGGCTACCAAAGAGAAGAAAGGAAGCAGCTGTGGATAACAATTGTGCTAGTGGACTTAGAGGTAAGTGTGCAGTTATGCCTCTGCATCAGGGGTATCATCACCCCCCCACACTCTGCTTTAGCAGCTACAGAGGGAGTAGGGGTTCTTGAAGGGTCTCTTCTGTCTGCAGCTTAGCGGCTTAGCGGCCAAAGGCTCAGAGTGAACTTGAGTGAGTGAGTGAGTGAGTGAAAGGAATGGTGGGTGGATGGATGGATGAAATGGTGGATGGATAGATGCATGGATGAATGTGTGAAAGGATGGATGCAAGAATGAAAGAGTGAAAGAGAGAGAGGGTGCATGAGTGATGGATGGATAGGTGAAAGGTTGAATGGATGGTGGAGTGAAAGGATGGATGGATGGATGGCTGATGAGAGAAAGGATCGACAGAAGAATGAGTGAAAGGATGGATGAATGACTAGAAGTGCAAAAGGGTGGATGAGTGAATGATTGGATAAGGTAAAAAGATGCATAGATGAGCGAAAGGATGTATGTAAAGATGAATGAGTAAAACAATGAATGGTTGAGTGAAAGAAAGGGTAGATGAATGGATGAAAGGATGGATGATTCATCAAAGGGTGGATTGATGGATCGATGAGTAGATGGATGGATGGATGAGTGAGTGAAAAGATGGATGGCTGAGTGAAAGGGTAAATGGAGGGATTTATGAGTGGATGGAACGATGGATGGATGGATGATGGACAGATGGAACGAAGGGTGGATGAATAGATGTAAGGAAGGATGGCTGAGTGAAAGGGTGGATACATGGATGAGCCAAAGGAAAGATGATAGATGGATGGAGTGAAAGGATGGGTAGATGGAGCGAAAGGGTGGATGGTTAAGCGAAAGGATGGGTAGATGATTGAAAGGCTGGATGAATGAATGGATGAAAGGGGGTGGATAAGTGAAAGGACGGATGATTGAGTGGATGGATTGGTTTTATAGATGGGTGTCCCTGGACCAGTGGCATTCTCCTTTATGAGCTCCACGGCTACACTACACTCTCCTTGTTTTGCTGTCACTAGGAAAGTACCTCTTTTGACATGGTTAGGCCCCACTTTTTGCCTGGTGTAGGATGGGATTTCACATTGATCGTGCACTGGGTCCCTGCTAATCGGGTTCCCAGTGCCAGATCTCTCTCCTAATACTGATTGCCAAAAACTTCAGTAACCCCTGTTAGTCCCTGTTAAATGCCACCCCTGGTACCCAGGACATTGTTACTGGAGGAGGTCCTCTAGGGCTCCAGCACAAATTGTGAGACCCCAGAGACATCTCACCAAGACCATGCAAACTGTCCTTGCAGGCTGCGTGCCTTGGTGAAGAGAAAACCGAAGAGTCGACATAGCACACAGACCTGTGAGCCATGCCCCCATAGACTGCATGAGGTATGGGTAAATCATCCCTACTTCAGGCCTTATAGACCTTAGGCAGGAAGTACTATATCCTTTGTGTGGATATATCTGCACGAGCAGATCTGACCTGGCAATATCTGAGCCATTCTTGGATATTGTATGTGCACAGGGAAGCCATAGAGAGTGGATGGGCTGGATACTTGTTGTTATGAGTTTCCTAGCTCTGTGATGGCTTCACGTTACCCAAAGATGTTTGATACCAATATCTTGTCTTAATAAATCATCACTGATGCCAGTGTTGGTTTTATTAATAAATGAACACATGCAACATCTTAGAGGGTCTCCTGAAAACCGATCAATCACTGGTGTGGCCTCTGATTAATCTTAAGCAGCCTGCCACCACCAGACATGTTTCTGACCTCATGGGGTGAGAGCCAACACTCTCAGAGACCAGGAACAAAGCCTGTTCTGGACGGAGAAGCCTTCCACCTCCTCCAGGCCATGATGGCATTCCAATGCGGGAAGCTTCAAAGATGATGTTGCCTTTGAAATGCTACCCAGGAATATCCAGATAGTGGAGTATGCCAACCCCCCTTTCCTGCTCCATGTTGGTGGGAGGACATCCAAAAAAATAGTTAAATTAGGAGTCAGGTTCCCATTCAGCCAGCACCACCACTAAAGTGGGGCAGGTGTTATGGAGCCTACTTTTCATTTCTCTCCATCTTGGTATAAGAGGGAATTAGCCAACTAAGGTCAGGGTAGTGTCCCTTCCCACAGGAAGTGGTAACTTAGAGGGCATAGACACCCTAAAGGTAGGCAGCCCATTGGCAAGTACCTGTCACCTTCTTGAATGTCCCAAAATTTAGTATTTAGGTGACATCCCTGGACCCTGAACTCGGATTGGACACAGACAGAGAAGAAAAGGACAAATAAGAACTGATGACCCGAGGACTGAAGCCCTGTTGCAGAACATTGGCTCCAAACCCTGCCTGCTGCCTTAAGGACTCAACGATCGTGGTGTGCTTTCTTGTCCTGCAACTGCAGGTCTCCAAGAACCCTGGATCGCCTCCAGCCTTCTAGAAATTGGCAAAGAACTTGTTTGGAGTGAAGGTACCCTCCCTGCAACCACAGGCACCAAACCACAGAATCCGGTTTTACCGACTTGCTGTTCCCAGGCGACTCCAATACAGCATCCAAACCAGAAGTGGTACACCAGTCCCGGAGGATCAAAACTCTCTACCCTGCAAGTGTGGAGACACCAAGATCTACCAGAGCCGTGCCGCACAAATACCCTCTGCATCATTCAAAGACGAATAGACCAATCCAGACTCCAACTGCCCTAAAAGCAAGCACCCGTCGAGAGACTTTGATACCCGACCCCTGAGACCTACTCCATGAGTGGCCCAGCTGTCCCATAATCTCCTCTCCAAGCTTTTAACCCAGAGGTCATCTTGATGTGCGCTGCTTGGCTGACTTTTCTGCTCTACACCCAGCCCACCTGGCCTTGGTACCGACGAGCCAGCTGTGCTCCCATGGTCCTGAGGCCCATGCAACCTGCTCCTTTGAGTGGAACTTCTCAGACTTACCTTTAAGTCCCTTTGTTTAGTGTGTTTTCAAGTGGCCGCCTTCTTCGTAGAGCACAAACTACTAATGATGTCAGCACCCTGATCCCAGCCAGATCCAGGACGCTCCTGAGAATCCGTGGGTGGGACTTTGGACCTGAACATGCTACTTATCTAAATCTTGAAGGTGAACCGTGAATTCTAACTGTGTGATTTTATATGCCTTTTTCTGTTTTCTCCTATTGACTTCAATAGTGCCTAATTGCGCACAAAAGTAATTTGCGAATTTGAAAAGATCCTTTCTTGAAAAGTAGCAACTGTAGAACAAAGTTCTTGGTCTGAAAATTACATAAAAATCAGTGTTCTTTTTGTAAATTGGTCTCATATTTATTCTTGAATGTGTGTCTTATTTCCTGTCTTTGCTGAGCACTACCCTCTAATAAGCCTAACTGCTCACCCACACTACCAGAAATAGAGCATTAGTATTATCTACTTTTGCCTATTTATACCAATCTTAGTCTCCCTGGACTCTCTACACAGTGTACTTCATTTTATTGCACTATATAGAGAGCCAGCTTCCTACATTAGTGGCAGCGGTACGATTTACGACTTTGCGCTTGCTCTACCACTGATAAATGTAAAAACTGCTCTTAGCGAGTTGTATTTTTTGATTGGTCTATATTTCTCAATTTTAAAATGAACTTTTATTGCCTTGGCTTAGTCCCTGAAACCAGTTGTTAGAATTAAAAACTGTTGCTTTAGTTAGGACAAAATAAAACTGTTAAGGTTTTTTCTAAAACTTAAGAAAACGGTCCCAACTTTAGTGAAATAATGACTACCTCACAGGAGCAAGCTTGGGAGCTCAACCTTACACCATACATGGAGCTGTCATACTCCCAGCCATGGGCCTTCTGTAGATGTTATGGTGTTAAAACTGAGGGTCATGCTACCAAAGAAAAGCTTCTGAAGCTTTTGGCAGAACATGAGAGATCATCCAGTGGATGAAAATGATTCCCTGGAGAATCGTTCAGCAGAAGAAGATTCTGAGGAGGGGATGGAGACCCCCTGCCTCAGAAGTGGAAGCTCCCTCAGAGCAGGATCTAGCCCTAGAAAGATTGGCCAGGAGGTTGAACCTAGAATCTCAACTCCTGGACATAGAGAAGCAAAGAAAAGAGATGGGGCTAGTACCTATATCTGGTGGCATTGGGTATCTCTCTTGTGGGAACTTTTCTCATGTAAATGCAAGGATAGACTCCTGACTTTGAATGAGGAAGATGCTGAGTCTTGTGACCTCATGACTGTTACCCTGATTGAGGGCTTTGGACTTGCCACTGAAGAATACAGGATAAGGATCAGGGAGACTCTAAAAACCCAGAGTCAGTTCTGGGTTGAATTTGCAGACTTTTAAGTGAAAACACTAGGTGATTTGTTAACAGGTAACAATGTGCATGACTATGTTGGGCTTCACAATCTAATCATGAAAGAGTATCTGCTAAGTAATTGTTACAATGATAAGTTACATTAGCACCTGGTAGACCTAGGTCTACTTTTTCCTGAAGAAGTGGGGAAGAAAGCTGACCAGTGGGTCAATACAAGGGTAACAAAAACTGCTACTGGTAGGGGTGACCAAAAGGAAGATGCCAAAAAGACTCTCCAAAAGAAATATGGTGACCAAAACTATAAAAATGAGTTATCTACAGGCCCCCTAAAACTTGGACAGGAGGGTGAGCCCAAAAGCTATTCACAGCCCAAGGGTGGGTACCAGGATAAGAACTAGAATCCCAAAAAGGCTTGGCGTCATGACTGTAAGGCCCTTTGACATCGAACTGGAGACCCTAGCTGTAAAAACAAAAAGAATGTTTCTAGCACACCTGCAGTAAATGCAATAGTGAGTCTCCAGATGGAATCACAGGTGAGACATGACCATGTCAATGTGATCACTGAGGAAACTCTAGATTCAGAGGGAGGCTATAGCTATCCTGTCTGCATGATGCAGTAATATGGACAGATACATACAAGAGCCAAATATCAGTGGGGTTAGAGTTTAAGCCCTGAGCGACACTGGTGCCAGTATCAAGTTGGTGGCTAAGCAACTGGTGTCCTATGACCAATATTTGCTTGGAGAGGGGTTACTAGCCTCAAAAGGGTACTGCTATCCCTGCTTGGGAATGATTTGGAGTCCTCAGCATGGGCTGAGGTGGAGAAAAAAAAACATGCAGCAATGCTGGTAATACCTGAATTAGTATGTGTGCAAACAAGGGCACAGTGTAGAACCCAGGGTGAAGAATGAGTGTTGGAGCCTGAAATGATGGACCAACCTCCTAAGAGAAAGGGCAGGAAGTCTGAGAAACCAACTTCTATTCAGACACCAGATCAAGTCCCTTCTCCTCGGGGATAAAACTTGTCAGCCCCTGAGGAAACTGAGCCCTAGGAGCTTGGGCCCTACACAGCAGAGCTTTTGGGTTCAGGGGGACCCTCGAGGGAAGATTTGTGCCAGGGACAGAGAACCTGTCCCACTCTTGAAAGCCTGAGCAGCAAGCTGTTGATCAGGAAAAGGGAAGTGTCAGTGGTTCCCACAGGACCTATTGCGAGGAGGGACTCCTTTACACTGAGGCCAGGGACCCAAACTGGGTGCCACCAGGATAGTAATATTACCTTAACAGTTTAGAGAGTTTCTCCTAATATTGGCCCATGACATTCTCCTAGCTGGGCATCTTGGCCGGACTCAAACTTGGAGTAAGTTAGTGCACCACTTCTACTGGCCAGAAAAGTCTCAGAAGGTGAAGGAGTTTTGAAACTCCTATGCCACCTGTTGAGCCAGTGGCAAGACAGGTAGCCACAGGAAGGCTCCTTTAATGCCACTCCCAGTGATCGGGGTACCCTTTGAGGGAGTTAGGATTGACATGGTTGGTCCACTTGACCCTCAACAGCATCAGGAAACCGATTTTTTCTAGGGGTAGTGGATCATGCCAGTAGGTATCCTGACGCAATTCCCCTGAGGACTACCACTACCCATGTAGCGGCTAAAGCCCTCCTTGGTAGTTTTACCAGGGTTGGGTTTCCAAAGGAGGCAGTATCTGACAGAAGTGCAAACTTCATGTCTGCATACTTAAAACACGTGTGGGCTGAGTGTGGAGTGACTTCTAAGTTCACTGCACCATACCATCTGGAGACTAATTGTGGTGTTGAAAGATTTAACAAGACCCTAAAACAGAGGTCTTCAAACTGTGGGGCGCGACCCCCAGGGGGGTCGTGGAGTCCTAGGAAGGGGGTCGCAGATTCCCCAGCTTCACTTGTCCCTGTAAAAAGACAGCCGTCCTGGGCTAATTGAGATCGTTATCAGCTACTTGCCTGAATGAAAGGCAAATGCGCTGGCAATCTGCAAGTGTAAAGGATGCTTGGGAAAAGCTCTGGCTCTTTGTGAAGACAAAGATGTGTGTTTTTTTTAGTTGAAGCACAAAGAGTTAACTACTGGGCTGGGAAGTTCTTGCTTTTAAATCTAACTGCATTTACACAGCCCTTAGTGCCCCTAAAGAGGTGTTGAAGGGACAGTTATGTAAAAAACAGAAAACTGCATTACATACGCTCTGGCATTATTAAAACATACATTTTGAAAGCACCATTTTATTGTAAAACTATTCACACTTTTTGCAGCATTGTATCTTACCCTGTGTGTAATGCAAGTATAACAAATGTACTTACATATTCACAGTGCTTTCCGTCACAGGCTGTGAGTTCGTAGCACTAAAAATACACATCACTATTCTCCACTGCACCAATCAAGATTTAATTCTATGGTTCTCTGGTTACACACAGACCGCTGCAGTGCATTAACTAATAGATGTTTCAAAATGTACTACAGTCCATTTCCCACTGAGCAATAACTTATTATATTTATTTTTCATTTACACTGCCCATTATTTTATATGTAGGTACCTGAAGGTGAAAGACCTAAAAACGTACAGAATATTTTGGGCTTATTTATGAGAAGTTTGCATTGCCAGAGCATCACTTTTTGTTGATTCTCCGGTGGCGCAACCATCTCAACCATACCTATGAGGCAGTGCAAAGTCACCCTGCATGGCTTTGCATTGCCTTACTCTGCGTCAAGGATCACGTAAACCTGGGGCAGCTCCAAAAACTGACGCCTCTCCAGTGGAGGCGTAACGAGGAGAAATGCTTTAATTTCTCCTCGTTTTTTCCTCTTTCCATGTGTGCTGCATTCTGCAGCTCTCATAGAAATAGGAAAGCGCCCCTCAGCATTGTTTTGGTGAAGGAAGGTGCCTCTTCCCGTACAAAAACAATTCTGCCTACGTTGGTGCTAGGCAGCAATTTGGGAAGGGAAAAGGACTGGAATGCACCGTATTCCATAATTACAGTGTATTCCTGCCCTTTCACATTGGCTACACCCCTACACTCAATGACCTTTGGTTTGCTAAACACTGTTTAATACAATTTCCCCACCGTAAAAATATTTGCTGTGGTAATTGGGGGCTGTTAGAAATGGGGGTCTCTAGTTGGCAATGGTTTGCACCTTTGTCCAAGTAGGGACCCTTCCTTCTAGTCAGGGTAAGAGGGATATACTACTGAAATAACCCCTGCTCACCCCCTTGGTAGCTTGGCATGAGCAGTCAGGCTTATTTCAGAGGCAGTGTGTAAAGGATTTGCACATAACCAACAGCAATACACTGAAAACACTATGAAAGGACACCACACCAGTTTAGAAAAATATCCAATACTTTATATATTCAAAACAAGACTAAAATTTTACAAATCCAACATACAGTACTTAAAAATATGCACTTTGCGGGGAGCTGGCGTCGGTCGGTTGGTCCGGACTGCGGTGTGGGATGGGGCACCGTGTCGCAAGACTTGCGAGCAGTGCTACAAGCCACGGTGTGGTCACAGTTGTCGAAGTCAGTGACTGCGTCGGTGAGACCAGGACGGCGAAGTGAATCGAGGCAGTGCGGAGTGCAGTGCCCACAGGTCACGGTGCAAGCAACAGCTTGGCGATTGTCATCAGTGAGACCAGGGTTGCGGTGCAAGATGCAGCGGTGCCCTCTGCGGTGCCTTCAGGGCATGGAGCCAGCAGCAGCGGCAGTGATGGAGTCGGTTGCTTTTCCCCCTCTGTCGCATCTGAAACCACGGTTCCAGAGGCGGTATTTTCGAACACAGAACATAAAAATCATCTTACTAAAAGATGCATTTTTATATTCTGAGTTCAGGCATGCTAAACCCCATTTCTCTATCTTGTCCCAATGGGAAGATATGCTCATAAGATGTTATAAGTAAACTCCCATTATCCTATGAGACAGATAGCCTTTCCATAGTGAAAAATTGAACTCACTGTAATTCACTACCAAGACATGTCTCACACACCAGTATATGACATACCCTTAATATACACGGCACCCTGCCCACAGGGTTACCTTGGGCCTACCTTAGGGGTGCCTTACATGTAAGAAAAGGGAAGATTAGGGCTTGGCAAGTGGGTGCACTTGCGAGGTCGACATGGCAGTTACAAACCGTGCAGACTCTGCAATGGCAGGTCTGATAACCCTTTTCAGGGCTGCATGGGTGAGTGGCACAATCAGTACTGCAGGCCCACCAGCAGCATTTGATTTACAGGCCCCGGCACCCTCAGTGCACTTTACTAGGGACTTACTAGTAAGTCAAACATGCCAATCATGGAAACACCAATCCATAATACAATTTACAATAGGAGCACTTGCACTTTAACACTGAACAGCAGTGAGAAAGTGCACAGAGACACTGAACCAGCAAAAACAGAGCCAAAACTAGGTGAGAAAGGAAAAAAACAGGGGATACATGCCAAAAGATGGCAGGTATAACAGGGGCATTTATAGTTATCGATAGATTTTGATGATGAGGAGAACCAGTTTCTAGAAAATATTGTCCGAAGGGGTCCTTACACCTAAGAAGGTTTGACAAGGGGGTCTCGATATCAAAAAGTTTGAAGACCACTGCCCTAAAAGGTAGGATTGGGGGACTCCCTGAAAAGCTCAGAAGGAGATGGGATGTCTTACTCAGCAGCGGCCGCCAGAAACAAAGGGTGGTGAGGCGGGTGAGGTCACTTGCAGGGGGGGAGAATACAATATATATATTTTTTATAAACTTACCTTTTGCCGCCGGCCGCCTCCAGCGTTGCGTCTCTTTGCGCCACCTCTCCTCTTCCTGCCTGGTCCCAGCAGCCCCTGGGACAGGCTCCCTGTCCAATCCCTGCACTGCAGAATAGCATGGGGATTGGTCTTTCAGGCAGGAGAGACTCCCTGCTGAGACCAGGTAGTTTGTGGGGTTTCTCAAGCCTGGCTGCCCAATGCAGCTGGGCTGGAGAAAACCTAAGTGTGCATGTATGTTTTGGTTGGCCTGAGACGGTCGGCCAAACACACATGAGCACTTAAGGAATGGAGTGGAGTTCACTAGCACTCCTCCTCCCCCACCCATGCCTCGGCCCGCCCCTCCCAACACCACTGGCTAAAAGCCAGCAGTTGTAAAATAAAACGATGCAAGAACATTGTTTTATTTTATATTTGCTGGCTCTGAGCCAGTCAGTCGGGCAACGCTCCTCCGTCATTGCGAAGGAGCCACCATTGGTCTTACTACCATGCCTGCTTTTTGCTTACAGAGAGCAGCCACAAAGGGAGAAGGGTTTCCCCTTTGAACTTTTGTTTGGACTCCCTATAAGATGACCATTGTGTCTTGTGAAGGAAGGATGGGAGAGACCTCTCAAGGAACCTAAGCATGATATTGTGGACTATGTGCTTGGCTTTCGTTCCAGAATGGCTGAGTGCATGAAAAAAAAGCTAATAAAAACATGGAGGCCAGACAAGAGCTCCAGAAGCTCTGGTATGACCAGAGGGCTGCCATGGTGGAGTTCCAACCAGGGAAGAAGGTGTGGGTTTTGGAGCCTGTGGCTCCTAAGGCCCTCCAGAATAAATGGACTGGGCCCTACCCTATCCTTGGAAGAAAAGGGGAGGTCTCTTACTTAGTGGACCTTGGAACTTGCAGAAACCCCAGGAGGGTCATCCATGTGGACTGCCTTAAACCCTATAATGACAGGGCTGAAATGGCCATGCTCAGGGTAACAGATGTGGATCAAGGAGCAAAGAATGGACCTCTCCCTGACCTCCTCTCAAACAACCCTAAAGATGGGTCAGTTGAATGAGTAGTCTTGTTAGACACCCTCCCTGCCCAACAGTAGACTGATTGCAGGCAAGTCCTAAATCATTTTGCTGAGCTCTTGTCTTTGACCTCTGATGAACACATGTTGTGAACACTGGTGACAGCCTGCCTGTCCAAAAATTAAATAAAATCTACAGGCAGTCTGATCATGCCAAAGAGAGCATCAAGGCAATATGCTGGAATTAGGTGTCGTGTCATTGAACCCTCAGAGAACTCCTGGGCCACTCCAGGTGTGTTAGTCCCCAAACCTCACTCCCAGGGTAGAAAGAAAAATTATTTTCTTTGTGTGGACTACATGAGCCTCAATTCTATGACAAAAACTAATGCACATCCAATTCCTAGGGCGGATTAATTATTTGACAGGTTAGGGGCAGCCAAATATCTCAGTACTTTTGATTTCACATCAGGCTACTGGCAGATAGGTCTGACCCCTGGAGCCAAAGAAATCGTCATTCTCAACCCCAGATGGGCACTACCACTTTACTGTGATACCATTTGGACTAAAGAATGCCCATGCCACCTTCCAAAGGCTGGTGAATAATGTCCTTCCTGGGCTGGAGTTCTTTAGTGCAGCATATCTCAATGACATTTCTGTCTTAGCTCCAACTGGCAGAATCACCTGACCCACCGTGGGGAGGTCCTGAAGGCTCTGCAGACTGCAGGCACCACTATCAAGGCAAGGGGGTGCCAGATAGGGCAGGGCACAGTTGTATACTTAGGCCACCTTGTAGGTGGAGGTCAAGTTCAACCCCTACAACCCAAGATCCAGACTATTCTGGACTGGGTAGCTCCAACCACCCAGACTCAAGTTAGAGTGTTCCTTGGCCTGATTGGGTACTACAGGAGGTTTGTGAAGGGATATGGATCTATTGCTGCCCCGTCATAGAATTGACCTCCAGGAAAATGCCCAAAAATGTTAACTGGAAAGTGAGCTGTCAAAAGGCATTTGACACCCTGAAGGAACCAATGTACGCAACACCCATTCTAAATAGTCCAGATTATAACAAGCAGTTCATAGTACAGACAGATGCCTTTGAACATGTGATACGAGTGGTCCTATCCCATACTAATGATGATGGCCATGACCAACCTGTTTCTATCTTTAGCAGGAGGCTTCTTCCCAGAGAACAATGTTGGAGTGCCATTGATAGGGAAGCCTTTGCTGCTGTTTGGTTTCTGAAGACGCACAGACTATACCTGTTTGGTTCACACTTCCTTGTCCACACTGACCACAGACCTCTCAAATGGCTAATGCCAAATGAAAGGTAAAAATCCCAAACTGTTAAGGTGTTCCATATCTCTATAGGGAATGGACTTTACAGTGGCACACAGACCTGGGACTGACCATACCAATGCAGATGGCCTTTCCAGGTTCTTCCACTTGGAAGATGAAGACTCTCTAGGGAAAGGTTAGTCTCATCCTCTTGTTTGGGGCGGACGGTCATGTAGGAAAGTGCCAGCTTTGTGCTGCTTTTGTTTAGGGGGACGATATTGCAGCTATGCTGCAAACCGGCCCCCGGTAACAAAAACAGCCCCCCAGGGGTTTAAACTGGCCCACACCCTGGTGGCTCTTTGGGGAAACGCCCGGTGCCTGCTACTGCCAGTCCGGCCCTGTCTGTCTGCCACCAATGCTCTATTCATATGGACCAAGAATTAAAGTCAAAGCTATCCACATGTATATTAATAAAGTACACTTTTTTGAAGTTTACAAAGAGTTTATCATGTTTTTACATGTTTGGTACAAGATGTATTTAAAACTAAAGATGTTCCTAAAGATAAGTTGTCCAGGACACCTTCTTTTTCCGTTACTTTAGTTAATGTGTAAATAAAGGACACCCATTTCTTTCACAGTTTTCTGAATGTGCATGCTCTGTCAAGTGAACAGCAGTCAAGTGCTGCTGTTCACCAAGGGGCCACAATTAAAAGGTCAGGAGGGCCGCATGTGGCCCCCGGGCCGTACTTTGAGTATCCCTGCCTTAGGGGGGTCCCCTGAAAACCTACCAAGCACTGGTGTGGTCTCTGACTAGTTTTAGCCAGCCTCCCACCACCAGGCATGTTTCTGACCTGATGGGGTGTGAGCCGGCACTCTTGGAGGCCAGGAAAAGCCTGCTCTGGGCAAAGGTGCTTCACACCTCCTCCAGGCCGGGATAGCATTCCAGGGCGGGAAGCTTCCAAGGCGATGTCACCATTGAAATGTGACCCAGGAATATCCAGATAGTGGAGTATGCCAATCCCCTTTACTGCTCTACATTTGGTAGGAGGACATCCGAGAAAATTATTTTAATTAGGAGGGGGTCCCCATTCAGCCAGCATCACCTCTAAGGTGGGGCAGGTGATGTGGAGCTCACTTTTTGTTTCTATCCATCTTGATTTGAGAGGGAATTAGCCAATCATGGTCAGGGTAGTGCCCCTTCCCGTAAAAAGTGGTCACTTAGAGGATATAGACACCCTTAAGGTAAGTAGCCCATTCGCTACTACTTGTCACCCCCTTTAACACCCATAAATTTAGTATTTAGGTGGCATCCCTGGACCCTGAACTTAGCATTGGCAGACACAGACAAGAAAAGGACAAAGAAGAGTTGCTGACCAGTGGACTGAAGCCCTGCTGGAGAAAATGGGTGCCAAACCCTGCCCGCTGCCTTAAGGACTTGACAATCATGGTGTGCTGTCTCGTCCTGCAACTATGATGTCTCCATGAACCCTGGAGCTTCTCCAGCTTTCTGGAAATTGGCAAAGAACTTCCTTGGAGAGGAGGTACTCCTCTCCTGAGCCGCAGGCACTGAACAGCAGAATCTGGTTTTACCGACTAGCTGCTCCCCGACGACTCCGACACAGAATCCAAACCAAAGTTGTACACAAGCCCTGGAGGATCAAATATGTCTCCCCTCCAAGTATGGAGACACCAGGACCTACCAGAGCCATGCCACACCAATACCCGAGGTACCGGACCCTCTGCATCATTCACCAAGATGAAAAGTCTAATCCAGACTCCAACTGCCCAGAAAGCAAGCACTGATCAAGGGACGATGAGACCCCTGAGACTAACTTAAAGAGTGGCCAAGCTGTCCCAGAATCGCCTCTCCAAGCTTCCTGCTCCTGACTGTGAGGACATCTTGACGTGCGCCGCCCAGCTGACCTATTTGCTCTGCACCCAGTCGTCCCAGCCTCGGTACTGCCGAACCAGTTGTGCTCCTGTGGTCCTGAGGCCCTTGCGACCTACTCCCTCGGTGGGAACCCTCGGACTTACCTTGAAGTCCCTTTGTGCAGTGTGTTTTTAAGTAGCCCCCTTCTTTGTAGGGCACCAACTACTTGCGACATCAGCACCCTGGTCCCGGCCGAATCCGGGACGCTCCTGAGAATCCGCTGATGGAAAATTAGGACTGGCCTTGCTACTTGCCTAAATCCCGAAGGTGAACCTTGAAATCCAACTGTGTGATTTTATATGCATTTTTCTATTTTCTCCTAATGACTTCAGTGGTGCATAAAAGTCATTTTTTAGTGAAACTGAAAAATTCATATCTTGAAAAGTACTTACTGTAGAACAAAGTTCTTGCTCTGAAAAGTTGCATAAAAATCAGTGTTATTTTTGGCAAATGGTCTCGCATTTATTCTTGAGTGTAGGTCTCATTTATTGCCTCTGTGAGTACAACAAATGCTTAGCACTACCCTCTGATTAGCCCAACTGATCGCCCACACTACACACATAGAGCATTAGCATTACCTACTTTTGCCTTTGTAATACCAATATGGTCTCCCTGGACTCTTTAAGCAGTGTACTTCATTTTAGTGAACTATATAGAGAACCAGCTTCCTATGTGGTCTATTTTTATTGTATCAAGAGTGAATAATTATTCACTCTTGGTACAATAAAAATAAAATGCAGACCTGCTTTGCATCTTGCAACAAACGGAGGTAACTAGTGACATTGTTTGAATGCTGACACAGGTGAAAGAAGGTGCCTGCGCCATTCCAGCACTGTGAACATGTCTGTGTGACTAAGTGTGTGATTTAAAGTAAGAGAGTGTCAGTGAAGGAGTAACTCAGAGTGACTGAGAATGAGTGACAGTAAGGACGAGTATGTATAAAAATGAATGTGAGTGTGAGAGAATGACAGTGAGTGTTACTGTGTGTAAGGCATGTAAGACTAAGTAATATACATTTTATTTCTCATAGTTGTATAGGATTTAGTAGCCTTTTAACGATCTTGATTATATTATCTAAATTATGTTCTTTTACTTAATGACATTTTTATTTTTTTAATATATTGTCATTTATGTGGTTTTATGATTTGCTTGTCAAATCGAATAAAGTTTATGATTGACTGAGTAATTCAGAATGAGTGGGACTGAGTGAGAGAGTGGGACAGAGTAGAATGAGTTAGACTGCTTGAATGAGTGAGACAAGGTGAGACTGAGTGAGTCAAAGTGAGACAATAAACTTATTGGGTTATTTACAAAAGGCCTGCACCAGCAAAGCGTCACTTTTTTAGATGCTCTGGCAGCGCAAGTCTCTCAATCATATATATGAGGCGACGAAAAGCCACCCAAAGTGGCTTTGCATGGCCTCATAGATATGGAGTAAGACACGGAAGAGCAAAGCGCTGCATGCCTTACTCTGTGTCAAGGAGGCATTCCATGGGCATTGCAGTGGGTATTCCAACAATACATATGAGGAGTGGTCCTCGAGAGACAGACTCATCAGTAGTGACTGATGAATGTGATGTATTATCACCAACAACTATAGGATCTGTCCCCAGTAGATTCATATTGGACCCCCCATACGACTGAATCTTCCTTTTTTATGTATGAATGGTGGTTGGATGAGTAGTTTTGAAAGGTAAGAAGGAACTGTTGAGGGTTTTCTGTGGGGTTATGTGTTTTGTCTATTTAAAGGATTTTTACTGTATTATACACAATTCTCTAGCAAATGTACGCACAAACAATGACAAATGAATTTTTCTTTTTTACTTTTAAAAATAGGTGTGTAAAAAAAGAAAAAAATATTTTCTATGTCTAAAGAAAATATCTTAGAAGTTTAATAAAGTAAACAACAAAATGATGTATGTGATTGTTTGTATTGACATTGATGTTGGGTTTATGGCATTTTTTAACCTTTTATGGTCACATTTAAAGAAATATAGGTCAGATTAGTGGTCTTCTTTGCTAGTTATTTTGTTCCCCCTCCTCTTGGACCTGAAAGCAATTAGGGGGTGCCTTTTCTTTATAGGTATTCCCATGCAACACCCATGGATTTTGACACTGCCACATATTTACAAAGTCAAGTAAACCCGGTACAGCACCAAAACCTTATGCCTGCCTAGAGCAGGCGTAACCAGGAAAAAATTTTAATTTCTCTTTGTTTTTTCCTCTTTCCATTTGTGCTGCAATCTGCAGTACTCATAGAATGAGGAGAACACAGCCATGGATTGTTTTTGTGCAGAAAGGTTTCCATTCCTGTCCATGGATTGTTTTTGTGCAGAAAGGTTTCCATTCCTGCACAGAAACAATCCTGTCCTGCCTACAACGCAAAACAAGGGTGCCTGTGTTGGTGCTCGGCACCAAATGGCGCTGGCTGAAAGGACAGTAGATGCCCTTTCGATTTGGCATAGGGCAGCGCAGCAAAAAGACTTGCGACTCTGTCCTATGCCAAATCTTTGTAAAATTAGGCCCTTGGTGCAAGAAAGTGTGAGAAAACCCTTCAAGAAAAAGCTCATTGGAATTCGAACCAAGGATTAGCCTCACCTCTTCTAAAGGTCACCAGCCGCCACTGGGCACTGCCAAGGTAGAGTGGCCCCTGTGAGGAGGCCACATGCTGAAGTACAGTGGTGCATTTCTATGGGGGGGGGTGCAGAGCCAGATTGGGAGCTGTACAAGGTGGTCGTTGGGTTGCAAAGGTTAAGTGTGGTGCTGATGCAGAGTTTGGAGTGTCTGAGAATGGCTCACTGCTACACCCTACTCTGAAGTGTTTACGGGCACGGGTGAGTCGCAGCCACTCAGTGTTTCGGCCGGCGCTGCCAGTGATTGGCTGAGGTCGGCTCCCAGGGGCGGGCTCTGCCTTCTGCTGTCTCTCAGGCCGCGTTTCACTCCTCCGGTTCCAGGGTCAGAACTACTCGTGGGCTCCTTCTAGAGCGACAGCCCCCTGCCTGACGTCTGTTCTGCACTGCTCGCACCCGTCCAAGCCCGCTTCTCTTCTCGGACACTTCGCTTATCACCCGGTGCCCTGGACCATGAGCCGGGTTGCGCCCCCCAGCGCTGCACGGGCGCTCTTGGTCCTGCTGCTCGCCGCCCTCGTGCCCTCGTGCCTGGGGCAAGGGCGGGAGCAGGACCCGGCTCTGGGATACCTGCTCGAGGAGGATGGAGTGGAGACACTGGACTACAAGGATCCCTGCAAAGCCGGTAGGTGGAACGACCCCACACTCTCTACTATCTTGAGCCGTGCTTAGGAGTTCGTTCGGAAGTAAAACATATATGCTTTCTACTTCAGCCTGGTCAGTAAAAGGTCCAAAGGATAAAAATAAAAGTCAGGCAGCGAAGCATCCTTATTTCCGCAGCTGCCCGCTCGCGCTGTCGCGACCCGTTGCTTGCAAGAGCCTCCACCCTAAATCGGCCCGTGAAGAGGTAAACGCTGCTTCTTTAACCTGATTTGACTTATACTCTTTAGAGGGGGTGTGGTCGAATGGTTTTGCAGTGAGCCCTTGATTAAAATCTCAGTTGCTATACTGGACTACTAGTCTACTACCGTGTGATGCTTGGGCAATCACTTTATCTCCCTTTGTCGGTTTACTTGGCTGCCAAACGTTGGGCACTTAGTAAAGAGAAAACTACTGGCGAATGTTAAAACAAATAAAAAATGTAAAAAGGGGACTTGGGTTTTTAACCATTATTAAAAGTTCCTTCTGTGCAGTCCAAATAACGTTATCTTGTGCAGAATAAAACGACGTGTGTTTGCTCCATGTGTTAAGCGGGTTATGCGAGGACATGCAGGACGGGCGACCAGATATTCAGGTATCTCCTTTTTTTGGTGGACCAATAGTCGGGCCGTTGTAGCCTATCTTGGTGATTAGCGAATGCGTTTCCTTGCAGGTGCTTTAACTTACATATTACACTGAGCTGGGTCTGCTTCCGGTGGTACGTGTAGAATCTCAAAGGACACAGGCTGACCTTTTCCTTTGGGCTGACTTTGAGATGAAAAAACTCTAAGCAGTATCAACTGTCTTGCTAATGTTCCTCTCATAAATGGTCTGATTTGTTTATTTCCGGATAAGTACATCAATTCGTTCTAGTGATTGGCCGTTGGCATCTCACCTTCCTCTGAATACAGCTGTAATTTACTGAGAGTGCGTCTTACTGGAAGCTGAAACTATTAGCCAGTGTGATCTTTCTCAGCACCAGCATGTGCTGGAGACCCACCTCCACTCCTCTCAGCTCAGTTCTTAAAGGAGGCTGAGGGTTCACGCCCTGCTCCAGCTCGGACCTTTGTCAGAATGTTAAGTGAGACGCTTTGCCTTTGATGCACAAGTGAGCAGCGAGGTACTCTCCCGTGCCGCATTCACTGAGATATACCAACAGACTCAAATACCTCGCGATACGTCTGTTCCGCAGTGGATCCACGTGTCTTGCGTGGCACGTTCGAGCATTTCTGTATTTATAGCTAGCTGCACGTTGCATTCTGGGGCTTGTAGTTTTGTTTCTACCGTTTTCCATATGGGCAAACAAATCCCAGCAGGTAACGTTTTGTTGACTAAAAGCCAAATGTGATTGAAAGCGGCAGACATGAGACGGGGGCTAACGGAAGTCGCGTGTTAAATCTTTATATACCGTTTATATCGTTAATATGGGCAAACGGAAAAAATGTCAGCATAAACTATTTTGGATGTGTGGAAACATTTCTGGTCGTAAAACCTGGTAATACCTGGGCACATAGGATGTGATTGTTTAAAGAGTCTCTTATACAAGATATATCATGATGAAAGCAAAGGTATCCCCACCCAAATTCTCGTGATGTGGGGGTGACTGGGTATGGCCGCTCTAAATCACCTAGACGCTTTTTGAGTACTTAGATATGGAAATGCACTTTGGCGTAATACGTGCTAAATGTTTGAGTGGCATGCACTGCTGTGAAAGTAAACCACCCACTCCCTAGGAAGCACCTGCTGCGTTGTAAAAGTGAGTGTTGTAAGATGTGTACAGTTGGTATTGTTTATTTGTCCCTTAAGCACCGGGCGTCAAGTTTGGAAGCTACCGAAAGGCATCTGACAGGTTTTTTTGATGGTCGCCTCGGTAGTGCTGTCTGCATTCACAGCCCTTAGCTGAATATGGTCTCCCAGGAAGGGCTTCACGTATTTCGAACAGTCACGTGACGCTTTTAGACAGTCCTGACTTTTAAAGCAAAAAAAACACTTCCTCGAAGTTTAATTACCCCATTAATCCATGGACCTACAAACAACAGATGCAACTTGCGCGATGCTAAAAGTCAGGTCTAATTTAAAGTGAGATAGTTCCCGTCATAAATTGACTTGGCTGATGCGCCCTTGTTGAGTGATCAGCTGAGATAAACCACACGTTACTGGGATCATTTCATTTTTTTTATCGTGGCCCATTGAAGCTGTTTGTACTGGGCCTCCCCCGATTTCTCCAGCCTGGAGACTACTGGATATTTTTTTGGCAGGTTGGTCCCTTTCTCTGTACCCGCACCTACTTGTCATCAAAGATTGCACAGGAAAATCCTTCCATAAATATGAACTCTTTTTTTGTGTGTGCAGTACTATCACTGCGTTGCAGAGACTATGAATTTGCTTTGGGGACACATGATTAGTTTTTTGCAGTTTTTATATAGCGCGAACTCGACCCGAAGACATTGGAGAGCTTTACACGAGCACCAGTTAGATTACACAAGGACACATTTCCTTTTTGGTAGGCACTAGGCAGGGAGATTATGTGATTTGCCCAGAATAACAGGATATTGAGCCGACGCCGAGACAAATCGGTTGCTCTGGCCGATACGCCATATCCTCTTCCACTCATTATCCACGGGTTAACAGGGTTTGTTTATCTCCGATTCTCATTTGCCTTTACATTCTGCTTATAAAGTGATAGACTGTAATCCCGGTTCCACGAACTTGTTGACGCTCCTGTATCCAGCAGGGGGCGCAACAACAACAGAAAGCCTCCGTCTCGTTTCTTCTAGACCGAAGTCTTGGTTTTCGGTCTACCTTGGTTGCAGGGCTGGCTTGAGGATCTGGAATCTGTGAATGTGAAGTGTGTTGATTTGGAGACTTGCTCAGCATATGTTTTTTTCCCCATTGTATTGTGTCTTTAAACGTTGCTTTTCTTAATTGCAGAATATACTTAGTGCTTTGATATTGAGTAACAGGATTTCTATTTAACCTAGCACTACACACACGAATAACATGTCTTATTCGCATGACTAAAACGACTAGTGTTATCAAAGCTTAGTTATATTCATTTTTTCACCAAGGACTTTAAAAGTACCCGCCAGGAAGTCTTGGAATTGGACTTTAGTTGTTCTCTGATGAAGAAGTGTTCTATGCTTTTTAACAGTCAACAGGTTTCCAGCCTGTGCACAACACTGACCGTGTGGCTCAGTCTGCACTTGATAACCCGAGACCACTTATTGATGATTGTGATGCTAGAATGCTGAAATTGTATTAGATCCAGCGGCCTCTTTTGACACAATAGAACATATTCCATTTAAAACGCAGGATCAGGCTGGTGGAACAAATACAGTGGTCGGGTAAGTTGAAGACTTATTCTTTTAGATACTAGTGCGACCGGGAGGGAGCCTGCCAGCAACTGCCACCGTAAAGGCCAGAGCTAAAAAATAAAATGGTAAAAAGTTTTAGATCAATGATAATTAGGACGAGTGGGGGTGCACAGCTCAAAAAGTCCAACAGGCCAGTGTAGGTGGAAAAGTAACTTCTTAATTTGAAAATATTTCTCTTAAGAAACATTGATTTTAGACAATCCAGCCAACGCGTTTCATTCCCATATAGGGAACTTCCTCAGGGCAAACACAGTATCTTACGAAAAGGTACTGATCGAAAAATATATCTACCAAAGTTGCAAGAACTCTTTGTCTCAAAGCGGTAGCCGTTCACAAAGAATGAAATGCTCCTAACTGATCCTGTTTAGGATAGAAAGGAATTTCCAATCCACAACTCAAAAATAGAAAGGAATCCAACTGTAATATGTTGAACCTGTCAGCATAAATCAATGGTCTGGAGGTAGCTGTAATGTTCACCCAGGCCCCTCCAAGATTGGAAGACGTGTCAGGTCAATATGGCGAAGGTGAAACCCAAGTCTGAGATCAGAGGGAATCTGTATTCATACCCAAGCCACTTCAGGGTTGGAAGACCCAAGCCACTCCAGGGTTGGAAAACGTATTGAATCGGTATGGCGACAATATAGTACAGCTCAAATTGGCAAGCATCTTTTGCAGTTTCATCTAGTCATCATTGCGTTATCCCAAGACGGTGAATTTCATTCAGGCCACGTGTATCATTGTGGCTCAAAAACGTATAATAACTATATGCACAGAGTTCCTGTCAAGCTCAATATCTGGAAACGTGCCGCATGTCTTCCGGTACGAGGTGCGGCATAGGAGGTCCGCCGTTGCTGGTTTTTTTTTTTTTTGGTAAAAAGTTTATTTATTGCCATTTTATTTTTCAGCAATGTTCTGATCTGAGTGAAAGGACTGGGCGGGGCTAGTGCTGTAGAGTGGCAGCAGCAGGAAGCTGTGCGCTTTAAAATCCGCATGCCTCTTTGGCCAGCCAGCCAGTCATGCACATTTTAATGTTCTCTAACCTGGCTGTCTTAGACAGCTGGGTGAGAGAAAGCAAAGGCCTCCAGTGCTGTTGAGAGCACAGAGTGAGGCCATTCCAGCCAATCCTAGCACTGCTCTCATGCTGTTGAGAACAGCACCAGAATTAGTAGTGCAGTTTCCTGGGTCGTGGAGCCTGCCTGGAAGAGAAATGACAGTGGAGGAGGACGTCGAGTCGCGCCTCAAGCTAAGTGTTTTATTTTTTTTGCGTCCTCCCCCCCCACCCCACCAGCCACGGGACATAGAAGTCGCCACTGCCCAAGACTCTCTTCCATTCCAATATAGAACCCCCGTGTGCAGGATGCAATTCTTCCCCCCTTTCACAGGGCACACAAAAAGAAATACAAAACTCAAAACCAATAGATCTGGAAAATCAAACAATAAAACGTGCCATGAATAAATAAGTGAATTAAAGCAGTTTGAAGTCATCCTATAAACATGGATGGCACAAGGCACACAATGCAACTAACCCCACCACTAATGCAAAATTAACTCATCATATTTCTTTGGCAGATTGATCACTCTGCGATCACGAAGCACTCTACTTTTCCCATTCTCACCTTCCAAACTTTCTATTTCCCTAGGTGAATCCTCCTTGTTTCACACATTTTTTTCGATTCCACACATACCATCACTCAGCAACAGTGAGATCCTACTTACTCTCTTCACCTTGAAGAGGAGCAGTAATTCTGGATTCTCTTGTTATATTTCATATGGACTTCCTTCTTCTCCACTCCCTTAGACAACAGTGAAAGCGACTTTCGCCCCCTCGTCAGTACAAAGGGAGATTTCCCAGACACGGAGTGGGGCGTAGTGCGATATGACCAATTCAACTTTCCCACTGCCTTCCTGCATTCCTTTCCGCTACTTGGGGCCAGTTTCATACCCCCATAAGAGTTTTGTTCCACCTCTCAACCAAACCGTTGCCTTGGGGGTATACACTGATGACCGAACAGGCTCCACACCATACCTTCTCAGGGACTTTCAGCTTTTCAGAAGTAAATTAAACACCTAATGTCTGACACCATGATTTCAGGAAGCCCTTCTATTATGAATAACTCACTCAAGAAATCAACCATAACATCAGTGCTGTCCCGTTCAGTGAACTTCACCCCTGGCCAGTGTGAAAAATAACCCACAATAACTAGAGCATATTTAGGAGTTTTTCCCAACTCACGTAAGGGACCACTGAAATCTATGGCAATCTTCTTCCATGGTCTATCTGAATTATTGGGTGGAGCAGTTGGCTACCCCACTGTCTTTCATAATTTGTTGCGCCATGCGCATGGTACACAATCCCATTTACGCCACTCTACCTCCTGGTGCATTCGAGTCCACCACTAATCAGCTCTTGTGCACCCCTTGGTGGCACTCTTCCCAATGTGTCCCTCATGAGCAAGCTCCATAATGTGTTTTCTTAGCGACACAGGCACCACTAGCAAGTTACCACAATGTATAATCTCACCAACAATAGACAACTCCCTGCTCACCTGATGAAAACATTCTGTGGCATCCAACACTTTACCTCTCACGGGCCTAGCGACCACCAAGTAATTCCCTACTACTTGCATAACTTCATTACCCTTCACCGACCTCTTCCATTCCTTATGGGAGATTCTTCCTTTGGTGGCCAGACTCACTTGGACTATCACTAGCCACACCTCCTTCCCTTTGACCTACTCTTTCTCTCTCATCGGCAAACTGGACTAACAATTAGTGTTAGAAATGGGCGTCTCTAGTTGGCAGAGGTATGCACCTTGTCCAGGTAGGGACCCTTGCTTCTAGTAAGGAAAAGGGAGTTACACAGTTTAGATAAGACCTCCTCACCCCCTTGTTAGCTTGGCACCAGCAGACAGGCTTATCCCGAAGGCAATGTTTAAAGTATTTGCACCCACACAGACAGTAACACAGTGAAAACACTACAAATGGAAACCACACCAGTTTAGAAAAATAAAGTATATTTATCTAAACCAAACAAGACCAAAACAACAAAAATCCAACATGCACAATTCAAAATTTGACTTATAAAAGTTTTTAAGCAACTCTGTCCATAGAATTTATGGGTGCTGGATTTTAGACAATGTACCTTTAGGTGTGTCAAAATTCACAAGGCCAAACAGCCGCACAGAAGGGAAGCGCCGAAAAACACAGCGATGCGTCAGATCCTGAGTCCATGGAGAGGCGATGCAACAGTTCTGCTGCACGCAAGAGAAGTGATGCCTCAAATCCAGACTGTAGGGGGAAGTAATGCGTTGATTCCAAGGCTGGTCTGGTCTGCAGTTGATGCATTGAAAAACTTGCCACACAGGTGCGATGCGTTGAAATCCGAGATGCGCTGAATGAAGGTCAGTGCGGTGGCAAAAAGGCGCTGCGCAGATTTCTTCAGCCACTGTCCCACGATGCGTAGATTCAGCCGAACAGCAGGGCTGTTGTGGGAGTCGGTGCGGTAATCTTGGACTTTGGAGGTCGGTGTGGCAGATTTTCAGCCACTCAGCAGGTGCTGCATCAATTCTTAGGCCCCACAGCGGCAGTGCAGGGAAATTCTTCCCACACGGTGGTGCCGCGTCAGCAAAACAGGTGCTGGAAGGAGGATTAATCGATTTTTCTTAGTTTCTTCAAGCTTTTTCAGTTCCCAGCAACAGGAACAACCTGCAGAGGCCCAGAACTGGGACAGGCACCTCCTGGCAGGTCAGATCTCCCAGCAGTAGAGTTCAAAGATGCTGGTTTTGAAGTCTTTGTGTCCCTGAGACTTCAGAATAGGAGGCAAGCACACACGAGCCCTTGGAAATTCTTCGCAAGCAGGTTCACAACAAAGTTCCAGTCTCTGTCCTCTTCTTGGCAGAAGCAGCAACTGCGGACCAACCCAGCAAAGAAACACACAGCAAAGGGGCAGTCTCCTCCTCACAGCTCTTCTTCCTTGGCTGAGGTTCCTCTTGATTCCAAAAGTAATCTAAAATTCTGGGCTTTTAGGTCTAATATTTATACCCCATTTTCTCTTTGTAGTCTTTGTTGCCAGAGTCTTGGTGCTCAGTAAAAACCAATTCTGTCCTCCCTGGTCCAGCTTCACTACAGGAGGTGGAGACAGCATTGTGCAGAGCAGACACAGCCTATTCAGGTGCCAGTGAAAACTCCTCCCACCACTTTAAATGCAGAAAGGTCTATTCATCCTGGCTATGACCGGAAAGGCAGGACACACCTCAACATCTCCCTTCTGACTGTCTAGAGTGAATACATATCTCCAGCTCCTGTCACTCCAATATCAGACGGTGAATACAAAAACGGCCACACAGGATGGTTAAACAAGAAAATGCCCACTTTCTGAAAGTGGCATTTTCAAGCACACAATTTAAAAACCACCTTCACTAAAAGGTGTGCTGTTAAATTCTGAATTCATAGAGCCTAAACTCCAAATCTCTATCTTGTTCCAATGGAAAGTTGCACTTGTAAGATGTTACAAGGCAGCTCCAACGTTAACCTATGGGATAGACAGCCTTTCAGTAGTGAAAAACAAGTGCACAATATTTCACTACCAGTACATGTAAAACACACCACCACATGTCTTGCCTTTCATATACACTGCGCCCTCCCCATGGGGGTACCTTGGGCTGACCTTAGGTGTGCCTTACATGTAAGAAAAGGGAAGGTTAGGGCCTGGCAAGTGGTTGCACTTGCCGGGTCGACATGGCAGTTAGAAAACTGCACACAGACCCTGCAGTGGCAGGTCTGAGACCCACTTGAAAGGCTACTGGTGTGGGTGGTGCAATTAGTGCTGCAGGCCCACTAGTAGCATTTGATTTACAGGCCCTGGGCACACACAGTGCACTTTACTAGGGGTTACCAGTAAATCAAATATCCCAGTCATGGATAACCATTCACAATTTAACTAGGGAGCACTTGCACTTTGGCTCTGATCATCAGTGGCAAAGTGCCCAGAGTACCTAAACCAACAAAAACGAAATCCATCACACAGTCCAAAAATACAGGTGGTAGAGGCAAACAGACTGGGGAAGCCACGCAAAGGTTGCCAGGTCTAACAATCAGCAATTACATTTTCTCCCACCAGGAACATACTCCATTCTGAAATTGTACTGCAGTAACCTCATGGCCCACAGCGCCAACTGGGAGACAGCTTGACCGCTCCCTTGCTAGAAAACTCATCCACCAATGGCCAGTTGTCTGTGTGATCAATAAAATCAGTTTCCCACACATCTTTGGAAGTGATCGACAACCCACCAGCAAGCCAAGGCTTCCTTCTCGATAGTTGAATGCTTTGTTTCTGCATCCGTTATGGGCCTAGATGCATAAGCAAGAGTGACTTACCTTGATTTTGATTTGATTTGATTTGGGTTTTATAGAGCGCGTAGCTACCCTCGGGTGTCCCAGCGCTATAGTGTCGGCCTGAAAGTACTCCTGGTATAGGATTATTGGGGGAAGAGCCAAGTTTTCAGTAATCTGCGAAATGAAAGCAGATTGTTTTCTGTGCGAATGCTGAGGGGGAGGCTGTTCCAGAGCTTGGGGGCGTTGTATGCAAAGCGACGCCCACCCGTGCGTGCTCTTCTTATTCTGGGGACGCTAGCAAGAAAAAGGGAGTCCGACCTGAGCTGTCTGGTAGATTTATGGGGTTTGATGAGTGGTTTTAGTATAGGTGGGCCTTTACCTTGTAAGATTTTATGAGAGATACATAAGGTTTTAAAGGCGATGCGCTCCTGGATGGGGAGCCAGTGGAGAGCCTTGAGAGAGGGTTTAGCCGAGCACCTTGATTTCGTCCCCGTGAGCAGTCTTGCTGCGGCATTCTGGGCGTGCTGAAGTTTTTTAATGACAGCTACTGGAGCGCCTAGGTACAGGGCGTTTCCATAATCCAGTCTAGATAAAATAAGGCCCTGGACAAGAATTTTTCTAGACTGGGAATGGATAAGAGGGAGGATCTTCCGGGCTGCTCGCATGAGCCCAAAGCAAGTGCCGGCTGTCTTTCTCGCTTGGGCTCTGATGCTGAGGTCCTGGTCGAGCCAAAAGCCTAGGCTCTTGATTTCGTTTTTTGGTGTGGGGGGGGGGGGGTACCCATGCTGGGTGGCCAGGCAAGGGTTTTGGGGAGTTTGTTTGGGTCGCCTAGGAGCATAATCTCAGATTTTTCGCCATTGAGCTTTAATCTGGAGTCACCCATCCATTTGGATATGTTATGCAGGCAGGTGGCTAGATTCTCCATGGATTGATCAGCCTGGTTGATGGAGACGACTAGTTGGGTGTCGTCGGCGTACATGACCACCTTTATGCCGAATGGTGAGGCTATATCGTCTAAGGGGGCCATGTAAACGTTAAAAAGGGTGGGGCTCAGGGAGGATCCCTGGGGAACCCCACAGTTAAGAGAAAGAGCTTTGGAGTGACCGTAACTGTCGGCCACTTGGAAGGTCCTGTGTTCCAGGAATGATTTTAACCAGGCCAGGGCAGTCCCTGTGATGCCAGTTTTTTGGAGGCGGTGGAGGAGGATGGTGTGGTCCACCGTGTCGAAGGCGGCACTCAGGTCCAGGAGGATCACTGCCACTGATCCCCCTGCATCCAGGATGGATCTTGTCTCCTCTGTAACGGCCAGGAGGGCGGTGTCAGTCCCCTGTCCTGGTCTGAACCCTGTCTGAGAGTGGCGAAGGAGGTTGTTGGTCTCTAGAAATATTGAGAGCTGTTCGTTTACGATTTTTTCTGCAACTTTGCTGATGCCTGGGCGGAGGGAGATGGGTCTGAAGTTTGAGGGATCCAAGGGGTCTAGGTGGGGTTTTTTTCACAAATTTGTAACAACACTGACTCGACCTCTCACAACTAGCATCAGTATTGATGTCAGAAGTGTCATTGATGTCAAATGGTTTAAGCGCAGGGGCAGATGCTATGTTTTTCTTCAGCTCACAGAACTCTCCCTCACAATTCTCACACCACACAAATTTTTCATTCTTCAACATTAGTTTCCACATGTGTTTGGTTTTGGCTCATAAAGATGAAACGCAAATAATATTCAGCTAATCCCAAGAATAACCTTAGCTGATCTTTGTTCACTGGTTGAGGAGCTTGTTCTATTGTAGGGACCAGTTTAATCCTCGGAGAAATTCCTCTTTCATCAATCTAATGACCTAAATATTCCACCTCACTTGCACATATCTTTCACTTTTCCCTCTTGAAAGTCAACCCACTCTTCTGCAATATTTCCAACAGCACTCTTAAAGTGCGATCCTCCTATTCAACATCCATTCCAAACACAAGGATGTAACCTTGGAAATATGTGAAATAAGGAACACCCAATCAATCAATCAATCAATCAATCTATTTGTAAAGCGCGCTACTCACCCGGAGGGTCTCAAGGCGCTAGGGGAAGGGGGGGACCGCTACTGCTCGAACAGCCAGGTCTTGAGATGCTTCCTGAAGGAGAGGTGGTCTTGGGTAAGACGGAGGTGGATGGGGAGGGAGTTCCATGTCTTGGCTGCCAGGTAGGAGAAGGATCTTCCTCCCATGGTGGCTCTTCGAATGCGTGGAACGGCAGCGAGAGCGTGGCTGGACGATCGTAGCTGGCGGGTGGGAGTGTAGAAGGTCAGGCGGTTGTTGAGGTACCTGGGGCCCAGGTCGTGGAGGGCTTTGTGTGCGTGGGTGAGGAGTCGGAACGTGATTCTCTTGCTGACGGGGAGCCAGTGCAGGTCTTTCAGGTGTCCGGAGATGTGGCTGTGAAGGGGGATGTCCAGGATGAGTCGTGCGGAGGCGTTCTGGATGCGTTGGAGTCTTTTCTGTAGTTTGGCTGTGGTTCCGGTGTAGAGGGTGTTACCGTAGTCCAAACGGCTGGTGACGAGTGCCTGGGTGACCGTCTTCCTGGTTTCGGTGGGGATCCATTGGAAGATCTTTCGGAGCATGCGTAGGATGTTGAAGCATGATGATGAGACGGCGTTGACTTGTCTGGTCATCGAAAGGGAGGAGTCCAGGATGAAGCCCAGGTTGCGTGCGTGGTCCATTGGTTTGGGTGCGCTGCCCAGGGCGGGGGGCCACCAGGAGTCGTCCCAAGCAGAGGGAGATGATCCAAGGATGAGGACTTCCGTCTTGTCTGAGTTCAGTTTCAGGCGGCTGTTCGTCATCCACTCGGCTACATCTTTCATCCCTTCGTGAAGGTTGGTTCTGGCGGTGGCAGGGTCGTTGGTGAGGGAGAGGATCAGCTGGGTGTCGTCGGCGTAGGAGGAGATGTTGAGGTTGTGTTGGCGTGCGATGGCTGCGAGGGGGCTCATGTAGACGTTGAAGAGGGTGGGGCTGAGTGATGATCCTTGTGGTACGCCGCAGATGACTCCGGTGGCCTCGGATCTGAACGGGGGGAGGCGGACTCTCTGGGTTCTTCCGGCGAGGAATGAGATGATCCACTCTAGGGCCTTCTCTTGGGATTCCGATGTTGCTGAGGCGCTGCACTAGGGTGCGGTGGCAGACAGTGTCGAATGCTGCGGAGAGGTCTAGGAGGATGAGGGCCGCTTTTTCCCCGTTGTCGAGCAGGGCTCGGATGTCGTCAGTGGCTGCGATGAGGGCGGTCTCGGTGCTGTGGTTGGCTCGGAAGCCGGATTGCGAGTGGTCGAGGGATCCGTTCTTCTCGAGGAAGGCGGCAAGCTGTCTGTTGACGGTCTTCTCGATGACTTTGGCAGGAAACGGGAGGGCGGTAGTTCTTGAGGTCGGTGGGGTCTGCTGATGGTTTCTTCAGGAGGGCGCTGAGTTCGGCATGTTTCCAGCTCTCCGGGAAGGTGGCGGTGTTGAAGGAGCAGTTGATGATGTCCCAGAGTTGGGGTGTGATGACGGAGTCGGCCTTGTTGAAGACGTGGTGGGGGCATGGGTCGGTTGGTGATCCGGAGTGGATGGTGTTCATAGTATGGATGGTGTCTTCGGTGCTGACCGGGGTCCAGGCGCGGAGGGTGGTGGTGGGGGGCGTCGGTTCGGTGGTTGGGTGCGTGGTCTGTGCGCCGAAGCTGTTGTGTATGTCGGCTATCTTGCGGTGAAAGAATGAGGCGAGTGAGTCGCAGAGGTCTTGTGAGGGAGTGATGTCGCTATTTCCGGCGCCGGGGTTGGAGAGCTCTTTGACGATGCTGAAGAGTTCCTTGCTTTTGTGTGCGTTGTCTAGTCGCTCCTTGAATGCTGTCCTCTTGGTGGTGTGGATAAGCTGGTGGTGTTTGCGGGAGGCGTGCTTGAGGGCGTTCATGTTGTCTGTTGTCGGGTTTTTTCACCAGGCTTTCTCGAGGGTGCGGCAGTTCTTCTTGGAGTTCTTGAGGTCGTCGTTAAACCAGGGGGCTGTATTGCTTTTGGGCCTGTAGGGATGGTTTTTCAGGGGTTCGAGGTCGTCAGCGCAGTTGGTGATCCACTGTGTGAGGTTGTTGGCTGCTTGGTTGGGGTCCGTTGAGTTGGCGGGAGGGTTCTGTCTCAGTGCTGTTGAGAGCTGGTCGGTGGTTACCTTGTTCCAGCTCCTGCGCGGAACCTGTTGCTGGTGGTGGTGAGTTGTGGTTCTTCTGAAGCTGAAGTGGACGCAGCTGTGGTCTGTCCAGTGGAGTCCGGTGGAGTGGCTGAAGGAGATGTGCTTGCTGGAGGAGAAGACTGGGTCAAGCGTGTGTCCGGCGTAATGGGTGGGGGTGTTTACCAGTTGCTTGAGTCAGAGGTTGGCGAGGTTGTCAAGCAGGGTGGTGGTGTTGTTGTCGCTGTTGTTCTCCAGGTGGAAGTTGAGGTCCCCTAGGAGGATGTAGTCAGCGGAGGGGAGGGCGTGTGGGCTGATGAAGTCTGCGATGTCTTCGCTGAATTGTGTGCGGCGTCCTGGGGGTCTGTAGATGAGGGTGCCTCTGAGTGTGGTCTTGGGGTCGGTGTGAATCTGGAAATGAAGATGTTCGGCGGCTGTGAGGGAGTCGTCGGAGTTGGTCGTGATGCGGATGGTGTTTTTGTGGACGATTGCGATGCCTCCTCCTGTCTGGTTGGCGCGGTCCCTCCGGGTGATCTTGTATCCGTCCGGGATGGCGATGGCGACGTCAGGCGCTGAGGAGGCGTTCATCCAAGTTTCCGTGAGGAAGGCGACGTCTGGGGATGTGGTGTCGAGCAGGTTCCAGAGTTCCACGGCGTGTCTGTGGACGGAGCGGGTGTTGAGCAGGATGCACTTCAGGTGGTTGCTGCTGGTGCTTGGCTTGGCGGGTGCGGTACGGGTCCAGATGCAGGAGTGGGCTGGCATCTGCGGGGGCCAGGGGGTCTGGCGCTGGGCGCGGGCCAGGCGCGGACGGGCGCAGACGGGCTTGCCTTAGGTGCGCCCGCGCATCCGCTGCGGGGCCTCCATATGAGTGGGAGAGGGAGGGAGGAGCAGCTGGGAGGTGGGAGCGGGGCGGCCAATGGGGTGCGAGGGGGCAGAGCTACGGGACGCGGCGGCGGGAAACGGGAGGCGAGGGGGAGACGCGGTGCGCAGGGGAACAGAAGAAAAAAGGATCACAATCTGGGCAAAAAAGGTGAGGGGAACAATTCCAGGCAGCAAAATGACACAGGTACAATGGGGGCGAATACAGGCACTCACTCGTGGGAACAGAAGAGAAGGAGGACACTGGCACTCAAACGCAGGCAGAAAGGATACAGCAGCGGTTAGCGATCACACAGGGGGCTGCGTGGCGGTGAGGGGAGCGACCTGCCTGGTAAACAGGGTCAGAGGTCGCTCCCATAAATAAGTAGTGCATTGCCCATTGGAAAACGGCAGAGGCTAAACCAAATGGCATCAGTTTGTATCTGTGAGCATCTTCCGGGGTAGCAAAATAGGTCACTGGCATTGAATCAAGATGGAGGACTATTTGGTGGTACGCTGAGGACAAATACAATATGGAAAACACCTTGGCCCTCTTGATGGTAGTAATTATCTCCCCTATGTTTGGCAAAGGGTGCCTGTTGACCCAAATGGCTGCATTATGGTCATGCAGGTCCATACACAGGCTGAAGTCCCCAGTGCTTTTTTTGTTAAAACAACTGGGGCCAACCACTCCGACGCTTCAATCTCTTCGATGATTCCCTCACCAAACAACCTTTGCAGCTCATGCATGATGATTGGCCCCCCAAGGGGCTTATTTGCTTTGGGTGTATCTCCATCCTTTAACATGATTCTATGCATGAATCTCTTCAGCTTTCCTAGCTTGGCATCACACACAGAAGAAAACTTGTCTATCAAAGACACTTCTCCTACCGCCCTGTGCCTGATTGCTCTCCCAAAACCTGATGAGGATGATTTGGGTCCAGATTTATTTTCAAGCCTTTTTGCTGTGGCCATCTCAAAAGACAGGAATCATCTTTGGCAAAATAAACTTTAGAGGAAACCACCACCCCTTGAAACTTCAAATTTGCTTTTATGAATCCCACTAGGTCTATAGGTATGTTGCCATATGCTACCAGCTTAACAACTGGTGATCTGAGAAGGCAATCTGGAAATTTACCAATGTATTCCTCACCAATGAGGGTGTATCCAGCACCTGAGTCTGCTATTACATTATTCTCCTCTCCATCTATTTTGATCATACAGTAAGGACAATCCCATTACCTCCCACTTGTTGTATTTGCAAAATGACACCATGGGCCAATTCATCATCGTTACCACTGTCCACAGCATTAACCACATTCTTAGATTTCCTGTACCCACTGAATTTACCACAGCACACCCTGGCAATATGTCCCTTGACATTGTTTACACTTTCTGCACACTTAATCTATGTCAGTGCAGGGTGCATCCATTGTCAGGTGTCCCTTCCACCCACACTTGTAACAAGTCTTGTCACCTAGATTGAATGAGACAATATTGTCTTCCACTTCAGCTTTTAGCTACTCCTTTGAACGGCATCTGCTCTCTCCTTGGAAGCCCATTCTTTCAATTCTTCGTCAGTAACTAACACTCTCTTCATAATGTCAACAGCCATTTGCAATGTTAATCCATCGGTGTTCAACAACTTTGATTAAACTTTTCTGCTGTTGACCTTCAGTACCAACTGGTCCGTCAACATCTTGTCAAGAAGCCCTTTATAATTGCATGTGGCTGACAGCGAGTGTAGACTGGCCACATAACTATGCACAGGTTAAACTGGCTTGTTTAACATTTTTTAAACCTTTCTATTACTTTGTTTATTTTTTCCCAAATTTGCATCCAGCTGTTTCAATGGCATTTCATGTTCATCCTGATCATCTTCTCCATCGTTCACCTCTGTGGGTGGAAGATGCCTTAAGATGCGCCTTCCCTCTGATCCAAGACATTATTTAAGCATGGCAATTTTTCTGGTTGCTGTGAATAGGTCTCCACTAATAGTTTTCACATAAGCTTCAAACCTATCCTTCCAGTCGTCACACGGTATAATGAGCTAGCCGGGCGTATGCAAAGAAAATATGGGGATTCAAAATCACTCCATTCCAGGATTCACCAAGCTCATGTGCCTTTAATACAATCATCCACCACTCAAGAGTTTCTGCTCTGTGTCTTATAGTATGAGAATATCCAATGGGGTGCTTCAGTAACAATCTAATAGAGTATTTTCTGATCAATCGTGTGCTCTAGTTGCATCAGTATCTGCAATAAAGTATTTTCCAAGGTTTAATTTTGTCACTACATCACGCAGCCTTTGAGACAAAAGAACGGGTAGTTATGCAAAGAAATTGCACTTCTTTCTCGTGATATGCTATTTGGTGAGCGTACAAGAAAACACTGAGTATATATAATCCATTATTTTAAGAGATTGTGCTTAAGAGGTAGTCCCACACCTTACTACCAGAGGTGTGAGTTCACGTTGGCCCAAGAGCCCGATGTGCCAATATAGCAGAAAGGAATACCACTGCACTCCAATAACAGTGTTCCAAATACAAATAAGATCCAAACAGTAAGGATTCGTGTTGAAGACAGTTATTCTTTAATTTGTTCCACAGGTCAAATTCATCCAGTTTTCAATACATTGATGACAGCCAACACGTGTTTTGTCACACTGACTTTTTCAAGGCTTAAGTAAGACTTGCCGGTTAGAGAGAGAGCGAGAAAAGTATTTGGTTTAGAAGAGGCACTTCCCATAACTGACTCGCCCAAATATGGTGAGAAAAATGATGTTCTGTACTAGGAGACACATCCTCAAATAAAGGTCCAAATGATCTCGCAAGTGACCAGAAAAATTATAATCAACAAGGAACCATAAATGTTACGAAATGTGGACTAGTTAGAGGCAAAGTGTCCGGGACCTTGAAAAGACCAGTATCTGGCGTGTGATCCTCCAGTGTGTCTAATCCCGCACCCTTTACTCAGAAGCTTTGGAGTTCCTTTTTTTTTCTTTTTTTCCTATTGATGATACAACCTTTGACAGTCTTTCAAAGAATAGCTGATCGCAGATGAGTGCCAGGGCGTCCAGCTAAAAATATGTTTAAAACTGATTGTTCTGTTTATCCTCCAACTAATGATGTCACGCCGTGCAGAGTTGAAGTGTTGTCAAGAAACTGTTTGTTTCCTTTGCTCGTTGATGCGAAAGCTCGGGCACGTGCGGCTTCACCCGGTAAATTATCTTTACTCGTGAGCTTAGCTGCCTTCTACTGGTTGCCTCCCAAAAGTTATGCCCGAAAGCCACACCAGCCACTGTTGCCTACAAGATTATGTGAAATCTGTTGCAGCTGTCAAGTTGGGCATTGCACCTTGTCTTGTTTGACTCCTCCGTTTTGCTCTTTCGTTTTCTAATGAGTTGGATCAATGTTGACAGGATCAGCGCTGACTACCTTCGTGCCTCTCCTCCAAGCCGATATGGGTTCGATAACTCGCCACTGTTTTTGTTTCACTGGTAATAAGTTAAGTGGAAGATTTATCATTTATTCGATGTGCGTCCGACTGAGGAGGAGACTGCCAGCAACTGTAACCCCAAGGCTCCCTTCCATTACATTCTAGAACCCCCACATGCAGGATGCAACAGCTATTTTACTGGCACAGTTTGACTGGATTCAATCCTTCCTTTCATGGAGGACTAAGATGGTGGTGCTACCTCCGTTTTCCTCTGAAGAGAATATTTCATGCTGAGGTATCCTGTGAGAAGACGCCCCCGCTCCTCCCCCAAGACTCTGACTTACCCTTTGGTGCACCGCTCTGGTCTGCGCTACTCCCTGGTCCCGATGACGTCCACTGGGGCTTGAGTAGGGATCAAACAGTGAAGACGGACTATCGTTCACCCCCATAGGAAAGGAGCAAGGATGGGCAGACAAGGGACCAATCAGAAGATTCCGGGGGAGGAGAAAAGGAGCCAAGAAGGAACCAGAGGAGAGACCTGTCAAACGTGAGGCGCGCGAAGGAGATATCCCCAGAGGAAGGAGAGACGACCAGAAGAAACGTAGAGCCACGAGAAGCGGACAACGAGACCGAGGGATCCCCCGACGAGTGGTGTGAGGCGTGGTGGTCCGCCGGAGTGAATGCACAGGAGCCGCCGCAACTCAGGAGAGTTGTGACAAAGGCGGTACGTGACGTAAGGGAGAGCACACTTGGGGAGGTTGGGAGCAAGGTTGGGCACCAGCAGGTGGTTTATTTTCTTTCTGAGGTTGTTGTGTTTGGGGTTTTCTTGGCTCCCTCTGATTGCATGATGTTATTATTTGGTCCCCCCCTTTCGCATCCATTCCCCTCTCTTCCATAGCCTGGACAGCAGGGCCGGCTCTAGGGCGGTGTGAGCGGTGCCACAGCACCGGGTGCTGACTTGGGGTGGGGGCGTCATTTACATAAGTAATATCATTTTAAAAGCACCAACCTGCTGGTGCGTTCCTGGCCTCCAGCAATTTTTGTAGGCATCAATTAAAACGTCAAGATAACTCCTGTGATTTATTATCTTCCTGGAAGGAGACCTGCGGTTTGTCTAATGGAAGTTTTGACTCATCCAAAGATAGCGCAGAGGGTTAAAATGCCTGCTGCTAAGAATGCGTACCATTCAGATAACAAAGTGCATGTAATGTAAATAGGTCAGTGGGTTACTGCTTCTGTAAGAGAACTACTTTTGTTACTTGTCGTTTGTAAGTCAAAATCGTAATATAGAACATTGAGCTATTAACTGTCCTCAAAGAGCTGTGTGCAAACTGTAAGGTATATGTTAGAGCTATATGTTTTTTGCCCAGTCTTTCATTTTTTTAATAAACCTTTTTATTGGATTTTACATCTTTCATACAGGGTGTACATCAATCATTAGCTTTCATCGTTACTTAACATTCATTATGCATATTATCGTTACAGAAAATTCAAGTCCACAGAGAAATCCCTCGTCTTAGCACATGTGGTGTGCGGAAAGGTGTACCTGTTCTGGGATAATGAGTATTGAATTGGAGTTTCTAGTTCTTGGGTGTGACTGGTGTACCCTTATAGTCCATGTGTGATGTTGAAAAGGAGAAATCCATGTATGCAACCGAACTGGGGAGACATAACTCAGGGAAGGGGGCAGGGGATACGGGCATTGATCATCGCTGGTCGGACAACACCGAGAGGTGATCGCTCATCAGAGCGAGTGCAATGTTCCACTTGGGGCTACGGGGGGGATGGGGTGATGGCCTCGCACAGGGGATTCTTGTTGGGTTTGGGACCCGTCTGGGTTTGGCACTGCCTGGGTGGCCATCGGGGTATCTGTGGGGGTGAGTTGTGCTAGTGTGAAACTATGGCGAAGCATCGACCCCTCCATGGATATGGGGCGACATGGCGTGCTGCACGCTTCCTCTTGTCTGATGGCATCCTCCTCAGCAGCGCCCCATTTCTTGACCGCCCCCCACCACGCTGCTATCGGGGAACCGGCCGGTGACCGCCAGTGTAGTGTGATGTTCCGTTTCGCCAGCAGTATAGCTAGCATCGCAAAACGGGTCTCCACCTTTTTCCCTTTGTATCACTTAAAGATCCCAAGGGCACTAGCCTCCCAAGTGGTAAGCCCTGTGAGGCCAGTGACTGTCAGTAGTGTGGCATGGACTTTCGCCCAAAAGACTTGTAGTGTGGGGCAGGTCTAAAAAATGTGGATAAATGTGGCTTCAAGTTAGTGGCAACAGGGGCAGTCAAGCTGCGTCGCAGGGAGAAAGCGCTTGAGCCGCTCCGGCGTGAGATATGCGCACTGCAGTATGTTAAATTTGATATTTTGGAATCGCTGATTGCGCAATACTTTTTGTGGTGTTCCAGTGCTGTGAGAAATTCTTTGTCGTGTAGTGCTCGACCGAAGTCCTCCTCCCACTTAAGTCGAAGCTGCGTTAACAGTTTACGTGCGAGTTCCATGACCGATTTGTATATCCAGGTGATAAGATGTTTCCCTACTCCCATGCTTAAGATCGTGTGTAGTACCGGGTGTGTCTTGGATTCTCCATTCGTGAGATCCCACGTCTTCCTACAGTCGGCTATCAATTGTCTGTGCAATAGAAACTGTCCAGCTTCCATCAAGACCTCGAACGAGGTCACCTGGCCCTCCGTGAACAGGGCGACTACCGCTGTGAGCACGTGTTCTGTCCACACTTGCAATTCTCCAGTCGTGTAGTACCCACTCCCTTTAGGGAGACCCTTTCGCGGTAACAATGGGGAGTTCATAGATGTTGCCCCAGAGAGGCGATGGACCCGCAGCACACAGGATCTGGCCACCTTCACCAGTAGGGAGTATCCGGGTTATCTCTGGGATTGTCAGATCCCCCGCCTATGCCTCCGTCTCCTCTAGGTGTCGTCCAGCTGTCCAGCGCGAGAGCCACTGCAGCTCTGCTGCGAGGAAGTAGGCCTCAAAGGACAGGGCGCCCAGCCCTCCCCCGTCCCGTGGCAGCTGCAGTGTTGTCAAAGCTGTGGCGACCCCTCCCCCCAAATTAGCAAGATCAATAAAGAGTCTAGTTCTCGAAATAAGGGTCAAGGGGGGATCACCGGGACATTTACGAAATAGTATAGGAGCCTGGGCACCATTATCATTTTAGATAAAGCTACCATTTCTATTGGGGCCAGGGGCAGCGTTCACCAGAAGTTGATTTGGATTTTTAACCCTCATAGGGCTCTGTAAAGATTACCCTCTAGGAGATCTCTAGGAGTGTGATAGTATAATTCCCAAATACCTTGGGCATCCCCATTCCAGGACAGTGTGGCGTCTCCCGCCCTAATCTCCCAGTGTGGTGCTTTAGGATGAAGGGGGTAGATAGTGGATTTGGCCCAATTCACTCTTAATCCCGCTGCCTTCCCAAACTCGTTGAGTGTGGTCCAGAGAGAAGTGAGGTCTGCTCTGATGTCCCTGACATAAATTAGGTGGTCGTCTGCATATAGGGACACACTGTGCGTGCGTCCCTCCAGCGGTATACCCCACAGTGCACCCTCTTCCCTCAGTCTGATCACCAACGGTTCCATTGCTAGAGCGAATAATAGCGGGGAGAGAGGACATCCCTGTTACATACTGCCTGTTATCGGGATGGGTGGCGAGATATGCAAACACAAGGAGATGATGGACGGAGTGCTGAAACTTTTCAAACACTCATCCCCAGTCACAGATCTGGGTTGAATCCATCATCATTCTTTAGCTCACTTAGCCACCCCAGCTCGGACACCGCAACATGCAAATCAGTCTCGACCCTGTGCCTCATGGGAACAGTCCAGCCCGAACTGCCAAGCCATGTCTTCCCTGGACCGGAAACAACTAAGTGTGACCTTTGGCAGGGTCCCAGAGTTCTCGCCAGAATCTCTGGAGTCGTTCGGGTCCTCTTCGGGCGTGAAGATATGTGGAGTGCCTTCAGGGTCCAATGTGGAAAGATTAGTTCCCAATTCTGCCACTGCTTGTATTGCTTTCCAGCGGTCTGCTATGATCTGTATCAAGTCTGGTGATGCCAGCGAATTCTGAAGTGACTGAATGTCCGAACGGCCGTGGGTTGTCTGGTTATTGCGCCTCAGGGCTTCAACACCCTGGGACTCTGTGTTCTTGTGTTCCTTTGCAATGGGTCGAGGCATAGGTTCAGTTCCATCCCGTTTGTTGCTTCTTGTGGATCTGTGAAAAATATTGTGGTATCTTTGTAGATGATTTTGAGCCACGCCCGGAACAGTAGTGAATACTGAATGTTCTGGCTCCGGAGTGGTCTCTTTATCTCAAGGAATGACGCTCTTTTTTGCCGCACTGCTCTTGAGTATTCGGGCAAGAGCTTGACGTGCTTGTCCTCCACCATGATAGGGTTACTTTCTCTGGCAGCTCGTAGTATGGCATCCCTGTCTCAAAGTGGAGTAGCTTGACGAGCAGGGGAGGAGGAAGTGAGCCCGGAGGAGGGCGGGGCACCGGCACCCTGTGCGCCCTCTTGATGGAGAAATGGGGAGTAAGTTCTACACGAGGCGTGAAAGACCAGAGCCAGGACTCTGTGTATGCAATGGGGTTCCTGTCCTCCACACCTTCCGGCAAATTCAATATTCGCTGATTGCTCCTCCTAGAGCGCCCTTCCAAATCCTCTGTTCTTTCATCCAGGGTTGTGACTCAGGCCTGTAGGTCTTTTATGGAGTCCTGCTGTGCTTTAGTTTGAGGTTGCATCGTCACCACATTATTGAACTTTCATGTTGGGAGTGTGGGCTTTTCCATGATAAAATCTGCTTATCAGCATTATTCTCAGTTCCGTTTAAACTGACCAGGCCCCGCAACCTGTTTCTACCAAACACATAAGCCATAGCCCTTTTTCACCCACTGTTCTCGCTTTTTAGTTCATTTTGAAGCTTAACCGCCAAACTAGATTTATTTAAAGATTTAGACAGACCACTTGGCTTCTCTGTTGTGTTGCCCGTTCCCCCCCCTCGTTTCTCTATACTTTTCACCTGTATGTCTAAACTAGGAAATCGCCATAGAAGTAACACATATAAGCGTTAGGAGCGGCTCGCACCTATCTTATTTCAACACCACTGCACATACAGAGGCTTACAGATATAAGGTGTTAGAGATCTTGCTTTTCCATTGGATTGTTTATGTCTTATCAATATGTGGATTTTAAAATAATAATGTTTATCAGATGAATGGTTCTCACCATACAGTCAACACTATTCATGATGTCATGTTCTGTGTTGTGTTCATGCTTAGTAATTTTGTTTTTTTTACCCCTTTTATTTTTGTTAACACTGTTAATTTTTTGTGCCAATGTTTGTATATTTATGTCATACTTCTTTTCAGCCCTGACGAAGTTCAATTATTTGAACGAAATGCGTTGGCTGAGGCTCTTTGCACCATTTGTTGGAATATGAAATAAAAGAATACATTTTTCACAAAGGAACTGTTCTTTCATTATTATTGAAACCAATAAATCTGGGAGTGCACCTCTCCACCTTTCTCAAAGACTTTTTCTCCATCCGCCACCTTATCCGCTAGCTTCCAATGATCATCCCGCAGCAGACTGAGGTCCGTGGCTAAGGTCCCCAAGTGCTCTTCCATAGTGACGCCCGAGTGCTCTATTGCTGCCAGGACTCTATCTAATTTGTCAAACATGGTGGCGTTAGAATCTGAGTCCGTCTTTGAGCCTGCTGGAGTCGGGGATGCCGATCTGGTTTGGTGAGAGGCCTGGGGGCCCCCCGGTTGTCTTGAGGTGTCCCATAGTTACAGGCAGCGGAGAAAGTGTTGAGCCGCCCAGTTATGGATCTCTGTGTACGTCCGTCCCGGTCCTCGGGCAGCCGTCCCACTCTCTTTATCCTTTCAGTCATCGTATCGGGAGCCAGGCAGTGAGCACTCCGCAGTCCCATTTGACCCAGTGATTCGAAGCTTTGTATCTTCCCTAGTGAGGCCTCTTAGCTGTTCTGGTTTACACCATCTCAGGCAATGGCCACCATCTTGTCCGGTCCGCTGCCCAGTGCCCCGTCACCTTCCTCTGGCTCCCACCTCCACTGGGGGAAGGATCTGTAGGGTCCCCGTGGCCGCTTATGTGCCGCTCTCGTCCATACTCTCCTCCGTGCTGGCCCCCTAGTGTCCCGGCCGATTAGTAAGTGGGCTATGATGGGAGCCTCTGTTTCAGCACACCCCCCTGCTGCTGCAGACCTCCTTGCCTAGGTTGTTGTCCTCCCCTGGCTCCCGGCTGTTCGATGTCCAGTGCTGGAAGCCGTATCTTTGTCTCTGGTTATGGTGCAGGTTTTGGAGGCTGTGAGGAGGGTGGGTTAGAGCACCTGGGTTAGGGCTACGGGCCTGCTGCCACTCTGCTACCGCTCTCCTCCCACCCTCCTCCCGCCCTCACATTCCCGTTGCCATCAGGGTGCACGCGTGGAGTTGCCAGGTGCCAGCCGTCAGGGCGTTGGATGGTCGCTTGGGCCGTTGGAAAGACAGGCCGGTTAGATGGGAGAGGGGCAGCCTTCTCTCCTTTGGGGTTGCCTGTTGGTTTCTCCCCTCACTCACGGTTTGCCATCTGAATTCAGTCCTGGAAGCCCCGATGCAATGGAGGCTGCCACCTTCGCACTCCCCCACTCTCCGTCCTCGTCTCTGGGTTTGTCGCGGGCCTCTCAGTGGAACCGCAGCAGCACCGGGCTCCGTTGTAGACCCCCTCAGCTTTTCGCCGTCAGCGCTGCAGACTCCGTGTCTGTCTGCTCTCACCGCACTCGCCACTCACTTGCAGGCACCCCCCTTCTGGCATCCCTCGGATGTGCTGGCTCAAACTCCGAACATCACACGGCAGGCGCCATGTTGGGATCAGGCGCTCTGCATCGCCGCAGTCCCAGAGTGTTCACTGCTGACTCTCCCCTCCGTTTCAACAGTGTACCACCGATATCACCGACGTTTAGGGACTCTGCATAAGCCTTCCTGGCGTCCCTTTGTTCCCTGTCGCCGTGGACAGTTGCCACTGTGCGGCGCCTGCGCTCAGCCTCAGCAGAGCGCTTCCGCCATCGCGGACAGTCAATCCACGCCCCTTGCCCAGTCTTTCATTATCCTAATCTTGCCAAAAGGGTTCATTTGGGTGGAAAGCAATTCTTATTAAAGAGAACCCCTAACAATGGTGTTACATTTTAAATTCTGAATTCGTGCTTTTCCAGAATAAGCTCTCTTAAACTATATTGCCTACCAGTATCGAAGATGTTACTCCTGCCCTACACCTTGTAGTCCTGTCTGATGTAACATTTCCTATACATTGATTTCAGAGGAGCAACTAGAGCCAATTTCGGGGGGGGGCTAATTCTTCCAGCAATAAGCAGAGTGGAGCTGCAGGGGCTCTAAGAAGGGGTAAAAAAACAACAAAGCCTCGTTAACAAGCAAATGGTCTTTTAAAGACCTGTGAAGTACTCTGGTGCGGCTGTGTGTGTGTCCAGGAAGCTGTCTCATCCCGGGCTGCCACACACGACGGGGGAGGGGGCTGAAGTCCTTTGAGCCCAATGGGCGTTGCGCGCCTGACTGATTTACACACCTATGATTGTCTCTGTGCAATGTGTGTGTGATGTAAAGTGCTCTGACACCTTACACTGATATGAGTGGTGCTATAAAACTAAATGAATCCGAGAGACAGTGGTTCTGGAGACTTGAGGGACACTGTTAAAGGGCGGTGGTGAGAGAATCCGTGGCAGAGGTGGTCATGGGGGGGGGGGGGGGCGGCAACAGACATTGTCGCACAGGTCGCCACCAATGCGAAAGCCGGCCCTGCTGGACAGAGAGAGAGAGAAAAAGGAATGGTTACTATTTTCTTTATTTACCTCGTCCCAGTGTCACTCCTTCACAATACCTATGGGGTTGTACCATCTACAAGGGAGGGGGAATGAGCCCTAGCGTTAAATCCCGGGTATTGACAGAGAACCAGGATCCGGGCGCCAGAAGACCAGAAATTTCCTTTTTATTTTTTTCTGTTTTTCCTACGCTATTTTCCACCCGAGTGTGGTGACGGGATTTATACCAACATTCCACAAATATACCCAGTTACTACCCATCCTCTTGTTCTTCTGCTCCTCTTCACAAGCTTCCCGAGACCCCACCAGAGAGCCGGAACACCTAGAAGAAAGAAGAAGCAGAAGGACAAAGTGACTGAGACACCGTAATTGATTCCTTTAAGTTCATTAACCGCAATAAACTTTCCCCAATATAACACCTATACGGCCTCCTCGCTTCTGTTTCCGCCCATCCCTCCGACAAGGCCATCTTTTAGCCTTATCTTTTCAAGTCTTGATTTGTGATCTCATGCATTACTATTCCATCAAGCAGGGGCTCACTTCTAATTCGTAAAGGGATGACACCTAGCTTATACTCAGTCCACCAAGGACTAAAAAACAACCCCAGCCTACGCATTAGTACTACGCTGAAGCTGGGCTATCGATCATCTGGTGGTGGATGGCTAATACCATTCTGAGGTTAAATCCTAAAAAGAATGAGTTTTTGCTTGTATCATGAGGAAAGATAGACAGAGAGTTGTTGAACCAGGAATTGCCCTCCTCCACAGTGGCCTTCACAGTGTTATGCACTCTGGGGGTACTGTTGGAGGCTAGAACTGCAACAGTTGCCTTGCATCTGCTTTGTCCAACTACGTATTATCTTAACATGATATGGTTGGTAATAAATGCCCTTATGCATTCGAAAATCAGTTCTGTCAATTCTGCCACCCTGGCAACCCCAGTAGAACTCGTCCATCATCTGAAACTAGTTTTAAAACAATACTGCTCACATTACAATGTGCACTCCAAAAAGCACCTGTATTACACCTTTGCTCAAATCCCTCCTCTGCCTTCTCTTACTTTCAAAGAATTGACAACAAAGACATAATGAGAAATGACCACATTCCTTGGCCATCAGGTCCCCCCTCTGTTGTTCTACTTGTTCTCAAAGGTCTGCCTAACTTTCTCCCTACGATTTACAGTACTTGAACGAACACGTTCAGAGACTGTACTGTTTCCAAAACAACAACGAATCTCTAAAACGTTTTACTAAAGTGGTGCAAAATCTGTGTAATTTGTTTTCTTGAACTTACGCAAAAGGGGTAAATAAAAAATAAATGTAAACGTACCTCCTCGTCTCGTCTTTCCTCCGCCAGGCCGGAACACAGAACAGGAAGCACCCAGGCTGAGTCTCTCCAGAGCCAATCACAATGCTGCAATGCAGCACTGTGATTGGTCTGAGCGCCGTGGTTCGGCGCTCAGATGGGACAGGGAGCCTGGGCATGTTCTCCACCCAGGCTGTAATGCAGCCTGGGTGGAGCACATTCATGCGCACTCAGGAAGTTAAAACCACTCCTCTCCTTACCTGCTCTGTCAGCAGAGCAGCCCCGCCCTGCCCCGAATGGCAAAGCTGCTGTGCCTGCAACAGTAAAAAATAAAATGATCATAGCTTTCAGTTGTAATCATTTTATTTTTCCTTACACTGCTGAAAAGCAGTGAGGCGAAGCTCCTCCACGTTAGTGGAGGAGCCGCCACGGGTTTTACGCGTCCTTCTTTCCCTGTCGACATTGTAATTTTCCAAACCTTCCCTAGTGCTAATGTGGTTTTGACCGATCAGAGTTGCTAAATGAAAAACACTTACCTGGGCCGGCTGCCGCCTCTCCTCTGTTCTCTTCTTCCTGTCTCCGCCGGTAGCAGGAAGTTCCCAGGCTCCCCATAGCCAATCACAAGGCTGCAATGCAGCGTTGCGATTGGTGTGAGCGGCGAACCAGACGGGGCCTGGGAGGCTTTGCATGTTCCTCACCAGGCTCTCTAAAGCAAGCCTGGTGGGGAAGATGCAAAGTGCGCATGATTGTACTCGGGCCGGCCAAGCAGTCACGCGCACTTAAGGAGTGCAAACCACTCCTCTACCTGCTCTGGTCAGCCCCGCCCCAAGAGTCACTGACTTCAATAGGAAAAATAAAATGATAATAGCAAAACATCATTATTTTATTTTCACTTTTGAGCAGTGGGGCAACGCTTTTCCACCTTAGCGGAGGAGCCGCCCCTGCTTACTTTCCTAGGCATCTGAATTATGTGCCTGTTAAAAACAAACTACGTTATGCCATCTTGTGCCAACAGTAAACATTTTTATCAAAATGAATAGATTTCACATTTTAGCAGCATGCTGATGTTTCTAACAAAACGCACCCCGGCAATGTTGGGAAGTGTACATGCCTTCTATCCTTATACGTCAGACTTTAAAACGTGAAGAAAAACAGGCATGGACGTCACAATAAAAACTGAGGTCCCTCAATCGCAAATAATGAAGTTTGTCCTCGTCTTGCTATCGCCAGCTGTTGATGGGTCAGCTGGTGCATGGTGCAGTTGTTGCTGTTTTTTTGCTGTCTGCACCCGGTGCTCGGGTATTTACCCCATATTTAACCCACATGCCCACTGGTTTTTAAAGTATTTTTCATCTAGGTTATTGTTGGTTAGTAACAGCTGCTCGTGTCTGTTTTCAATTTTTTTGTAGTAATAAGCAGCAGTCTTTAGTTTTTAAAGTGATCTTTGTTGAAAATTAATTGTACTGAGGCCTCTTGTTGGGGTCGGAAAGGGCGCGGGGTGGTTAAAGGTTGAGAGATGTTACATTGTTTAACCATATGGAGGCAAAGTGACATACATTAAATGTTACTACCCTTCTAAAAATCTGTGGAGCAACTTCTTGGTAGATGATTCTCAAGAAGCACCCGATTCATCACAAATTCCTGAACTGAAAAGTGTAAGGAGTGCACCTAAGGTTCACAATAGCAGTAGTTTCAAGTTTCCTAGGCCTATGTGTGAGTAGCCAGACAATCTAAGCTTCTCGGTTTGCTTCCTGGGCCTTTAAGCCTTGTTTATCCAAATATCAAATCCGGAATACAGAGCAAAAACTTGGGCTCATGAAGCCACTCCGAGAGCTCCTTAATGTTGAAATAAATATTCATGACGAAATAACGTATGGACTTTGTATGAACTACCAAAGTCTTCCACTTGATAATCTCCTTAAGTCACATGGACTTTCCAAAAAGAACATTTAACATGAAATTACCATTTCCAGCACCAAAAAGCTGTGTAAGGAACAGACCTTTCTCTTAGTAAATGCATCGCAACAGAACATGGTGTGCATGGCATGGAAGGTTGTTCAGATTCAATAAAGGCAGTGTCTCGAATGGGTTCTAAGCTATGCTTGTTAAAAAATGAATCTGGACTGTTTTGTAACCTGAAATTGCTACTTAAGTGTTGTTAGTTTTGATGTGGAATTGCCTTTTCGCTATTCATGGCGAATATGTTGTATTCCATTCATATTTTAAGAATGTTCACTTAGCTTTCTTCAGCCATTGGTTTCTTTGGTCAGCAAACTTTAGCTATTGGCATTCACATATTTGTTCAGCCCTAAGGAGTATTTTAGTCTCACCTTTTCTCTATTGACATATTGATTGAATCCTTCTGCCTCCTTTGGACTACAAGGACGACTTTACATCTGGAAAGGACACCCTGTCAACACACAATGAATCCTTGATCTCAGCTATCCATTTTATACACAAAACAACCCTGTCTAGGTCTTGTCTACGGATGGCTTTAGCTGTCTTCTGGCCGACCTATTGTTTTCAAAACACAAAGTGGGCATTGGGTCAGCCCCATGCTCATGATTAGATAACTTTGTTGTCTTTCCCAGTTGTCTCCTCTTGATTCAATGACTTGCCTTCTGTGTTTGTCCCACACAGGAGCATTTCGGACTCAAAGTGTTTTGATTGCTTGACTTGTATTCTTCCAATGCTGGCATTGCTTGCTTTCAGGGAGCAATTTTTTTAATTTAACACAGCTGGGTTGGCGAAATAGAAGTGCGTATGGTATGTCTGGCCAGCCTAGGATGGCCGACCAAATATACATGTGCACTTCTAAGTGCCACCACCTGCTTGTCATGGCCTGGCCCGGCCCCGCCCTGCACCGCCCTGCACACATGCCAGAATCAGTCAAAGAAAAATAAAATGATAATGTTTCATTATCATTTTATTTTTCTTTGACTGACTCGGACGAGTGGGGTGACGCTCCTCCGCCATTACGGAGCAGCCGCCCCTGCCCACTTCTGCTGGCAGGACCGTAAGAACGTTAAACATGTTCAGAAAGGCACCAGACAAAATTGTTTAGCTACGTACAAAAATTATTTTTCATATTTTCTTCCACATTATCATGGCCAAATGTGCCTCGTAAATTCATAAGACTTTTTCAAGACTGTTAAACAATAAAATGTACACTAAAGGCCAGAGCTGCCGACTTTGGAACTGGGGAACCAGGTTCTAGTCTCGCGTAGGCTCAATATCCTGTGATTCTGTGCACGTAACTTAATCTCCTTGTGCCTAAAAAAAAAATATGAATCTGACCTTGTGTAATCTAATCTGGTGCTCATCTAAAAGAACTCTAATGACTTTGGGCCAAGTTAATACTATATACAACTGAAATCTGTGTTATGTTTTGAGTTTTAATTAGAATTCTTTTCAATAAAGCAAAAATAATAAAGTGAACAAACAAGTTATCATGACCAGTGTCAAAGTATATTACTCCTTTGTCATAATTCCTAAGACTATAGTTTGAGGAATCACCAGTGGGTTAGATTGGAGTGGTGTGGGGGAGATTGGAGTGGTGTGGGGTAGATGGACGTAGGGTAGATTGGTGTGAGGGAGTGGAGTGGAATGAATTGGGATGTAGTGGGATATATTGGAGTAGACTGGAGTGCAGTGGAGTGAGGTAGATTGGATTGGAATGGGGTAGATTGGATTGTAGTGGGTTAGATTGGCCTTGAGTATGGTAGATTTGAGTGGCATGTGGTAGATTGAAGTGGGGTAGAGTGGAATGGGGTAGATTTGAGTGGCTTGGAGTGGCTCGATTGGGGTGGAGTGGGTTAGACTGGAGTGGGGCGTTGTGGAGATGGATAGTTGGAGTGAAGTCGAGATTATAGTGACATAGATTGGGGCAGATTGGGTTGGGGTGGACTAGATTGGGTTAGGGCAGGGTAGATTGGGGTAGATTGGGTTAGGGCGGGGTAGATTGGAGTGGGGGGATTGGATGGGGTAGATTGGAGTAGGGTAATTTGTGGTTAATTTGGGTAGGGTAGATTGAAGTGGGGTGTATTGGGTTGGAGTATGGTAGATTTGAGTGGCATGTGTTTGATTGAAAGGAAGTGGAGTGTGGTAGAGTGGAATGGGGTGGATTTGGGTGGCTTGAAGTGGCTTGAAGTGGCTTGATTGATGTGGGGTAGATTGGGATGGAGTGGGTTAGATTGGAGTGGGGTGTTGTGTAGCTGGATAGATTGGAGTGGAGTCGAGATTGGAGTGTGGTAGGCTAGGGTGGATTGTGGTAGATTTGGTGGATTAGAGCAGCATAGGTTGAAGTGGAGTAGTTTGGATCGGATTGGAGTGGGGTGGATTAGAGTCGAGTGGATTGGAGTGGGGTAGGGTGGGATAAATTGCAGTGGGCAGGGGTGAAGTGATGTAGAGTGGAGTCCAGTAGATTGGAGTGGAGTAGATGGGGTAGATTGGGGTGGAATGGGGTAGACTGGATAGATTGGGGTGGGGTGTGGTGTATTGGAGTGGGGTGGAGTTGATTGGGTTAGCTTGAGTGGGTTGGAGTTGATTGGGTTAGCTTGAGTGGAGTGGGGTAGATTGGAGTGAAGTAGATTGGAGCAAAGTGGAATGGAGTAGATTGGGGTAGAGTGGAGCAGGGTAGAGTGGAGCGGTGTAGAGTGGAGCAGGGTACGTTGGAGCAAAGCAGATTAGGGTGGAAGTAGATTGGGGTAGAATGGGGTGAAGTGGGATTGGGTAGATTGGGTTACACTTGAGTAAAGTGGGATAGATTGGATTGGAGTGGGGTAGATTGGATTGGAGTGGGGTAGATTGGATTGGAGGGGGTCGATTGGATCAGAGTTGGGTTGGAGTGGCGTAGATTGGGGCGGGGTAGATTGGAGTAAATTGGGGTACATTTGAGTGGAGTGGGATAGTTTGGGGTGGGATAGAGTGGAGCGGGGTAAGTGGTGTGGAGTGGCATGTCGTGTCGTGGAGTGAGTATCATAGTTGAGTGGCGTGTCGCAGAGTGTCTTAAAATGGAGGGGCGGGGAGGGAACTGTGGCATTAAATACAAGGGCATACAGTCGAGTGGCTTAGTGTGGAGTATGCATGGTGTGGAGTGCACAGCCATTAGACAACACATTTTCAATTGAAATGACCATTACATTTGCACCGAAATACATTTTTACTGCGCACAAACGATAATGTATGCAAATGTCATCACCTAGTGTAGTGATGTTTTGATCGTCATCAAATGTTTTCACCACACTTCAGAATTGCAAAAAATGTGCTTCATTTGTACTAATTCTGACATATTCTGAAACCAGTTAATTTTCTTTTGTTGTGTGCTAAAAAAAAAACACCCTACACCCTCTTCTCTTACATGGGTACTCAGCAGGAGTCACATAAATTCTCTTACTTTGAAGTCAGTAAGAAAAATAAGCACCAAGCTCCCTAGAAGACAGAGCCTGACATTTGCACAGCAAATGTGACCAGATCAGAACACAATTTAAAGGCCTGTTGACAGAAAGCAAGTTTGTGGAAGAAAACAGTAAATAAGGTTTGGGCAATGGGAGGGACTAACTCAAGCTAGTTAGTCTAAAGCAAATAAAGCCAACAAATAGAAAGCCAGAAAATGTGCGTTTCAAACCACAAAGCCAGTGGTGCGCAACAACAGAAGGAAGGCATTCCTAAGGCAGCCGTCTGAATGTCTCCACAATGTCTGTAGTAAAGCAGACAGCTGTGCTGTCTGGTATGCTTCGACCTAAAAACAGGGGAGGTAGGGTGTACAAGAGCTGAAGCAGACAACATAGGAGTAGGAGGATCGTGATGAAAGTAGAGTAAGATGGCACTAAAAATGGAGATAGTGGTGGAAGCCCGGGGATGGAAAGGTCCAGGACAGCAAGGAAAATGAGGAGAAATAAGATTCAGTGGAGACCAAATGAGTAGCCAAGAGAAAAGTGGTGGCAGAGACAGGCTTGAAGGCAAATACTGTTAATTGGCCATCTATCACGCAGAACTCAAGAGCCCATATGCAGGTTACTCGCACGCCCAAGTACACATGTTGGGAGTGCCTGGAGAAAGATCTAGCTATTGTAGAAAATAATGTTTTACTTGTGTAAAAAGGGTCCGAAACACATTCTTTTCTTTTTTTATAAAGTTTCTTTATCTCTATGCTGAAGGAGCGCACGAGTCTTGTTTTCAATGTACACTGCATCAATTTGTGAGTAAACAGTCATCTTATTGAAGGCCTGAACATTTAAAGAAATGCCTGATATGTGGGTAGCCATGTCAGGATGAATCCTAATTACTAGAACAAAAACTGTGATTCACTATTTCAATAACGGTTTTTAATTTAAATATCGTATTGTATTTTATAGAATGCATCATCTTTTGGTACTGGGCTATCGGACAGTGCAAGCTGTCTTGAATGAAAGACCTTTTGTGGGCTTTCCCAAAAACGCACAGTGGGCTTACAGCCAGCCCATTGTTTACTTTTAATTGACTTCATAGGCACTCTTATTCGTCTCCTTATCCAGTGGTTTGTTTTCCTCTTCCTGTGCTTGTTTCCCCCTTCCTCGGAGCATAGCCTTTTTACCTTTCATTTGACTGGCTGACTTTTATCCATCCACTGCCCACTTTTAAGGAAATATTTTTAGGACTTTCCTACCAGACAGCGTAAGCTGTCCACTTGTGAAAGACCTACTGTGGGCATACCAAGAACTTAGATTATGCTTTTTAGCTCACCCATTGCTTGCCTTTGGTTGCTTTACTGTCATTCTTAGTTGACTGCTTCGTATTCAGTGATTTCTCTCTCCCATCGTGATTATCCCTAAGCTGGAACATTGCATTTTAACCATCCTTATGACTGTTTGACTTATTTTATTCCACTGCTCACTTTCAGGGTACTTTTTTTCTTCTTTTTGGCTAAGCACTCCATGAGAGTTTGTGTTTTTCAGCTCTTTTCCTTGTGTGCTTCTCCCCCAGTCAAATACCTGCCTCCTCACTCCATATTTCACTCTCCCTTGTGTGGTACTCTGCATCTCTTGTGGACTTCTCCCTGTACCCCTACTCCTTGTTGCTCTCTTCCTCTTGTGCTGCTTCCCCCCCCACCCCGCTTTACTATTTTTTTTTTTATCCCCTGCCCACTCCCCGTTGTTTGCCATCACCCACTCCATACCCCCAATGGTCCTTTTTTATTTTATTGTAATATCATTTTATTTTTAGAGGGCCTGACAGCAGAGTGCTGCCTGCTCTTTCCTATTAGAACTAAGGTGCTTTGCCACTACTCTGGTTTAAAAAAAAAAATCTTTTTTAGATCTACCGTTTCATCTTGGGTTGGTAATTAAAGAAAAATGTCCCCTGCGTCCTTTCGCAGGGGTGAGCATATGTGGGGATGCACCACACACGTCTATGAAGGACACATGCATTGGCAAAGCCTGTATGTCACAAAGGTTAGATTCATTGGCTTTGCTAATGCCTGCTTTTTTTCGGCTAAGCACTTTGAGAGTGCAGTTTTCCAGCTCTCTCGTTTGTGCACTTCTCACCCACCAAATACCCACCCTGCGATGTGCTCCATCTCATGCGCTTCTCCCCTGCCTCCCTTTCTCCATGTTGCACTCTCCCTTGTGTGCTTCTCCCCACCACTCTATTTCTCTCTCCCTTGTTTGTTGCTTTCCCCTTCCTGCCCATACCTGGCTTTATTTTTATTTTATTCCCCCGTCCCACTCTCTGTTCTCTCTACCCACTCCTCTGTTACCCCCCAATGGTCTTTTTTTATATTACAATTTTTTGGGGGACGGAAAGGCAGCAAATTAGTATTGTCACCTGTCCCTTAAAAACGCTTTTATGCGAATTAAAGTTTTTTTGACTGATCCGACTTGAATTAGTTGATAAAAAAAATAAAATGTTCCTGCTTCATTTCGTAGGCTCTCGCGTGTGTGACGATACATGCATATGCCTATGAAATGAAGTGGCCTTGTCGTTATTGTTTTTCCCTCCCCTGGCCAATAATATACAGCATCTGGAAAGCCAGTAGGTCCAAAAGGAGTGACCTAGAGGCTTTGTCAAAGCTTGTCTATTACTACTTGTATGGAAACCTCATTACTTTTGAGGGGCCCGAGTCTCCCACATTTTAAAGAAACCCAACGCTGACCTTGGTATTCCCTCCGATTACATGCCCATCTCACTGCTCCCTCTCCTTAGCAAACTTCTAGAGAATGTCATAAACAAGCAGCTTTCTGCATTCTTTAAAGAATGTAGGCTCCCTGACCCCTCTCAATCGGGTTTCAGAGTATTCCACAGCACAGAGACTGCACTAGTTGCAGCCCCAGACACCATTAGATCATTCCTCGAGGCAGGTATCCCAGCGATGCTAGTGCTTCTAGACTTGACAGAGCCCTTCGACACAGTGTCCAATTGAATTCTGATTCGCAAGGTTGCATGATATACGGGTCTAGGGTAAGGCGCTCAAATTGTTTATTAACTTCCTTAAAGATCATACCCAAATTATCTCTCTGAATCCCTTGAAATCTCATACCATGCCTGTTGACACAGGAGTACCCCAGGTCTCCAGGCTTAGCCCCACTTTATTCAACATCTATGTTTCCCCCTGGCACAGATCATCAATGCAAGTGGGTTTGAGACTATTTCATATGCTTCTCTGACTATTTGAAGAAATTAGCTCTCTGGATGTCTAGTAACTGTCCTCAGTTAAACAGAGACAAAACTGACATACTTCTATTTGGTAAAGCTCAGGAGTTGCGGAAGACGGATTGGTGGCCTCCCTTAGCAAGTAGTAAAAAACCTAGGTGTAAAGTTAAACCTCAATCTGTTTATGAAAGAACATGTATCCTGGATTTGTGGATCTTGCTTTGTCACCATGTGACTATTGAAAAAAGCATTTCCCTGGCCCTTTCCAGCTTCAAGAAAAACTCTAGGCAACATGTGATTAGGGCTTGAACTAGACTATGGCAATGCTCTATTGGTAGCGACAAGTGAAACTTTGCTATCTGAACTGCAGGTGGTGCAGAATACGGTCAGCCGGACTAGTTTGTAAATTTCCATCTGCTTCCTCCTCTGCTCCGATTTTGAACTCTCTGCACTGGCTACCCTTTAGGAAAAGGCTCATCTTCAAGTTATGCAGCCTTACCCACAAGCCACTAAGTGGCAATGCTCCATCTTATTTGCAAAATAGGCTCAGATACTATAACCCAGCCAGACTGTTAAGATCTAAAGACAAAGTCTTTTTGAAAATTTCACTTATTCGCACTTCTAGATTTGGCAGGAGGTTGTTCTCTAATCTTGCCCCTGTCCACAGAAACAAATTACTTCTGCAACTCCGTTTACGTTCAAATTTTGGAAAGTTTAAAAAACTCCTAAAACATGGTTATTTTAGCAGGTCATTTAAATGTTAGTTGGTTTCGCTTGTCTGTATGCAGCTAAGCAACAAGACTTTCCTCTGGGGATGATTTGCTGCGCTATAATAGGTGTTGCTAACATAACCTCTACCCCACTGATGCAAATAGAGGGTAACGAGGGCCTTATTTTTAGCTCTAAACTAGCTCTGTCTTTTTTCTTCTCGGGGTTTTGATCTATAGACCCCTGACTGCTCAAATAATTGCATTCCCTAACTGTTTCATTTCATTGCCCAACTTTCCTTGCAATATTTGAATTTTACTGTCCTTGGGGATTTTAACGTGCATACGGATAATCCTGAGTGCTCTCCGGCAGAGCACCTTAGTTTTACCTTGACAGGTATGAACCTTCCACAGCGGATCCTGTCCCCCACACATAAGGTGGGACATATGCTTGATCTGATCTTTTTGAACATTGCTGACTTGCAGGTTTGTGCGGCACAGTGTCTCATTTAGTCAGATTAGTTTTTTAGTTCTCTACTCTTTTAATGGGCTCCCGAGTCAGAAGAAGGTAGATCCCTCGTCCCCATCACCCCCACCCTCAATCTCTTTCCAGAGCATGGCATAAAATTACAAAGATCTCTCGTTCCCAAAAGCTACAATCCACAACTTCTTCTTTAACAGGGATCCCTGACACGGATGTGGCCAATTTAAACAAATGAATCACCAGTGTCCTTGATTCGGTTGCACCGTTACAACCCCAGATAGGAAAAAGGACCAAGCCCTCAGCTCCTTCGTTCTGCTCTGTGTTAAGGAAAGAGAAGAGCCACTGTAAAAATCTGGAGCAAACTCAGAGATTATTCAATTGTCTGGAGGCTAAGCCCAATATAAAAATGCATTAAGAAATGTTTGCAATCTTCTTATAAAGCTCAGAGGGAGTACTTCTCCTCTCGAATCTTGGCAGTGTCAAATACTTCATATGAGGCATCAAAAAATGTCCATTCTTTTCTCTCATCTGAAAATGTTAAAAGTAAATGTTGTCCTTCTGGTAAAGTTTGTGACAACTTGTCTTCATTTTTCCATGAGAACATTCAGAAAATATATGCTACCTTTCCTGTAAGTACTCCATTTAAGGCACCAGCAGTTACTGTGGCAACTCAAAGTCCTGTACTTTCTAATTTTTTCATGATTTATGAGGAAGTTTCTCAGAAAGTACTTGAGAAATGTAAATCTGGATCACCAGCAGATTCTTGTCTACCCCGAGTCTTAAAACTCCGAATAAAAATTCTGAGCACTTCTCTAGAAGTAGGAAACTTTCCATCTGTTTAGAAACAAACTTTTCTTTGGCCTTTACTGAAGAAACCTACTGCAGACCCGGCCATACTGAGTAATTTTAGGGCCATCTCCCTTTTGCTGGCAGCTGCCAAAATACTTGAGATACTGGTAAACGGCCAGCTCTCCTCTTATCTGGAATCTAATGACCTGTTCCTTACTAGAAGTGACTGAATACATCAAAGAACACCTTGACTGCAGACGCTCTGTAATGGTGATCCTGTTGGACCTATCTGCAGCGTTCAATATGGTCTCGCATGCCACCCGTTTTGGTAGATTCAGATTAGCAGGAATACAAAGCAAGTCTTTCTCTTGGCTGAAGTTTTTCTTGAGGGATAGATTGCAGATAGATAAGCCGTTTTCGTCCTTCCCTAAGCCTCTGCTATATGGAGTCCCTCAGATCTCAGCTTTGAGTCTTATACTTTTCAATCTCTATTTACCACCTTTGGCCCTGCTGACTGAATTTTGGGATGTATGGGTGGTGTCTTATTCAGATGATATCCAGCTTCTATTGTCTTTCCAGGAACGCTCAAATTTTGCCCTTACTAAGCCCAAGGAATGCCTTGCGGAAGTCGCTGGCTAGATGGATAACAATTTTCTCAAATTAACTTCAGACAAAACCAAAGTCTTGTTCTTTGGTCCATGTTGTCCTCCCCTCCCTAGCCTCTGGTAACCAGAGGAATGTAATCCTCCATCGGCCTCCACTTCCACCGCAAGGAATATGGGAATAAGGTTTGATTCGAGTCTCTTTTTCTACTCAAATTTAACAAGTGTCATCAGTCTGTTTTGCTAAACTTAAATCCCTGAAGAAGCTGTTGCATTTGATCCCAGAGGATACATCTAAGATGGAGGTTCACACCTTGGTAACCTCATGTTTAGACTATGCTAATAGTCTGTATTTGGACCTTCCTGCTTTTCTAATTCACAGGCTTCAGTTGGTCCAAAATGCAGCACAAGACTGATCCGAAGAGTCCCTTATCAGCAGTCTACATGACCTCATCTGAAGCAACTTCATTGGCTGCCAGTAATCGGATTAAATTCAAAGCTCTTACTCCGGTGTTTAGGGTCTTTTCCGGCGAGGTCCCGTCTTACCTGAGAAATAGACTACGTCCACATAGGCAAGGCAGATCGCTTAGGTCGACTAATCTTATTGTTGGGGGTCACCAAATTCCCCAAGTCTTGACAAGGAGGGAGATCCTTCACGGTCCTGACAGCCAAGATGTGGAACACACTCCCTATGAACCTGGGCAGAGCTGCCGATGTTTCAACTTTCAAGAAAGAACTAAAAACCTTTATCTTCGACAGAGGGTAGCTCCCCCCCCGCACTGTATAAATTGGCAATCAGCCTTTCTCTTGAGCACGGGATGCTTCTGATGAAGCAGCTGTGCGCTGTACAAATGTGTTTGATTGATTTCTTGCAACTTTACATGCAGATTATTTTGTAAGGTTTTCTAAGGTCACTTAATAAAATTGAACAAAGAGTATAAATTTAATAAAAAAAATAAAACAATCTATGTGGACAAAGCAATTCAAAACTCAAACACAAAACAATTTGGAGTCTTCACCCACTGGTTTACTACCTTGCATTTGTGCGTTTTCCCATAGTTTTTGAATTCACAAAGTTTGGTAGGTTACATCTGAAAAAGTCGCAAATTTCCAGGTGCACTTGTGACTATACTGAAACATTTCTGCATATGCAGTGATTGGTAGGGTGCAATTGCGCATGGGAAATACAGGAATGCATTGCATTTTTATTTTAATTACACTGTCATTTCCTTTACATTTTTTCCCTGTGCAGAAATCCCTTTTTCTATAGCTCTCCCAAAGCTGTTGGTGTTTCAGGTACATTCCCAGCTTCAAAAGGGGGTTTATTTGTGCCCTTGACTGCAGTACATCTTCAGCAATTTCCTGGTTAGGGATAGGTCTCAATAAAAGTAGATTTGTGAATATCTCACAAACTTTGAGTTTGTTTCCGGTATTTCTTGTCATCCCCACGTTGAAACTCTCCGTTTCCATCCCTGATGTAGGATTGGCTCATGCACAATATCATGCCATCATGAGGTGATATCACTTATGAGTAAATGGATTTTACCAGAGTTTTGTGTCCCGCGCCCAGGAAAGACACAGACACGGGCGTAACTGAGGACACGTCTTTATTCTTCCTTACAATCCTCAAACTGGCGCGTCTCCCCGCGGCTCCGTCCCTTCCTCCCACAACCCGGCCTGACCTTGGGCTGAAGCTACGCCAGGCATGACGACACATCTCCCCCTTTTGTATTTTAGTGGTTCAGCGTCTCTCTTATAGATCTTCAATGAGTCGGATGGGTTTCCAAATGTCCTGTCATGGTTGGCTGGGTCGTGATTGACTGTGAGGATGTTCACTTCTCTGATCATGTGTCTCCAAGGTTCGCTGGGGTTTTTCAAGACTGCTTTCTTCTTGACTTGACACGCCCGTGTCCCAGTCAGGTCTCCGAGCCCAGGTGTAGGCTGTTTGGTTCCATCTTTTGAAATGTGACACATTTCTGGTCATTCACTTGTTTCCTGACTCAGCCGTGATCATAGTCCCTTCCATCTTGTTACTTGTAGAGGGTGATGGTGGTAACGGCTGTCTGCTTTGGATTTCCTTTCTTGTCTCACTAGCACCCAGTCTCCTTCTTGGATGTTGGATGTTTTGACGTGTCTGCGGTGATCAGTGTATTCCTTCATTCTTGCCCCCTTGTTTCGATCCAGTTCAACCAGGGTTTTGTGGTCTGAAGTCGTGATTCTGGATGATGTAATGGCGTCTGTGGTTGGTATCCGGGTGCAAGGGGTCCGCCCGAGCATCAGGGTGACCGGGCATTGGTTTGTGGTGCTGTGAGGAGTAGTCCTGTATGCTCGGAGTACTTCGTTCAGTGCTGACTGAATATCACGGTGGGTTAGCTCAGCTTGTTGTATTGTCTTTTTAATAGTGGGCATGAATCGCTCCCACTCCCCGAGTGGGAGCGATTCATGCCCTTGTCGAGTGAGTTCTCTGAGGTGGTAAGTGATTGTGGCATAGTCCTTGATGTACCGGGCGCAGTATCTGGCCATCCCCCAGGAACGAGCGAACATCACTGACATGAGGTTGTGGAGTGTCCGAGAGCGCTGACACCTTGTCAGGGTCCGGTCTCATGCCCTCCTTTGAGAAAATGTGGCCGTAGAACTTGAGAGTTGACTTGTGGAATTCACATTTTTGCTGATTGAGTGTGAGGCTGGTGGTGAGTAGGGGGTGACAAACCCGGTCCAGTGCTTTGTCGTGATCTTTCTGAGTCTCACCGAACACTAGGATGTCGTCGCTGTAGTTAAAGGCGTTTGGAATGTCTTGTATCACACGTCTGACAGCCTCCTGGAAGATCTCCGCAGCAGAGGAGATTCAAAAATTGAGGCGTTTATACCGGAAGAGTCCTTGATGTGTGGTGAATGTTGTGATGTAACGTGACCGTTCATGTAATTCAAGTTGATGGTATCCTTTGTTGAGGTCTAGTTTCGCGAAAACTGTCGCTCAGTTCAGGCATGTGATCATGTCACTGATGTGGGGTCCTGGGTGTCGCTCCCGTTCGATGGCTGTATTTGAGGCTCGCATGTCAACGCACAGGCGTACTTTGTTGTCCAGGCCCCTCTTTGGTACGACCACTACCGGTGACACCCACGGAGTGGGTCCAGTTGATCTCTCAATGATGTCTGCTTTTAATAGGTCTTGGAGTTCGTCATCCACCGCTTGTTGTAAGTGAAAAGGCACTTTTCGGTGATGCTGTGCCACTGGTGTTACATGCTCATTGATGTGTAGCTTGACTTTGAAATGGGCGAGCTTCCTTAGACCGTTTAACAGTTTCGGGAACTTGTTGACAATGTCTGGCGAGTTGTCTACTTTGTATAGGATCTTGACCAGCTGCAGGCGTTCCACCGTTGGTAAACTGAGGAGGAAGTCTGCTGCTTCAGGGCCTTTGATCACGTGAATGTACGCTTGGAGTTTTCTGTCCTTGTAGGTCAACGTGGTAGGAAACTGCCCTAAACACGGCAGTGGTTCTCTGGACATCCACGTGTAGACCCGTACTGCGGCTGGTTCTAGTTTCGGCTTGGGATTCATGCTCTGGTATTCAGTAGCGCAGATGTAGTTGAGCGATGCGCCTGTGTCCAAAACAAACTTGGCCGAGTGGTTTCCTATTCGAATGTGGAGTTGCGGGTATTTCTTCAGTCTATCTGGGTCTGCCACCATACATACATATTCATCGCTGTCTTGTGATATAGGAGTGATGGAGGACGACTCTCTGGAGTGCTGAGATCGGTAGGAGCTGCGTTACTGGGTACTGGATGTGTATGAGCTTGTCGAGTGATCTCTCCGGCCTTGTACAGCCCTTGCATGGTGACGGGATCCTGGGGTCTGTCTGATCTGTCTCGGTTCCGTGTGACGAGCTTGACAGGCGGCTTCAAAGTGGTTGTCTTTCCCACATCGATGGCATTGTTGCCCAATGGCTGGGCATTGACCCGTGTGAGGGTAGTCTTGGCCGCACCGGTAGCATTGTGGAGGTTGTCTACGGGAGTGACTGTTCTGTGTGCCTCGGCGGGGTGACTTCATGCGAGGCTGTCTTGCAACTCTCCCTGATGAGTGTCGGTCTGAGTGGCGCCTTGGTTCTGCGTGAGAGTGTATGCGGAGGGCTTGTTGTTTTTTTTTCCGGATTTACTGGCCTCCATTTTCTTTGCATGTTCTTCGGCTTGATCATTAATGCGCGTGAGTTCTTCTATTTTATCTAAGGTGTAGTGTTTCTTCAGAAGTCGGCGACGTAGTGAGTCAGATTGACATCCGTCAATGATGCATAGACGTAGCGCGTCATCCGTGTTGAAGTTGTCGAACTCACAATAGCGGGCTAGACGCTTGAGGCGGGAGATGAAGTCGCCCATGGGTTCGTCTCGCTCCTGAGACGCGAGGTTGAAGGTGTAACGCTCATAATCTAGAGCATATGTGTGGCATCTTCCTTCTCCATGGTAGTTATGGTGTATGACATGCTGGTGAGGTTGCCATGCATGACATACTGGGGTTATTAGATTGAGCTGGGAGGCTGGTTGCTCAGTTAGCAGTTGGAGCTGATCGGATGCTGGTGGATAGGATCTTTCTTGAAGAATAAAGTCTACTTCTTCAACCTGCTTGTCTTGGAGCCTGACTTTAATTATTACACTGGCGTAGTCGGCAGGAAAAGGCTACGTATTCAACTTATGAACTTGTGTTGTGAAGATTTGACAACCTAAGCATGATTTGCGTAACTCTTAGAAGTTCGTTTTTGGGCATGTTGGAAGGTAGCAAAAACAGACATTAAGCTATCAGTTAAAAACTTTGAAGATAAAGAAAGACTCACTCTGCGCGCGAGGTTCCATTTGTTTGTGGCGCGTTCGATACGAAGAAGAATATTCAGGGTAGCGAGCAATGCGTGACTCGTCACAACGTGTATCTGCGTGATGGCCTGCGTCCTTGGGGTTGCCAAGTTACGGATCTTTGTGACGACGTTGAAGATTTGTAAACAGGAAGTAATTCCAGTTCGCGGTGCGCAAGAATAGTAACAAAGAAGTTCCTCCAAGGTTACAGCTCTTGAAGGAAAACTACATGTTTACTGAATAGCGGCGTATTCGCTCGTCGCAACTTTGAAATTCCTAAGGTTCGTCAGCGATGCACACGCTTGTCTTTGATTAAGCTGTTAGTGTGCGTCAGCGATGCGCACGCTGTGCTCTCCCTCGCGCCTCAAATAGAAAATCACTGTGGTGCATCAGCGATGCGCACGCTTCTTTCTTTTTGTTTTTTTTTTATGTGGCAGCCAAAATATTCTAGATTTGCTTTAACAGAGCATTGTATGTTGTTTGATTCATTTTGGTACAGTCTTTCCAGTTAGTTGATGGCCTGTAGGTTAACCCCTTCCATGCTTATGACGGAACGGTTCCGTCATGAGCATCGGTTGAGCTGTGCTCATGACGGAACCGTTCCGTCATGGCCCCGCCCGCGCTCGAACCCTTCAGCACCGCGGGGGAATCCGCGCAGCGCTGAAGGGGTTAATGGGTGACAGATAGTTTGTGCCAATTGTGGTGTGATCAAAGGGAATTGTTTAACGTTGTCTTACATATCACATGGTACTGGTGTGTCACATCACAGTCCACTGTGTTTAATTACTCTTAGATAGGCACTCTATTGTGCACATATTCTTTGTGGTGTGACAACGTAGTGGCATCATAAGTATGTGTTTACATTAAAACTTATAGTTAAAGCTGCCTGTACTGGTGGTTAGGACTGAACAATAGCCAACGGGATTATATCTGGGTTATGTGTATGGTTTAAAAAAAAAGAAAGAAAAGAGGAAAGGTGTTTACGAATTAGAGGTTGAAGGTTGGAACTATGCAGAACGTCACTGCTGCTCCATTTTTCTTGGCCTCTCCTGGTGAACCTCCAATAAAATGGAAGAAATGGAAAAGAGTATTTGAAAGATATGCGAGGGTATGTGGTGCATCGCTTGGTGCAGAAAGGAAGACCTCGTTATTACTTCATTGTTTGGGGTCAGAAGGGCAAGATGTCTTTGATCACTTACCGGAACTGTGTGCTGCTGAGGCACGAGGGTTGAATGACTATGAAGTTTGCATATGTAAATTAGACAAACACTATTTGCCTAAAATAAGTACTATCTTGGAAAGGTATCATTTTGACAAAAGAATGCAACATGATGAAGAGACAGTAGAAAGTTACTTAACTGATTTAAGGAAGTTAGCTTCTTCATGCAAATTTGAGGGCCTAGTTGAAGAGCATTTGCGTGATCAGTTCATGCTAGGTTGCAACATGGACAAAGTCAGGGAAGAACTTTGGCTTAGGGATGAGCCTAACCTAGATGAGGTAATAGTGGTGGCAAAAAGAATTGAACATTCGCTGAAATGTGTTGCTATTATTAATAAAGATAAGACAGTTGACAAGACAGTTGACCCAAAAGTAGAAAGTGTGAGTGAAAAGAAAGTTTCTCACAAGATGGATAGCGAGGAAAAGTTTGGGAATAATAGAGGTAGGACATATAGTACCACTTCCACTTTGAAATGTTATAGGTGTGACAAATTAGGTCATCTGGCAAATGATCAAAAATGTCCTGCGTTAAACAACATTTGTAGCAAATGTAAAAAAAGGGCATTATCCATCCGTTTGCAAAACTAAACCTCCTCCTAGGGTCAAAAGAATAGATGTGTGTGAGGGTGAGTGTTCTCGTACAGGTTATGAAGATTATGAGTGTGGACAAATTATTTCAGAAGTTAGTGGTCATAATAATAAGAGGACATGCCCATATGATGTAATTTTAGTGGATGGAATTTCAACCCAGGTCTTATTCGACTCTGGTGCTAAAATAACAATTGTGTCGAATGAATTCTATATGAATAAGTTGAAAGATAAGGTGAAGTTGTTGAAGCCTGACATAACTCCAGTGGCGTACGGAGGAGAAACAATAAAGTTGCATGGTTACTTCTTGGGCATGATTGAGTATAAAAATAGGATGACTTCAGGGAAGGTTTATGTGTCAAAGAAAGGGGATAGTTTGATAAGTTGGTTTCATCAAGCTGAGCTTGGTGTTTACTTAGATCCCAATGCGGTGCCTCAAATATTGTTGAAAGACCAAGTGTGTGTGGTTGACAAACCAAGTGATAGTGACTTCACCAGGAAATTGAAAATGGAATTTCCAAAAGTCTTTAATGATGGTTTAGGTTGCTTAAAGGGTTATCAACATAGGATTAAGGTTAAAAATAATTCTATACTTGTGTCCTGTAAGGTTAGGGGAGTACCTTTGTCTGTTAAGGATGAGATGATGAAGGAGTTGGAGAAGTTAAAAAAAAATGGTATCATTGAAGAGGTGGAAGGCACTGAATGGCTTTCTCCGGTGGTCGCCGCAAGGAAGGCCAATGGGGAGTTGCGTCTATGCATAGACTTGCGCCAATTAAATAAGAATGTAGTGGTAGATAGATATCCTTTGACCAATATCAGTGAGTTACTTGCATTATTGGGGGAAGCTAAAGTTTTTAGTACCATCGATTTAACATCGGCATATCACCAAATTGAACTTGATCCTTCTTGCAGAGATTTCACGTCCTTTATTACGCCTTTTGGAACCTTTCGTTTCATTAGGATACCTTTTGGTCTTGTGTCTGCGGCTTCAGTCTTTCAGAGGGCCATGGAAGGTTTGCTTAAAGGTATTGAAGGGGTGTGCATTTACCAAGATGAAATCCTGGTGTTTGGAAATGACACGGAGCAACATGATTCGAGGCTAAAAGATATTCTGTTAAGGCTAAGTAATGGGAACTTGACCATAAAGATTGAAAAGTGCAGGTTTAGAACAGATTCGTTAAATTATCTGGGGCACAGCATTTCGGGTAATGGTGTTAGACCCAAAGGAGATTTGGTTAGCTCGATTCGGAAGTTGTCTGCACCTACCTCTAGAGATGTGCTTATAAGTTTTTTCGGCATGATTGAATATTATGCAAAGTTTCTCAAAGGTTTTTCAGAATTAACAGCAAATATGAGACTGCTTCTAAAAAAGGGTTCTAAGTTTGCATGGTCTAGTGATTGTCACGATGAGTTTTCGTCTATTAAGGAGAAGTTAGCGGCTGCCCCGTTCTTGAAGAGTTTTGACACTAGGTTGAAGCCTATTTTGACAACTTATGCAAGTGAAAAGGGGCTTGGGGCTGTATTGCAACAGATGAGTCCTGAAGGGATGAAGACTATTATGTTTCTGTCACGTGGTCTGAGGGATCCTGAAACCAGGTATTCTGTTGTCGAGCGAGAGTCACTAGCACTCTTTTGGGCCATAAAGAAATTGAAAAAGTTTCTGTAGGGTGTGAATTTCGAGGTTAGAACGGACCACAAGCCATTGGTGGAAATATTTGAGAATAAAGGGTTGGATTTAATTTCAAGTAGAATTACTAAGTGGATAATTGGTCTCCAGGAGTACTCTTTTTCAATCAAACATATTCCTGGTGTAGATAATGTTGTGGCTGATGTGTTTTCCAGGTTGGTGTCTGAGGAGTGTAATGAGTCTAACGATGTAGATGACTGTGATGAATGGGTTTGTATGGTGGAACCTACTCATATTTCTCAAGAGAAGTGGTCTGATGAGGTGGCAGGAGATGATACTCTCAAAGAAGTTATGAATCTGATTAGGACTAATTGGGTGAGCGTTAAATGTGGCTCGGAGAGCTCTAAACCGTTTTGGTATGTGAAAGATGAACTTGCAGTGGATGGTGGTTTATTATTCAGGGGTACGAAATTGGTTCCTCCGGGGAAACTTGGGCATGAGTTGGTAAATTTGGGTCATGTTAGTCATCCGGGGATTACAAAAACAAAAGAAAGGCTGCGTTAATCATATTGGTGGCCGGGCATGGACAAGTTTGTTGAGAGAGAAATTTGTGACTGTGTTTTGTGTAATGTGAGTGATAAATCTAAGGTGCCCAGGGTACAGCCTATGGTGGTTAGGTCTCGACCCAAGTCACCATGGGATGATATTTCTTTGGATATATTAGGTACAATTAACATGTCGGGTTCTCAGACTTATCTTTTAGTCATAATTGATATGTACTCTCGTTGGCCTGAGGTGTTTTTTTTAACTAACATTGATTCTACATGTGTCATTAAGTGTTTGAAAACTTTGTTTGGCAGAGAAGGGTTGCCTAAATCGATTTTATCGGATAATGGAGTACAATTTGTCTCCAAAGAAATGGAGGAATTTCTAAGTGCTAGTGGGATCGTGCATAAAGAATTTGCTCTCTATCATCCCGAAGCGAACGGGATGGTAGAGAGATTCAACAGAGTTTTAAAAGAGACAATTACTCTTGCTAAAGCTTTAGCTCTGGATTGGAGGAGTGAAGTTTTAAAGAAAGTTGAGGAATATAGAAGAACTCCTCATTCAACTACGGGGAAAACTCCATTTTTTTTGTTTCGTAGGAGAATTCCAAGTTGGGTCAATGAGTACAGTGTGAACAAGGGCAGAGTGGATGTGTGTGATGAAGATGAATTGAAAGAAAGGGAAGATAGTGAAGTCGGTAAGAGAGTTTTATTTTGATAGTAGGAATTGTGTGAAGACTTTAAAAGTAAATGTCGGGGATGTGGTAGCGATCAAAAAACCTGGACAAAGTGGCAAAACAAATCTAAAGTATTTTAAACCTATGATTGTTACCAAGGTATTTAAGAATGCGATCAAAACACAAGACCACCGCGTATGGAATCTAAACGGAGTGGTGGTTCTAAAAGATGGACATGGCAAGATGGATGAGAGAGACATTGTAAAAGAAGATTCTTTGAGGAAGTGTTCGACTAATCCGGTCGTGGGAGCACGACGTTCTTTGAGATCTTCTTCTCGTCCTAGTTATTTGAAAGACTATGTTCATTAAGCTTGTTGTTCTGATTATGTGATTGTATGTTTTTGCTTTGTTATTTTGTATAGAAGGGAGATGTGTGGCATCTTCCTTCTCCATGGTAGTTATGGTGTATGACATGCTGGTGAGGTTGCCATGCATGACATACTGGGGTTCTTAGAATGAGCTGGGAGGCTGGTTGCTCAGTTAGCAGTTGGAGCTGATCGGATGCTGGTGGATAGGATCTTTCTTGAAGAATAAAGTCTACTTCTTCAACCTGCTTGTCTTGGAGCCTGACTTGAATTATTACAATATCACCTCACACTTAAGAAGTCCTATCTTAAGGTTGGGCACGTTTATAAGATTTGAAAACACCTTTTGAGCAAGTAGTCACATCCTTTCATTCTACTCCTTTTGACCTGTTGGCGGGAAATCATTAAGATACGGCTTATCCGATGTACCGACGTATAATGAATGCATTCATTATACGTCGGTACATCGGATAAGCCGTATCGTAATGATTTCCCGCCTTCATCCTTTTGCTCTGCCTCATTAAGATATCTCTCCAGAAGAACTCTCTGGTTCCTGATAAAACTTAAAAGAATAAGGGCTGTAATCTGAATACATCTTTAAAATTTAAAGTACTCTCTTGTGAATATCCTCATAGCCCTTGGTTTGATTAGACCTACATCTTACCTATGTTGTAGACTCATTTTCCTCTATGTAAAGGCAGATTTACTAAACTGGCGGATTCTGTAAACTTCAAGAACTCCACTAACACTCCAAAAAATGTTCTCAGATGGTCCCTAATACCAACAGCTATATTTTAGCGACCAAGAAGTGAATATCGTCTTCTGAACTTATATTTCTATTCAATAGGCGGTCCCCTGATGAAGGCATTTCAGCCGAAACGCGCGTCGTCTCCATCTGCCGCTATGTTTCCATCAACCATTATATTGACCGTGTGACATTTGTTTTCTGGAAATTAATTTATACCAGATCTACATTTTGTGCTTTCTGAATAGGATATTTACATCACCGTTTTTCTCTATTCATGGTTTATTCCTATTGATGGTCCATTCCTATTTTTGTATAAAAAAACAATAAATAATTATATATTGCTTATCAAGTAACATTGAGTTATGTTGAATTTTCTGTCCTGTTTTGCAAAGTTGCGCCTGGCTCACTTTGGATGGTTTTAATTAGTAGTTTGCTATTGTTCTTTATCTAAACATGTGTCTATCCCTGCGTATAGCAAACTCATTGTTTATGTAGGGGTCCCCTTTTTCTCAACTAGATTGTGTCTGCCACCATTATTAATTATTAGAGGTCTATTGAAGTTTGATATATTATGTCAAGATGCCTTGAGGTAAGGTAAATGACTGGACCGATGTTTTTCTCCTAAAATGTACATTGTTCTAGACTCCAGGTGTTGATAAGCTACAATACTTACCAGAAAAATGAACCACACATTAACCTTCTGTATTCGTCATATAAATGGCAGCAAACTGTACGAAACTGTTAGCAGTCGCCTTTTACTTCATGTTTGTTATTGTGCTTTCTGAGCAGAAAGAGTCTTTAAGTGCTTCAAGTTAGGCAGTGTTGTCCATGACAACTGCCTATGGAATGAACACATACCTTTGTATGCTTTTTTGCCAAGGTCTGCTGGGAGTTGCTTTACCCACTTGTGTATTGCTGTGAGAAACCATAGGCTCGGCTGACCTTCTTTCTGACTTTCCATCTGTATGGAAGAGTGCGGCATGGTGTGTGATTGTATTAGTCAATGTGAGCCTATTGGAGCCTCCCTCTGAGTGGTGCAAGTGTGCTCTCATGGTAAAGAACCAGTCATAAGTTATTAGATATGTCCATATTGCACACCCCATGGTTGTGTTGGTGGATATTGTGGAGGAATAACAGCCCACATTTCAAGCACTCACCTACCTTGTGAAGACAGTTCACTTTGATATTAAGCAACTTTACCTATGGACGACAATTCACCAAAATGCCATAGAAAGCAGAAATGACATAAAACACCTTTTGACCTTAGTGATGTCATCTGACCTTTGACCCTGAGTCATCATGCCAGGAAGGGTTAAAATTTGACGTGAACACTGATGACATCAAAAAGATTGACAAAGTTGAACTTCCATAATAGCTACATGCTTAATATAACACAACAAACATGTTTTAGATATCCTATACTTGAATGGAGGTGCTTACACGAAATGTTAAGGGAGTGTTAGTCATGTCACATTGTATTACATGAAAAGTGTTGTGTTCGTGTGAAGACGATGTTATATTACCAAAAAACACAGAACACCACTGGAAACAGATTAAAGAGAGCAAACAATTATGATTTAATGCCCCACCCCAGTGTATACCTCAGTGAGGAATGTGTTGATAAATTATGACCAGAGACAAAAACGAGATGTAAATAAATTGTAGTAATGTCCACCTGTGTTAATTGATATGGACCAAATATTTAATAGCACATATTATTGGATTACGTTATTCTTGAATACATTTTGATTTCCAAATGTTCGTCACTGACACTTGCGAAGCACAGAGGCGAAGCCTTTATTCAAGCACACCATCTTTCATGTATTCACAATAATGAAAGATGGCAACAGCTTGTTTAACATTTCCTGTGTGCCCAAAGAAAAAGGTCAAATGCCAGCCAAAATCTTGTGAGAAATTGACGCTTATTCTTGGACAATGAAACTGGTATTTACGTTTCTATCTCTGATTGCGAAGTATGAGGATTTTCTAAAAGTACATAGGTGACAATCTTGCTGGTTACAGAAGTGTGAAAGGAAGGACTGTAGGATGTCATGTGTTTTCCTAACAAATAACTTTTAAATACCTGAAAATTATCTATGCACGTATCTCATAGTAGATCCGCTATTAGGAAAGTACAAATGAAGCACATTGTGATTCTGCATATGATTAAAACAAAACTTTTAATAGGATCAAAACAAATCAAGACACTTCAGTTTGTAATGTGCAAATGATCAATCTTCGCGGAAACCCAATTTCCACACACTAAACATATGTAGTACACAAACAATAAGGAAAACGGTATGTCTTTGCAAATTTAGTGGGCATTCCAATTGAAAATGCGCGGTCATTAAATGACAGCGCGCTACCACACCAGTGGCCCAAAATGCATCACCGACTATATAACGCATCCTTACCACTCTACTGCTGAATGTGTGTGGCACATTTGCTACACTTGTTCTTTGTCGAAAGCTTGGATTTTTCACAATCCCTGTGGCGTCAGTGATAAAATATGAATACTAGCACTCTACCACCCTGAATTTTGTTCCAGCACCACTGACCGACATTGCTTTTTCCTCCTTATTTTTCTGTTTTTCTATCTTTAAATAAACTCTTGAGTTCTTTTTCTTTCATGATGAGCACCAGATCTTACACATCCCCTCCCATAACTAAATGCAGCCTTTCACCCAAATCCAGTTTTTATGAAGTGTGCTACAGGTTATGATTCACGCATGACTACAGCTGATGTTGACACCCAGTGAGCCGCAGCCAAATTATAATTTGAAAAATCAGGACAGAAAGGACATTTCTCACATACGATCCTCTGTATTCTGGCAATGTAGTCATTCAGTTCAGATCCATGATAAACTACAAAGCTCTTCCAGCTTGCACTTGAAACAAAAAATGCACAATTTGATATATTTGCATCTACCCAAAAATTAAGATATTTGTTTTGAAAAGAGGCTACCCATCCGGAACACACATTATTCTGAAAGGTGAATGAAAAGTGAAAGACATCCCATTTCCACCTATGTTGGAGGAAAACTGTCACACACGCCCTCATCAGTAGCAGACTGGACTACGGCAACGCACTCTATGCTGGGATCAACAAGAACCTCACCCGAAAACTCCAGAAAGCCGCTGCTAGACTAGTCCTCAACCTACCACGCCACTGCCACATCAGCCAACACCTATGGACTCTACACTGGCTCCCCATCGAGAAGAGCATCAAATTCGAGCTTCTAACCCACACACACAAGGCCCTCCATGACACCGGACCCGCCAACCTGAATTATCGCCTCAGGTTCCACACGCTGCAGCACTCTCTGCTCGGCCAACCTCTCCCTCGCAACGATACCTCCGATAAAGAAAAAACGAACAGGAGGGCGCTCTTTCTCCGTCCTCGCGGCCAAGGCATGGAACTCCCTTCCTCTCCACCTCCAACAGATTGCATCGCTCCCTAAGTTCCTAAAGGACCTCAAGACCTGGCTCTTCGATGGAACTCAGTGAACCCCGAGGATCTGCAGAAACCCCCCTTCCCTCAGCGCCTTGAGACCCGTTCCGGGTGAGTAGCTTGCGCTCTATAAACCTCTGATTGATTGAGTGTTGTCCTTTAGCTAGGCAGAACTACTTGATCTTGCAGCATCGGAAGTCATGTACCCCGATGCCTGGTCCAGGAGGTCGATGTGCACTAATGCCATTTGTTTGCAGTAGGAGTGTGTTGCCAATCTATAATGATGAATAAAACATGCATTGGCAAAGCCAGTAGGTCTCGCCTATACAGGAGTTATTGGCAATGTGTTTTTGCTATGTTGTACACCAGTGTGGCTGCTGTTCAGCATGGCTAAAAGTTAGTGGCATGGAGTGTCCTAGAGTGGAGTGGGGGAGTAGTGTCATAGGCTGGATTTGTTGGCTTTAGATTGGAGGTGGAGTGGAGTAGGGTGAGTAGAGTGTCTAGAGTTGAGCAGAGGGGAGTAGAATTCAGTGGTTAAATTCCAGCGAGTGGGCTGGAGTGGAGTGAGATGGGGTGGGTTGGAGTGTATTGAGGTAGTGGGGTGGATTGAATTGGAGTAGATCGAGTTGGATTGAGTGGAGTGGACTGGAGTGGGGTGGATTGGAGTGGGTGGACTGTATGGGGGAGATTGGATTGGAGTGGGGTGGATTGGATTAGAGTGGACTGGATTGGATTGGATTGGATTTGGGTGGTGTTGATTGGATTGGATTAGAGTAGGGTGGATTGGACTGGAGAGGGGTGGGTTGGATTGGAGTGTGGTGGGCTGTATAGATTGGAATGAGTCAGGTGGACTGGGGTGGGGTGCACTGGATTAGGGTAGTGTGGGATGGATTAGATTGCAATGGATTGGAGTGGGTGTATTGGAGTGCGGTAGAGTAGATGGGGTGGATTGGAGTGGATTAGATTGGAGTGGGGTGTATTGAAATGTGTTGGGTTGGGGTGGATTGGGGTGAATTGGATTGGATTGGTCTGGGGTGTATTGGAGTGGAGTGGGGTGGGGTGAATTGGAACCAGCCGGCCCAACCCCAGTAAATACTGGCCTTCATGGTCAATAACAGCCCTACTCAACTAAAACACATAGAAGCAGAATAAGTGGCTCCGTCAGGTGGTTCTCCTGCAAAAACGCAACCTGCAACCCTCTGTTTCAAATATGCCAGAACATTACAACGCGTGGAGAGAGTGGACAGGCCCCACACATTCCAAGTGATTTGTCAGACTTGATCCGCCATCTAGTTATTCTATTTGCAAATCCACAGACCTCCGTACACTGCTTCCTCCATACCATTAGGGCCTCGCACGGCAGTCACACAGCGCCACCCCATCTGCCACACTCACCCCACAATGGGGAATCAAAATATAAAACAGTCAAACAAAGCCAAATAGGAACCACTCCACTCCCCACGTGGATTGTGATATACATACATCCTGTCCAAACAATAGACGATAAAGCCCTGCAAACTAATGAAGGCCCACCTAAGGGGCCAACTGGGTCTGTTATGGAAAAGTCAATAGGGGGGTAGAGTCCAGCCTGCTCAAGCAAGTAAAAGGAACAAAACCGTATGAAAGGACTTTGGCTCAAGCTCCCCATCACTCAGCTCCCCAGCCAACAAAAGGTTAGAATCAGGATGAATCTACATACAAATAAATGCAGCCACCACAACCCAGAATCGCAGTTGAGGCAGATGCCTCGCACCTCTCCAGTATCGACCAGTCAGAGGTCAAATGAGGTCATCTGCCATGCCTGGGGTAACCACCCAGAGCGTATCCTCTAACCCCAGCACCGCTGAGTCCTCCGAACTGATGGTAGAACTCCGGGTAAGGGGACACATGTTGTGAGGAACTCTTGCCAGTTCCCAGGGATGCTGCCACCTCTGCTGCCCTAGTCTGTTCCAGGGCTGCCCGTGACTTAGTAGGCCAGTGTGTCTCCCTGTCGTGGGACCGCTGCCACATCAGGGTGGTGGTTAACATTGCACCACCTGCTCCATTCTCACTGTCTCCTTATCAAAGAGTTCTAAGCAGTCCCATGCCGCGACCAGCTCTGTGAAGAAATGAACTTGATCCTCTGCCTGAATCCACAGTCTGGCTGGGTAGAGAAGAGAGTAGAGTAGTTGGAATTCCCAATGCCTCTTTTTGACCACAATAAACAAAGCCCTCTGCGTTTGCACCTGGCGTGCGAAGTCAGGATAGCGGGAAACCCTTGGTTCTCCACCAATAAAGGCTGTGATTGCGAGCCTGTTGCAAGAGAAAATCCCTTTCGCGGAAATGCCGGAGGTGTGGCCTCCGGTTGAGGAGGATGTGCAGGTACTCTGTGAGCCTGCTCCAGGGCTTAAAACTTGGATAATCTCTCTGGGGCCACCACCTACATGAGTCACTCCTCCAGAAAGCCAAACATGGAACCACCCTCAGTTCAATCCGGTAGCTTCCTACCCTGATGTTACAGCTGGGCCTACCCTCCTGATTGTCCTGCCTGGCTGCTAGCCATCTCATATGGGTATGCAGCTCCATGAGGAGTCTTGCTGTGTTCTGAACCCCCAGTGCCGACATTTGCACCATCACTTTTAAGGTGACGACTCTCTCTGACAATTTTTAGAGACCTCTCGGATGAGGCCCAGCTCCACCACTGTAGAGTAGATCTTGCCCTCCAGGCACTCAACAGAGGCATCAATCCTGGCCAAGAGCTTATCAAAATGAATGTCAATGTGGGCGGTATACCCGCCGCTCGCCCCCTGCTTGGTCCCTTTCAGGGGCTGCTCGTCGGTGTGTCCTCCTTGGTTTTTCATGTGCGACCCATGACGTATTCAGGTGTGCGGGCCAAGAGCAAGAGAAAGGCAGCAGCCAAGACCAACAGCGTTTGGGTCCGAAAGCACTGATGAAACAGTGCTGATCCCCATGAGAAGCACTAGAATAGCACTGAAATTAGTATGGGTCCCTTCGGCGTCTAGACAATATTCCGGGCATGTAGCCCTTTGCGTCCCAACCAGAGATCCATCTGTTCTCCAAGGCCCAAACCATCTGGGAGCAGGGCAAGCCTCACCACCTCGAGCACCAGGAGCGGAGTATGAGCTATAGAAATAAGTGCTGGCTGGGCTGTACAATGTTACATGGGATTCCAGCCCCCACCCACAGCAAAAGTCAATATCTTAGTCCAAACTGGGCCCCTCCACTCTCAGCATAAGTGGCACTCCCCCAGTAACAGGTTCGGCCTCCAGAGTCCCAGGGCCTTCACAGTGCGAATGTTCAGGGGTGCTGTAGCAGAGGTGGGGGGAATCAATGGAAATACAACCATACCAAAGCCAGGTTGGGGTGGGGCCTTAACAGCCCCTCTCACCTGATGCCTCAGTGGGTGTCCCCGCAGATCTGACCATTGGCTCGGGACATCCGTAGCACCCCCACTAGTCTGCTATAACTCTGATTTGAAGAAGGGGTAGGGATGGCCACGCCTGAGACGAAGGCGCATAGTGCACCCAGCGCAGTCCCCAGGTCACTCAGTGGTTCATCAAAAAGGGGGAGATACCCTGGTCCAGGCGTTCCATGTCATACTTTGTCTGCTCACACCATCTGGGCGGACTCCCAGCTGGGCAGTGCTCCCTCGCTGCCTCTGCTTTCCACGCAGTGTTTACCATCATGTTTAACCCCTTCAGCGCTGCGCGGATTCCCCCGCGGTGCTGAAGGGTTCGAGCGCGGGCGGGGCCATGACGGAACGGTTCCGTCATGAGCACAGCTCAACCGATGCTCATGACGGAACCGTTCCGTCATGGGCATGGAAGGGGTTAAGACAACCTGTGCTCCCATGTGTGCTCCGTGGCTAAATGCTGGAATGGAGTTTCCGTCCCGGCATCTGTGACCCCACCAGGCTTCTGTCAGTCTGTTGGTATGCCATGGGACCCAAACCCACAGGTGTGGCGATCGATATGGGCCGGGGGCCTCACAGCTAGAGAGGAGCTTGTGCAGTCCACTTCTCAAGGCATGCCGAAGAGCTTGCCCTACAAATAGATAACCTTGTGGAAGAACTGTCCTTTAGGTGGATCTGTACATCGGTACAATCAAAATACAACCACTAAAAGTAAACATATTCAAGGATTGCTGTGAGCTGTCCTATTCTGTATTTGTGGTGGGAGGAAGCATGATTCGAGTGACAATTGAGCAACCCAATAGATAAAGATGGTTGACTTAAAGTCCTTTGTAATGTATATATTTTTAGTATCAATTATTTGGAACACAAATGACATCCTAGTATACATATGCACTAGAAGTCACTGGATAAATTCAAGTACATTCAACCTTACTATTAGGAAGCTTTTCTGAGTGGCACTTGACAGGTGCAGTTATCACATTTGCTCATATTAAAGCCCTTGCCCAGCCCGATGCCGTGTTCTGTGGTTGGAAGAAGCAAAATGTCAGCGTAGCAAAGCAATAAAGATAATTGCATTTGATGAATTTTTCATATATATGTGGGTGTGTTTTTACTATGGATTTTTCTTAAGTCTGGCAAGACATTCACAAACCTGTAGTACCTCAAAAGTTTCCTAATGAGTCCAAATCCTCAAATTTATTTAACAAATATGCAGTAAGTCTTCACAAACCTGCAGTATCTCAAGTCATTACTTCGTCTATAAGCTGATATTGCATCTCTAGTGAGATAACTTAGCCTGGAAATTCTTTCATGAAGCTGCAGTACCTCAAATGTTTACTTTGCGCCCCTTTCAAGTCCTATGCATTTATTTAAAGTAACGTTCAGAAAGTTGAGTGGTGTGGCTTTTACTTATCTTTTTGTATATACACTTTTACCATTTTAATATTAATTTATACTTGTTTTCCATCCAATATAAATATGCCAAAGCTGGTTTAAGATAGTGAGTCAATATTATAGGCTTCAATAAAAAAAAAAATATATATATATATATATATTATTAACGTGATGACACCCTACTCTACATAGATACTAGTAGCCACTGGGGAATACAAGTCCCTTCAATTGTTTAACATAGGCAGGATTTCTTTTTCAGCAGCTGTGTTGTGAAAAGCTAAATGCAGTCTCTCAAATAGAAGGTATCCAATGGCTGGAGTTGGCCTACCCAATATCTTATACTGTGTGGAGGGAGCATAATTATTTTTTGGGGAAAAGCTAAGACCAGCAAGACAGCTATAGCTATCTTTTAGGCCAGATCTAAAAATGTAATCATAAGAGTGAACAATTATTTTCTCTTTTAGCCTGCAATTGTACTTTTGTTGATGACATTTCTAGAAAAAAACACATCCTTCATTACACAGTGTGTTTTCCCATTCTATGAGAAATAAAATACAGTTTTTGCAATTTTCTCAGACACCCATCAAATAAGAAATATTCTGTTTTGTTAAAAGAGCAACAATTTGGTCCTAGTGTGACTGGTGGGGAAAGATGAAGGCAAACTCTTTAAGCTTTCTCTGAGTTTTAAGTAAATTTCGTATTTCTCAACTAACTCAAGCCCCACCTAGGAGTGTGTTTACGTTAAAAGATGCTGATAGATTTACTCCCTCCAGCCGTAACAGAAGACATCCCGATGAGTCTAAAACCCCGACCAGCTCGTCTGTAAGCAGATATTGCTTCTAGGTGAAATAGTCCAACCATGTTTCCTCATTTTGCAAAGCAGTTTTTATTGTAGCGTATCACTCGAAACACCTATGACTAAAAAGTTATCTTTTCAAGAGTTTGCAAGATGTTGTGCTGCTTGTGTTTCTTTTTATCTATGTCAACGTTGTTTTGCAGGGTTAAACTAACATTGCGCCTTACTAAGTTATGTGTTGTCTTTGTGGCTAAATATGAAAGAAATATTGTGTGGCGAAGAGGCGTGCAGGGCCCTGCTGATGCTCGGATACTTTCTGATATCGAAAATATTCTGGTGAGGATGCAACATGTAATAAGAACTAATATACAATAGTACCTTTATGGAAACAACTAAAATTATAGCGTGTTGCTTTCCCTCTTTGCGATTTAACAGATTATACTGCATGGTTAATGCATTTTGTAACCAGTGTGCACATTCACATTTGTATAAGATGCCCTTCTCCTTTACCGCGCTGACTGCCCCTCCCCCTCGCATGCCCGCCCCTCCCCCTCGCATGCCCATTTTCTGCTGGGTCTTCTCATGAGACAACTTGCTGGGAAATTGTTGGAATAATGTATGGCCCATGTTTATTCATAAGCACGGCGATTACCCCATGACATCCCGCCTCAGCCAATGACCTCTGCACTGATACTGCACGGACCACCAGCTCCTGTGGCGAGAGTCATATATGATGTGCAGTCTTCTTTGATATTTTCTGATGAACAAGTGACAAACGTGACAAATTGGACAAGGACAATTTATGTGCATTGAGGTCAGTGGCTGACCCCATTCGTTTCAATTACTGTAACTGCACCTCTGAAATGTAATTTAAGTCGTAAAAGGGACGCGCATTATTGCCCGAGACGGATTTCATAAAGGCGCCTTGCTGATGTAAACAAAGTACAGATGGGTTGCTATCTTCTCGGCTGATGTTTAAATTGTATTTATATAGCGCTCACTACCCCCTGGTGAGGCGCTGTCTCCCTGAAAATCTGCTAAAATGTGATTGATATGTGTGTGGGGGCGGGGGGAGGCTGTTGAACAGTCCTGGTAAGAGGCTGTCTCGAGGAGACACGACATCAACAGCAACCAAACAGAGGAGTCCTGTGTAGAAATAAATGGAAAGTGTTTGATGGGGGCGCACAACTCAGGTCGTGCTAAGAGTAATTTAATTTTCGCGAAGCACTACGTAAAACATGCACTGCTAGTCTTTTTACAGTGAGCAGTATGTGAACTATGACATGTACTCAATATATTAAATGCAGGGGTGCTGTAAACCATTCATCGTTATTTCGAGTTTTCCTTTCTGCTCTCACGAACCAACAGACCCAGGGACGTTAAGGGCTGCTTTTTATGGGATGCTATTCTGTTATTGCGTTTCTAGCTGTAATAACCCAGCATCGCCCCAGGATGTGTTCTCCTTGTGAGTGCAAGTGTGGCCTCGAGTTCTTTCTTTACTCGTACAAATTCTACATCTCGGCACGACGAAATTGTTGTGCGTAGCACTGTCCCCTACCCGGGTGCATCCTATTAAGGATTGCCACCTGCAGAACTGAGGCATGGCAGAATGGGGACGTCAATTCATCAACATGCTATGCTTGGCGGAAGTGACATCGTATGCCGTTTATCCACCCAAATTGCATCAAAGGAAGTGATGTCATGTAAACTTTGGGCCCTGGTAATATCACAGGAAGTCACATCATGTGATATTTGAACCGGTTAGCATTACAAGAAGTGATATCACTGAAGTTAAAAACCTACAATAAGTCTGAAAAAGGATACCAAAGTAGCTAAAAGTGCATTTTAGATACCTTCGAAATACTGACTAGACCGTTATTGTGATATCTCAGTGGTGTACTGACAAAACACCAGGAGAACAACCATCATAGGCAAGGAGAAGAATAATAGGTCACCTTCAATCTTCTTATTCCTAAACATAACTTCAGATACCCAGGCGCAGCCTTGAAAGCCCAGGCATAGCCATCATTTGGTAACAACAACCATCATGTTCCTAGGAACAACTGAAATGCACTTAAAAAACATACTTGAATGCTCAAATACAGCCTTAAAAGCCCAGGCAGAATGTCTACATGCAAAAGTAAATCCAATATATGCTCAGGCAAAACCCCATATGCCCAGTGATGTCTTGCGAGAAAGTAATCATTAAACAGAAGGGAGCCCTGGGTGGAACACACGTGCAGCCCCACTATCACAGCGAGCATATGCACAGGCTCCACAGATTCAGTCCCAGCTTAACATGGTTTACCAAAAATGCACATGCACACCTCCCATACAATTACCAGTTCTTTGCCCTTCGTCTGCCACAACTACCTGCCTGCACAGGAAACCCGAATGCCTGTTCTCGGAGGCTCATATTTAGTTTATTAACATATTTGTGTGGCCAACATAGGTCCATGAGTGTTTGATCTCTGCCAGATTTTTAGAAAAACAAGTGACTCTCTAAATAGGTTGCATTTAGATTAATTCCATGTAAATATATTTTATGTAACTATCATAAAAAATGTGTATGGATCTGGTATGGGTCTAGCATGCATGGATCTTGCATAGACACTGTACTCTAATTATGTTAGCCACATATGTAGCACTCAACAACGTCTCATGTGTTATACACCCGCACACCCAACTCTTTCTGAAGAACCGGGATTTAAACCCAGCGGCGCAGGGGACACGCCCGAAGTCTTTGGGTCCACCTGTCTTAGAGTACAGAGACACGGGATTCTTCTGTTGACATCAAAGATCAATTTTTTTAGCTGCAGCCAGTAACAGAGGTCCTAGAAGTACAACACGGTGTATGTTCTCAGGAGACTGCCCAACATAATAGAGCGGAGCATCGTCTTTTATGCCAAAAACCACGTTCCTGGCTAGCATCAATTACTCACAAACTTGACCAATCAGAGGATGATATTTACAGAGGCATCACATAACGACAAACCCACCCATCGCCAATGACAAGGCAAAAATCCAGCATTCTTGGTCGAACAGGCCAGACAGGCCCATCATAAAAGACCTCAACCCAAATCAATAATTAGGCCATAGGGCCATAAAAGGAAGGAGCAGAAACAGATGAGGAGCAAGATAGAGGGGTGTGTGCGTGTGCCATAGAATCAATAATGTCCTGCTCTTTGATCTCTATCTGACCAGCTGCTTAACAAGGTACTGGCTCAACAAGTTTAGCCTCGGGCAACAGGGTCAGTTGACTCAGGTCAAACAGGAGTCAACACGAACTCGAGCTAAGGTGTACGCGTCCTTAGAGGCTCGCTTGGCCACAGTCATCCTGTAGTCATTAGCCTATGTGAGGGCAACCACAAAATGGCGGTTATGCACAAAATGAAACCCAAGGGTGAAGACTAGATCGTCAAATACACAGTGAATCCATCGGTGTAGCATGACAAACGCTTACGCATACTGCACTTGTCAGTCGCGGTTCGCTGATACCAAAATCATCACGATACGACAACCTTCATTGAATGGGTTCAGAATTCACGGAACCACAGACCCTCCTTTTGCCCTTACATAGGCAGTAACCTAAACTCACGTCAATCTGAGTCCAGGTCTATATTCATCAGATCATTGAGATGTTGCTGTAGCATCATCCTGGTACTTAGTAACTCTCTCTGGACAGATCTCCTCGAACACGAGGTAGCAAAAAGGCCACAGATACCAGGAGCACACTGTATACAAAGACAGAACAGGAAAAGGGTAGCTAATACCGTCCCAATGACCATCAGAATCTTCCATCCCCAGGTGGATAACAATCCCCAGAACCATCCCATTAACGACCAATCTCCTTCGTCCACATGTACGGACTCGGAGAGCTTATGTAGCTTGGAGATGGCTTGGAAAACTGTCGGAGCGTTGTCTGGAATGAAAACACAACAGCTTGATTGGATCAATTTACAGACCCCTCCTCTATCTGCAAGTATGACATCTAACGCAACTCTGTTCTGAAGAGTCATAAGGCGATCCGACTGGAGCTCAGCAGTCAAGTTCCTAAGGGCGCCGGCAGTCTCGACTATGGTGGACTCAACTACTCTCGTCAATTGCCGTATGTTCCTGCTGTTAATCATAGGTCCCCAAAACGGCAGAAAACCCTTCGAGAAATCTCCCAATTCTTGTCCTGCGGTATCTTCCTTTCTGAAGACACCTCTAACGACTCATCTTGTGGTAATCTGCCGCAGCTGTAAATGTAGGGGGTAACAAGAACGAGACAAAACATGTGCCCGAGAAATCAGGGGGCAACCATGTATACGCTCTGTCATGGCAAATGAAGTAGGTACCCTTAGCTGCTAGAAACGGTGGGGAAGTCTGGGATGCAAAAACATATGTCTCAATGCAAACACTCTTCCCTAACTGAGCTCTAGGATTCTTGCCATTACCTTGCAGACAGTAATGACCCTGATGGGGTACTATCCAAATCGGAGAGGATCTCTTCGCTCGCTGGTTCCCACTCAGACTAGCTCCATATCCAGTAACGTTCCATCCAATATACGCTAGCGTCTCATCTCTCGGGATAGTCTCATAAGAACCTATTCCTCTAATCATGTCGCCTATTCCCTTGACCAGAGCACTATTCTTCGGATTATCCTTCACAGAACGTAGGGGGTTGACTTCACGGGCATAAATGAACATTGTTCTGTATGCCCACACAGAACCATTGTAGCTAAATGGCAGGACCAGGTAAGGAATACCTTTATCGGTAGTATGGGGCATAAGGCCACACACCCGACAATTAGTTGTGTTCACTACTAGCTGGTGTTGGTGCAGAAGCTGAACAAAGGAATTATTAGCGAATTCCATTCTCCTAATGGACTCATGTTCGGGCAGAGGGTGAAAAGAATGCAAAGAAACAGTAGGAGGAGGCATGGGTTGTGCAGTGGGCATGAATGTTACTTGAATAGAGAATGTCACATATCCAATTAAAAACATTATTAAACTAAACAGTATAAACAGACATAATATTAAAAAACGTTTTCTACTCATTATTATACACATTTCGTTCTTGAAGCTCATTCTTTTAGTAGGTCTCTCCATCCCGAAAAACTCCATCCTCTAACCGTCCTGCTCGCGGCGGATGGGTGTTCCGTGCTAAGGAATGCGCCTGTCGGTCCAGGGAACGCCCTTAGACCACCCAGAACCGTCGACCTAACGTCTTCGGCTTGCACTCCAAGGACTTGGCACCGCGACCCTACAGCTGAACCCGGATGGTGGTTCGAAAAACAAAAATCAAAATAGTTTCTCGGAGGGGAGCTAACCTTAAAAAAATAGCAAAGAAGGAACTTAATTTGTTATTTGTCCCGCGACTCTTGGTCGCAAATTATAACGCTCTTTGCCAGGCAATATCTGTTCTCGGAAAAGTAGCTCAGGTTTAACAGTGTTCAAACGGTTCGATGGAGGCACAGCTTCTTGAAGAAGATTATCGCTTTCTGGCTCAGTGTTTGTTCCACTCAAACGGGCTTCGCTGAAAGGCAGAAAACGAGGCACGGTCTCAGTCTCAGAATCAGGAAGTCCTTTTTGGACCCACCGGTCGTACGGCAGAGACAACGGGGCCCTCTTACAATGTACGCCATGAATCCAGTTCTTTTTACCGTGCACTCGCACCGCAGAACGGGTAGACAATAACACTAGGTAAGGTCCTGTCCAGCGGGGCTGCTCATTCTTGGTTCGCTGAAAATTCTTCACGAGCACCCACGCGCCAGGTTCAATGGTGTGCCCTGGATCTTCAGAAACCTGTGGCAAAGTATCATGAACCTGTTGATGCAGAACACGCAATTTAGCCGTCAATTCGTACAGGTAGTCAAGCAATACAGGGTGTTCTATCTCACTAAATTTTGTCGGCCGCGGCACTCCCCAAATATTTGCCGGGCGACCAAACACAACCTCATAAGGACTCAGACCCATTCGCGAATGCACAGTCATTCTTGTGGACAGAAGGGCTAACGGCAAAGCATCAGGCCATTGTAGACCAGAGCTCGCTTGAATTTTGGCCAATTTCAATTTTAACGTGCCATTGTAGCACTCAACTAGACCAGCTGACTGGGGATGATTGGCAGCGTGGAACTTCTGCCGGATTCCTAACCCATCACACACTCTCTTCATCACTTGACCCACAAATTCGCTCCCATTGTCACTCCAGACCATTCTCGGCAACCCATACCTAGGGAAAAATTCCTTAATAAGGGCTGTAGCTGTGGACAAGGCAGTATTGTCCTTCAAAGGGTAGGCTTCCACCCATCTAGAAAAAGAGCAAACAACCACTAAGACATACTTCAGGTTGTTGCACCTCTCCATATGGATGAAATCTAGCTGCAAAGCCTCAAACGGATACGTGGGAGGAGCAAAATGACCAGCTGGAGTTGGAGTTCCCTTACCAGGATTGTACATCAAACAAACCATACAGTTCTTGACCAAATTCTCTGCACACTTAGGAATTCCAGCATTTTGCCATACTGGGGCCAACAACTTACAGATCCCTTTCACACTGATATGGGACATTCCATGTGCCATCGTAACCACTGGAAGTACATACGCATCAGGCAACAACCATCGCTGATGTTCTGACAACTCAACCCAACAACCATTCGAGTCCAATTTACCCTTGCTTTCTCTCCATTCATTCAACTCTTTCTCTGTAGCTTCAGCTTGGATGGATTTCACACTCTCAATCGTATCTTCACACATACTTCTATCTGGAATCCATCTCGCCGAACCCGCAACATACATTCGACTCATTACATCTCTCGCAGTCTCTTTCGCGACTTCATCTGCAAACGCATTACCACGACCAACATCATCCGTGACTTTCTTATGCGCACTGCATTTCACGATCGCAACTTGCAACGGCAGAGTAAGAGATTCAAGAAGTTCATTCACCAATTGACCATGTTGGATCTTGGTCCCATGCGAAGTCAGAAACCCACGTTCTCTCCACAATCGTCCAAAGCTAAGAGCAACACTGAACGCATACAGTGTACACAGTCACTCTTTTCCCTTTCGACAACACACACGCTCTTGTCAATGCAATCAACTCTGCCGCTTGTGCTGAATTATGTGGGATACGAGCAGCTTCAACAATCGTATGCAAAGTCGTAACTGCATATGCCGCAGTCGTATCACCATTCGGAAGCTTGAAGCACGAACCATCAACCCATAAAGTACCATCACATTCCGCAAGAGGAGTGTCCCTAAGGTCTATCCTCCCTTTCGTTTCTTCCTCAGTCCTAAGAAAACAATCATGCTGTTCGGTATCATCTGTCTCAGTTGAGATCGGCAACAACGTGGCTGGGTTCAACGTGTTGCATCTCTTTATATGTACATGACTTGCTAACAAGGTCAATTCGTAACCTGACAACCGAGCTCTAGTTAAGTGCTGTGTCTTGGTACGGTTCAACAAGGTATCCACTGCATGTGGAACCATCACGATCAGTGTATTGTCCATCACCAAACCAGCAGACTGTCGGATTGAAACAGCCGCTGCCGCTGTAGCTCTCAAGCAACTCGGCAACGCTCTAGCTACCGGATCCAAAGTCGACGAAAAATAAGCACATGGACGTTGCTTATCGTCAAACTGTTGAGTCAAAACTGACAATGCACATCCCTCTCTCTCGTGGACATACAATGTGAAGGGTTTACTGTAATCGGGAGTACCCAACACAGGAGCCGAACACAGCGCATCACGCAATTCTGAAAAACTCTTCTGACATTCGTCAGTCCAAGGAATAGGATTCGGAGTATACTTAACAGTAAGAGCTATCAAAGGTTTTGCAAGCAACGAAAAATTAGGAATCCACTGTCTACAGTACGATGTAATACCTAGAAACGCACGCACTTCACTCTGTGTCGTAGGCACACTCATTTTCGCAATCGCTTGAATTCTTTCTGGGGTCAATCTTCTTCCCTCCTTCGATAAGAGGTGACCTAAGTAGGTAACTTCTTGTCGGCAATACTGCAACTTTGAAAGAGAAACCTTATGATGGAAATCAGACAAGTGACGTAACAACGACAGAGTAGCCTCTCTACAAGTCTCTTCATTGTCAGCAGCAACTAAAAGATCATCAACATACTGAATAAGGGCAGCACCATCAGGTAAAACCAACAAATCAAGTTGCGTCTTCAAGCCTTGACTATAGATCGATGGACTCTCACAATAGCCTTGAGGAGCGCGTTTAAACCGGAAACTTCAGCCTCCTAAAGAGAAGCCAAAAATATCTCTACTCTCCACGGCAATGGGGATGCTGAAGAAAGCATTCTTCAGATCAATCACCGAAACCACGTGGCTGTGGCCGGAATCAAAGTCAGTAAAGCGGTGATATCAGGCACGACAGGGAATTGCGGAACAACGATCTTATTCACCTCGCGAAGATCGATCACAAACCTATATACAGGAGGCTGAGAAGAATCGGTTCTCTTCAGAAAAGGCGAAACCGGACTATTGCACACATTACCTCTCGTTTCCTCAATCCCACCTTTCTCAATCAGATCAGAGATGATCGCCAAGAGTGCTCTTTCACCATCACTTGAGATACGATACTATGGAATGCGTGGCAATCTAGCATTCGCCTTCAATGTCACAACATACGGTGGAATCTCCAAAAGACCCACATCATTAGGACCAGTAGCCCAAAGAGAATCAGGAAGAGAAGACAATTCAGCTGGAAGTTGGTCTTTAGCCAAATACATCGGAGAGATCACTCTCTTTCCCAATGTAAGCTGTACTCCTGAAGGAGAACAATAAAGCGTCGCATACAATCTCTTCAAGTCCAATCCCAACAAGTTCTCACCAAAACCTGTCATCAGAATGAGGGGTACTTCGAATTCACAAGGTCTGACAGAAAGAGACAAAGAACTAGAAATCGGATTTCTAACCGGGGCGCCAGAAAAACCTACTGAAACATTCGTTAAGCCAGACAAAGGTGCGCCAGGGAGTTTAGAGTGCATGATAGAACTCTTCGCAGCACCAGTATCCAACAGAAAAGGCTCTGACACACCTGATGCAATCACTTCAACATAAGGTCCACTCTGATCTACTAGAACTGAAACGACTCCCTCTCTTTGTCTGTGGCTGTCCTAACAATCATTACCTTCCTTATCCTCTCCTTCAGCGTAATAATCGTCCGCATAATACTAAGCCGTCCTACCAGACGCGCCATTCTGTTGATCAAAACAATTCATCGAATTCTGCGGAGGCAAGGAACGCGCAATCTGAGACATACCACGTCCTCGACCTCGCGGAGCTTGTTGAACACCTCGACCTCTCATACCAGAAACACCATTCGTGCGCTGTAATAAAATCGGGCAACTATTCTTGAAGTGACCCTCTTCTTTGCAATACGCACACTGATTAGGACCTACAGGAAAACGCTGTTGAGAAGACTCGAACCTTTGCGAGTTTCTCTGATATTGTTGGGGTTGCTGATAATCACGCTGGGTGTTGCGAGGCGGGTATGCTTGCTGCAAAAGAACCTTAGTCTTCAATTCTTTAGTCTTTTTATCCGCTTTCTCTATCTCATCCTTATTTCTATTCTCATAGTACTGGGCAGTAGCCAATATCTGTGCTGATGAAGAAACAGCCCAGGCACTTTCAGAATCCTTCACCCGATTGCACAACTCGGGAAGCAAATTATGCACAAACTTGTCAACGAACAACCTTTGACCACCTTCTGTACTCATGTCTTGACCACTGTGGTCTGCAAATGTCTCTTCAAATCGAGTGAAAAAGTCGGACACAGTTTCGTCTTTCTTCTGCTTGCATGCAGACAACTTGTCCCAATTGACACGCATAGCAGGCATCAAAGTCTTCATATAATCAATAATTCTACCAGGGAGATCAGCAATCACATTCTCGGGCTTAGCACCACCTATTTGTCTTTCATCTGCAGTTCTAAGGTTATTCCATGTATCACCTAATTCCTGCGCATGATCCGTATGACGAATCTTACTCCATATAGGCTGTGGAACAACATTCCCAAATAACATATCTATATCAGCCAAATTCATAATACATGAACCCGCAGTTTGGGATAGCTCCTTATAAAACCCCGCAGGATTTTTACGTGGATCAGGCAAAGTCTGCTTTAGAGCTAGGACTTCGGCACGCTTCCATGGAACATGTACCCAAACGCGCTGGAAATGTGCCAGAACAGGTGGATTAGCATTCGCATCACCAGGTCTCCAAACGGGAGGAACCTCACGCATAGGGTATTGACGTGCCTTTCTCCTAACTGAAGAATCAGGCTCAAATAATGACCGAGAAGGAAACTCACTCCTAAACAACAACAATGTCGCGACTGCTCTTTCAACATCAAGACCCACTATAGTTCCTTTCGCAAACTCGGACCGCACACGGAACAACTCAGGCGGAGTCTGTCCTACCTCGCTATCTTCCCACTGTTCACGAAGGAAAGAACACATCGCTTCAAATACGTATCTCTGTTTCGGTGCTTCCCATTGATGGAAAACATCCATAACACCCTCAAGATCATAGTGCGAAGGAAAGGTAACCCATTTACGCGCCAAGTGATCTAACACTGTCCGTTCATCAGGACCAGGCAATTGACTACGCAATTGCTTACGCTCTACAACAGGAGACATACCCAATGAACCCATTAGAGGAGAAAAAAGACTAGCAACCGCATCAGTCATCCTCCGTCGACCAGAAGGAGAAGGTGACAAAAGAACAGGAGACAAGGCAGAATGAGAAGGAACCGAAGTCGGAACAGTGACAGAGGGAACAGACAACACAGGTATAGGAGTAGCAGACGAAGGAGGTAGCAAAGACGGCGGCCCTTGAGAAGGCTGCGCCGAGGCAGTAGTAGCCAGTAGAGGGAGAGCTGGCTGTTGAGGAACCACTGGATGTAAAACAACCGGGGGTTGCGCAACTACAAGTGGCGGAGGTGCGGTAGCACTCTGAGCATAAGGGGGTGGTGAACTTAATAGATGCGACATTAAAGGATCTTTCGCAAGAACTTTCTTTTCTTCTTGCTGTTGAGGCGGCAAAGCTGGATAACATTTGTCTACCGCTAATTGACGTTGCCTAAACATCTGTTTGCTTTCTTGCTCTTCCTCATTATCCTTAAACTGTATAGCAGACTGCACCATCGACATACCTCGTGCACGCTTATTTCGTTTCGCTAACTTAACTTCCTTTTGTTTGGCTTCTTTTCGCCAAAGGCGGAAAGAGTCAAACATTGCCGGCCGGGCTTTCTTTTTGAAGAGTCTAACTTCTAAATTATCTAAAATCTCCGTGTCATAACTACCATATTGGGGCCATTTTAGGACACCATCCTTCCTAGTATACTTAATCCATACGTCATTATACGTGATGGGGCCCACGCTGTGTTTTAAATAGAGCTCGTAGGTCGGAGTTCCAATCGGAGGCACCGGACACGAGTCCTCCAATCGGGAATCCCTATTACAACCATAACAAAATATCTATCCAAGTCTGCTAAGACCAGGCATCTTCGCTCACTAGTCTAGCTTCAAACTTCAAGGGAATATCAAAACGATAGCCTCGTGAATACACGAGTCCCTCGGCTTTGGGGCCTGCAGGTACCAAATCAAAGCGATCCCGAAGGATACCAAAACAAACTAAGGACTGGGAGATGCTCCACTCATACTTAACTGAAATATCGATGACATCGCCAGAAGACCCGTCTATCGTCTCGCTTTACAAGTCATCAAAGGCTCCAAGACCGGGCGACAGTCAGGGCAGCAGTCCTTCGTAGCCGTCGGAATGCGGGGAACTTCGCAGCAAAGACTTTCGGACCACAACGACATACAGGGGTCGATGAAGTGGTAGGCCTCCCTCCAGAATTTTCACACGAAGCTCCTCACGATCTTCAGGCTTGGACCGGTACCGCTGAAGTCGCCCCAGAGTTGGGCGCCAACTGAAGAACCGGGATTTAAACCCAGCGGCGCAGGGGACACGCCCGAAGTCTTCGGGTCCACCTGTCTTAGAGTACAGAGACACGGGATTCTTCTGTTGACATCAAAGATCAATTTTATTAGCTGCAGCCAGTAACAGAGGTCCTAGAAGTACAACACGGTGTATGTTCTCAGGAGACTGCTCAACTTAATAGAGCGGAGCATCGTCTTTTATGCCAAAAGCCACGTTCCTGGCTAGCATCAATTACTCACAAATTTGACCAATCAGAGGATGATATTTACAGAGGCATCACCTAACGACAAACCCACTTTCAGTTATCCAACCCATCGCCAATGACAAGGCAAAAATCCAGCATTCTTGCTCGAACAGGCCGGACGGGCCCATCATAAAAGACCTCAACCCAAATCAATAATTAGGCCATAAGTCCATAAAAGGAAGGAGCAGAAACAGATGAGGAGCAAGATAGAGGGGTGTGTGCGTGTGCCATAGAATCAATAATGTCCTGCTCTTTGATCTCTATCTGACCAGCTGCTTAACAAGGTACTGGCTCAACAAGTTTAGCCTCGGGCAACAGGGTCAGTTGACTCAGGTCAAACAGGAGTCAACACGAACTCGAGCTAAGGTGTACGCGTCCTTAGAGGCTCGTTTGGCCACAGTCATCCTGTAGTCATTAGCCTATGTGAGGGCAACCACAAAATGGCGGTTATGCACAAAATGAAACCCAAGGGTGCAGACTAGATCGTCAAATACACAGTGAATCCATCGGTGTAGCATGACGAAAACGCTTATGCATACCGCACTTGTCAGTCGCGGTTCGCTGATACCAAAATCATCACGATACGACAACCTTCATTGAATGGGTTCAGAATTCACGGAACCACATTTCCCTCTCTTACTGTGTCCACCTAGACACCCCTGGCTTGTGTGCACCTTTCTTACTGGCATCTATGTTCACTAAGCCACATTTCCCTTGCGTACATGTGCTATCCTTATGTGTGTGCCCATAGGTCATTCTCTACATCCCATCTGTGTGCGCCTAGCTACCTCTCACTTGTGTATACTATGCCTCTATTAGCTGGTTGCAACTCCTTTTACCCCCTACATTCAACTAACACCACTCCCCTGTGTGCACATAGAAGTCCCTCACCTATATGCACCTTGCTCACCTGTGCATAGTGCTTTTTAAAGCTACAATAACTAGCATGAGAGAATACTACTAAACATGACAATCCACGTACATGTTCTTTTCAAATGAATTGCATCACTAGGCTGTATGATTTGAATTATTTTGCAAAGTAGCCCATAATAGTAGTCCGAATGAAAGACATGCAGGGCATTTGAATTATTTTTGTCCAATAATCTCAACAGTGACAAGGGAGAAAAATATTAGACGAGAGAGAGTGAAACACTAAAGGAAGAGTCGGGAGAATAGAATGGCGGGTGTTAGACCTGACATCCTTGGCGTAGTTTTCCCTGACCTTTTGGCCTCTACCTCCTGTGTTTTTGATGCTGTGCTGGATTTCGTTTTTGCTGGCTTAGATGCTTCGGGCACTTTGCCACTGCTGATCTGTGTCAAAGTGCAAGTGCTCCCTGTGTAAATTGTTATTGTGATTGGTTCTCCCTGATTGGAATATGTGTTTTACCAGTAGGCCCCTAATAAAGTGCACTAAGTGTGCCAGGGCGGGTAAATCGAATGCTACTAGTGGGTTTGCAGTACTGAATCTGCTGCCCACATAAGTAGCCCTGAAAAGGTGTCTCAGGCCTGCCACCGCAGTGCCTGCGCGCTGTTTAACTGCCATGTCGACCTGGCCAGTGCATCCACTTGCCAGGCCTTACCCTTCCCTTTTCTTACACATAGGACACCCCTATGGTAGGCCCAATGTACCCCTCTGGGCAGGGTGTAGTGTATGTGAAAGGTAGGACATGTACTGGTATGTGTAACATGTCCTGATAGTGAAATACTGCCAATTTAATTTTTCACTATTGAAAGACTAACTTGCCCATAGGACAGAATAGGGAATGCTTTGTAACCTTTTTACAAGCATATCTTCCCATAGGAGTAAGATGAGAAAATGGAGTTTGGTATCCCTAAACTCAGAATTTAATAACACATCTTTTAGTAAAGACGGTTTTTAAATTGTGTGTTTGAAAATACCACTTTTAGAAAGTGGCTATTTTCTTGTTCAACCTTCCTGTGTGCCTCTGCCTGGTTGTGGATTGACTGTCTTGCTTTGGAGTGACAGGTGCTGGAGTGGCTCCAGGAGTCTGGGTGAGTCAGCACTAGGCTGCATAGGTATGATCTGCATTTGGAGTGGTGGGAGGAGTAGCACCTGTACCTGAATAGGGCTGTGCCTGCCTTCCACAATGCTGGCTCCTCCCCCTGCTGTGTGTCTGGAGCCAAGGCCCACACTAACAAAAAGTTGTAGTGCACTGGCAGAGTGCCCCCAGAACTGGTTTGAACTGGGATCAGAGCCCCTTGCACAAAGAGAACAAATACATTTTGGGGTATAAATACTAGACCTAAAAGCGCAGAACTTTAGATCATTCCTGGAATTCAAGAGGAACCTTTGCTAAGGAGAAGAGCTGGAGAGACTGAGAAGAAGTACTGCCCTTGCTGTGTGTCTGGGGTTGGCCTGCAGTTGCTGTTTCTGCCAAGGAAAGGAGAAGGACTTTGCTGTGTGCTGTGTCCCCTGCTTGAAGGCGATCTCCAAGGGCCTGAAGTGAGCTGGTCTCCTGTTCAGAAGTCTCAGGGACACAAAGACGTCACCCCCAGCTCCCCTGAACTCTGCTGTTATGAGTTCTGACCTGCCTTGAGGTGCCTGTGCCAGTTTTGGGCCTCTGGAGGTTGTTGCTGCTGTTTGGGAGCTGGAAGTGAGAAGAAACCTAAAGGACTGCAGAAATAGAATCATCGCCCTTCTTGCTGCTGTTTTTCCAACACATCTTCACGGTGCGAGATGAATTTCCACACATCGCCGTGCTGCTGCGAAAGCCGTGGCAGTGCCAGTTGTCACGGCAAGAATTGACGCATCAACGCATCGAGGGATCGAGGACCAACGCAGCGCTGCGCAACGCCACCGCGTCGATCGGCGACTCATCCCGAAGATCCACGCATCTTACCTGTGCTCTACATTTCCCTGACGAATCACCTGCGTAACGGAACCAGCCCGAAGAGTCGACGCATCACTCCCTCTACACACCGGAATCAACGCAACCCTTCCTCTGCGTGCAGCGGGACTGTCGCATCGCCTCCTCAGGGTCTTAGGAGTGTCGCATCTCTTTGTTTTCCGATGCTGCGGCTGTTTGGCTTGGTGAACTTTGACGCAACTACAGGTACTTTGGTGAAAAGTCACGCATCCATAGTTTTCTATGGTACCAGTTCTTGAAGCCTTTTTGAAGTCATATTTTTAACTGTGTATGTTGGATTTTTGTTGTTTTGGTCTTGTTTAGTTTAGATAAAGATATTTTATTTTTCTAAACTGGTGTTCTGTTTTCACTGTGTTACTGTGAGTGTTGATACAAATACTTTACACATTGCCTTTGGGATAAGCCTATCTACTCTTGCCAGGTTACCAAGGGGGTGAGCAGGGGTTAGGTAAAGTGTGTATCCCCCTTCTCCTGACTAGAAGCAAGGGTCCCTATTTGGACAAAGGTACCTACCTCTGCAAACTAGAGACCCCCATTTCTAACATTGGTGGTCAGCGGTGAGGATTTGAACTTGTATTTGTACTTGACCCACAGTGATTGGTGTACATCACTAGTTTAGTGCAGACCACTACGCAACCACATACTGTATTTTGCTTTTGGTTCTATTTTTGAGTGACCCTTAAAGTATTCACGCATCATGTCTCAGAAAGGGAAACCCGCAAGTGAAGTTGCAGAATTGGAGTTTGATATTGAAATGTTGCATTCTTACAAAGTAGATCAGCTCAAAAATGTTGCAAGTATTTGGAATGTCCCATGAAGAGCAGCTCCAGGAAGGATGAGCTGTAGAAGGCCTTAAGGGCCTGGTGGGAAGCCAAAGAGGCTGGGGAGACAGGTGATGCCGAGGTGGATGAGGATGCACAAAGGGATGGTTTCAGGTCACAGGATCTGCCTGTGTCAAGAGCAGCCTTCAGTGCTGGCAGCGTCCATTCCACTGGAAGTCTTTCCCCAGAGGAGCGGGAGAAGAACCAAAGGGTCAGAGAGCATGAGCTGGAGGTCATGAGGCTCCAGGCCAAGGTGGAGGAGAGCAAGAATGCACGTGCCTTGCAAGAAAAGAAATTACTTTTGGCTCATGAGTTGAGCATGAGGGAACTGGACATTAAGGCCAAACAAGTGGAGTCCAGTTCAAATGGTGGCAGTGCACAGCCAGTGCAAGGGGGTAAGGTGTACATACCCAAGGACTTAGTGCAGAATTACCAGAAGGGTGATGATATTTATGCATGGTATACGGTGTATGAGATAGCCTTGAGAATGAATGAGGTTCCTGAGAAGAACTGGGGGCCGGTCTGTGGAAACACTTTGAGGCCGCTGGGAGGGACACCCTGTCACCATTAGAGCAGGCGGGTACCCTGACCTATCCCAACATGAAGGAGGCTTTATGCCTCAGTTATGGGCTTACCCCAGAGCAGTACAGAGAAAGTTTAGGAACTTCAAGAAGCTTGATTCAAGTACTTGGGTTGAATGTGTGAACATGTATTCGCGTGCACTGGGAGGTCCGATAAAGGGCAGCAATGTAACTGATTACCAGGGTTGTGTAACTGAATCAGTTGGGAGCACTTGAGTAGTCTGTGTGTTCCAGATCTGCGGCAGCATCTTTTCGATAGTAAGCTAACTGATCCCAGGGAGCTTGCTAAGGAGGCGTACCGCTGGACTAGCACCAGGGTCCACAGGGGGATTGTGGGTAACCCAGCCAAGGGTGAGCAGGGTCCTCAGCAGAATAGTGGGGGGAACAAGGGTAACCAAAAGTAGTTCTCTAAAGGGCCCCAAAACAGTTCCCAGGGAAAGGAATCCCAACCCCCCAAGTCTAAGGTGTCCTGGCCCCCTAAGGGCAGGCACGACAACCGGAGTCCCCCCCAAGTGTTATTCATGTGGTCAGGTGGGCCACATTGCAAGAGATCCCAATGCCCCCCCCCCCCCCCCCCCAGCACTCACTGGTGCTCCGTCACCGGGGATAGTGAGTATAGCACTGGGGGAGGAATTGGTTCCTAGTGAAGGGGGGAAACAAGCAGTTATGACCTTTGTCTCATTAGGAGACAGAGAGATGGTCCAGGAATCCTACCTGCCTGAGAACACTAAAAAATACAGTTATGTATCAATGGGGTAACCCGATAGACTACTGGACTCGGGTAAATAGTGGTACACAAAAGAATGGTCACAGTGGCAATTCTTCACAATGTAACAACAACCAATACATGGTCAAATGACAAAGAAATATGACAACACCAAGAAATATCATACAATAAATGAATGTGATTTAATCGATTGTACAAATAGTCTTAATAGATCAACGGTTCACGAGACAACCTGTATATCACATTCTGCAATTTAGAACAGGTGCATATAACGTGAGGTGACAAGTGCAAAAATTGGGATTTGTGCAAGTGATGTGCAGTGGAAAGGTGGTGCATGTATATGCATCAACATACAATGGTAGATAACCTATCCAACCAGATTTCTGGCAAACTCAATAAATGCTAAATCATAGGCCACTGATGCAGTTAGTAATTCACTGTCATCCAGGTTTGATGTAGAAGGAAAGAAAAAGTCGACGTTTCGACCCCTATGGGGACCAGCAAACTGAGTGTCTTGGAGGTGGGGTCTTCATCAGTACCAAGGGGGGCAGGTGAGGGGGGGCACCTATGGACGATGGTATAGGGTTAGTGGGGTGTGTCGGGGGGAAGTTAATCCAATTGGTATATACTGAGAAATATGAATTACCAGTATCAGCAAGAATCCTTTGTGCTGGAAATTAAATTTGTGGGCCTGCGTGACTCCTACAGGGTGAGGGAGACGGAAACGAAAAAAATATCGCTAGGATCATGGTTTACACTAGAGGAAAGGAGTACAGTATGGGGCAAAAACACTAGCCATATACTCACGGAGAAACTCGTAGAATGAGTACCATAGGATCTTAGTTGTCTGTGGTGGGCTGATTCAAGCAGTTAGGATGGCACTAGGTTCATGGGTAACCTGTGGCTGGGTGCGTAGGAAGGGAAGAGGGGGAAACATTCTGGTTAGAAGCTATTCTAGGGGATATGTACACTGGTAGTGAGAACGCGAGTCTAATCACGGTGTATATACATATCGAGCTGAAGTTGATTATGGTAGCATACAATTCGGGGAGAATAGCGCATGGATGTGCTTAAAAGGAGGTAAAGCCTGGTCATACGGAGACATATTTACATGCTGTATAATGACTAGCAGACTCCATAGAGGGCAATGTGCGAGAGGTAAAAGAAGCGCATTAACACACAACCGGGATACGGGTGTGTACACGCATAATACCCATGAGAGTGTTATGAGACCAAATGCTGATTGGAAATGCTTAAATTACACGTGGCGCGATAAATAGAAGGCAGGGACCTTGAACGGGAGGCAGCGCATGTGAGCTAATCCGTTTAGAAAAAAGAAGAATTATGCAAAGGATAAAGCGTGTGCACAATTAAATTCAAAAGACAGTAGAACACTTAAAAAAGGTTGTCAGGCAGCGTGTGGATGCGAGTCTGTGTGTAGATCATGGAACGTTAACGAGATTCAGATCTTGTGCCGAGATAAAGCGTGTGCGTATTCCAGCTAGAAAGCAGGGAGATAAAGACATGACATACCTCTCGGGGAAGCGTTGAAAAATCTGACAGCTAACCCCGGTTGGTGTCACGTGACGGGTTAAGTATCAGCGCAAAACGTGCATGTCATGCACGTTTAGTCAAGGAGGATTATAGCTCTGCCGATCGATTTCAAAGGGCAGGATATCGATCACAGAGTTTAGATAAGTTCTTGTTAAAGTGATACAACATCAATAATGTAGATACAAGTAAGTTCAAACACGATGTTTAATTGCAGTTCGGTGTTACTGGCAAACGGCAAACTTGAAGACTGTTAAACACAAAGCATTTACAAAAGCAAGTTCATATTAGGATGGAACATGGGAGTAATTACTGTTCGGTGTTACTAGGAACCGGCAGTATTGAAGAGAGTACAACACAAAATAATTAGAACAATGTTTGTGTAGCAAAATAGCTGTCTAACAAAAGTTAGCGCACATTCTATCGGTGGATTTATTTACAATGCAAATAGAGTAACTAAGCGAATAGGCTTTTGGGATTCACTCGTGTTGATATAGGCTTAAACATGGAGGCTGGTTAATGTTATCGGTTTAACTAAACCGTGTCAGGTGTATGGGAGGGGAATACACATGATATATAGCAAATGAGGTAAGGGAATGTAAGGCAGTGTTAACTTCATATCTGGTACTATGTGATAGACAAAGTGCCTTCAAGGTACAAAAGTTATGGACCACCCAGTAGGGACAGTTGTGCATATGTAGTATCTAGTTCATTGAGACCGTTATGTACAGATTTAAAATGGTCCATCCATTTTCATTCTCTGGTATTTAGGATTAATCCCAGATCCCCTCCCCTGATACCCAGTGTGACTGCTTCAATCATCAGCCATTTCATGGATTCAGGTGGATGGTTGAGTGTTTGAAAGTGGTCAACCATGGGGGCCCCCACGGTTCCGCATCTTATCCTGCTTCAATGCTGCAGTATTCGACCTTTGACTTTTTGGCTAGTCTGTCCTATGTAAACTTTGTCACAGGGGCAGACAATGGTGTAAATGACGTTTTTCGTGTTACAGTTTGTAAGGGTTTTGAGATCTACCGTACAGTTGCTGTGATTGAACTTTTTGGTTTCAATCGTCAGGCAGCAGGTCTTACATTTTCCACATTTGAAGTGTCCCACTACATCTGGAAGTTGCCACATTGAGTGAATGGTGGGTTGTGGCGGTATATCCAGGAAAGATCTAACCACATGGTCGCGGATATCTTTACCTTTCTTGAATGAATGCATTGGAGGTTCTGGAAGCTGTAACTCTCCTGCCACTAGATGCCAGTGCTTATTGACAATGTGTCGGATTTCGTTGCTCCATGTGTTAAATGTTGTGACGCAGATTAATCTGTCCAGATTCTGGAGGCGTTCTTTTGGGGTGAGAAGCATCTCCCTCTGATTATACCAAGCTCTCTTTCTGGCCCGTTTGGCCAAACGTTTAGGGTACCCTCGTTCGACCAATCTATGGATTAGATCACCTGATTCGTTGAAGAATTCCTCCTTCTGGGTGCAGTTCCTCCTGATTCTCAAGAACTGACCAAATGGCAAGTTATCACGTAAACCCCGGGGGTGAGGACTACCATATCTTAACAGTGTGTTCCTTTCCGTGGGTTTACGGTATAGGGTGGTGTACAGACAGTCACTTGTGGCTTTATTGGATATGTCGAGAAAATCGATGGTAGATTTATCCTGGTGGATGGTGAACTGAATATCCATTGATCTCCCATTTAGCCAGACAAAGAGGTTCTGGAGATCCGAGTTGTTCCCTGTCCAAACCATGAGAACGTCATCTATCTAACATTTCCAGCAATAAACATGGTCTCTGAAGGGGTTTGAGATATTGTGAATATAGTTTTGATCAAAATCATCCAAGTAGAGGATAGCCAGGTCTGGGGCGAAGCTGGCCCCCATAGCCACGCCCTTGGTCTGCATGAAATAGTCACATCTGTCAGGTGTCAATGGGTGTCTGAAGAGCAGGTTATTCCCAATGTACTTCACCCTGTAGTTGCAGCAGACAACTCTGAGCGCTTATGTAAGGTGGCACTAGTTCCCTTTGAGTGGGGGGTTTTCAGGTTCCTTGAAGTCCACCCATGCCTGTAGACTGTCTGCTTGGAAAGGATCTGGAGAGTTCTCTATCGAGGGAGGTGGAACGCCAGGCTCATTTGGAGATGTTGGGTCTGTGTGACCACTCGGTCAATGGCAGCCAGTAGGGGTATTCAAGAGGACCTGGAGCCTAAAACAGTGTCCCAGGTGCCTGCCAGGAAGAGGAAGGGCAGGGGGCGTGGGAAACCAGCCCCTGAAGTTCCCACGGTCCAGGAGGAGGCAGAACCTGAGGGGGATGCCCTTGAACCTACAGGGGAACAAGTGGCGCAGATGGAGTGCCCTACTCTTGTTGGTCTGCAGCAGCAGGCTGCATACCAGGCAGCAGGTGATCAGTCCGGATCACAACTGATTTACTGGGAGGATGGTTTTCTATATAGTGAGCCTAAGGTCTCTGAACCCGGTGCAACCCGTGTGCTAGTAGTACCCGAGCGCTTCAGGACCTTTCTACTGGGTCTGGCTCATGACGTACCTCTAGCAGGACATTTGGGGTGTGGCAAGACCCTCCAAAGGCTTGTCACTAACTTCTATTGGCCCCAAATGAGAAGGCACGTTGGTATACACAGTAGGTCTTGTCAGACTTGCCAGGCAAGTGGCAAGAGTAGAGGGAAGTGTAAGGCTCCCCTCCAACCCTTTCTTGTGGTGAGCACCCCTTTTGAGCGGGTGGGAATTGACATTGTGGGGTCACTGGAACCCAAGACAGCCTTAGGCAACAAGTTTATCTTGGTCTTGGTGGACCATGCCACCCGGAAGTTGTCCCTCTCCGGACAATCACAGCCCCCGTGGTGGGCCATGCAGTGATGGGGATCTTTTCCCGATGGGGGGTTCCCCAGAGAGGTGGTCTCTGATTGTGGTAAAAACTTCATTTCTAAGTACATGACATCTTTATGGGAGGAGTGTGGTGTGACCTACAAGTTCACCACTCCTTACCATCCTCAAGGGAATGGGTTAGTTGAGAGGTTCAACCAAACCCTGAAAGACATGATCAAGGGTCTTGCAGAACCCATGAGACGGAAGTGGCACGTCTTTTTGCCATGCCCGTTGTTTGCATACAGGGAGGTACCGCAGAAGTCCTTAGGGTTCAGTTCTTTTGAACTGCTGTACGGGTACCCTGTGAGAGGACCTCTGAGTCTGGTAAAGGAGGGTTGGGAGAGAACTCCTAGTAAGACCCCCAGGATGTGTTCAGCTATGTGCTGGCTTTCAGAAACCAGACTCACCGCTTCAGTAAACTCGCTCAGGTGAACGTGGAAGCTAGCCAGGAAGAAATGACAAGAATGTATGACCAGAGTACCACTCTGGTCGAATTTGAGCCTGGCCAGAAAGTGTGGGTGATGGCAGCAGTGGAGCCATGTGTGCTCCAAGACAAGTGTACTGGTCCATATGAGGTGGTGGAGCGCAAGAGCGAGATGACCTATGTGGTTGACTTGCAGACTCCTAGGAACCCTTTAGGGTCCTACACGTGAACCTCCTCAAGTCACACTTTGAGAGGTCTGAGGTAACTATGCTCCTTGCAACAGATGATGGAATGGAGGAGGAGAGTGAGCCTCTTCCTGACCTCCTGTCAGTGAAGGAACATGATGGGTCAGTGGATGGGTTAAACCTCTCTCCTACCCTGACCCCAGAGCAGCGGAGGGACTGTCATGAGGTGCTGGGACAGTTCACCTCTCTGTTCTCCCTGACACCAGGTGCCACCAATTAGTGTGTCCATGAGGTGGACACTGGGGACAGTCCTCCTGTGAACCAGAAGTTTTACAGGGTAGCTGACAAAGTCAGGGCCAGCATCAAGGAAGAAGTTTCCAAGATGTTGGCGCTAGGGGTGATTGAGCCCTCAAGCAGCCCTTGGGCTAACCCAGTGGTCTTAGTGCCAAAAGCTGCTGCACGCGGTGCCACTCAAGAACTTCGGTTCTGTGTGGGCTACCGTGGGTTCAATGCGGTCACCAAGACTGATCCACACCCCATCCCCAGAGCAGATGAGCTTGTGGATTGATTAGGAGCCCGGTACCTCAGTACATTCGGTTTGACATCTGGGTACCGGCTGATTGCCGTGACCGAGGGGGCCAAAGAGAGGTCAGCGTTTTCAACACCAGTGGAGCACTACCAGTTCTGAGTTATGCCCTTTGGGTTGAAAAATGCCCCAGCCACCTTCCAGAGACTGGTCAACCAGGTACTGTCCGGGCTGGAGGAATTCAGCGCCGCTTATCTGGATGATATTGCTCTGTTCAGATCCAGTTGGGAGGAACATTTGCAACACCTCTGCAAAGTGTTGAAGGCTCTGCAAAGAGCAGGCCTCACTATCAAGGTGAACCTCCTCAAGTCACACTTGGGACACCAGGTAGGGAGCGGCCAGGTGGCGCCCCTACAAGTGAAGGCCCTCAAGAGGTCTCACGGGGTACTACAGACGGTTTGTCAAGGGATATGGCACCATTGTTGCCCCTTGACAGAGCTGACTTCAAGGAAGCAGCCCAGGAAGGTGAACTGGACTGATGCCTGCCAGACCGCTTTTGATGCCCTGAAATCTGCCATGTGCATGGCGCCCGTGTTTAAGGCAGCTGACTTCTCCAAAGAATTTGTTGTGCAGACAGATGCTTCAGAGCATGGTGTGGGAGCAGTACTCTCACAATTGAACGACGAGGGCTTGGACCAACCTGTAGCTTTCATAAGTAGGAGGCTACTTCCAAGGGAACAGAGGTGGAGTGCAATTGAAAGGGAAGCCCCCCCAAGACCCAGATAGAGGTGAGAGCCTTTCTAGGTCTCACCGGTTACTATAGGATGTTTGTTGAGGGCTATGGCACCATTGTTGCCCCCTTAACAGAGCTAACTTAGAGGAAGCAGCCCAAGAAGGTGATCTGGACTGAGTCCTGCCAGAAAGCTTTTGATGCCCTGAAGGCAGCCATGTGCACGGCGCCGGTGCTCACAGCACCCGACTTCTCCAAGGAATTTGTCGTGCAGACTGACGCTTCAGAGCATGGTGTGGAAGAGAGCCTAGACCAGCCAGTAGTCTTCCTTAGCAGGCGACTACTCCCCCGGGAACAGAGGCGGAGTGCCATAGAAAGGGAAGCTTTTGCTGTGGTCTGGGCGCTGAAGAAGCTAAGCCCTACTTGTTTGGGACTCACTTCCGGGTTCAGACCGACCTCAGGCCCCTCAGATGGTTGACGCAGATGAGGGGTGAGAATCCAAAACTGTTGAGGTGGTCCATCTCCCTACAGGATATGGACTTTACAGTGGTACGCCGCCCTGGTACAGAATATGCCAATGCTGATTATCTGTCCAGATTCTTCTGCCTTAGTGATGAGAACTCCTAAGAGGGTGGGTAGTTCTCCCCACTTTTCAACTGGAGGGGACACGTGTTTGACCTGACATCCTTGGCCTGGTTTTCCCTGACTTTTTGGCCTCTACCACTTGTGTTTTTGATGCTGTGCTGGACGTCGTTTTTGCTGGCTTAGATGCTTCGGGCACTTTGCCACTGCTGATCAGTGTCAAAGTGCAAGTGCTCCCTGTGTAAATTGTTATTGTGATTGGTTCTCCCTGATTGGAATGTTTGTTTTACCAGTAGGTCCCTAGTAAAGTGCACTAAGTGTGCCAGGGTGGGTAAATCAAATGCTACTAGTGGGCTTGTAGCACTGATTGTGCCACCCACATAAGTAGCCCTGAAAAGGTGTCTCAGGCCTGCCACTGCAGTGCCTGCGCGCAGTTTGTTAACCTGTCGACCTGGCCAGTGCACTCACTTGCCAGTCCTTACCCTTCCCTTTTCTTACTCATAGGGAACCCCTATGGTAGCCAAGGTACCCCCCTGGGCAGGGTACAGTGTATGTGAAAGGTAGGACATGTACTGGTGTGTGCAGCATGTCCTGATAGTGAAATACAGCCAATTCCGTTTTTCACTCTTGAAAAGCTATCTTGCTCATAGGACAGAACGGGGAATGCTTTGTGTCCTTTTTACAAGCATATCTTCCCATAGGAGTACGATGAGAAAATTGAGTTTGGTATCCCTGAACTCAGAATTTAATAACACATCTTTTAGTAAAGACGGTTTTTAAATCTCGTGTGTTTGAAAATACCACTTTTAGAAAGTGTCTATTTTCTTGTTCAACTTTCCTGTGTGCTTCTGCCTGGTTGTGGATTGACTATCTGGCTTTGGAGTGACAGGGGCTGGGGTGGCTCCAGGAGTCTGGGTGAGTCAGCAATAGGCTGAATAGGCCTGATCTGCATTTGGAGTGGCGGGAGGAGTAGCACCTGTACCTGAATAGGGCTGTGCCTGCCTTCCACAATGCTGACTCCTCCCCCCTGCTGTGTGTCTGGAGCCAAGACCCACATTAACAAAGAAAGTTGTAGTGCACTGGCAGAGTGCCCCCAGAACTGGTTTGAACTAGGCTCAGAGCCCCTTGCACAAAGAGAACAAAGACATTCTGGGGTATAAATACTAGATTTAAAACCCCTGAACTTTAGATCATTCCTGGAATTCAAGAGGAACCTTTGCTAAGGAGAAGAGCTGGAGAGACTGAGGAGAAGTACTGCCCTTGCTGTGTGCCTGGGGTTGGCCTGCAGTTGCTGTTTCTGCCAAGGAAAGGAGAAGGACTTTGCTGTGTGCTGTGTGCCCTGCTTGAAGGAGATCTCCAAGGGCCTGAAGTGAGCTGGCCTCCTGTTCAGAAGTCTTGGGGATACAAAGACTTCACCCCCAGCTCCCCTGAACTCTGCTGATGTGAGTATTGACCTGCCTTGAGGTGCCTGTGCCAGTGTGGGGCCTCTGGAGGTTGTTGTTGCTGTTTGGGAGCTGGAAGAGAGAAGAAACCTAAAGGACTGCAGAACTCGACGCATCGCCCTTCTTGCTGCAGTTTTTCCAACGCATCCTCACAGCGCGTGAAGAACTTCCACGCGTCGCTGAGCCGCCCGTCGCAGCGCCTGATGTCGTGGCAAGAATTGACGCATAAAGGGATCGCGGCTGAAGAGGACCGATGCAGCGCCGCGCAACGCCGCCGCAACAATCGCCGACGCATTCCGAAGATACACGCAACGTACCTGTGCGCCACGCTTCCCCCGATGCATCACCTGCGGACCGTAACCGGCACGAAGAGTCGATGGATCACTTCCCCTACAGACCCGAATCGATGCAACCCTTCCTTTGCATGCAGCGAGACTGTCGCATCGCCTCCTCAGAGTCTCAGAAGTGTCACATATTTGTTTTTCGAAGCTGCAGCTGTTTGGCTTGGTGAACTGGGACGCAACTACAGGTACTTTGGTGAAAAGTCACGCATCCATAGTTTTCTGTGGTCCAAGTTCTTGAAACCTTTCTGAAGTCATATTTTTAACTGTGTATGTTGGATTTTTGTCGGTTTGGTCTTGTTTAGTTTAGATAGATATTTTTTTTTTCTAAACTGGTGTGGTGTCCTTTTGTGGTGTTTCCACTGTTACTGTGAGTGTTGGTACAAATACTTTACACATTGCCTTTGGGATAAGCCTGTCTGCTCGTGCCAAGCTACCAAGGGGGGTGAGCAGGGGTTATCTAAAGTGTGTATCCTCCTTACCCTGACAAGAAGCAAGGGTCCCTTTTGCCAACTAGAGACCCCCATTTCCAACATCGGAAATGACTGGGAGTAAGAGACAATGATGGAGTTAGAATGGAAAGAGGGCGAGACAAGCAGATGACAAAGAGGTGAGTAGAAAGAGACAGGAGAGAGACAAAGGGAGAAGATCACGATTTTAGGAAAAGAGGAAACAGAAGGGATACTGATAAACCAAAGGAGGACAGTAGGCTGACTTAGAAGTTTGAAGAGGAACATGGAGGAGGGAACGGAAAAGATAAAGGACCTGATTTGTAATTTGACAGATGGTGGAGGACATTACCTCTTCCATCCCGATGAACTAACAACCATTACATTTAGAAATGACCGCCACTCATTTGTCGACTCTGTACATTGTAAAGAACTGCTATCACAGTTGTTCATTTCTGTTAGAACCGGGGTCTCTAGTTGGCAGGGGTATGCACCCTAGCCCAAGTAGGGACCGCCGTTTCCGACAGGGTAGCTCTGTGCAAAGCAGGTAGGCTAAACGCAGGAGGCAATGTGTAAAGTATTTGTGCAACACCCACCAACAGTAACGCAGAAAAAACACACACAAAAGGGACACCACACCGGTTTTAAGTAAAAATAGAATTACCTTTTTCTCAAAATGATGCCAGATCCAAAAATAGTAAGGATTCACCATATACAATCAGCAGTGTCAGGCAAAAATGTCTTTGGGACGGTTGTTGCAAAATAGTCTGGCAGAAACTGTCCTTCAAAGGGGAAACATAAGGCGAAACAGTTCCTCAAGTGAAGGCATTCAGAGAAATGTCTTTCAGTAGGTTGTCCCGAAAAATTAGCCTGCGGATTCAGTATTTCCCAAGTTACATAAAAGGTCTAAAGCAGGTTTGTGCCAACAATGCCCAGGTCAAAAGGTTAGGGAGGGCATGTCACTCCTTGCCCTGATTGTAGCGGTAAAAGCTCTTATTGTATTTGCTGGCTGTGTCTGTTTAGCTACGTGGTGTCAAGAAGTTGCAGAGTCAATAATCCCCCAGTCTGCAATTAAGGTGCTCGGAGTCCCCGGCAGTTGAACGCTGTCCCGGCTTAAGCCCGCCTCCAGAAGACTTACTCCCTCTTCCTTGCTTCCACCAGGCGGGTCGCCGCAAGCGCTCTCCTTCACAGACCGGCAAACCCCCTCCCGACCCAGACTGTAACAGCGCCACGCTCCTTGTTCAGAGCGGTTACCTGGGGGGGGGGGGGGGGGGGGGGGGGGAAGCGTGGTCCCTCGTCGTTCTTCGCCGGCACAGCTGATCCTGGGGCAGAGTCGGGACACCTCGCGCTTCTTGGATCCGCCGGGTGACGAGCCCCTAGTTGCCGGGCAATGCACCTGCCACCAATCCCGGCGCGGTCCTGCTCTGACATCGCACCAATGACGTCAGCGGGGCAGCGCACGGGTTTCCCGGGTCTCCCGGGCCTGCGGCGGTGATTCCAGCAGTGATTTTGGTGCGCCTGGACTCGGGCCCATGGCGGGAATCCTGGGGACAATTTAAACAGTGATCCGACTCGGACCAGCAGCGGTGACTTCGGGGCAAGTTGCAAAGGCGTTTCTGGGAGCGCTTTCACCACGGGCCAGCGGCGTTGATCTCAGGGGCAGTTTTTATCACGGTGGAAGTCCCACATTAAGCACAGCCTCAGACACGCTGCGTGGTCAATGATTTTGTATACAGAGTCCTCTTTAAGCAGGGCAGGTCCTCGAGTGGTTGTAGATCCTTGAACACAGCGTTGCAGAGGCAGTTTATAGGGACAATAAAACATTGTAGTCCTCTTGGAGCAAGGCAGTTCCTCACACACAGCGTTGCAGAGGCAGTCCTTGTAATTTCTTTACGGGTCTTGTGATCCCAGTGTCCAGGGGATCAGTTAGTCTTCCTTGTGGAGACACCCTGGAGGTGTTATTCTGTTTTAGGGTCTTTCTGGCAGGGCAAGATCAGCAGGCAGCAGGCAGAAGGGCAGCTCAGCTAGTGGGGGCAGCAGTTCCTGGGACAAGTCTGCCTCAATAGACCAGGGCAGTCCTTCTGGCGCAGCAGTCTTCACTTCAGCAGAGTTCCTTCTTAGCCCAGGGGTGTAACACAGATGTGAGGCCAGGACCCTCCTTTTTATACCCTACAGTCTAGTTACTAGAAGGGGGCAGAAGTCTCTAGAAGGGTCTGGGAGCAGGGGTTTCTAGAAGAGTCCAGGGAGTTCTGGGATGTTCCCTGCCTTCCCTGACCTGGCTGTCATAGTGACAAAAGGCAGGGCCTACAGTGGGCAGCCAGTCACAGCCCCTTCAAGGGGCGAAGGTGTGAATCACCACTCCCACCTCACAGCCCAGGCAGGCTATCAGTATGCAGATGGGAGGGGGGAATCTGCAGTACCCAGACTAAGTGTAGGCAGAGAAATATCTACTTTCTAAAAGGGGGAATTCTAGAGTAGTAGTGCCCAAACCCCATATATCCGTGGAAAGGGCTCCCCGCCCCGATTCTAACGAGACCAAACATGACAGATTTATTAGGTCCGAGTCAGAAATTATCCCAGAAGGGGGGTTCCCAATGTTAGCCAATGTTGAGCACTCTGGACCTTTTAGTTGTGGAAGAGAAATGGATGGTACAAGTCCAAGAATAGTACAAGTGAAGCATTGCGAGCGAGGGCCGCAAGTGATGGTCGAGATGCATTGTTAGAGCTTAATAGTAATATTAATCCTGGAATAGCAGTGTATGGAACAAGTGAGGGTATGCTGTAAAGGAAAAAAACTTCCTATATGAAGGAGTCTTGTCAGAATCGTGATAGGATGATAATCAACAAACCATATCTTTCTAGTTTACATGCTTCCATGTGGTCACAAATAAAACTTAGCGAAGGAACTCCTAATGTTTCCGAAGAGATCTTGGGAATGCGTTGGGCAAATGGAGCTTTACAGGACACAATTACATCCGAGCTTGCATGTTCCCATTGCCCAACATGAGTAGCGCGTACAGTGCAGAGATTACCATGATATTCAAAGTTACACTTTAATAGAATGAGGTTCCCATGCCTGGCCTGCAATACTCTGTGAGGTAAGGAAACAACATAACGAAGGAAGTGTCATCTTTCATTCTTTTCCATCCTCACCTGATGCTTATCTTTGTAATGGGGTCTATAGTGATGTCGGTGAGCGGTCTCGGGATGAGTCTGTTTCTGTGTTGGTGGAAGTAACTGTGCTCCAGATAACAGGCAAGGGCACCAGGAGCTGTCGGGCCTGTAGCCCCCTGATCTTGTAGAGTTGAAGTGCCAGCTGCATGTTAGAAGGCCCCCACGCATGAAAGTGCAGGCACTACTCGTTCTGCATAATTCCAGCTGGGCCCTGGGTGGGCGTTTGGGGAAGGAGGGAGTCCTCACTGCCAATATGGCCTCTGTATATTGATTGTAACAGTTCTCCCAGCAAGTGGCTCTTCTTCCACACAGATTTTCCACTCCAAGTTGCAGTCTCGTATATCTTTGTAGCCCCTTGGAAGGAGGCCTCTCCCTGGTCCTGAAAGGAAGGCCCTGGCCTAATAACAATGTTTCAACATTCGGTTTCAAAATACGAGCCTTTTAGCAGGATTACTATTCCATTTTGTAAAGCGCATGGCAACCCAGACTGGTTTCCCGGCGCTATGCAAAGGTAAAAGTGTGTAGCTGGGGCATTAAAATAGCCTGGTCTTCAAGATTTTGCAAAAGTAAAATATTCCAACTTGTAAAGCGCACAGCTACCCAGATCCAAAAGCAGCTTTTCAATGTGTCCCCTGTTACTGCTTGTGTTACCCCCGGCAAACTCAGAGGCTAGGGGTAAGCAAGCACGGTGCCATGCGTTGCAGTTGGCAAGCCGGGGGTCGCAGTGGTGACCCCTGGCGTCCCCTAAATGACGTCCATGCATGGCAGATACACAAGCACACCCCATAGAGTAACAGTGAGCAGAACACTATATTGTTGCAAGAAAATATTTACTGAATGTTTACATTTTGTCATTGTGCGAAACTATGGTATTGCTATCACAGAAGTGACGCTGGGGGGATCCAGACACAAGCTGCTTTACGTTTTGCTCCCACATAAAAAAAATACACCTGCAGAATTGCAAGCTGGGAAAACAGCTACTCCCCCATGCAAATCAAATCATTTTAGGGTGTTGACAGGAGGTGTAAAAGCGCTATAGAAATGATACAGCAGAACGCAACACAAATGTGTGCCACCTCAGTGTGATTTAAAAAAAAAAAAAAGGCAAGATGATGGATGAAATGCTTTAATTGATCGCAGCCACGGACTATCGTTCGGGGCCACACCCAATTCATAGTCTTTCGCCCACCATGACACCTCAGTATTAACCCTGCATATGCAGATCAGTCTTGACCCTGCTCCTCATGGGAACAGTCCAGCCCGAACTGCCAGGCCAGGTCCTCCCTAAACTGGAACACAAGCAACCTAGGACTAGTTTTGCATTAGTTAGGGCTGCGCCTAAAGCTTGGCTCCACTTGATGGCCAGACACTGATTATCATCTGATCTATATTGGCAAAGTTGTAAATACATTCTACTGATTTGTGATTAGTATTTGATAAACATGCCAATAAGTCAAAATTATGCAGTGTTTGAATCATTTGTCGTCTTAAAAAATAGTCTCTTAGCTGCAGGTTGCGGGAGGTTATGTGTAGATTGTAAACACGCAAAAAATAGGAAGCTGTTAAGATCGTACAGTTGCTCGAGCTGTTCGATCCCATAACCTGCCCAATGTCGGCCAACAGTATCTGGGTGGATAGGATTATATCATAAAGAAAAATTGGTCACACCATAATTCATTCGAGGACAGCGAGCAATGGTTTCATACCATATACGTACTATGTTTCTGATCATCTTGAATTACACTCTTTTATAATAATTTGGGTCATTAATCTTATACAAAAACATATTACAATCCAAACCTAATGCAAAATAAAACAAAAATAGTGGTTCTTAAAAGATAGAAGACTTTGAAGGTGCCCTGTAAACGCCGCCCAATAATATAATTTAAAGTCGGGAAGTTGAAGCCCTTCTTGTTTATAGGGGAACTTAAGTGATTCTTACCTTGATGTGCTTGATTATATCCCCATAAAAAACGATTTATCACACCTTCCAGTTTCTTTAAAAAAAGTTGGGAACGCGCAAAGGCATAGCGCAAAATAAATATACAAATTTAGGCAGGATAGTCATTTTGATGATATTACATCTGCCAATTATAGTAATTGGAAGTTTATTCAATTTTTTTAAAGCGTTGGATGACAGACTGCAGCAATGGCTCATAGTTAAGCCTCCATATCTGTTCAACCCGAGGGGAAATACGTACCTCAAGGTAGGTTGTGGTCATACAACCCCCTATTATTGGTGCAGCCGGGTGAAAATTAAGAAGAACTTGAGTTTTGTGAGCATTAAGTTTGTAACCTGAAAAGCGGCCACATTTTCCCGCCTCCTTGTGTATTGAGACGAGCGCCATCACTGGGTCAGAAGAGAAAACTGCTATGTCGTCAGCATAGGCGGTAACTTTTAATTCATGTGATCCATTACTAAATGGAACGATGCGGGCATTACGATTAAGTGAACTAATAAACGGCTCGATATACAATATAAATAGCAATGGGGAGAGCGGACACCCCTGCTGAGGGCCGCGATATATCTGTAAAGGGGCAGAGTGCAGGTTAGTATATATTAGTTTGGCCTGTGGGTTAATATATAATGCACAGACCCATTTGCTGTACCGACCGTCCAACCCCTTAGTCATTAATGTGGCCCATAAATCCTCCCATACCACTCGATCAAATGCTTTCTTGGCATCCCTATGTTAAGTGTTGTCTTTTTGGCAATATCGAAAGCAGTCATAGCTGAATTAACGTGGGCTGTGGTATCTCTACCTGTTATGAAACCGTGTTGTTGGTCCAAAACTAGGCCAGGCGTAAGAGGAGCTAGCCGATTAGCTAATACTTTAGCAAAGATTTTAGCGTCTGAGTTGATAAGGGATATAGGGCGGTATGATCCGCAGTCATCTGCTGGTTTCCCCTTTTTTTAAAAGAAGACCATGCTAGTCATATCCCAAGACTTAGGCACCTCCATTAGAATCCCAATCTGATGTATGACCTTGCTTATTAGTGGTAAGATAAGGTTCTTGAAGGTTTTGTAAAACTTGATTGGCAAGGCGGCCAAGGCTGGCAAAATCTCTTTGTTGGTAATATCACTATAAAGAAGGGAATCTTCTTCTTCATTCAAACATGGGAGACGGCAGCTTTTAAAATAGTTATCAAGCTCAATTTTATCAGGTGAGCAGGACGGGGTGTAGAGTCTCTGGTAGAATTGTTCTATTATTGAGTGGGGGATGTATGCATGGTTCCATCTCCTCCCCTTATAGCTTTTATCTAATGGTTGTATCATATTTGCATAGTAACCTTAGAACCCTTTGTTTTTTCTCCCCCCAGAGTCCCCCTCTGGCTTGAGCACAGGCCCCCTTTTGACCCACCTGCTCCCTTTTCCCCCACTCCCCTACCCTCCCAGTGATCTAGAGAAGGAATCACCCCCTTTCTTGTCTGTCAATCAATGGCAGTCACCAAGGAGTCCAGTGTCCTGGAGCCCCCCCCCTCAAGTAAAGCCTGTATTATGAGCAGTTAAGCAAGTAATCAAAAACGAAAGTTGAGAGAAGTAAGAGAAAGAAAAAGGAGAGAAAATTGCGAGTGATATCTAGATTGAGCAAGTGTCCAAGTATGCGTAATCTATAGATAGGCAAGAAAATGAAGAATCAGCAGTGAGAAAAAAATAGTCCTAAACCTTTTCAAAGTAACCTTCATTGTAAAGTAAGTCAGTTATTTTCTGGAGTGTTGCTGCCAACGGTTGAGAACCCATTTTGCATCTAAGTCCGAGGGAAAGATCCTTAATAACCTTCAGGCGGGCCGGTTCCATTAGAAACACATGCGCCCCGGTAGCTTTCAAAGGGTCAATAAGCAGTCTAATCCTCCACCTCTTATCCATTGTGACCTTGCATAAATCTGACCTCCCAGAGAAAGAAATTGCCTAAGCCGTCACTGGTATAAAGGGTCGAGCATTGACGGAGACTGCTTGCCGTAAAAGAAAATTGCCAATGTGAATGAGAATTGGACAAGGTTTTCATAGGTTAGACTGGTCAGATTGACTTTGAATGATTGGTAGCCTATGAACCCGCTGAATTTGGGAGTCCCAATCCCAGTCTGTCAAGTCTCGGAAGGCTTTCTGAAACGGCTGTACTACAAATGTACATGGGTCGGAGCCTTCCTTCCCCTCAGGAAATCCAAACAGCCTTAAGTTATTCAGATGCTCTCGATTTTTCGTATCTTCAATTTTCCCCTGTAGAGCAACTAGCTGATCGTAATGGGCGGGAGCTATGCGGGTGGTGGCTGTCGCAACTTCTTCATTATCTGAAAGGCGCTGCTGTAAGTCTGCCATATCATTAGTAAGTGAAACCACTTTACTAGTCACTTCCAAAAGTGATTGCTGGATCGATAAGTTGTCTGCCCTGAACTGCGTGTAGTGTTTCTATGCCTCCGCTCTTTGCTTGCGTAAGACCTGTAAAATGGACCAGAGTGATGGCTCAGACGGCTTTGGCAATTCGCTGCTGGGAACCATAGGTATAGTAACATGGTTCGTTGTCAATGAAGGAAGGTTATATGATGGAAGTAGATCTTGCGCTAAATAGCATGTGTTATTATCTGCTTCTACAGAGAAGGCAGAGCTCAGATTGATACTATATCTGCCTTTTAGGCCAGAATATGAGCGTCTCGAGATGATTTCTTTGACCTCCCCTTTAGAGGTAACCCATTTACACAAGGGGCTCCCCTCTGCTACTCCCTTCCCACGTATACGGCTAGGCTTTCTTTCTCAGGTGGTGAGTAAATACAATCGGTCTGGGATATTCTTCTACTGGCATATGCCACAATATGCGTTTGAGCATTTGAGTGTTTGCTGTGTTGTGTAAGGATTGCACCTAATCCTACTGGGCTAGCATCAATAACAACCTCTGTATGAAGCTTTGGATTGAATTAGGCAATTTCTGCAGCAGTTTCATTAGCTTGTAACGTTTTCTTGATACTTTCTCACATTCTTGAGACCACTTGAATAAAACATTTTTCTTTCCTACTATCAGTGCTCCATTATGAGAGTTAACAAAGTCTTGTATGTATCTTGAACAGTAACTGGCTATGCCAAGAAATGACCGTATCATAGAAGCCTCTTGTGGGGGATCGGTCTTTGACAGGGCTTGTACTTTTGCAGGATCAGGTGTCCTACCCCCATCTGAAACGATATGGCTAAAGACGTTTAACACAAGATAAGAACAAGGATTACGGGCCTGTTTATACAGATGGACACTCATGGAAGAATACCGGGAAAGGTAGTGTGAAAAGGCTTTGCGCCATGAAAGAGACAAACTTACGCAGGACAGCCTAAAACAAATAAAGCCAGGGTGAGCAATGGCTGAAATACATTCCCAGGGAAGCCTTCTGAATGTGTCCAAGATGTCAAGCTGCGTGATTGTGAAACCAACACTAGCCCTTCTGATTGGAGAGAGAAACCTTGGTCATACTGGACTCATTGTTTCTATTTGCTTATACATACCTTTTATACTATATCTACACAATCTGTCTCATTGATAGTCACTAGGAAAAATAATATAGCTCAATAGGATGGGATTTAAGCTCAAGACTATTTATTTTTCATGAGCGTTTTTTTTTTACTTGTGAGCATCTTGTTGCTTGATGCATTCCATTAGTGGTCTCACTTCTAATTGTTATTCTACAACATGATTAGAATTAATTTAAATCTGGTCTCCTTCACTGTGATGTTTTAATCTGGAGAACCTCTCAGAAATGGATTGCTAAGTAACCTTTTTTTGTTTGTGAGTATTTTGTCTTAATGGACTGTTCTGTGTTGTTTTTAAATTTGGAACTTTTGGTTGGTTATGTTTATATTGTATATAAATTCATTTTAAAGCACACACAGTCTGTCTATTTGTATTGGATCTATTCACAGTTTGTTTTTCTGAAGTTGTGTGCTGTATGTTTTTAATAGCCCTGAAGCAGTCCCCATGTCATAGGTCGAAAAGTGTTGGCTGTGTCTTTGTCTTTGCTTTTAAGCTGAAGCAGAGACATAAAGAATGAAATCTCCTCAATATATGTAGTTTGTGATGTCGCTATTTATTATTTGGACTTTTTCGTCTTCCTCTTTTTTTTTTTAACCTTAGACTGTAAATTAGATTTTGATTGGACTCTTTTCTACTACACTTTTTCATAAGTGCTTCTCCCTCCTATTTGCTAGTTGTAATTACTGGGACATTTTTGGATGGTTAGCCCTGGGAGTGAGCTCCTTGTTACTGAGAACGGGTAAGCGTGCGGCAACCTTCACCTCAACCCTCTTAGCTGTGTTCTTTGATTGTAGCCTGACATATGGTGTTTATTGACATTGGTAGAGGGTGAGACCAGTTAGCTACGTACAGCACATACCCTTCTGTTTTGTCAGCTTCTTCCCCCTCCTCTGGAGTGGCCACCCATGGATGTTGTGACAAATGGTCAGTTCGATTGCTGGGTCCGGGGCGGTATTCCACCTGGCAGTCATATTCCCACAATTGTAACATCCATTTTTCGATGCATGGCTTTGATGCTGTACCCTGAAACAGTGGGCTCAGGGGCTTGTGATCTGTCGTGACCACAAAAGGATGACCGTACACATATAAATGGAAGTACCGATACCCCCAGTGTATCACAGTTGCTTCATTTCCTACCCAGGCTCCACTCAGTTCTCCAATGGGGTCATCAGTGGTGGGGGTTGAATGTTGTTCTCTCTTTATTACAACATTTGGGAGACACATGTCCACAGATATGCAGACTTTGCCGGATTGTTTCAGCTTCTTTGTGACAATAATGGGTAACATCCTGGGAATGGTGGGGGGGAAATTTCTTGATTATTACAGCTGCCTGAAGCTTCACCAGCAATTTCTCCACTTGTGGTCTCAGATGGAATGCAATGCGTTGTTGTTGAAGTGCTGCTGCTTGGATGGACTGGTCAATAGGCATCTTGATGACTTTTCCCTTCATGCACTCTATGCCTTTAAACACATCACTGAATTCTGTTAACCTGTGCGATAGCTCTTCGTGGTAAACCCGTATGTGAAGTTAATGATGCCAAGGGATTCTGCTTTGTAGCAGCTGCTGAGCATGCCTTGTCTGCTTTGTGCAACCTGTATGTGGGAATCCACTGTTGTGGACCTGTGTTTGATAGGTGCTTAGAACATACCCTGCATGAGTAGTGGTCTGTCTTAACCGTAAGCCAACAAACGTACGGCTGCTCTTCAGATGTTCTGGGCCAGTTTCATGGTCTTGAACACTTCTGCGGACATTTCAATGGAGGCACCAGTATCCACTATGGCTGTCGGTGGGTATATTCTGACTTTTATCTGGCACTGTGGCAACTGACACTGTGTTGTGAACACGCTGATGGTGAAGACTTGAGTGTACTGTATATTCTATGAGTCCATCATCATCCATTCACTTGCCTCTTCTCTGGCCTCTGGTAGTACGTTGAGCGTTGCACACGATTCCTAACTTCTCGACTGGCAGACTCTCGCAAAATGATTGTACTTCCCACACCCTAAGCATTTTCTTGCCTTTTGCGGGACAGTCTGCAGGGTGATAAACCAGACCTTTGCAGTGTCCACATGTCTGGGTTGTGTCAGGCTGCTTTTACCCTCCTTTGTAGTGTCACTTCCATGTGTGAGGCTCGGGCCTTCAACAACTCTTTAAAACGGTCCATGGTGAGGATGTCGTTAAGCGACTTCCCCGACTCTTTTAGGATGTGTTCCCTTAGTTTTGTGGAAGCACATCCTTGGATAATCTACCCCTGGATCTTCTCATTTGCATTGGCGAAGGAATATGTTCTAGCAAGTTCCTTCATTCTGGGATAGAACTTGTCAATCGACTCCTCCGGGCCTTGTCTAGCTTGTCTGTAAATGAAACGTTCATAATCTTGATTGACCATTGCTTTCAAATATGCATTGAGAGCAGATACTAGTGTGACATCTGTTTTCGGGGTCTCTTCCTTGATTGTCTTTGAGATTTTGTCTATAGTTTTCCCTCCCAGACGGAGGAGGAGAGCTCTCTTCCTGTCATTTCTGACCTCTGTTGCTTCAAAATAGAGTTCCATTCATGCTACCCAGTCTCTCCACTTGGGTGCCTGCGCAGAGGGGCGCCTTTCATAACAAACCGCTCTATTGCTGGGAGGGTGACCATTGTGTTTGCATGGGAAACGTCGCCATACGCGGGGTAGCACCAAGTGGACTGGAGAGTCCATGTGCGATACACTGCAGCAGGGCAATCAGTAGACCTTGTCACTGTGGCGATATAGTAGTGAGCACCAACGATGCACGTGTGTGTCCACACTATCTGGAGCACCGGTGTAGGGTACAACCATGCAGCCTGAACTTGCCTGGAGGACGAGCAGAGATGGTGGCCGAAGCATCAGAATTAGGTCCAACTGCTTAGTGGTGGAGGAGGGTGTGGTCTGAGGCCCATCTCCTTGCTCCAAAGATGTTGGGCTGATATGCACCCTAGGCCCTCCTTAACAGGTGGGGGCTGGTGGTTGCACATGGACGTTGCAGCACCGATTTACCACTGGCCAGGTCAGATAGGCGTGGCCAAACGGCATGCGTGTGGCAAGAGCACCGCCTGAGGCAAGCAGGGACTACCACCTGCCACATGTGCCCAGCAAGACCAGATAGCGTGGAGTGATGCACGTGACACACCCAGCCTTGTTGCCAATATAGTAGGGGGCAGCATGGGGCTTGCTCTCTAACTGTTACGTCAGGGCCTGGTAAGAATCACATGGACCCACACAAGTATTGTACTTTCTGGGCACCCTGCACTGGTGATGTCTCCAACCTAGTTGTTCCCGCTTTTATTTACTGCAGCTCATGTGATTGTGGGCCCACACCAACATACCAGCAATGGCAGGGAAACACATGAAACTCCCCTACAGTAGTCCACAAGGTCCTGAGGCTATACCAGTTACGTCAATGGTATAGGTTACAATACGTGGGTGGACCCACACTTACCTGCTCTCCTGTACAGTGGCTGCAGGGGCCTGAGGTACAACATTCGCCAGTATTGTCTTTGTGGTTAGCAGCTGCATGCAGCTTTCTTAAACGTCTAGCTTCACATTTATATGGGCTGTCGACTAAAAAGCCAGAACATGCTGAAAGCATCCAACTCACTTCAACTCATGGACATTTTTATTAGTAACGTTTATGGCATCAGAACATTTGTCGGGAAATCGGAGTGGACTAAAACAGTTCCTAATCATCTTTCAGCTACAAGCGCCTGTCTTACCGCTGCAAAGATGTAGAGCCTATAGGGCAATGTGGCAGTGTGTGGATTGTTTTTAGGCTGTATATAGTCTGGTGTGCCAGTTTCTATAGTTTGGTTCCCTGATAGTAACACAAACCTTGCCTGCAGCAAGCACAAATGCATGCAGTCTCTCATACTTTGCAAAACCTCCAAAAAACATGCCTTTAACAGGTCAAAACTGCCTGATATGCAAATGTGGGACAATTTTATTTTGGTGACAAGGACTATTTTCTGAAAGACGCCGACCCTGCAGAGTTTATTTGCCACCATTTTAGAAAACTGTTTCAATGTAATTTATTTAAATTAAGAATTAACTTATTGATACCAATGTATACAGGGAATTATAGCTTGGTGTTTGAGGTGAAGTTTAAATTGGGGAAATGCTAAAACCTACACTGGGTATCTCAGTGTTTTAGTATTTATTGCTGTTTTCCTCTTAGTTTGAGGCCCTATGATGTTAGCTAGCTGAGCACCACAAAGCAGCACAAGTTGCATTAGACAGTAAGGCGCCCAGACCCGATATCCCTGTCAGTGGTGCTGCAAGGGTACAGCAGCATTAGCTTCTTGTTAGGCTAGCACCTCATGTCCTGACTCCCCTAGACATTCTTCCAGAGCTTCTCTCTTTCCATTTTGCTCTTTCCCTTTCTCTCCTCCTCCTTTTTGTCATTCTCTCTCTTCTCTTTATCTCTCCCTTCTCATTATTTGTATCTTCCTCTCCTTCCATTATTCCAGTACCCCCTCATTTTCTCTCTGTCGCTCTTCTCTCTCTCTCAGAGGAGAGTAGCTACAGAGGGGTCAGGCGAGTAACTCCCCTTACTTAGTACCAGTCACTGAAGACCACAACATTTGTAGCCAGTTGTGGCCAGATCTTTGTGGTTATACGAAGGCCAGCTAAACTGATGTATGAGGACTATGTTGGTGTGTAAAAGCTGGGTGATACTCTTTGAATGTCAGCTGGTTGTGACTGGTTGTAAGGTGCGGCTGAGGTTGAGGTTGAAATAAAGGTCTTCTGATGACCTGACGGAAGTGCCTGAGGGCAAACCAAAAGGTTCTGTGAGCACGCCTGGGTTGTTTTAATACAAGTTGGTGATGTTTGAAGGCAGCCTGGGAACTGCTGGGCATGCCTAAGGGCCAAATGGTGGTGTAAAAACGGCATGCAGACTGCCTGCAGCAGCCCTCTGACAGTGATGGGTAATGTCTTGAGAGAGAGTGAGCTTGATTAGTGGCTGGCTGATGGTATCTGAAGACGTGCTGGGAAGGTCTCAAGCAAAGCTAGAAGCTGAGGTTCATGATGGTAGACTGAGGGCCTACATAGTCCAGCTGTGGTTAGCTGAAGGCCATGTAGGACTACCTTGTGTGTCTGAAGGTGAGCTGAGGATCACTGGCAGTTGTCTGAGGGAGTCAGATTGCCAGTTGAATGCCTCCGACGTTCACTTTGAAGGCCTGAAAGATGTGTCTCTAGTCCAGCTGAGGATCTCCAAGGGACAGCTAGGAGAGTATAAGGATGACTGAAGGCAACCTGAGGGTCTTTGAGGGCATAATTGAGGTTTCTGTGGACACACAGAGTTTATGAAGGAAGACTAAAGGTGTTTAAGTAGTAACTGTGGGTACTTGAGGGCAAGGTGGTGGTCTCTGATAATGTGCCGAGAGCTGCGGGGAGGATTTAGGGACAAAATGGGAGTATCTGAGAAAGTCAGAATGCTGGCTCTGATTCTCAGAGAGCCTGCTGACAGTGTCCCAAAGAATGCTGAGAGTTTGAGGGTCATCCAGTGGTTTGTTTAAATGTGATTTGAGGGCTGGCTGGATGGCTGGCAGAGGGCTGCAATGGGGTAGGTATTGATCAATTGGGTTGTAAGAACAAAATGCTGGCTGATGCTCACTGATGGCCTGTTGTCAGTTTTAGGTGATAGACTGAGGGACATCTAGTTTTATCTGATAACTATTTGGAATGTTTAAACGTGGATTGATGACTGGTTGAGATAGCTTATGACCCTATAGGGTTGCTTGACGACTGGCTCAGCTTTAAGGTCTATGAGGGCAAACAGGTCTTTGAAGAGACTGTTGGTGTTTGAACCTGGAGGGACGTTGCCTACCTGCTGGGCTTCTTCGTTTGCTGACTGCTCCCTCTTCGCTGGTGCTTTTGCCGCGCTCTGGGTCCCTGCTTGCTGTGTGTCTCTTTGCCGCCGCCATCACCACCTTGCGGCCAGAGACTACAGCCCCCATACTGCCTAGCGCCACACACGCGCACGAACGCGCATAAAGGTCCGGCGCTTCTCCTGCAGAGCGGGAACCTTTGAACCTGGAGGGACGTTGCCTACCTGCTGGGCTTCTTCGTTTGCTGACTGCTCCCTCTTTGCTGGTGCTTTTGCCGCGCTCTGGGTCCCTGCTTGCTGTGTGTCTCTTTGCCGCCGCCATCACCACCTTCGCGGCCAGAGACTACAGCCCCCATACTGCCTAGCGCCACGCACGCGCACGAACGCGCATAAAGGTCCGGCGCTTCTCCTGCAGAGCGGGAACCTTTGAACCTGGAGGGACGTTGCCTACCTGCTGGGCTTCTTCGTTTGCTGACAGCTCCCTCTTCGCTGGTGCTTTTGCCGCGCTCTGGGTCCCTGCTTGCTGTGTGTCTCTTTGCCACCGCCATCACCACCTTCGCGGCCAGAGACTACAGCCCCCATACTGCCTAGCGCCACACACGTGCACGAACGCGCATAAAGGTCCGGCGCTTCTCCCGCGTCGCGGGACGCGCGCGGCCGGGCACCGGGCTAAGCCCGGGCAAAGGGCGGGCCGTTGTGTGGCCGTTAGGGGGCCGGAAGAGGTCGGGTCGGGCTTCCCCCCTAAGGTGCAGGAACTGCTGGGAGATTGTACGTTTGTTGTCCTCGAACATTGCCAGCTAGGCCAGGAATACTGATTACGGTGACTACATAGCCTCAAGGTATTCATTTGGATTACACTGTTAGACATTGTTGTTTACGCTGTGGGAGTAGTGTGAGTTGTCCATCAAGGCCTCATAGTGGACCCTTATTGGTTTTGTGTAGGCTCTCGCGTTACATGAATTATTGCTAGACCCTTTTTTATATTCATAGGGCTGCTGATTGTTAAAATATATGATTAATGTTTTATAAATGGCCAAAAATATAATTACTATGGATAACTATTTGGTTAAAAGGGTTAGCATTATTAACAACGAGAGGAGGAATTCCTTGGGGAAGGAGCCTTCTATAGAAAATGTGCCGCTAACTTTAGATGTTAGTACTATTACTCATACTGCAGTAGGCTCCCAAATCGAAACTCCCTTATTGGAGAACTTAGTACACTCTCCTGTGATCCAATGTCAAGATCTACTGGAGTCTCCTAGTGAGCCTGTAATACCCTGTTCGCCTCCAAAAAGGGCAGTTAGGAAATGCAGGAAGCTTCAAACCAAGCGTGGGAGCGCTCATCATAAGCCACTGCTGGATCATTCTCAGAAAAGTACGGTGGCCCAAAATGAATCCCCGAACACCAATAGAGATGAAAATTCTGCCCTTCTAGGGCTTACCACTAAGATGTTCGAGGAAAAATTAGCATTCACGATTAAGCCCCTAGTGGAGAAAATTGAATTGTTATCTAATGAAGTACTAAGATTGGGCGGCACCCTAGAGAAGATAAAACAGCCCACAAAACTGTCTGAGGCATTAATACAACCTGCCCACTTAGTATCGCCACTTGTAAATGAGGCAGTGAGACACTTAAGTCCTACTAGATTACCATGTGTAGCTGGTAGTAGTATTCGAACTAATACAGCTCTACCCAGTAACGAGAGGTCTAAGGCCCTGGTACAAAAATCATATCCTGTTAATCTCCCACCAGCTTGTGAACCCTACGTGATTGTCCTTTCTAATGTTCCACCTTTAGACTCAGCAATATCTAATTTTCGGGAAGAAGACCATGACTCACTCAAACGGAAGTCACTTGCTTGGCTAAATAAAAATTGTGGCTTTCCTACACATCTCTCCGATCAAATTTTGTCTATTAGACGAGTCCCTTGGATAGGTAATACAAGGAAAACATGTAAGGGAGATTGTGTCATTATAAATTTTAGACAACCCCAACATCCAACCAAGAGCAGCAACACTTGTACTGGGGGAGAATGATGTGAGGGTTCACCCCTTGGGTTATTTCTACAGATACTTAGATAGGTCAATACAAACTATGAACAGGAAAGGATCAATGTGTATTAATAGTTTTCCAATTTTTGCAATCCCGACCGATAATAGATTTGCTGCACTGAGTTCCTTGGATTCAAATGATTGACTGCAAAAGGTTGTAAAAAAATTACCAATACCTGTAGTAGATACCTCGTCGAGGGTGACCCCCATGAGTAGTAAAGTCTCTTACCCAAAAATTTCAGTAGTACCAAGCCTTTTAGATATGCAAATAGATGAGTTGTCAGATACAGTTAGGACTATTTATGCCTGGCAGGGTGACTCAGCAGGAGTGGATACGGTCTTTGAATCTCAACCGGTACAGCTAGAGGCATTAGGTAATAATACAGATGATTCCCTAGTTACACCCTTGGTTGATATTGATGGAGTAGACATTTCATCAGGTACATCCCTATTATGTGTAAAAGATGTCCCCAAAATAAGGTTATTATCTTGGAATATTGCTGGTCTTTCTAGGAATTTGAAGGATGCAGTATGGTGTTCATACACCGAGAAATTTGATATTATCCTTTTGCAAGAAACCTGGATGTTACAAACCCCCCATAGATTAGGATACAAAACCTTTAGCTCTAAAGCAATTCCATCAAATAGAGGTAGGGCATCCGGGGGGCTGGTCATCTGGATTAAAGTTTCTTTGGAAATAGACGTAACTCAGTTGTCTATCTCCTCCCCTGATTTGTTAGGTTTAAAAATCGCGACAGGAGGTGAAGGTGTTATTTACCTAATAAATGTCTATAATAGACCGTACCCATCTAACAAGGAATCAAAAGTGATAGAAACCTTAGATTCCGTTTTGGAAGACATAGGAGAAAACGCTAAGGTGTTAGTCTGTGGGGATTTTAATTGTAAATACGAGCCTATTCAGGGCCTGGAAAGATTGTTCGATGAACAAGATGCCGCTAATGATATCATGCCCCTGATGTCTGTAAGATCTGTCAAAAGCACAATAGCTGCCACACAGATTTTACAGATGACTGTATCCCACGATTTAAAAGCATGCAATGGTCGTTTTTGTTCCGACAGACCGTCAGCCCCTACCTATTTTAAGGGAACACTTAGGTCACACATAGATTTTATAATGGCCTCCCGAAACTTATGGGGCTTATTAATTGACTTTAAGATAGACTCCAGAAGAGAGAGTGATCATTTTCCTCTCCAATTATGGTTAGATTCTTTACCATTTATTCGTAGTCCGGATGTTGAGGGTCTACCAAACTCTCCAATTGGGGAAATACAGATATCCAACAATAGACGTGCTTTAAAATGGTCATACATCCTGGGGAAAAAAGAAGCGTTGACCAATATTTATAATAAATTTAATGAAATTATTGGCGCTTCCCAGTTGCCCTTACAAGGCTCACAGGGTGTTCTTGAATTACATTATAAACTGATTGATGCTTTGACTCCTCTTTTGAGTAAAGTATATAAAAAAGACGAAAGTAGGGGAAAGGATTCCTTGGAGTCAGGAAACCCATGGTATAATCCAGATTGTAGAACAGCAAAATCAAGGTTGATTCAGGCTGTAAAATCTAGGATCCAAGTAGACATAAAAAATGCTAGATTGACCTATAATAAAATTATGGCCCAAGCAAAAAAAGCATGGGATGCTGATTTATGGGAGGATCTATTGAGTGCGGCTAAACAACACTATCAGAGTATATTCTGGAACTTAATCGCTAATGGAAATAAGAAGGGTAGATCGCCCAAGGATATTTATCTTGATGAAAATACCTGGTGTGACCATTTTGCTAAACTTTATTCTATTAACAAGGATGACTCGCCCTTAGATGACAACGAATTTATTTTGGATAAGAGTATTGTCCCACTACATTTTAGCTTAGCAGAAACTAATCTGGCACTACAAGCTGTCAAAATGGGTAAAGCCCCAGGCCCTGATAAAATCCCTGGTGATTTATTAAAACATGATATTGAAGTGTGGGGCCCATATATAAACTTTTTAAGTAATTCAATAGTGGCCGGAACACCTATTCCCGAATCATGGAAAGGGGCAGAAATTACTACAATCTTCAAGAAGGGTGACCGTTATGATCCATGTAATTACCGTCCTATTAGTTTAATAGACATTTTACAAAACATTTTTGCCAGACATATTTTAAACAGGCTTTTAGATTGGATTGAGGAGACAAAGTTATTAACTAAATACCAAGCAGGTTTTAGATCTAAAATCAGCACAGTCGACCAGGTGTTTAGGTTTATGTGTATTTGTTGGAAATATATAAATATTAGGAAAGCCAGTCTTTTGGTGGCATTTATAGACCTAAGGGCCGCCTTCGACCTGGTCCCTCGTAACCTGTTATGGTCCACATTAAGGAAGATGGGGGTCCCTGGTGAGTTACTCAATGAATTGATTAAGTTACATACAGGGAACTACTCTAAAATCAGATGGGGGAAGGATGGCGAACTAACTAGAGCTATTCCCGTGGATAGAGGTGTACGCCAAGGCTGCGTGCTTGCCCCTACACTTTTTTCGTTGTTTGTCAACGACATTCCAAGTTTTTTAAAGATCTGTGCTCACGACTCCCCAAAACTAGATGGTGAAGCAATAAGCTCCTTGTTATTTGCTGATGACACTATTTTCATTTCTCAGACCCCAAGGGGTTTACAAAACTTGGTGAATTCCTTCCAAAAATACTGCGAGACGAAGGGATTAGAAATAAATCCAACTAAGACCAAATATATGATTATAAATCCCACAAAAAAAAACACAAGGAACAATTTGTTTCTAGAGAACCGCAAATTGGAACAGGTAGATAGTTTTAACTATCTGGGTCTGACATTGGATAATTTGACTTGGAAAGGCCAGTTGGATAAAAGTACCTTAGTTCTTAAACAAAATTCATTACCTATTTTGAAAGTGCATGGTGCTAGTCAATCTAAAGCTATTACACCTGCACTCGAGGTATTCCAAGCGAAGGCCCAATCAGCTGCTTTATATGGTGCTGAAGTATGGGGTTGCTGTAGTAACAATAAATTTGGAAAGGTTGAAAATAATTTTGTACGCAGGTTGCTTAAAATTCCAACCAGAACACCTCTTGTCCCGGTATTATTTGATATCAATTTTAAAAGAACAGAGTATTTAGCATTATTGAGACCAATGCTGTATTGGGTTAGGATTTGGTCTACCCTAGAATTGAGCGATTATAAGAGTGGGTTGACTGAACTAATTCAGATTGATGAGCATTTGAAAACTCCATGGCTAAAGTATATAAATAAGTGGTTTAAAATATTAGGTCTCTCTCATTTCTGGGAGGTACCCCAGAATATGACTTTGTCCTCCAAAAAAATTCTAAAGAACACTTTCTGGTCCTATGTCTATACCGAACTAATAATTGGTTCGACAACTGGCATATTGACGCAGAACTTCTTGAATATAAAAGACACACCAAATTTTGAAGAATTTATGGATGAGATTGGCCCTCCACTAGCGAAATCGTTATATTTGCAATTTAGGTATGGGGTTTTATTGATTAGCGCTTACACATACAGGTGGGGTGGGGAAACAGGCTCGGATCTTTGTATTCTCTGTTCCTTAGGGGTGAGGGAAGATGATGCTCACCTATTATTATTTTGCCCTGCGTACAAGAAACCGAGGCTCTGTTGGATCAAACCACTTTGTAATCATGTGGGGGTCAGATCCTACAAAGTGGCAGAGCGTATACTAAAATCTAACACCTCACAACTGATGGTCTTTGGTATAAGCAGATTCATATTTAATGTATATCTCATTAGGAAAAGGCGTGGTCACAAATTGTAATCTTAAGAAGTAGAATCTACCCATTTCCTTTCCCATTTAGCTATAATACTAGTCTTCCTCAGCCTTATTTTAATATTATATAAATGGTTTTAAATGATAATCTGGCTTTTAACTAATATATTATTCCTATTTATTTTCTTAATATTCGGTATTGTCTAAATCATGAAGGTATACCCTTTTTTGTCAATTGTTGTAATTGTAAATATATATCATGGTCATGTATGTAAATTGTGTTTTTATTGTTATGTTGACTTTTATGGCAAAAATGCCGAAATAAAGTATTACTGACTGACTGAAGTACCAAGAGGGGTATGGGGTGTATTATGTATGGTGTGGAGCCAGATTATCTTTCCATAGACCCAGTGACATCTTATTTGTGTGGCCCTGGGAAAGATATATTTTGCCCCCCCCCCCGCCCCCTCTTTTGAACAACTTTGAATCGATTTACCCCTTTGGCTCATTTAAGCCCTTGTGATGCCAACCAATATTGAATTATATGTTAAACCTCCAGAAACAGGAGATCAAAAAAAATAAAAAGCACAGCTCAAGCTGCCTGATGTCTGCCAGCCAAACCGTACCAAAGGAAAGCTTGAACAAGTATGTAAAAAACACATTCTTAAGGTGACTTGGTAGATGTATGCACATTGTCCTTGAAATTGTAGCTTTAGTTGCCAGACATTTGTAATTCTAAATATATTTCCCTTCACTTCTGGTGTTCTTGCTATATATATATATATATATATATATATATATATATATATCTGTGATTCTGCTGAGAAAGAAAACAGTATAGCAAGGGATGTGAGTAGAGGGAGAAGGGGGTAGGTATTGAGATGATGTAGAAAGATATCCAAGGCATGGAGAAAGATAGAGTAGTTCAAGTTCAAAAAGGCTTTATTCGATTAACAACAATAATAAAAGCAAACAATTAAAAAGCATATCACAATTCATATATTAAGACAAGTGTTACATAAAAATCCAATTAAACAAATCAGTATTTACACTGACGGAAGCCCTTATTTCATTAAAAGAAATCAGTTAAATAGACACACTGTTCCTAAGACACAACACTTTTTTCAGGAAAAATGTTATCCTTAAAACGCTATTCTCATTATCTAGAAATTGTAATGCCAAAAGGGCAGGACGACATTGACGGAGCTCATACTGTTTTAATATGCGTATCAAAAACAGACTCCTTACAGAGGAATAGAGTTTACAAAAAAGAGTATCATGAATCGTGGATTGAGGGGAGATATTGTCACAAGGGCAAAGCTGGAGGTCTCGTGACCAGTCCTTCATGATGGGAAAAGAGACTAGTCTATGGAAGACCCCCAGCCTAAATCAAGTTAGTAAGGACCTATCGTAAACACCGGAAACAAAAATTAAATAGGGTTGGATGTTAAAAGTAGTTAAAAAAAAAAAGATGACATTCTGAGAGTATTCAACAGCAAAAGACCCTCTTTTCTTAGTTCCTTCCTGGTTACTGTCATGATGGTAGTAGGATTAGTGAAATACTCTAAATGGCCAAGATCCTTAAAGAAGTTGTAAACGTATCTTAGCCATGGTATCCTCATAGCACCTTCCAATTTTAAGATCTCTAAAAGGATATCTCTATTCAATTTGGCCTCCTCTTTCATCCACAGCCTGTGCCATAATAGCACAGGCTCCAGTCTAATTAAATCAGAGATGTAGGGAGACCTAACTCTGCATGGCAGATGCATGCTGAGGTACCACTCGGGAAAGCTAAGATGTATTTTAGGAAGGAGTTTTCTACTAACTGAATAGGGGAGAGGTCAACAAACCCCCAAACCCCACACCCATAAGCTGCAGCAGAAACACCCTTTGCCTTGTATATTTTAATAAGTTCATCGGGTGGTCTTTTCCCCAGTTTCCTGGCAAAGGTAATAATGGCAGATGTAATACGTATAAATGCCAATTTTTTGGCTGCTACAGCTTGTGCCCAGGTATCATTGTGGGCAAAAAGAATGCCCAAATAGGAGAATTTATTTGTAGCCCTAATCTTTTGTACTGCAACAAACATGTCTCTTTTTGTTTTAAAACCCCTGCCACAGCGCATAATAAAAGTTTTGGAAGAATTTACTCTTAATCCTAAATCTTTCATAAAAAGGGAAAAGCTATACAAAACGCGCTGAAGGCCCTCTTGTGTGCGGGACATCAGCACGGCGTCATCTGCATACAAAAGGGCTGGAATTTTTAAGCAGAGCTTCCTCAAGTCCATTTATATACAAATTAAAAAGGAACGGAGCCAGAACACAACCCTGCCTGACTCCGCTCCTAATTGGAAAAGCAGCCGAACACTCGCCCTTCAGACGATAACGCACGTGTGCCTTAGCATCACTATAAAAATCCACGCCCAAGGCTCCCAGTAATTTACATAATTTAGAGTGGAGCACACAATCAAAAGCAGATGTGAGGTCCACAAATGCTAAAAATAGTTTCCCTTTCTTGGCCCTCGTGTATTTCCCCACCAGGAGGAAAAGATTCAAACCCTGCTCTACAGTCCCCACCCCGGCCCGAAAGCCATATTGCAAGTCCGATAGGATAGAGTTCTCATCGGCCCAATCCTGAAGACGTTCCAGTATGACTCTACCCACTACCTTCATTGTGGCATCCAACAGGGAGATTGGTCTGTAGCACCCTGGGTCTTGCCTATCTCCCTTTTTGAAGATGGGCACAATTGTGGATTCCACCCAAGTGGGTAAGAAATCAGTGCTACAGCTAGCATTAACCACCTGCACCAGTAGGGGCCCACATAGAGGAATAATTGACTTTAGCATATCTATGGGGACCCCATCCGGGCCAGGAGCGTTATCGCCCTGACTAGCATGTAGAGCCCTCTCTACTTCCTCTAAAGTGAACATTAATTCCTTATAGTGTGGGGAATAATTTGAACCATGAACCACCTGAGCACAATTTTCCCTCGTAACAGAGGGTTCATCACCGCTATATACCTGAACAAAGTGCTTAATCCACTGTTCCTCAGTTATAGCTATCTCTATTGTTGGGCCTGGCTCCTTAGATAACAAAGGTGCCCTAATTGCCTTCCAGAAAGCCGCACTATCCTTAGCTACTGAGGCTGAATGCAGTGCCTCCCATGCCTCCTTCCTCATTGTAATTTTCCTATCCCTAATCGCCTGTTTATATTCCCCTCTTGCTTTCTTGATATCAGGGATGTTTCTCGGGGTTTTATGCAATTCTTTTTTTAACTGAGACTAAGCTTGGGTACACCTCGAGTCAAACCATCCATTCTAGGGTCTATTACTCTTTTTTTGCCTAATGAGCGACTCTCTGATTGCATTGGTTATTGCTGAGACAGATGCTAATATAGTAGCAGGGGCGACGTTTTCACCTAGGCATGTCTCTATGTGTGATTTACATTTACCAACAACTAGTTTAATCAGCGCTTCTTGGTCTACCATAGCCCATCTAAGGGAGTATCCATTGGTACTCCCGATGGCTATGTTCTCTAACAGCCGGTCATTATTGTTAGTTCCAAAGATTTTACTAGAGGGTAATGTTATGGACAGACAGAGAGGGTAATGGTCACTGAGTGAGTTCCCAGAGACATAAAAAGAGTGGAGGCTTTGTGCGTGGTTACTGGATACCAAAACATAGTCAATAGTAGAACATCATTCCCTACCATTATATGTCTAGGGCAGGGGGGCTGGTGATGTACACAATTCATTTGTAAAGCCTAGGTCAAAGCTAAATACAAATTCATTTAGCTGTTCCCCCAGAGCAGTATGACTAAAGTAAGATGAACATACACCTTCTTCACATAGTGCTCCGCACAGATTGTCCCCAGCATTCTCACACAGCGTACAGTTAAAATCCCCCACAAAGATTAACATATGATCTTTCCGTTTACTTTTACCCAATAATTTCAACGATTGGGACATATTTTTAATAACAGTGCCCACTAAACCTGGGGGGATATTATTATAGAAATTAACCAAAGCTATAGAAGATGTTGTGTCGAAATCCAGCACCACTAATTGATGATAATCATCATTAGCGAGCTTCGTTATTTTCTTTAGGTTCATGCTACTAGATATATATACGCACAGACCACCCAATAAACTCCCACCATAGTTGGATATTTAGTTTTGAGCGCAATCCAGCAATATTCCACGAGATAATATGACATAGAGGGCGTTTAACAACAGTAGGGTGATTATGACAAAGAGATGCTGCCCATGGTAAATCCTCATTTAAACATACAGAAAAAGGCAAACCATTTGACATGCCCTGGGAGCCAGGCAAAGACTTATTTCTTAAATCCCTAAGCCCTTGTGCCCCATCACTCCTAGGTTCTGTTAAGACCTCCTTTGGACAGCCAGATGGGGAGAGGGCATTAGAAGTGCTCTGAATATCAACCTGAGTCTCCTTACTTGTATCCCTAAACCCGCAAGGCACAACTCTGTTGCTTCCCACACGATGATGATTGGCAAAGCATCATCTTTATCCATTAAAATCAAACTTGAATTAACCCCGATGTTGTGTAGGCCAGTTACACAGTTATAATGTGCAGTGGTCCCAAAGAGAAGTCAGTCGATGTCTTCCAAGGAACGCAAAGCATCAAAACGATTGTGTGTTGGGATAGGGTATCTAAGCTGCCTGGTTCCCAAATTGTTATCTCCTGCGAACTGGGAGCCTTGATTCATTGCGGGGTCTGGTGGGCGATAAAAATATCCTAATGGAAATATATTTACATTGTTGGAGTTAACAGGCCCATTGTAACCCCGCTCTATAATTTTACGCACCAAGAGTGGCGAGCCAAAAGTAATTACAACACAATCTCCGTGTATTGATTTGGCAGAAGTGCCAACCCACCCAATCCTTCGTACCATTTTAAAATCCAAAAAAAGGGGATTTTTTAAACCCGTCCTTAAGGTGAGAAAATGGAGTGACTTATTCCTTAACAATGACCAGTGTTCAAAAGCATTATGTGGTAGGGGAGGAACATTTGCCCAAAAAAATCGGTGTACGGAGTAGCTTCCGGGGGTAGGTTTAAGTTTTGCGATAATTTATAAGAATTATCTTGATGGCCTTGATGGTTTATACCATTTGCTACCATATAATTACTTCCACCTTTCATCCCATCAGTCTGTACTCTGCTTTCTATACGAGCTGAGAGGTCAGGGATTAATGTAATATCATCATCCTTATGTTGCGTTTGTCCAACAGTGATGGAATTGAGAGAGCCTTCCACCCTGCTTGGCAAGGAGCAGACGCTTGGATTGGTGGCAACTGTCTGTACATCTGGGCATTTACTACGAACCAGCTCCTCCACTTTAACTAACCTAACTTCTACTTTGGTTATTTTTAGGAGGATGGGTTCCAGAAGGGTTGACATCCTAGTCTCAAGTCGGCCCCAGAAGTTCCCGTCTTGCGCAATATCAGCAAGCTTGTCTTTCTCATTCTGTTTAACAGGGGTTACTGAAACCACAGTTTTTTCAGGCACGCCAGTTGCAATTTTCCCTTTCTTCCCCATAATTCTCAGAGCAGGCTTGCTCTGCTTTTGAGTATTTTTGCCTTTGCCTTTTTTTAGGGGCGGTTCAACAGTGTGTTCTGGCCTACGTTTACATTTGGCCTTTTGTCCTCTAGTAGTAACTATAGACCTATCAGGTTTATAGCTAGATCTATCGCAGCTTGTGCTGGGGTGCTAGTCAATGAAAGAGATAACTCATTATTAACCGTCACGCTAGATTCCACAAGTGCGGGGGACACAGAAAGTCTGCTCTGAGGAGGTGGAGGCTCTAGAGACAGCCTTCGTTCTGTGAGCTGGATGTCATGGGTAAGGACAGATTCTGCCCTCTGCAAAAAAGCATCTAAGGTTCCTACAGCAGTCCGACCTTTACTATTTTTAGGCTTACTCATGGTTGGCCGAGTATAAATTCAGAGTATGTGTTCAAAACAACAATACCAAAACAAACAAACAATATAGATTTACAATCCCTGGGCCGAAATCTTATGGGAATTGCCCAGCCCTGCCTCTAACTGTCTCTGACGGGCTCAGACGGGCCCACCCTTGGTCCGGGTTTCGTCTGGGCGCTGTCCCGCGCCGCGGGGGTAGAGGCAGCGCTTTATACGCGGTCATCATGCCTCCACCTCACTCGCGGCAGCTGTGCACCCGCTGATGCACCCTGGGGGCTGAAGTCCTCGCCCGGGGTGTAAGTGCGCCTGGAAATTGGCGTCCGATCTTCGCCGCGCTAAGTAAGTACAGAGGGTACTCCCAAGAAGATCTGCACAGGGCTGAGCAGGTAGGTCCCAAAAGAAAAGGTCTCCGGGCCAATTTCCTGATGTTCAGTGTCAGGTAACTCATGTTGCTCCAGCCCCCCTTTCTGGTGTTATGTATGCCAACACCGACCCTGCGCTGGCATGGAGGATTAAGCCTGACTGCACCCGATACGGGCTGGGTCCTAGTCCAGTCCTGGAGGCTGAGCTCCCTCCTTGGCCTCGCGGCACCTCCTTGAGCCTCCTCAACTTTACCCACTTACTCACTCCCTCGCTCCCCCGCTCTCCCTGCTGCCCGTTTCCCACGAGGGCTGCAGGTGCAGGAGCTCGGCGGGACAGCGAGCAGGTGGAGGGCTGAGCTCGGCAGGCTGTGATAGAGTAAAAAGAGAATGGTGAGGTAGCAGAACAAAAGAAAAAGATGCAGAAAGATGATACAGCAAGAGAGAGGTAGAGAAATAGGTATGGAGTTACAGTGCGGTAGGGAGAAGGAAATCTAGAGAGCGGTAGAAGAACACAGCCCTCCAAGGGGTGGGGAGAGAGAGGTGTAATGTAGAACAAGAGATGAATTAAAGAGAGGTTGAGGGCAGCTAGATGTACACAGAGGGACATGAGGAAAAACAAAGATTCAAGGTAGAGAGAGAACAAAAATGAGCAGCAGGGTAGAAAAATGGGTTAGATAAAGAGAGTAATGGGGAAGAAAGAAAGGTAGAGAGCGGGGTGAAGGAGAAATGTGGTGCAGAGTGAAAAGAGGACTTTGAGAGGCATATGTGAAATGCAAAAAGAGGTGAGGTTTATTCAAAGGTAGAGCGTTGTAAAGTAGAAGAAGAGGAAGAGAAGTTTAGATAGAGTGATCTATAAAGAAAGAGGTTGAGAAATATGCTGCATGGGTGAGTTGAAAATGGGGAAGGACGTGCAGAGAGAGATATGTATTGGTGTATGAGAGAGAGGATGATAGTGAAAAAGAGGTGGAGTTAGACAAGTAGAGGTTGCAGAATGGAGTAGATATTTAGAGAGGTGATGAAAAAGGAACAGCTGGACAAAGGGGAGGTGGAGAGGTGAGGTTTATTACTAATGGTATGACACATTGAGAAGTTTAGTAGTGAGAGAATGTTGCATAGAGAGATGTGAGGTAGTGATGGATATGTGAGGAAGAGAGATAAATTGGAAAGAGGTGAGTGGGACAGTGAGGTAGTGAAAGTGCTGAAAACTAGAGAGAGGTAAGGTAGCATAGATCTGGGGAGAGAGACTTAGATGTGAGGTAAAGTTAGAGATGAGGTTGTGTGAGTAGTGAAGTAGATGGAGGAGAGATACAGGGAGGTGAGATGGAAGGGGCAAGGTATATTGGATGTATTGAGAGAACAGTGAAGTAGACAAAGAAGAGGTAGAGAGAGCTGAGATAAGGTGGAAGAGTTGAGATGAATCGAGGAGAGAGAAATGTCATGGAAAGATTATTATTCAATGTAATTGACACTGACTGCCGAAGAGTGCAAAGGTTTAAGGATGGGCAGGCCAGACATGCATAGTAACATTTTGTGCCAGTGCAAGGTTGACAAAAGTGACACAAACCAATGCAAAAGTGTTGATTTTGTGTTTTATTATCCAGTGTGAAACGTTTTGCTCTGGAACGTTGCCTAAACGTGTCACAAAGCAGTGCTTTAGACCCTTCAATTCTTTAGTTCGTATCATTGGAGTACTGTATGTTTTTGATCTTGCCTGTTAAGGATTCTAGTCTCTAGCAACCTGATCTCAATTGGTGACTCTTTCTGACATCCCCTTAAGCCACACAGCCAGGGCACTTTGGAGGTGCATATATTTATATGATGGAATGTTGTGCACTCCATAGTCAATTGGTAACTGTGCAGTATGACTGAGATACATTGTATCATATATGGCCAAGCCTAGATCTTCATGTGATGTTCCATTGGGTTAATCCTGTTAGGGCAGCAAAGTTGGTTAGGTTAGATGCCACTGATAGCATGATCTGGCTGCTAATTTACCTTTCCAGTCAGTCTCTCTATATGTTTTGTCCAGAGTTTTCCTATGCGGTTCGAGGCAAAGGGTAGGTCATATCCGTTTACCTCCATATAAAACATGTAGAGACCCCTCTTGTCCTTTGTAATCCTGTCCATTCTAAAAGCCAGGGCATCTTGTGAAACAAATGCCCAGTTGTTTGCTATTAATTGCATACATATTTCCTGATAGTAGGGAAGGCATACACCATCACAGGTGGTTAACTGGAGCTTACTCAAGACTATTCGGGGTGCAGCTTACTTCCACAGCAATGGACGATCTATTTTTTTTTTAGGAATTTCCCAGGTTTTCCTTACAATGTACTTACTCTATAATAAATGAATACATTTTAGAAGTGCGATCTTGCTTAATAGGATTCTTCGTCATATCACGGAGAGAGGTAACTTTAAGTGTGAGACTGCTACACCCAAGTTACACAGCAGGGCCGAGGATCGGAATTATTGGTACAAAACCTTCCTCTGCTTGTTGAGAGCCGCATTATAAGTCCTTAAAAATCTCATGTTCAATTCTGAGCAGCATAGAGAGACTCACAAATGATAGAGTCTAAGAAGGAGGAGGAGGGACCTTTACCGATCTATGCAAAACTCCAATTATTCTGCATACGTTTGGAATGTGAATCTCAGCATACACGACAAAATTTATGGCTCAGCAATATACAACAGTAGACCATTCTTCACACCACACCCACCCATACCCCTAATGGTTCGATGTATAAGAGGAATAGCGTAGACCAGATCAGGCATCCCTGTGTGGTCCTGCTGGGATTTAGAGCCCTTCATTCTAGCCTGTGGTGCATTGTAGAATAGTAATATCCATGATGGAAAGTAGGATCCAAACCTTGTGTTTTTTGTTGGATGTGTAAAATGAAGGGCCATTCAGCTAAAGATGTCAGTGCGGTTGGTTCCTTGGCTCTTACTGTTGGTGATAACTTAAGGACTTGACACAAGTTAAGCCTAGTCAGAGAGGATGGCATAGCCTCAGATTTATCCGAGTGGATCAGTGTATAAATGATCAGAGATAATATGTTGCTAGGTCTTTCACCAATATGTTATCGCTGTTTATCAATGATATTGATTGGTATTAAACGCAGTCCTCCCTCTATATCTCGTGGATTATTACTGTTGAGGTCTATGTGCGATATTTCCTTGCTAGAAACATCCCCAATTTTTTATATTTATCATTTTCTTATGGGATCCTATAGATAGCCTGTTATGCTCGGGGGTTTCCCCTGACTGCATTCGTTTTATAGCAATCTCGGTTCATTCACCGTAATTAACTCCTCTAGATGGAGTTTTCGTTCTCTTTGTGTTCGTGGAATCTTACAGTTTATTCAATCCGTTTTAAATCAATCATGTCATTATTTCACCAGGGCATTTTAAAATGATAAAATGTATGAAAATATGTGGCAAATGTTTCGGCCACCATTTTGTTTCCCTGTATCTCTTCACCCAGTTCATTTTGACCATTCAGGAGTGTATCGGTGTGTCCTCTCTTCTGCCCAGGAAAGCTAATAGCTTTCCATATTTTTCACCTACCTCATATCATTTTTATGAGTATTCAGATAGTGTGTAAGGGCTTTTCTAAAAACAGATAAAGGCAATTTCTACTCTTTATTTTTGTACTTCTTTTCACGCTATGGGGTGCTTTCCAGTTTCTTAATTTCATCCTAAAGAACCATATATTGTCTCCTTTCTCTACCCATCCCCCCTTACAGTCTGACCCTTATGAACGTTTTACAAACAGCACTAGGTACTGTTTTTATGTTTTCCTTAAAATATTCTTTCAAGTATTGTGTGTGTTCTGCTGGTTCTTGGTTAAGGTGCCAGAGATCGTTTTGTTAACCTTGCGCTACTGCTGGCTAAAAGAGCCATAACCGCACGGTGGAAGGCTGCTAGGGCCCCGTCCCTACAGAAATGGCATGCAGAAATGGTGAAGTGGGGGAAGGGCTGAAGGGGCTGAACTGCATAGAGAGGAGTTTAGGGGGCTCAGAAAAACACCTATCTCGTTGAGCTGGAATGCAATGCTGGAGGACTATGCTGCTATAGATATATTCTCCTGTTAGGGTGTACCATTGTGGTGGTTTGAGGAGCTGGACCACTATTGTGCGCCACAGGGGCTCCTTACATTATCCATGGGTAGCCACCCTGTATGATTCACAAGACGGCGCAATGTGCCTAAGTCAGCTGTGGGACTGGAATGCGCATGAGTCCAATTGTGGGCATGTGTACAGGCTACTATCGCTACTGGTGCCGGACATGCGGGGAGGGGAGGGCAGGGTGGGGTACAGTTTTTTCTTTATATTTTAGTTGGGTTATTGGCAATATATTGTGCATTGATAGATTTGAGTACTCAGGGTAGGCTGTAATTGGACACTGGATGAGGGACCAAAAGCTGGAAGCATTCGCACTGGTTTGCAATAGGAGATTCAATTGCAAAGGTTAAATTACTCGCATGATGCTTCGACACTGTAACTGTGTATTCTACTATGCTGTCTGAGACTGTATGTCATTATGCCACGTATGATTATGATATCGTATCATGTTTTGTTGTTTCTTTGAATGGTTGTGTAAAATCAATAAAAAACAGATTTAATAAAAAAAAAAAAAGGTGCCAGAGATCTAGCCTCCAGCCTTCTACATGCTTCCGGTGCAAGGAGGATATGTTCATTGTAAACTGTGAGCAATCCGATATAACCCTTGCGAAGTATGAGACTTCTTGAGAACTGCTGATACATGGATTAGTGGTGGAAAAAGTAGACAATTCTAGCATAAGAATGATGTGCACCCAAACAATATGAGAAGGTCCTCTTTAGGCCAATCTCACCTCTCCATTTATTATGAAGAAACTCCCAGTTTGTAATGCCTGTGACCCTCACTCTGCCCTGATCTGAGTTTATTAATATAGCCATCCCCAAAACCAACACCACATGTGGAAGCTCGGGCATGAGTGAACCTATGGTTTGTAGCATTACAGAGATTAGTTCAGGCGGAATGTAGGTATTGACTAAAAGCAGTTTCCCCTCCTGTTTCTCCAAGGCCACTGGATATCTTCTGTATCCATCCAAGTGGAAAACCCTAGACTTAGTGTCACCATCCACATTGACCCTGAGGTGTAACCTGAGTGACATAAAAATGTATATTTCCCTCAACCTTAGAAAGCAGCAGTAATTTCATATAAGATGTCATTCCTTGAAACAGCCTCTGCCTCATTGAACCACCCATCTCTTTAATTTTGATACCAAGCCCATTTATGACATTTCATGTCAGACAAATAGAAAAATGTCAGCAACTGCATTTAACATAACCCAGTTAAGCCGCAACCACCCAAAACCCCCAACATACATTCAGACTGCAGACAAAGAACTGCCCACCAACTCAGTGAACGGCGTGCCATTTGCTGCAATACAAAAACAAGCATTTGCAATGCAAATAGGTCTCGCATTTTTGAGTTTAAGGTATTAGCATTGTAAATTATAATGCTTTTTATTTATGTTTTAAAAACTAGAACGAAAATAAAAGGTATTGTCATTTGCAATGTCAATAGCTCAAACTCGCGTAAATGTGAGAACTATTGCATCGCAAATGCCTTTTTTGTACAGCTGACGCCCAGACCCGATACGGGCTCCCCGGGACCAAACTCGGAAGCTCTGTTTGGTACGCCACATCACAAACTTGTTTTGTAATGGATCTAAGTGGGAACTGCTTTAGTAGTTCCCCAGCCAATGAAAGGTGCTCTGCAACGTACCATGATCAGGGGCAGTGCGTCCATTAGGGCGCTGGGGCGATGCCCCCCCCGCCCGCGCCCGCAGCTCCCGCGGCATCTCTGAACTTAAGTAAACTCTCAGTTTACTTAAGTTCAAAGAGCCGAGGGGGAACTGACAATCATGTCAGTCAGCATGACGTCGGTCCGCCCACCCCCTTCAGAGTCTGAAGGGTTTGGGCGGTCCTGCGTCATGTTGACTGACATGCATTGTCAGACCAGGGGCAGCAGGCAGCAGCACAAGTGCGCATAAGTGGGGAAGGTCGGCGAATTTTACAGCCGTGCCCACTAATGCGCACTTGTGTCTGCTCTGGTTGGCGCATGCCCAATAGGAGAGCTAGGGTTGAGCAAGGGCTTAAACCTCGGTCTCCTAATGGGCAGGCGGGCGGAGAGTAAACGTGCCCTGAGTCAATGCTGGTGCTGCTCCAGCGCCAGTATTGGCTGAGGAGGGCGGGGGTGCCACTCCAGTGAAGGCGCCAAGGGCCCAGAAGATGCGGCGCGGACCGGCGGTCAGGTAAGTTTTCCTTCTTTTTATTTTATTTATTTTTATTAATTCCCTGACCCCCACCCGACCCCCGACCCCCACCCCCGAGTATTGCGATGCAAGCTGCGATTGGCGTTCACTCTAAATTGAATTGTGACTAAGCAAAACTAGCTGCCTCCTGGCTCCGGTTAGCTCTTGTAATAACATTGCAACCCTGATACAGATCTTTGTGTGGGGCCTGGTGTCCTCAAAAGTGCTTTCATTTCAAGAAGGACAACACGAGTACACCCTGATTTTTAGGTCTCGCCTAGCTATTGCCCAATATCTAGTATTGTATCATGTCAATTGATAAGTTTCAATGTAACAGGTGGTTATGCGTGCCTGGCCCCCCTTTTATCAAAAGTGCAGTTAATTTCCTTGCATTTAATGCATTACATTATATGTCCTTGGTGTTAATGGTGCACAGAATGCGTTCAAGATGTTCATATTATTTTCTCAGGGCTTACACTTGATTTGGAAGGGCAGGAGTCAACAGACGGTCCTGGGCGGGGTGAGCTCAAGCAGGCTGACCATGGGCATGGGGGCAGGAATGATTGTACACATGTTGTTGCTCAATAATTGACCCACGTAGCCTGCACTACACAGAGTGGGGGCCAGTCGTGCCACATGCGTAGCCATGCACAATGTCCTGAGCTGAGCAAGCAGGCAGGTTGACTTAAAAGTACTATTACTGCTCAACTCATTAGCTTTTAGCATATAAAAAATGATGAAAGGGCATGTTGTTGTAACCAGAGACACTCGAACCACTGACTGTCAAGTTGACACATGTGTCTGCAGCAAGCGCATGAACCGCGTGAGCTTTCTTTCACAACACTCGATGTCACTGTTGCTCTTCTTTTTTTTTTTTGAAAACTTTCTTTATTGGCATTTATAGATAGTATAACACACGGGCACAGGCGATATCGCCATTATCACATAGGTTTACATTTCAAGTGCACCCGTGCACAGTCCATACAATCGTGCAGCCTTCTGGCCCCTCAAGCCGTTCGTCGCTGTCCTGAGTGGGGCTGCAGATGTGTGCCCGGGTCCAGCCTCTGGGTGCACCCTACTGGAGCGCGCCATAATCGCCTCGCCGCAGGGGTGCCATGCAGTAGGACTACACCCCCTGTGAGGGGCATCGCAGGGGCTATAGAAGTGCAGCCATTAAGTAACCATGAACTAACTGGGGGCGGAGAAACCGGGGAAAGGGAGGGTGCACTGTGTCGCCTTTCGGGAGTACTGGGAGCTGCGCGCTCAAATGCTGGACCATCGTGTGGGAAAGGACCGGGGTAATCGCGCACGCGGAGGTGAGGAGGGGGCAGGGGGGGCGGGAGCATCCAAAATGGCCTATGAGGACTCTGGTCGTGGGGCCTGGGGGGACAACCTCTGCGAGACCCCAGGAGCTTGGCCTGCCTGTGCACTACCCGGGGTGGACTCCGGTGTTGCGGGCGCCCCCAGGGGGTCTATCAGTCTCGGGTGCGCCGCAGCCTCTGTTTCCTGCGTGAATGTGTGCATTAACATGGCCCAGGGCATTGAGATCGGGTGTTTGCGCATCCCACGGGCTTCCTCCGTTCTGAGTGTGGTTTCCTCCGCTCTGCCCCACTTCCTGACAGCCCCCACCCATGCCGCTAGAGGGGGCCCTCCCGGCGCCTTCCAATGCATGGCAATGCATCGTTTAGCGAGGATCAAGATGAGGAAGGCAAACCTCCTCTCCACTTTCTGCTGCTTATGCCGGTCATGAATTCCCAGCGCGCACGCCTCCCATGTGTCCATGTCCCGGAATCCTGTGACCGTTTTTAGGGTAGCGTGAATCGTGTGCCAGTAACTGTAGAGTGTCGGACAGTCCCAAAACATGTGCCTGAACGAAGCAGCAGGCTCCAGGCATCTAGGGCATCCAAATACCCCGTCGGGGAAATATTTCTGCAACTTTTCTGGGGTTAGATACGCCCTATGCAGGATATGTAATTGAATGTTCTTAAACCGGTAGTTACGGGACACTTTCTTGGTATATTCCAAAGCCCTTGTCCACTCCCTATCGTGCAGAGGCCTTTGAAAGTCATCTTCCCAGTGTTCTCTAAGGGTCGCCAACGTAGGGCTCCGCAGGGCCCTCACCGCTTTATATATCCACGTGACTGGATGACCGGGTGTGTAGGGGGCTCCGCTTCAATCCCTCCCCATTGCCTCCGGCAATCCAATAGAAGCTGCCTATGCCGCAGGAATTGGCCCCCAGGGAGTTCGAAGTCCCCGACCAGTGCCTCGAAGGGCTGCAGGCTCTCCCCAGAGAACAACATCCCCACCTCTGTGATCGCGTAATCCGTCCACACTCGCATCATTTGCTCCGTGTAGTACGCCCGACCCCTAGGTAGCCCCACCAACGGCAACAGCGGGGAGTACAGGGGAATACCCCGGCTGAGTCGATGAACACGCGCCAAGCAGGCACGCGCCGTCATGACTTGGAGGGGCCGGGATGCCGGCGGTGCTGCGCCCGGCAGCAACATACGGTGGACCGCGGGTGTCGGAATCCGCCCCGTCTCCGTGCACAACTCCTCTTGCGCCCTGCCTGCCGTCCAACGCGACACCCATTGTAGTTGGGCAGCGAGGAAATACGCCTCGAATTAGGGAGCCGCCAACCCGCCCTGATCAAGGGGCAGCTGCAGTTTTGCCAGGGCTATCCGCCGGCGGCCGTTGCCCCAGATAAGGGTCCCGAGCAGGGTATCCAATTCCCGGAACAGGGATCTCGGGGGTACCACCGGGAGATTGGAGAAGAGATAGAGCAGGTGCGGCACCAGGATCATCTTCGCAACGGCTATCTTTCCCGGAACAGCCAAGTGGAGATCCTTCCAGAAATGGACTAAGGATCGAATACTACCCATCAGCGTGCGGTAATTCCCCTCATAGATATCTTGCGGCGTATGATATAGTTTAACGCCGAGATATCGAATCGCCTGGGGACTCCACGAGACTGCTATGCCTCCGATTCGTATCGGACCCTGGGGCACGATGGGTGTCAAGGGATAAACAGTGGACTTGGCCCAATTCACCCTAAGGCCTGTCACCTCTGCGAAATCATGCAGGATGCTTGATATTGGGGTCAGGTCGGTCGTAATGTCCCGGACATATACGAGTACGTCGTCGGCATACAGTGATACTGCATGGGTATAATTGCCGATCGGGATGCCCCACTCCTCGCTCGCCCCTCGCAGCATGGCCGCCAGCGGCTCCATCGCTAACGCGAATAGGAGGGGGGAGAGGGGGCACCCCTGCCGAGTACCGCGCCGGATCGGGAAGGAGTCCGAGATGAGAGGGCCTATACGCACTCTGGAACTGGGCGAGGTGTAGCTGAGCCGAGTGTAGGCCAGCAGTTGGGGTCCGACGCCCACGCGGAGCAAGACCTGAAACAGGTAAGCCCAAGAGAGCGTGTCGAACGCCTTTTCGAGGTCCAGCACCAGACACGCTGCCCGAGGGAACCGCTCCCGCACCTGGTCCTGCACGTGAAACAGCCGTCGGATGTTCGAAGATGTGTGCCTGCCAGGCACAAATCCATTCTGATCGGGGTGGACAAGCCGCGGGAGGATCGTGGCATACCTGTCCGCCAGGGCCTTCCCGTAGATTTTATAATCCGCCGACAATAGGGTTATGGGTCGGTAAGAGCCTAGCTGATGCGGGTCTCTATCTGGTTTGAGGAGGGATACTATGACGGACTCGCGCATGGAGTGTGGCAGGACTCCCACGTCCAGAGCCGCTTGGAACTGCAATTCCAGCTGGGGGACCAGCTGGGACGCAAATGTCTGATAAAATTCCAGGGGGAAGCCATCCAGACCCGGGGCCTTGTGGGTGGCTAGCGCCTTCATGGCGCTCCGAATCTCTGCTGCTTTGAGAGGGCGGTCGAGGTCCAGCCGCGTATCCCTGTCTATGCGGGGAAGCTGAATACGATCCAGGAAGGCCGCCGGGGCGGCATCCGACCCCGAGGGGCGGGGGCTAGTGTACAGGCGCATGTAATGCTCCTGGAAGGCCTTGAGTATCTGCCCCTGCGAATACACCAGGGTGCCCTGGACGTCCCGTATGGCCGTGATGGTCGGGATGCATGAATCCCGCTTTATGAGCCACGCCAGCAGAGCGCCCGCCCGATCGCCCTCCGTATGGGCCCTAGCTGCGTACGCCGTGAAGTTAAACCGACGCATGCTTGCCAGCGCTGTGGCGTACGCGGTCTCAGCATTAGCTAACGCAGCCGGCGCGGCCCTCGCAAGGTCCGTCTCCTTGGTGAGTGCGGCCAGCGCCCCTTCCGTCCGCTGAATGTCCCCCTCCAGAGCCCGCCGGACCCCTGCAATATGACGAATACAATTGCCACGCATTACCACCTTAAAAGCATCCCATTCTGAAGCTCGGGTGTTGGCGGTGCCAGTATTTTCCCTAAAATAGTGACTGATGTGGTCCGCTAAGGTTTGCCGGAAGACCGGGTCCTCGAGACTGTCCCTGGGAAGGCGCCAGGCGGGGACGGGGGGGTGCGGCGGGCGCCATTGCAGTGTGATTGTGTGGGCGTCATGGTCGGAGATAGTTCTGCCCAGGTAATCAGCGTCCAGAACAGTAGGGAGGATGGTGGGAGAACCAAGGAAACAATCCAGGCGCACTCTAAGGTCATGCGGCCTGGAGTGCAACGAGTAAAGTTTAGCGGTGGGGTTCCAAAGCCGCCAAGCATCCGCCAGGGACCAATGACGCATCCATGTGGTAAACCGTTTCGCCTGCGTTACAATGGGGGAAGAGGGGAGGGGCGGATGAGATCTGTCCAGGTTCACGTCTTGTACGCAATTATAATCGCCCCCCAGGAGCCATGGTGCCTGCGTGTATGCGCTTAAGGGATGGGAGAGCGCGTCCCAGAATTTGGATTGGTCTACATTTGGCCCATAGATACTGCCCAGCAAGATCCTCTGGCCGTCTAACCGGCCAAGTAACAATACATAGCGACCCTCCGGATCTATTACGTGTGACAATTCCTGAAAGGGGACTCCCGGGCGCACCCATATGAGGGCACCGCGCGCAAATGCAGAGTAAGTCGTGGCATAAAGGGTCCCCCGCCAACGCCTGCGCAGCTTTGTCACCTCCCCCGCCGCTAGGTGTGTCTCTTGCAGGAGTGCAATCTGTGCCTGGTGGCGCTTGAGGTATACGTAGACGGAGTACCGCTTGCGCGCTGTGTGCATGCCGCGCACGTTTAGTGTAAGGAATGTAATTCTACCAGCCTGCGCCATCAGGACATGTGCCTAGCGTGCGTCTCAGGACTGGTCCCCCGGGACCCCCAAGGGCCCCCCCGGTGCCAATCCCTCCATCCCACCCCCACGGATCCAGCGCAGCGGCATGACCTCTCATCGGCGCGCGGGCAGGGACACAGTGCAGAAGGGGTGTGTGAAAGGGGAAAGGGAAACAAGGGTGAGGCGAACATAACGTGCCCCAACACACGGGACCTATCGTCAAGCGCGACACGTCCAAACTTACTCCCATGTTGCAGGGGAGCATGAACCTATTAGGAAAGGGGGGGGTCGGCTAGCGTCCGTCCTGAGCTCTACAAGCGGGCTATGCGCAGGATCTATGGCTAGCCACTGGGGGAAAAAGTGGGCACTTCAGGGGGGGAGAGAGTGCCCCGGGCAGCAGGGATAACGCCAGAAGCGCCGGGCTTGCAATTGCATGGGGCGGGGAGCATCACCTCGGGCCGCGGACGTGCGGCCCTCCGCACGGAGCCAGTCATATCAGATCGTCCGCCGTCCGCGGGGTGACTGAGGGCAGGGCTCCCGAGTCCACCCCGGACTGTGTCGCCTCACTGTCCTCCTCCTCTTCTGACGTGAAAACATGAGGAGCCCGCTCCAAGTCCGTTGCCGGGGAGGCCGGGCAGAGGCCCGCCGCCGCTTTGAGGGCCCGGCGCCGTTCCTGGACGATCTGCTCCAAGTCCGGTGACCCCAGAGTGCGTGCCGGCCCCCCGGGGGTACCAGGGCGGTGTCTCTTCCGCGAGCGCTGCCTCCTGCGTCCTCCCGCAGCTGCTCGTTGTTCGACAGGGCGCCCAGCCCTCTGGGCCCCGGCACAGTTCTGGTCTGCCCAGTCGTGCGCCTCCTCCGGCGCCGTGAAGAAGTGTGTAACGCCGCCGTGGATAATCTTCAGACGGGCCGGGAAGAGGAGAGAGTACTGTACGTTTTCAGCTCGAAGGCGCCGTTTCACCTCCAGAAAGGACGCGCGTTGGCGTTGGACCGCCCGGGAGTAGTCGGGAAAGATCATGACGGTTTTATTCTCGATGCGTAGTGGGCCCGCCTGCCTGGCCGCTCGTAGTACCGCATCTCGGTCCCTGAAATGGAGGAACTTGGCCAGCATCGGGCGAGGTGGGGCCCCCGGCCGCGGCCGACGAGCTGGCACGCGGTGCGCCCGCTCAACCGAGAAGTAGGCTGTGCGGTCTTCATCAGGGGTGAACGATTTCGTCCAGGTTTCGATGTACTCCACCGCATCGGTCCGTTCGATTCCTTCCGGCAGCCCAAGGACTCGGATGTTGCAGCGCCGAGACCGCCCCTCCAAGTCATCAACGCGTTCTTCCATGGTGGACATGCGACTCATCAAAGCTTGCATCGAGTCCCGGTGTGTGTCCACCATAGGTTGGATGTCAGCGACTGCTTTGGCGTTGTCTGCAACCCTATCGGCTAGCTTCCGGTGGTCATCCCGGAGGAGACTGACGTCCGTGGTTAGGGTGCCCAATTGTTGCTCCAATGAGAGTCGTGACTGTTCAATCGCCACCAGGACCTGATCCAGCTTGGTCGACAAAGAGGGCTCTCCGCTTGATCCAGCCGCTGCCGGGGCCCCTCCACGTGCGCCAGCCTGGACCCCCGACGCCGTCCCCGGGGCCGACTGCCCTGTCCTGGACTTGCCCATGACGCCCACTCGGAGGGCCGCTGCAGGCGCAGAGCGATTGCAGTGTCCGAGCGAGATGTGGCCGCGGCCGGTACCGGACCCCCTGGCACTCCGCCTCTGCCTACCTCCAACTGGCAGTACCTTCGGGCCGTGTCACTCGTGGGGCAGGCGGGGCCACGGAGGGCAGATCAATCGCCCGGGCGGTGGAGGCCCCCTCCCACGGCGTCGCAACCAGTCCCTTGTCTCCTGCGGCCAGTGCTCTGCGCCGCGTGTCCCCGGGCCAAATGCCGCCGCCGGGTCAGTGGGGCCCGGTAGTCCAAGGCAATCTCCGCACCTCTCGGTATCTCCGCCGCCGTCAGGGCGGGATCCGGGCAGCACCCTCGGGCCTCAGCAGCAGGCGCGCACCTCCCTCGCCGATCTGCCCTCCAAGTCAGTAGGCCGGGACGCCACTGGCCGCCATCTTAAGGCCAGGCAGGCACCATCGCAGTCAGCACCTGAGGCCTCCCCGCACGGGTATCACCCCCCCCCGGGGAAGGGAGCGCCGCCGCCACACCGGACCGCCGCCGCGCGGGCCCACCTGCATCCCAGTCTCTGGGGCCCCACAGCACGGCCGTCGCCCTGTCCTTCTCGGGTCTCCACTCCGCCGCACTGGGTGACAGCGGAGGCAGTCCTCGCTGGTCGGCGTCCTTGATCTCCGCGCCCCTCGGGGATCACTCCTCTCAGCAGCGCCATCCACGCTCCGCGTCGCCAGCAATGTCTGCCACTCGGGGGGAGGGGGGACTCACGGGCAGCTCACCGGCACCTCCGCAGCTCCGGAGCCCGAAGTTCTCTGCAGCCCCGCTTCCGCTCCCGGCACTCTGCTCCCGTGATATGCAGCCGGGGAGCAGGATCGGTCAACGCCAATGCCCTGACCGCCGATCTTCAGCGACCGCGGCAGCACCAGGCGGGCGCCATTTTGTGGCCGGCGCCTCCGCACCCGAACAGCTCCCGCACCAAGGGTCCGGCGCCCGGGAGCCGCTCCGCTACCGGGTCTGCAGCGCTGGTTTCCCCGCTCCTCCGGACAGCCTCAGGAGGTCATGTGGCACCCCCAGGCTTGCTGAGAACGGGCGAGGGTAAAGCCCGATCCCGGAGCCCTAGCAGGACACGTCCGTCTTGGCGGCCATCTTGGCCACGCCCCCGTCACTGTTGCTCTTCATGCTAAATTGACCTCAAATATATTTTGCTCATGGATTTTTGAGCTCTCCTGGCTGTTTGAAAAGAGTGTACCTGTTGAGTTTACTGTTAGTTTACATTTGAAAGAATTGTTGGTTAGTTACAAGAGAGCTGCTAATATCTGTGTGTGGTGTGAAAGTCGCGACTTTGAATCCCTGCGCAGCCAACAGGGCCGTTTAGCCTGCTGACATCCAGAAAATGAGTATTATTAAAATGAGAGAACGTAGCCTATTTCCAGGGCTTATAAAAACAATATATCCACAGCGTTAAGTGGCATAAAATCTAGTGTTTAGCACGTTAATTGAAAGTTGAAAAAAGATCATGGAATATTTGCGATTCTATAATTGGAGAGGCAGACATTGAGCGCAAACAGCCACTGCATGTCATGTTGAATTAAATCAAGCAAAGATAGCTTAGAGTGTGTTTACTTTTATTACCTGGGGAAAATATCACACGGCACAGCAATTTTACTGTAAAAATGTGCATGACGACAAGGCGCCTGCATGTTACTAGTGACGGAGAGGGAACATCCATCCAAAGTGATCGAGAAAGAGAGACAGGGGGTTTTACACAGTACTCGTGAGACTTTCATGTGAGGTGAAGTCTTCAGTGTATCCTCGTTCCAGTAAACAAATGATAATAGCAAGTGTCTTCTTGTGATCACCCACACACATTTAATAGTGATGTAGGTGCATGTCATCGGTGCACAGGGGCATCAAGGGCTCCTGGAACCCTGAGTATTGCTTTATTTTGCTATGCATACACCAGGCAGGGGCCCCAGTTTTCCTGACTGCACAAGGTTAATTGTTTCTAGGTCAATCCCTTAGCGATATTTTAATTATTATTGCTCTTTACTATTTATTTATCTACCTTTGCTTGAACCTTATGTATTCTCTGTTTACCTCGTCGTGCCTGTTAGTTCCTGTATTCCCCTAACTGCTCTGGTGGAGTTACAAATTGAGTTTGGATGCAGCCTATGCAAGGGTGAGGCTGACAGTGCTCCAGGAAGCATTTGACTTATGCCCTTGGATTAGAAGATCTATGCACAGGGCCTTAGAAGCCCATAGGCATCCACCAAGCACCCTCAGAGATAACTGTCCAGAATAGCTCTTAACGCGCTCATAGGTAATGCGAATAATGAGGTCTAGAACATGCATACACACGCAACAGGGATACCATCCTGGGGACCAGTGTGCTACAAAGAGGACCTGTAAAGTGGTCATGTCCCAGTCTTACTTTTTAATTGCACTGCTTTTTAACTGTTGCTGTCTGCCAGCCACAGTCTTTGGCTCAGTCTGTCGAAGGGGCCCCCGGAGGCTTCAAGCAGTGATTGCTCACAATTTCTGTCTCAGCCTGACTTGGCAGGAGTCTTCATCTAAGCCTGTGCCTGCTCCCCCACTGAGCGTAGGGCAGGATGCTCACATCCACACACAGACCTGTAATATCACTGCAAAAAGACCTAGAGCATCAATGGCCATAGAACAACCACATACCTACTGTGAAAGAGTAGCACACAGTGACACAGGTAGACAGAGCATGTGGTAGGCCGGCGTCTGATATGCACCCGATTAGACTGACAGTTTGGCAGTCACTGTCTTTGTTTGAACAAATTCACAATTGCTTTATTAACCTTCCTGCTTTCTCAAATTTGCTTGAAAATGCACCATTTGTCTACTTTTTTTCAAAATTTTCTTGCGGGAAAAACCCCCCAAACCCTCGGTAGGTGGTTTGGGCTCGCTCGCTACGCTCGCTCGCCACAGTGCAGTGCAACAATTCTTTTATGCTCACCACTTTCAAATGTCACCAGCCGCCACTGACCATGATCACACGTGTTGTATCCACTGCAGGCTGCAATTCTTAAGAGTACCCATAGGATCAGCTCTCTGTGATTTTAGCCTGTACACCCGATCTTCACTGGCCCTCTGATATCAATAGACTGGATTTTATAAGAAGCAATAGTGTGTGTCCTCTGACCCACTGACGTTATGGTTCTCTGACTGGCAGCCTGGGCCAGCACGGATCAGGGTTGAAATGCACGGGCAGCGCCGAGTCCGAATAATAACTTTTGTTATACACTGGAAGTGCCAAGTTGGAAGGGGGTTGGGGGCCCTGCAAAGCTGCACCAGAGTTAGGCTGTACTCCGAGGCGCAACTAGAGCCAAATTTCGGGGGGGGGGGGCTAACATTTTTTTGGGGGGGGGGCTGAATCTTTAAGCAATAGGCAGAGTGGAGCTGATTTCGGGGGGGGGGCTGAATCTTTAAGCAATAGGCAGAGTGAAGCTGCAGGGGCTCTTAGAAGGGGTGAAACAACAGCAAGGCCTCATTAACATGCAAATGGTCTTTTAAAGACCTGTGAAGTGCTCGGCTGCAGCTGTGTGTGTGCCCGGGAAGCTGTCTCATCCCGGGCTGCCACACACGACGGGGGGGGGGGGGGGGGGCTGAAGCCCTTTGAGTCCAATGGGTGTTGCACGCCTGGCTGTACTCATGGTGCTGAGATGGGATTATGGCTGAGGTGCATTGGTAGAGCCGGGTGTGCCTGAAGACTAAAATGCAGTTGCAGGAGTGAGTTTGGATGAAGGCTGGACTGCAGTGAGCGAGCCAAGCGTGGATGACAACTGCACTGAAGTGGCAGAGCTGTTTGTATCAGAGTTGAGTTGATAGAGCTGACTGAACCATGGTTGAGGTGCCATGAAAGTGCCGAGTCTGAATCATGGCTGAAGTGTGTGATGTTAGAATTTGGTTGGTTCCAACATTTCCGGGAGGGGTTGTTGGTAAGCTTCCCCCTAGCACGTCACGAAAATGTTGGGTCGTGCAGCATGACTTCACGTGATGTGTGTGATGCAAGGACCTCCTGAGAAGCCTTCAGTTTTTAGGTCTCGGCTGCGAAGGCTGCGCTTGCGCAGTCTCGCTCCGAGATTTAATGAGTTTGAGTGACTTTGAGAAGAGGGGCTTGCACCCGCCCCTCTTCTCTCCTGTTCTCCATTGGCTGGCCTCTTAAATGCTGGCCAGCCACTGGAGAAGAGGTCCAGTCACTCCGTTGAAGCCCCGTCCTTTTCGGATCGGGGGGCGTGTTTTTTCGTTGCTTTTCGCAGGGCGTGTTTTTCTCTCCTCCAGCCAATGGCAAGAGGAGAGAAAAAGAAACACGCCCCCGAATCCGAAACCGAGGCTGCGTTTCTCCGAGGCAGTTCTTCTCTGCCTCGGAGAAAGGCGGTGGTGTCCCGGCGTTGCTCCCTCACCTGATCTCCTTGTTTTGCTATCGGGATCCGCACCGTGCTTTGGACGCCTTTCCCCCTTGTTAAAGCTCTTTCCTCGTGGCTTAGGAGACGGGACCGGAAGAAATTACGTTTAGTACACTGCAGCCAATCAGAAGAGGAGTACAACATTTTGCCTCTCCCCGACTTCCAGCTCATCTTCTCGTGTTTCTTTGCATGTAAACGGGAAACCTTCCCACGCCACGGCCCACCGACACTCCCTCCGCTGCTGAAGTTCTCGACCAGGATGTATTTTGTGTGATTTACGGATGGGGGGCGTGGTTAAGCTTCCTTATGTCAAAGGGGTGTGTTCTTCTACTTCAATTCACTATTGTGCGAGTCGGCGGCAGTTTGTAAACCCTACTCCTCACCCGTCCCCTGACTCTCGCTTCTTACTCCGGGACAGCCATGTCGGACCAGGCTCCCTTCGACACCAATGTCATCACCCTGACCCGGTTTGTGATGGAGGAGGGCAGGAAAGCCAAGGGGACAGGAGAGCTGACCCAGCTGCTCAACTCCCTCTGCACGGCTGTGAAAGCCATCTCCTCCGCTGTCCGGAAGGCTGGGCTTGCCAACCTGTGAGTGTGACTTCTTTCCGCCCCAAAGGGGCCAGTTTGCCTGGTGTGAGGTAGCACAACGCCACCAGCAATTTTACAAATAGCCGCCCAAGTCTTATCCAATTTGAGGGCGTGTCCTCGGTTTCTTTACACCTGGCCTGTCAGTGTCTCTCAGATTTTTTTTTTTTAATGTGGATTTTGACGTCAATGCCTCCATGAAATTAATATAAACGTGACACGCTGTAATGCGCCTTCCTAGAAGCCCACCAGGCTTTAGGGGTGCTTATGGTCCCCTGACTCTGGACTGGGGAGTAAATCGAGGCTTTGGACATCAGAGGTGCTAGTCGGTGGATGGGTCACTGAAATTCTAGTTTTCCGTTCCTAACCATGCGTTCCTCCTGGGCAAGGTGGGGATTTGCAAACTGGCTGAGGCTTTGTGGCCTGCTCTGTAGATCATTGGTCTCCTATTGGCCCTGGGGTCTGGCAGTCAAATCTTCAGTCTCGGCTGCATCCTTCAGGTCACCGCTAATGGCCGCTGCCCTGGTACTGTGCAGAGAGTTATCCAAATGGAGACCTGCCACTCTGCAGATCTTCCAACCGCCCTCTCTTTCTGTCTCTCCTTCACCCTCTTCCCTCCCTCGCCCTCTCTTACACAGTCACCGCATGCCTGTGTCTCGCGCCGTCTCACTGTCTCACACACTCCTGCTTGTTTCTCTGCCCCCTCTCCTTTTTCGTACCTCCTCTCTCAACACAAACCGAAAGTGCCTCCCAGCAGAGCACACGGGCATCCCAGCACTTTAAGGCACGGATGGCGTTTTGAAAGTAGCAAGAACGTGTCTCGCCGGCACCCCACCCCTCGAAAAACACCCAGAAAAGAAGCGTTAATCTGCATTTCGCAAACGACGCCGCCAGAGTTCACGGCCCAGCGGTAACGACACGCAGACATTACGACTAATTTCCGAGATTACCGCCTGCGGTAAACGAGCCTGCGCGGGCAGACGCATTTGCGTAGTTTTTGCGCGCTGAGCCCACTGCATCTGTGGCATGGTTGTAGGTCGCACGGAAGTATTCGCAACCCAGTGCTCGACACTTCGATCTATTTCGAGGTGTATTGATCCGAGGGCGCTGTTCACCACACAATGGAAATTACCGGGCACGAGTTGTCTTTTATTTCGTTTCGAATCCGCGAAACGTAGGTGCGCAGCCTCTCGCGAACTCGCTTCCCGCCGCCGTTCTGTAGCCGAGTCGGTATATTTTTCTCAACCACATAAGTGGAAAAGATGGATACAACCCCGACTGCGCCTTGACTAATATCTGTATTTTACATATGCATTTTACAGGGCTGGATGGTGCATTTCTTTGGTTTTTGGTAGCTCATGTAGAAGATGTTTTGTTTCTTACTTCCTACCCGCCTGGTGTGTACACTCTCTGTCCTGCGGATTTTTTTCCTTGTGTTTCTAAATTGACGGGCAGTATTTTTTTTTTAAATGAAAATCTGTGAACATCTTAACAAGTCCAAAAAACATACATCACCCTAAAGTGAACAAGGTATTTTGAAGTTTTCCCTGTCTGAACTTGCACGAACACGAGGAGATGTAAGTGAAATAAATGTGTTCTCTCCCCCCCCCCCCCCCTCTTTAATCTGCTCTGCTCCTCCGCACTATTACCTCTAATGGAATGTAAACTTTTTGACAAGGGAAAGGGCAGCGCAGGTGACCCTAAACCGAGCTCGACCCCCTCAAGCCACACCTGAGGCATTTAAAACGAACGTGTTTGTGCGAAGGAACATGTTAACTTTGGGGCAAAGGTCAGAAGTGTGATTTTTGGCACCACGCTTTGGAAGAGCAGCAGGTATTTTCAGCAATGCTAAGCGGCCTTTAAAGAACACGCGCTTAGACCTGTCCGGGGCAGAGTTTATTCCAACAATTCGTTGTAGCCTGCGCAAGATCACACAGTTCATTAACAGTCGCGGCGGAGCTGTGATCGACAACTTCAGATTTGTAATAATAACAAGCATTTACAATGCAACGGTCTCGGCATTGTTAAAGTTAGAGCTATTGGCATTGCTCAGGACAATGCCGTTTCTTTAAATGTTTTAAAAACAAAAACATAAACAAAAATAATGTCATGAGCAATGCCAATAGCTCTAACTTTACCAAAGCCGAGACCATTGCATTGTAAATGCTTGTTTCAAAGAAGATGCCACGTGCCTCCGCAGCAAGTCATTGCTCAATTGCGGGGTTTCCTGTAAGTGCCTCTCTTCGTGAAAATATGGGGACGTTTTCAACCTGAAGTTTGTGAACACCAATAGGGACTCCCTGGCCGGAAAGAGGGCTGTGAGGCACGCGAGTATGGGCAAAACAATCCAATAGATGAGGCGGGCTGACTGACACAGACAATCACGTATATGCATGTAAAATAATCTTCATTAGTGTTTACTGAGTTGTAGCGCTAGTGTCCATGGAGGTGCATAAAACTTGGACATTTACCAACGATGGGACAAAATAGACCTCTTTAAAAATACTCGCATGCATGCACCTACACATTTTAGCGCGCATAGAGCAATCGTAATACCTGAAACGGCCCTGTCTATCATTTGACAACACACCAGGACCAGCGCCTGTGCTGACACACTGGGTATGAGCTGACAACTGTTGTTCATCTTGCACCTGGCTGAGGCTCTTGTTAGTGTATCCATCCTTCTAGTTTACCTTCGCTGTCTTTTCTTTATTACTGTGGGCAATACACAATACTTGTGTGATTTGCAGGCCTCTCTTGGAGGTGGTTAGCGCCTTGAAATCCTACAAGGCACAATGACATAGCGTATCACTTGCAGCTGGCACCGCGGAGTTTTATGCGGAAATTTACTGTCGGGCAGAGCTGTCAAATCTGCCTCTTCTGGATAGATTCATGTGGCCTTGCCAAAAACGATGTTGTGTTCTTATTTGCGGCCTAATTATCATTCTGCACTACATTGACATAGTGGTAATAAACGCCATCATTTAAGAAAAACAGGTCATTTAATAAACCATAACCTGCTAGGCCAACAGTGCGCGCTCTCCTCCGGGGGGCATTAATCAGCACAGTGACAGGGGCGCACCTTTTAAAGACCGTAAGATTAAATGACCCACAGCAAACGTCAGGGGTGCCCGAGCCTTCTTACACCACAACATTGTGTTATTCCGACAATCTTATTACTGAAATCTACTGTGCTCCCGCGGTTGTAATTCACTGCTGGCAGGGGTCGTGCTCCGAGATTACTGGCATGTGGTGGCCAGCCGGGGAAAATAAAGAGACGGATGTGATTTAAAATTCAATTCGCATTTTTTTTACACCGTTATGGCTTAGATGAAGAGACTGTTGGTCCACGCGGTGAAACAAGTACGTTTAAAGATATTTTTCATATATTTTGCGTCTGATTCTGATGTGATCCGCATCAGGGAGACATGGGAGGGCTACAATGTGCCTATTTCCTCGCCTACTATCTGCAGTTTTAACTTAATTTTTACTTAATTTGATGTAGGTGGAACGTTTTGAAGATTCCCCGCATTTCATTAGTGTAATTGAACAGGGCAAATCATGTCCCTAGACGTGCTGCAGAGAATGCCAAATGTCACTATGTGACCCCCGCTGCTGCTGAAGAGGCTGCAGCTGTGGGTGTTCAGGCGCAGTGCGCTTCTCTTCCAGCTCTGCTGGCCTGGGTCCTGCTAAACGCCTTCCTCTTCGTGCGCAGGAGCGTCTGTATAGTAACTGCTGGACGACGCATGCGTAACATAGCCGTCTGGACAGGTCAGGCAAAATAAAGCGCGAGACTCAGCCAGCCAATCCCAGGAGAAAACAAGCATTGAAAAATGCAATAGGACTCGTACTAAGCGAGACCTATTGCATTATAAACAAACCTGTGGGCTTACAAGAAGGCATGAAAGGGAGTGGGGGGGAGGGGGGTGGATAGCAGAGAAGTTACAGACTGCGGGAGGGAAGGGGGGGCAGAAGAACAAAAGAGTTTGTAAAGGGGCCAATAGCAATGGAAGGAGAAAAATGATGACATGGCCGTGAGGAGGAGGGACAAACAAGCCGAAAACAAATCAGAATGCAGCATTTCCGATTTAAGCCAATGAAAAACATGGACGGAAAGTGGGCGGAGCTTCCCCCCACTATACTGTATTCTGCATGCCTCGCAAAGCGAACGGTGCTTTGCGAGACCTAACAATTTACCTAATGTAATGGTGAGTCCACCACCAAACTGGTAGTAAGAAAGGGTAGGTATAAGGGGAAGGCAGCTATAAGCTTTAACTCTCTTCCGAAAACAATACCCAGTCGCTCACCAGTTGCCAGGTTAGACTTGATCCTGCGCCTCATAGAGACAACTTTAAAATTTAGCATCATTATGTCAAACTGAAAAAAGGAATTTAATTTATTTATTGAAGAGTTTTATACAGCGCGCACTAGACCCGAGACTTCAGGTATCAGGGCGCTTTACATGAACACATGAGTTTTGTTATAGATGGACACATTAATTTTTGTTAGGCACACATTCATTTTTGTTAGACACAGGGAGATTTCGTGATTTGCCCAGAATCACAGGATGTTAAGCTTCGTTGCCGAGATTCGAACCTGGTTCCCCAGCTTGGAGGTTGACTACTCTAGCCATAAGGCTTCATCCTCTTCCCCTAACAAATGACACCAAAGATGTTCTATTTGTATATATTCCTGTACCTCACACATTCTTTTCGAATTCTACAATATTCCCTTCACTGTCAGATGCGTAAGAAGTTCACCTGTCTTTGTTAGCCTTCACTCGTTGTGCTCAGTCATCGACAAGCCAGTCCGGCCCCTGCAGGGTCTTACTCAACTCCTCTGAAGTCATTTACATGGGCAATGGTTTCATGGTAGAGCATGTGCCTGAGGTCAGCTGATGCATATCCATTCTGAAATCAAATTGTTAATGGAATTATGTCCTTATTTTGTTCCATTCCCATCCCTAGCATTCCAATCGGTAGCCCCTCTGTAGCACCTGGCAGTCCTACCCAGCTCCTTGCCAATGCTTCACCAAGTGTTGTGAAGAGCTAGAATCTGCCATCTACCATTATGCATAGTCCGTCAGGGAATATTCTCCTATTCTGAATTCTTTGGTCTCTGACAGCTTGTTTCACTGCATCAACACTTAGAGGTTGTCATTTAATGCCATAGTGAAGTTGGAAAAGAGTAATACTGAATATTGGGACAGCCCCGGCCTTATAGTAGACTGCAATATTGAACCATGATCCTGAACATTGAAGAGGCCGACTATAATGGCTCTTGGTGGTGCTCCTGGTCTTGGCAGAGGCATCTGTGCTGTACATATCCTCTCCATTGAAAAGAAGGTGGATAGGCCTTTGGGTTTTAGGGTGTTGTGCATTCAGTGCTCCACAAATAGTTTCATGCTCGGTCTTCCGTCTGCTTTGGCCTTGCCACCAGATGAATATTGTTTCTCCTAGACTTTCCTTCTGAGTCTTCCAGACAGACGTGAATTGATCTATTTTAAGTCGGTAATTTTCCCTTCAAAGATCGTTTAGTCCTTACTTTGTTGACGATTTCTTTGAGGGCCTTTTCATTTATGCTCCACCCTTTAACTAATCTTCCTGAAATCTGCTCTCTGCAGGTTGAGCTTCATGATTATTGTATCAGTATTACATTCCCATACAGTTATTCTTTTATGTGCCTCCATCAATACTCTTTTCACTTTAGGTTCAGAGGGGGATCCATTTAAATAATTAAACTGCCATGCGTTCAATTGTGCATAAAATACCAAATTAAAGTTAAGAGTCCCAATTAAGTTGCAAAAGCTTTTTATTCTTAATTACAATATCGATAAATATACCCAATGCATTTCAATCCTTGTCCGTACAGGAATAATTTCATATGGCAATAATGGGTATTATGGAGTAACGTCTCCCCACTGTAATCCCCTATGGTCCAGGATCCTGTCAACTCGTGCACATTAATTTCTTCAATAGTCCATCCGTATGGCATGAAAAACAGTCAGTGGTGTGTATAAGTACTCTGAAGTTCCTTCCTTACGTACATGTTGAATGTCACTAATCTTACTGAAATCTACTCTCAGCGGGGGGAGCTCCAAGTTCGTTGTACTAAGGACCTCAGGGACAGCACTTGGGTACCATGATTCACTTCGGCAGAGGCCACTAGCAAGGTCCAGTCCCAATCCAATTGGTACTGCTCACTTCAGGAAAAAAAGGCTCTTGCAGCTTGCAGTGTCCCTGTAGTCACACAAGTTGTCAGCCAACTGGCCCTTCGAGTCCACCCATTTGCCCTGGGTATAACAGGAAATAGGTCCATTCCATTCCTCTCGGGTCACAGACAGGAGGTCCAGTCCTCTTTTGATCTTTTGCCAGTGCAGAAGGTTTTTCTGCGGAGGGTGCCCTGGGATGCAATATTTATGTTTGGCACCAATTAGGGGTTAGTGGAGACTCCTGGCTCCTCTATAACCAACGGGGTAAGAATTTCCAGGGCAACCCCACCCACTTTGCAGCAGTTCCTATTTGCCGTACTGTAAACCAACCCACATTGCACCTTACTACCAAAATCCAAATGGATCTCCTTGTGAAGAAATTGTGTATCCACCCAGAGGTGTTGCCAGCAAAATGACAGTACCTTTCTTCGTGGTTGCTCAAAATCAGTTCTCGGGGTAGCTCCCCTTCCACTGGGTACAGTACCGTCCTGGCTAAGGGGATGAAGGGTTGCTTTCTCCCGGTGTCACCTTTTATTTAATTGTGAAACCGCAAGAAACTTTTGCAAGTTAATGAAGCTCCTTTGTCCACCATAACTTACAGTCTTGCAAGGGGAAGAAAAACCCCTCCCCATTCCCAAGAAACTGTTCTTGTTTTGGGAGCAGTTTTCACACCTCATTAAGTGGCTTGATAGGTGCTGTAGAAAGAATGTAAATTAGTCTCCAGAAGCTTCAGACATGGAAAAGGTAGATTTCTAAAAATTACTTTTCCTTAAAAATCAGACTTCACCATTGATTTGGGCTCTCAAAAAATATTAAAAACAGTCTTGGAATTACTTTTGTAGCCGGTTCATGTAAAAAGTTACAGATTAAAGTTTCTAATCTGGACTTTGATATTTTCTAGGACTCGGATACAGCCCTGTCAGTGAAAATAGCTTTTGGAGGCTTGTTAGTGGAGGAACATGCTAAAGTTAATTTTGCACAATGTTGGAAACTGGTAGCGTGGTGCAGAGCGGGCGGGCCAAACTCCGGAGGAAATGTGCAAAGTATCCACGCAGTACACACAGGCGACACACAAGGCACACTACAAAAAGAGACACTACACCAGTTGAGGTAAAAATAACTTTTGTATTGTCCAAAACCACAAGGTGTCAATAGGCAATCTCTGTACTGCGCCAACTGGCGCTCGGTTAACATTTACAGGGGGGGGAATTATGTACAGGGCAGGGCCAATCGGGCCCCTGCCGGAATCATTGCGATTTAGAAGATAGTAAAAGTAAGTCCATTAGCTGCAACCTGCAATAAAGTCAACTCAGGGCATAACCTTAGGCGTTAGTCCGGACCACCTGTAATAAAACACATCATGACCTGATCATATCCCTTAACAACCTGGAGGTCCCCTGAGGCAGGAATCAAAATAGGCAGTTCATTCACCTTAAAACCTGGCATCTAGACATAGCGCTGCATACAACACATGACTAGCACTTTAAATCATAGCCATTGACATAGCGCTTAAGAGCATGACATTTGAATATAGCGCCGCACATATCACGGCGAAAGCGCTTCAAAACATAGCCATTGACATAGCGCTTAAGAGCATGACATTTGAATATAGCGCTGCACATATCACGGCGAAAGCGCTTCAAAACATAGCCATTGACATAGCGCTTAAGAGCATGACATTTGAATATAGCGCTGCACATATCACGGCGAAAGCGCTTCAAAACATAGCCATTGACATAGCGCTTAAGAGCATGACATTTGAATATAGCGCTGCACATATCACGGCGAAAGCGCTTCAAAACATAGCCATTGACATAGCGCTTAAGAGCATGACATTTGAATATAGCGCTGCACATCTAGCATTGACCATAGCGCTTTAAATATGGCATTATAGCATAGTGCTACACCTGGCAGATCAATGGCGCTTCAGATAGGGCCCTCACTGGGAGCATTCAGCATAGCAAGCTCTTGGGGCAGTAGACTTGGCAAGCTCTGGGAGCATCAACCATGGCCAGCCACTGCAGCGCTAGGCATTGCATTTAGTCCGGGCAGGTCCGTGGGCCCTCCGAGGTGTCCACCCCCTCCAGCATCCCTCTAGGCCGTTGCAGCTGCCCACTGTCCTGTGGGGCAGCTGTGCAGGCTCCTGGCACCAGGGGCCGGCACTGGCAATGTACCCCGTTGCCCCCCCTCCTCCACTACCAGTCCCACACGACGCCGGGGGCGGGCACCGACAATGTACCCCGACACACCCTCCAAGTGCGCCCCCACAAGGTCCCAAAAATGTGAAGGGTCCCCGGGGCGGGCACCGATAATGTGCCCCGTTGCCCCCTCCATGCCACTGGTTCCCCCAATGCCCCACTCACCGGGCTCTCGGCTGCAGGCGTCTCGGCGGCCTCCCAGCAGCAGGCTGTCCCTCTTTCCGGCTGCAGGCACAGCCACTTCAAAGATAGCGCTCACCAAATCCAGCGCTCTCCTTCCAGGGGCAGCTTGGAAATAGCGCTCTCCTTTGTAAATAGCGCTCTCCGTCCAGGGGCAGCTTGGAAATAGCGCTCTCCTTTGTAAATAGCGCTCTCCTTCCAGGGGCAGCTTGGAAATAGCGCTCTCCTTTATAAATAGCGCTCTCCTTCCAGGGGCAGCTTGGAAATAGCGCTCTCCTTCCCGGGGGCAGCTTGGGAATAGCGCTCTTTGGTTCCGGCCCCTTGTTTGAGGGTTTCTTGAGGGGGCGAAATTGCGTTGGTGGCGGAAGGCGGACTAATTAGTCTCTGCCTGTCGTCCCTGGATTCTCCTCTCGCCGGGCCAGATCAGTGGGTAGTTCAGGATCCCTCACTCACTTAAAGGGCAGCGCCTAAACCCTGTCACCTTCAGAGGCATAGGTCCCTGACTGATCCTACCGCCTAAAACTCCTGCGAGGGCTTCTCCAGGTTTGCGTTGCCCCAACTATATCTTTCCCTCGCCCTGTGGACAGTAGGGGGGGGTAGGTAGGCTCAGGGCCCAGCACACAGGCCTATGTGGCGGTAACCCCTGGCAGCAGGTCCCCTCTCTCCCTGGTCCACCCTCTGACTGACTGCATGGCAACCCAGCTCCTCCCTTTAGACGCCCCTCACCCCACCTTCCAGACAGTGCCAGAAGCTTCTGGGGAAACTGGCTCTAACTGGCCTAGGGGGAGGGGTAGAGCACCCTGGGTGCCAGGCTTCCCTCCAAAAGCTGGGGCTGCTGGGAAATAACGCCTAGACTGTCAACCTAGCTCAGTCAAACGGCGCAACCACACAGCTCTGGCATCCATTTTAAGTTACATGTTTAAAATGGGGAAACTCAGTCTGCACACATTCAATCTTTGCATTTACACATTTAGTTTCCCAGAAAAGCGAAAAATTTCTGGGAAAAAGGGCCAAGTCCAACACACAAGTTTCACTTTAAACTACTAGGCTTCCTACCTTGAGGTCAACAAAGTATACTTGGGGATAACATATTAATTTATAAAAGTAGGTTTCCCATGTGTCATAAAGGTAATCTTTTTGACTGGTTTGACAACGGGGTTTTAGGCTGCTGCTGTGAGGGTACACAAGATAAGTCTGAAGCCATGTCTCACAGGCCCCATCTGTGCATGGTATAATAGGCGTTGCAGTCCACGGAAGGCATTTAATTTCTAGGCCCAGGGTTTATTTCCTATTATGTATACTAGGGATTTATAGACCAGTTAAATATGTCAATCAAGAGTGTGCCTATTTTACCATGTCCAAAGGAGAAACTCAAGCTCCGAACTCTGTTTGCACAGAGTTCATAAACTAGTAAAAATATGGTCCAGAAGAAAAATATCTGGGATGATCTCGTAGATAAGGTAGATTTTATACAAATGTTATGTTCTATTATAGTTTTGTTTCAAGTGTCATGTCAGTCACAGCCTCTTGCAGTGAATCCTGAAACCCTCCTGAAGATTTAATATTCTGGAATGCATATGTGTCTATCATGTGCTTTTGGACAGGTTTTGTATTCCTTTCTTTGTCCATGTCTGTTACTTTAACTATCCTGATGGGTTCTCTGTTTCTTCTGATGGCATAGATTGGGGTCAAAATTAAATAATATGGTTCACCTTTTCAATTACCATCACTTACAGGGTCAAGCCCAATTTCTGTGCTGTTTTTTTCTCGCTTAAAATGACAGATCTTTGCCACCGTAATTTGATTCAAAGAGTTATTTCAGCACCCAAGCAAATTTCAAATACAGTCACAAGTTCAGTCAATGATGAGTTTGATTAAGCTTTAAAAGCTTTATTTTCATTAAGAGATTAGTAATGATCTTTTTATTCTTTTTGGATTTATATTAGTAAGTTTACAGGCATCTCATAAAAAGGTTTGGTTAGAAATAAAATAGACAAATAATGCCTCAAGCACATTCCATTAAGGAATAACACCCTATACTAAAAGATTAGACCGGAATTTCAGAGTTAGTAGAACCCATGAAGAGTTCAAGTTCAAAGGAAAAGAGTGAGATCAAAGGAGCATAAATCTGAAAGCCAAATTAAAGCACCAGAACTTCCCATAAATAGTAGATTATGAAACTCAGTTGCAGTAATTTGAGTAAGTAATCATACAGTTTCAGTAGCAATCTGTAAACGTAAAGCCTCAAAATGAAGTAAAGATGAACAGGAAAGCAGTAGCCACAACTATCCATCTAGGACACAAAGTTAAGTAAGGAGAAGAGAAAAGCATTGAAACTATATGTAACTTGGTAAAAAGAACACATTGACTAAAACCAGAAAATTCTGCAGTCATGACAAGCATTTCTTAGCATGTCACATTAAGGTCAGATTTCTAAATTACTTTTGTGCACAGTTCAGCAATATTAGGTTCACTTCTAGTTAAAGGAAGCTTGCTTCTTAGTATTATATTGCCTATACACACATTCATGACTGTCTATTGCAGTTTGCACATCCTAAATGTGTCATTTCAGCTTTGAATTTTACATTAGTCATTTCACATTTTAACTGTTAATCTAAATAATTAGCATTTTAATTAGTCAACCTTATTACTCCCTAACAGGTGTTATCTTCACCAGCTGCACTCATGTCCTGCAGAGTATGATGGCGTGTGGCCATTTGCATCCAGGATCATGGCCAGTGGTACTCACTAGGTCATCTGCCATGGGGGATAATGTCCCTTTCTAGGCCCAGATGATTACTGCGGTTGTACCATGGACCCATGTGTGGCCTTCTGATGTTCCCTGTCCCTAAGTGGCATCACCTTCCAACTTCTTTTATATTTGTAGAGTTTTATATAGCGTGAACTAAACCCGAAGGTATCAGACCTCTTTACATGAGCACCAGTTGCGTTACAAACGGACACATTCATTTTTGTTAGGCATGGAGAGATTAAGTGATTTGCCCAGAATCACAGAATATTGAGCGTCCCTGCCGAGACTTGAACCCGGTTACCCAGCTCAGAAGTCGACCGCCCTAGCCGTTAGGCCACCTTCTCTCCCCAACTTCGGGCACCCCATGGCCAGTATGTAAAAGGCTCATGGTGCCGAGATGTCTAACATATACTCTGCCCAAAGGCATCCTACGTGTTAGACAGCTTGGGTCACGCTGCCAAGAACACCATCTTAAGGCTTCTTATAGTTAGCCCAGGTCAGTTTCTGGCCAAGTCTTCTTACCACCATCCCTGGCTTTTTCCTTTTTTTATGCTGCCCATTGTTGGGTCACATAGTTTGTTCCTCTCTCTCTTTATGCCTGTAACCCAAATTCCAAGCCAGTCCAACAGTCCTTTTTTGTAGTCAGAACTGTTCCTTTCCACTGGTGCCCAAACTGTTTCCCTTGGCCGACTTCTTCTGATCAGTGGTTGCTCCTTCCTTTTCCATAGGACCGCGTGGTCAGCTGTTTACCGGTGCATCCCCAGGTCCTTATAGCGAGGTAGGACAGTATCTCTTCATCTGTTTCTCCTGTTTTCTCATGACTAATTCACTGAAAGGCATCTTTTCACTGCGGTAGTTGCTTCTGCTGACTGCAGGTTGCATCAACTGTGGTCTATGCAGATGTTTCAAGCTGCATTTATGGGGGTGTTGCGTTGCCAGGCGAAGCACATTCTTAGTCTGTGTCAATCTTTAACTTTAATGCATGGCTGGGCAATGTTGTTATAACTTTCTCCCTTGACTTCAGTGAAAGGTAATGGGGGAATTACATTCCTCTCATTTTATTCTCTGCATCTCCATTCTTCTCTTTTCCCAGATGACAAAATATGTATTCGAGTTTTACTTGTATGGAAAAGCTGTTACCTGCTTTGTTTTAGGTCCAGCATCGGTTTAGCTATTTAAAAATAACAATTACACGCACACACACAAATATGCGTTTGATGGTCACAGTGCTACTTGCCACGTGACCACATTCCATGTGGTACATCTTCAGCCTGTCCTGGTTGTTTTTCTTTGAATTCAAAAGCGCTTTGCACACTAGGTTTTAAAGGCTATACTTGCATTGTTAAAAGTGACATGAAAGGCAGTATAGCCTCATTTGAATGTGTATGCCTTTTCTTCTTGATAATCCAATTCAATACATTATGAAATCAGAATGTAGTCCCTTTCAAGGGAAGCTGGGGTGCCCTCGCTGGATAACACTAAATAATAAAAGGGAATACTGTTTTAATTGCTGGTAGATTTTTTGCACCCATAACTCTTGGCAAGTTTGCTGCCCGATGACACCCACAAAAATAATTTGCAAGAAACCAGCAGACAAATGCTGCTTTCTAAGCTAGGAAGCACTCTAGCTGCAAAACATTGCTTTGCCTGGAACACCAAACATAGTTTCCTAGCACCTTAAGCCGATCTTAAGTACACGCCCGTTCGCGCTCATTAAGAATATAGTTCTATAGTTGTGGCCATCAAGAATTCTATTTGAAACCAGGTGGTCAAAGTGTGTTAGAAAGTAGGTTCCCACTCACGTCCTTGTTAATGATAGTTGTCCGCTTATTGAAAAATAAAGATCCTCTTCGCACCACTATAGACTCTGAATATTTTTCCTCCCTCTCTCAATCATTACTATATCAGTTTGTAGAATGCTTTTTTCAGTGACATTTTTTAAGTTTTGGCCGATGAGGGAGTTTGTAGCAGAGTCTGAGCTTGTGCTTGTTTGGTACCGCGGTTGGAGCAATACATAAATGTCAGTGCTTTCATTCTTTTATGTTTAGGATACCTTTTTAAGGTAAGTTAATGTGGATCAGAATGCATTTCGATATTTTATAACCTTTTTGCTTGCTTTTTAGTGGTAGCACTTGATGTTGTAATAGCACTCTGCATGTTCATCACTGGCTTTTACAACGGCAGAAGAGGAAAGGAGATAGCATGACTTAAAAAAATATCTGTTGGTGCCTATTCTAACAGCACTGTCATGAGGGATAGATTGGTGACATACACAGGCAGCCAACATACTGAACAAGATGTTAAAGAGAAGGGATGCCATAATGTGCGTTCTTTACTCCAAGGCTGGTTTGATTTGAAAAGATGTGTGAAGTCAAAACAGTACAGCCAAGCACCAGTTGTAGTACAATCACCACCAATAAAGAGACTCTAGAACCTGTAAAGGGAATAGTGGTGTTTCTCAAAATGAATAGGTGAAGGAGAATTTGAAAAAGTACACATAATCATGCAAGACCAACAGCACAACAAAGGTCAAAGAAATTGGATTTAGATAGTATAAGCAACCATCAGATGATTCCAGTAGACCATGACACAATATGCCAGCAAATTGATAAAAGCTGCTGTTACTGCACCATTGCAAATTTTTGATGCATTCATTTCTTCAGATTAATTATTTATCTGGAATATTCCAAAAGAACGTGATAACCCATTTGAGAAATCGGTTTCTTTCAAGGGATGCAAACTATATGAAAAGTTCTGCATTTATGTCTGGTATATTGTCATAAGATGCTTTCGAAGGTCATTTTTTATATCTGTTTTCGATCTCTCATTTTCACTGTTCTGCTGCTCTTTTTTGTTGCAAGTCCTTTTTTGTAGACCCCTGTGATAGGCTAGATAGTTCCTTTTTGATTGTTTTTCTGATTTGTTCTGTGTCTCGTTCGTCTTTCCATGCCTCTTCCTTTCCGTTCTTTATTTCTTGTTTTGAAGGGGGGTGGGGGGTAGTGAGGCCTGGGGCAGTAGGCACCAAGTCATAGGGCCAGTCAAGGGGGGGGGGGGGCAGAAGCTTGTCAGATGTGAGCAGGGACGGCAGTCTGCTCATAGTGGCTGCTGGGGTTGGGTGGGGTCACGAGGGTGGAAAAGGGAGCATGGGGAAAAAATGAAATCCATTTTTTAAATCCATACACATATACATCCATTTCATATTAATAGACTCACATTCTGCTAGATCGCAGATGGGGCCATTTACCATCGTCATAGTTTTGCAGTGTACTTTTATCGATGCTGCTAAAGCTGCTAATTATCTTCTCTGCTGCTAATGGCTAAAAAGGATATTTTGAAAGTAGTTTCTTTTAACGTTAATGGTCTTAATAACAAAAAGAAAATGAGGGCCATTGAGGCGTGGATTAAGACAGAAAATCCAGCAGTTATTTTGATACAAGAAACCCATATACCAGCAGGGAAGCTACCAGACTTCTCTATGTTCAGGTCCTGGGTAGCCTATAGTGGATTTTCCTCATCCTCGGCATCCCATCTGGGCACGGCAATTTGTTTTAGTAAAAGGCTTTAGGCGGAAGTTGTTAATTTTGTAAGCGATCAGAGTGGAAGGTGGTGTTGGGCCACCTGTAACTCGGGGCGCAGAAATTTAACTTTCACCAGTATATATGCCCCAGTCGAGGACAATCCAACATCGTATGAGGAATTTTTTCAATCTCTAATTCAAGTACCTGGCAAATTGATCTTAGGAAGGGATTTTAATTTTTTGATTAATCCTAAAATCGACTCCTCTGCTCTGTCCGAAAAAAAGGCTGAAACCTAAAACTTTAAGAGTTATACAAAACTATGGCTCGACTCTGGACATATTGGATCCCTAGAGGGTGGTATTCCCAACTAAGATCACCTATACTGTTTTGTCAGGCAGATTTCATACTTCATCAAACATCGATTTTTTTTTTTTTTTTTTCTCCTTATTTCTAGGAGACTGAGTTTCAGCCAGCAGGGAATCCTTCAGAATGGATTCTCGGATCATGCGATGTTGATTCTTGAGTTCAAGTTAGGGGATTATATTAGGACCCCTAAAAGATGGATGCTAAATAGGCAATATCTATCAGAAGAGAATTGGGTGCTCTTTATTAAAACTGAGATTAAAAACATTTTCACACGAAACCATGGCTCTGCACCTTTACATATGGTTTGGGACTCATTCAAGGCTTTCATTAGGGGGCTGGCCATCCAAAAAGATACTGATAATCTTAGGAAAGCTAAGGAAGAAAAGTGATCCCTAGAGCAGATAGTACAAAGATCTCTCGACGCATTTCTTAGCAACCCCTCAGTTTTTAACCAACGGCAGCTTGGTCAGGCTAAACGGGATCTTAGCGAAAGATATTATCTTAAGGGTGAATCCTTTTATCAGCACCATAGACAAAAAATTTACGAAGAAAGTAACTATACTGGTAGGTTCCTTGCTTGGCAGGCAAGGGAGCAGGCTGCTACTAACCAGATAACTGCATTAAAATGTCCTTTAACTGCTTCCCGTACTGATGACCCAGTAAAAATAGGTGATATAATGCTACAACATTATAGGTCCATATATGGCCAACAACAGATTATCGATATCACATCCCTGAGAGGTTTCCTACAGAGAAATGAATTGCCGGTACTCTCGGATATGGAGAAAATGAGCATGGCGAGGCCTTTTACAAAAGATGAGCTGGAGGGTGTCATAAAAAATCTTCAGAGCGGCAAAGCTTGCCGCCCGGATGGCCTCCTGGCAGAAATTTTTTAAATCTTCCTTAGCGCCATCTCGGATTATTTTTTATTGTTAGCTTACTCAATTTTAGAAGGTGGGAGTATACCATTGTCATTCAGAAATGGGAATATAGTCAGTTTTTTAAAAAAGGGTAAGGATATCGAATATCCTAATTCTTATCGCCCCATCACGTTATTAAATTCTGACTATAAAATAATCACTAAACTTTTAGCTAACCGTTTTAATCAAAATGCTTCACATTTGATTCACCCTGACCAAAATGGTTTTATTGCTGGTAGGCAGCTTGGCACAAATACACACTATTTAACGGAAGCATTGGACTATTTTGAGACTCGGAGGATACCTTCTCTAGTCTTCCTTTTAGATGCCGAAAAGGCATTTTTACCTAGTTGTCTGGGAGACCCTATTTCTTATTCTGCAACATTTTGGCATACCTCTCAAAATTACGGGGTTGATTAAGAAATTATACCTGAATGTAGAAGCCAACATAATTATTAACACCTCGGAGGTTGGCCAGGTTAAGGTGAAACGAGGGACCAGACAAGGGTGCCCTCTATATCCGGTACTATTCACCTTTTTTATTGAGCCATTAGCGATTGCAATTAGGAACAGTATTAATATCTGCCCTCCACTACCAACTATGGCAAAATTGAAACTATATGCCGACGATATCATGCTTATTATAAAGCCTGAGAAGGAGGTCCAAGCAAAAACTTTTGAGATCTTCGTGGAATTTGAGGCACTAGATGGATATAAAATTATTTTTTAAAAAAGACAGAAATTTTACTGTGTGGTGGAGCAAGTATGGATTTACACCCCGATATTTTTTCTTGTCTAAACACAAATCCAAAGAGGTATCTTGGTGTTTATTTCTCAGCACAAATCGTTCATTTATACAATTTGAACTTCGCCCCACTTCTATGAAAAGTTCAGGATTTATTCCTTCGATGGAGCTCTCTTCCATTAACCATCTTGGGTAGGGTTGCTCTGATTAAAATGTCTGTCCTTCCGCTATTCAACTTCCTTTTCTCTGCGATTCCCTGTATTTTAATGAGCTCCTTTTTTTACCAAAATAGAGTCTATGTTTACAGCCTTTCTCTGGGCAAAGAAGGTCCCCCGAATTGCACTTAGCACTTTATATGAGGAACTGAAGAATGGAGGATTAGCTCTCCCGAATTTGAGGGATTATTATTTTGCATATTTTGCACAATATATGTCCAGATTTAAGCCAGAACTACAATCGAGTCTTTTTATTAACTATTTTATGAATTTAATTTGTAAAGAAAATCCGATCCACTGCCCATTAACAATTGTTAAATTGCCAAAATTAGTACGGTATAAGTGTGTACAGTGGGTTTTCCATAAACAGCAGGCTTTTTATAGAAGATCTTCTATCCCTGCAATCAACTCAGTTATCTGCCCCTATCTTACTATCTGTGATTAGAGATTCATCATTAATTACACAAAAATGGGCCAAGGCTGGATTCCGGAAAGTTCAGATTTTGTAAGGAATGATAGATGGCTGAACATAGCTGAAATGTCCCATTTTATCACAAATGATTTCCTTCTTCTTGGATCATACAATATTTTTTAGCAAGTTCCTGAGTAAACCTGATTTGGCCCAGATCATTGAACGGAAATGCTTAGTATATGAATTATTAGAAGATACGGCATTTAAGAAACCTGGGGAATGGAAAAAGCGTTTAGCCTCTATCAAGGGTATCGATCTGGAGGGGAAGGACATTACGAAATGGGCTAAACAGGAGGAGATGGAAATTACAGCGAGTATGTGGTCAGCAGTTAACAATCTCAATTTCAGCACGTTAAGTGGAGCTAATTGGTGAAGGATGTTATTTTTTAGTAAATGGCTACTTTATAGAACTCCACTTTTTCTATCAAAGATTTATACCAACCAATCAGCGCAGTGTTTCCGTTGCCTTAACCATCCTTCAGCCAATTGGGCACACATTATACTACAATGCCCCTTGATTCAGAGGTTCTGGAATGATATTTTTTGTTATCTTGAACTCGAATGTGGTATTTCAATAGGATTGAATACTTGGCTAATAATACTTGGCTATGACCCAGACCTTCTTCTTTCTGACAAGCTTGTCAAATTATTATATATTGCACTGGCTGTAGCTAGATCACTTCTGCTTCAGAGATGGCGATCAGATCTCATACCATCTATATATGAATGGGTCTGAAAAATGAAGCAAGTTAAAAAGAGTGAACGAGCCTATGCATTGCGAATTGGGGGACTTAAGAAGTTTGAGAGGGTCTGGGCAGCTTATTTTAACCAAGATCTCAAAATTTAGTTTATCTTTTAGGAGGTAGTCCCACTGTGTCTGACATCTAAATAAGGCAATACCAGGATTTCAATTTATTATGCAACATTTGATATTCTATTGTAATTCAGTCACATCTTTGAATATAGGATGATTTAGTATTTTCCACATACTCGCTGATTTTTAGGTATATGCTTAGGTACCCAAGGCTTAATCAATTGCTTAGTTTGTATTTATGACTGGTAGTGGATACTGTTTTCTTTGTCTTTTGTACACTGTCTTAAATGTTTATATTGTTTATCTTTATGGATTTTAGGATTTACTCCCTCTCGGTAAATCAGTGCTATTTAACAATTTTGTATTATTATTGATATATTTAATGAATGTTATGGATGTATCTATGGATAAAAATTGTTTGTTATATGGATTTCAATTAAAAAAATAATAAAAACAAATAACAAAATAAGATGATTTCGAAGAATTCGACCATGTTGGGTGGTATTTTATCCTATTTCCCTAAAGGTTGTTAAAAAGCTCTGTAAATTAGGCCTGGGCGTGAAATTCTGTTCCGCTCGTGGAGTTTTTTCCACTCCACTCCATGCTCCGTCAAGTGGCAGAGTTCCGAAAACTTTTTCTGCGCTCGCCAACGTTAAGTTGGCGAAGGAGCTTATCTGTCAAGCTCCTTCGTCTCATCACTCTGCCTTGCTCCAATCCCTCTCCTGCTTTCCATGTTTTGGCAAGATCCTCATTATTCGGTGCACAGGTTGATTGGTCCATAGAAAGGAACCCTTCAGGGTAGTGAATGGCAGTATGAATTTTTTTTCTCCAACTTTTACAGTAGCTTTCAACATAAGTTATAGCGGCTGGATTATCACAGTCTGCATGGAGCCCGGGCTTGAGGTCGGCTCTGCAGCAGTGCAAAACTTGAGGAATGAGGAGACTCTGGCACATGATGCATTTCAGTGTAATGATGTATGACAATCACTGATACTTACGCTATTTTGTTAAATTAGCTTAAATGCTTTAACCTAATCCTAGATATGTGACATCTTGGCTGTGTATGTGTAGTACATGGGCAGGATGCTCGCAGGTCTTTTGAGGTCTGGTTCGGCGAAGTCCTTTTAATTTCCCCAAAATTAAATGTATGATATATTAAATTAGAAGGCCTTTCAGCCACCTTTCTTCATCCATTGGTCTATTGTCATTCACATTTTGCTTCCTCCGCCTACAGCAGACAGAATCAGCAACGGGTCAGCCTACACAAGCCAATGGCTAATTTCAGTTTCAGTGACAGCATTTCGCTCTTTCACAAGGAACACATCTGCACACAAGGTAGTTCCCTTCAGTGACAGTGTTTGTTTTTTTATTTTATAATTACTTTAATGTGGTCTTTTCTGAGACCCTGATCTGGTAGAACACTTTTGATGGGAGCACAGGGCATGTTGTTCCAGATTTATCAGATCACATCTCCTGCTAATGTTGTAAATTCCTTTTGGCTGTCCTCTGTTTATCAGACTGCTGTTACTTCACATCAGCTCACATAAACTCAGGAAATAAGCTAAACAGTGTGCTGTATCAATCTTGCCAACCTCTTCCTTTATTTATTTTTTATTTTCCTCTTTTGCTCTTTATTTATTTCTTTCTTTCATTCTTGAATTCCTTCTTGCCTTTCTTCTCTTTTGCATTCTCTTTCCTTTTGTTCCTTGCCTTCTTCCCCTCCCTCCTTCTTTCCTTCCTTCTTTCCTTCTTTCTTGCCGCCTTTCCTTCTGCCTTTCTTTCTTGCCTTTATTCTTGCATTAATTATTTTTCTTGCCTTCTTTCTTTCCTTTTTGCCCTCTTGCCTTCTTATTTCCTTTTTTCTTTCTTTCCTTCCTTACTCCCTTTTTTTCCTCAATCCCTCTCTCCCTTCTCTACTTCATTGCCTTCTTTCTTGATTGTTCTTTCCTCGTTTATTTCTTTTAATCCTTCTTGCTTTAATCTGTAGTTACGTGATTCACAGTTTTCTTCCACCCACTCCAGCATGCATCAAAGGGCCATACATTAGCCCACTTCAGCCATTGGCGGATTTGACTTCACTATGACCTATGGTGTGCTGCCCTTTCACAAGTATTACATCAACTCACAAAGCAGTTCCAGTTGGGTGCCTGGGAGCTCTATGGTAATATCTGCTTTTTTGAGACCAAAAAAACATTTTTGCCCTAATGTTTTCTTTTTAGATTGGTGATGACCTGGCAGCGTCTTCAACAAAAAAGTTTTACAAAAACCATGGCAAATCAAAACAAGGATTGCCAAATGGCTAATAGCCAATGCTATTCCTAATGGCTTTACCATTGCTTGTTTTAGTTGAGAGTTTATTTCTTTCTAGGGTTTATAATTTCACCTATAAAGTTGTAAGTAAGAGCTCAAAATTCCCAGCAGGCTAACTAGTGTTGCTAATAAGCTGCGGCTGGCTGAGGGTGTCACATATGACATGAGGCAACTTTGCAAATGTATTAAGACTGTAAAAACATAACAGCACCCAGAGCATTGAAAAATGCAAACTGTTTATTTAACATTACGTTGAATAAGCATTGCTAGGTGGTGTGTTTCAGTAATAGATTTGCAAAGCAATGCAGTGTCAAAAAATCTGCTTTTAGAAGGAATCTGCCAGAGAAGCGAGCATAATAAATGCAGTTAAAGCCATTGTTGGAAGCCCGGAAAGGAATGCAGTCCGCAATGTTAGAAGGGGCGCGAGTTTGATTTTCCCCAGCAGACATGGCTGTGTATCCAACGGAATCAAACGAAAGGAGTATTACAGGAGTTTATAGATATTAGTTAGATTTGTTTTTTTCACACCGTAATTTTATTGTTGACAGGCAAGACGAGATTGATGCCTCAAAGAGCACCAGCAATATGTATCCATGGTTACATTTTCAATGATATTATAGCATCGTTCATAAAGGAAACATGTTGCTGAATAACTTTTTATAAAAACAAACAATAGTGCCACATTATATCTGCATGAGAAGTAAATAAATCTTATATATGGGGGGGGAGTCCAAGCAACCCAGAGCCATACCTAATATCCATAGTGTTCTAGTCCCAGCTCAGTACAGTCATGTCAATTGTTCTTCAATACTAGAAATGGGATGAGGAGGTTCCAAATACAACCCTCTGTAATCTGCCCCTCTTTTCCAAATTTTAAAATGTTTCTGAGTGCACCCTCTCGCATCAAAGACAGGAACTTCCAGGCCCATTAGTTTGATTTTGAAGAATAAGATACATTCACGTTTCCATTTATTATGTGCATTACGCCATGCTCTAAAGGTTAATACAGGACCCGGTTAAGAACTTTGTCCCTGCTATTTAACAATAGTTTATCAGAAGAGGCTGTTCCCAATGTAATTGCAACCTAAACATTTTGAAGCTGTCTAAGGATATTGTCTTTTAGGGTTATCAATTAGGATTTGTTCTCACTTCAAAAGTTGTCTTTAAAATGCAGTAGTATGAAGACTCAAGAGGGGCTTTTGATTGCCTCCCATCAAGCTTCTGACAAGAGCCCCCACACCATGTGTGTGGCTGACCTGAAGCACACTCCAAGCCTTCAAGTTAAACATCTATTTCTCCTTTCCTCAGGCTCCACACAACAATCTGAACTGCGCTGACTCTAAACCACCTACGGCACCCCCAGAAGCAACTGAGGGGACCGTAGTCTAGTACACGAATGGTCATACTGAGTGGTGATAAAACACCTTCAATAACCGCTTCATGAATACTAGAAAAACCCTCTTTGAAATATCACATTACCCGTGGGATAGTGCCATGGAGACTCAAAGGGCACGTGTTACTGCTGATAACAAGAAAGAAATGGAAAAAAACATTGGACATATATCCTGAAATACCTCCCCACTTTATAAAACCTCTTTCAAGTGTGGAGATAACAGTAGCTTAACACCGACTACCTCTCTTCTATGCCAACCCACCGCTGCCAGGTCTTTCCTCACTTGTAGTCCTTGAAGGTCCATTGTGAAGGAAGCATTCAATTCTATGAATCTGGGTCATGCATGCCTACTTTTGGAGACCCTCCTTAATTTGGGCAAAGTGTCCACAGGGAAAGGATCAACTCGAAAAATTAAACCAGTGCATGTAAGATACAGCTAGAGCCATTGATATAGCTGCCAAATCGCCCTGGTGTGTATAACAAATTCACCCAGTCAGTTATTTGGTAAAAACTCATTCAATTCTGAAAGTTGTAGTTTCACTTGTAGCATTTTTTTGTATGGTTTAAAAAATTGCCGCATGCAGAGTTCTGTTGACTAAAAGGCAGGGCCACTGGATTTATGGGATTGTGCGGCCGCAGCGATTTTCACATAATTATAGATTTGCTGCATTTGCCACATAATCCATCATCCTCTGCATAATCTGCAGATTTTAACAAAACAAATCAGTTTCTAGCTCAAATGGTTCAAAACTTACTAAAAACGCAACAACACCTGTTGCCGCACAGTGGAAGGCCCTTTCCAGAGGTTCACTGGTCACCTTCTGTAGCCTATTGCTATGTTTGGGTGTTAACCTGGTACTAAAGAGGTGCAACTAATGCCCAGACAGTGTTAACAATTTTAAAATTGACAATATAATGAAGTAATCCTCTCAGACTGTGCCACATAATACTGCATAATTTGTTTTTTTTGTTGCTGCATAATTTATGTAACCTTGACACCTAATTCGGTCTTCCCCTGCTGCATAATTCCAGTGGTCCCTCAAAAACGCCAGCTTTGGCTTAAGGTATACTTGACCTACAGCAATACAAGCAATAGCTGTGGTTATGGAGCATTTCTTGGACATTAACTTATTTTTTTTGTTTTTTTTTTTATTGAAAATTTTTCAAAACGGCCAGTACAGCCAACAAACATAGTAGTCCACATCAGCATGATAACGTAATACAGGGAGCTGTCAGGTTGTATATAAAGAAGACATAGTTCAATGGTCAACATGTCAACATCCGCAGACATCATTGGGCCAGGGAGTCAAATGCAATGTCCCGGGGGTCCCACCACCTCATCTCACCACGCAGGGCATTTCGGACAAAGAAAAGAAGATATGGGACTCGCGGCTGGGTGTCCCAGCTTGGCACGTGCCATCAGCATGCTCTGAGACATCCGGGCGTCAAGTCACTCTCTCCACTCCCCAGCACCCCGCAATCACACACTCACAGCGTCTTCCTCCACTGCCCCCTCCTGATGTGCCCGGGTCCAGCTCACAAACGGTTCCCAGATGTCCCGGGGCCGGGATGCGACAGGCAACAACTCCCCAAACGTGGTTAGCTGCGTGTGTCCATACGTGACGTCAGCCAGCCCTTTACTGTGGGTATCCCACTTCTCCCCCAGTGGACCGCCACCCGCCTCTTAGCAAACAGCAAAAGCAACGCGTGCAACCTGCGCGCCTGCGGTGGAGTGTGTTGAACATAACCCAAGAGCCCGAGCAGGGGGGAAGGAGCATCGGAGCGACCCACAATCTGATTGATTAGGAAAAAAACCTGAGTCCAGTATCCCACCAATTTCGGGCACGACCATGCTATGTGCAGAAAAGAGGCCGAGGCGGATCCGCAGCGCCAGCAGTCGTCGGTTTCCCGCAACCCCATCCTTTTTAAGCTGATGGGGGTTCTGTACACGCGATGAAGGTATTTAAAATGTATGAGCCGTAGCCTGTAGTTCGGTGAAAGCTCTGTGAGCTGCCTACAGCAAAACTCCCACTGGTCTTCTGTTATCGCAGGCTGGAGCTCACCATTCCAACACTGCATGGATTTAGGCGACCCCACCAGATCCGTGTGCTGCATGTGGTGATAAAGACAGGTTACCAATCTCCGGGGAGACGGGGAGCCCACCACAGCCTCCAAAGCCGTAAAGACCGGAGGAGCATCAGGGAATTCTCCGGAGAGCGCCCGGCACGCCGCCCTCAGTTTGTGGTACAGAAACAACTCAGAAAAGGGCACCGCGCCCCCATCCTCCGGCTCTGGAGGAGGCATGAACCGGCCCTCAGGAAACAAGTCCGCGAACGT